>NC_142650.1:69398214-70022142 GCF_055504915.1 Nelumbo nucifera | reverse complement strand
TGGTTCAATCTGCACTGGTTTCGGTCCTAGGGTAAGGGAAAAAGAGAATAGAAGGAGAACAGAAAGAGAATAGAATGAGAGAACTAGAAGAGAAACAATTTGGTTCAGCTGGAGAGCACAATAGACATAACACCAATTAATAAAACAAGGTAAAAGGACTAAAATACCCCTTAACTGCCGACTAACAAAAAGCAACTTAATTTCCACATAGATGTTTACAGAAAACTATGAAGTGAAATATGGTTAAAATATGTCTATAGGATAAAAGGAGCACAATTTTAACCCACAAAACCCCCGTCAGAAAGTGAAAACCCTACCGACCACATGCTTTGGCATGCAAATGAATTTCCACCAAAAAAACACTAATCACATATTTAGAATGAAAATATAGCATTTTAGTATAAAACCATAAATATACTTGTTTCTAACCATCTAATATCATCATCATTATCTAACCCTTGTCTGAACTATATGGGGTCAGCAGTCGGCTACAAGGATCCTGTTTTGCCATTCCATTCTGTTCAGTGCCATATCATCCATTAAATTATGGGCACTTAAATCATTTATTATTAGTTTATTACTTCCAAGTTCCACCCAAATCCTTTTTGGTCCACCCCTAGCTCTTCTAGCATCTTCAACTTTTAACAAATCTTTTTGTTTTTTTCTAATGGGTGCTATAGATGGTCTTCTATGTACATGACCAAACCATTTCAATATTCTTTCTCTCATTTTATCGCCTATTGAAGATACTACTAGGTTCCTTAGTATGGCTTCATGTCTAACCCTGCCCTTTCTAGCTTTACCACTTATCCACCTAGGCATTGGCATTTTTGCCACACTCATTTTTTTTGAACATGATGTTTCTTAACCACCCAACACTCAGATCCATACAACATAGCTGCCCTTACGACTATTTTATAAAATACTCCTTTTGGCTGTGTTTGGTTTGAAAGAAAAGGTAAGGAAGGTAAAGGTAGGGAAACATGTACCCCTCCATTTTGCCCATCCTGTTCTAATTCTATGGGTGGCATCCTCCTCGATCTCTCCTTTATTATTGTTAAAGTGTGCCGAATAGGGATAGTTTAGTCTTCTTATGTTTATTAAGTAGCTTGCTTATGTGGCAGTGTTATTAGAGTCACTCTGCCCCATCCTGTTCTAATTCTATGGGTGGCATCCTCCTCGATCTCTCCTTTATTATTGTTAAAGTGTGCCGAATAGGGATAGTTTAGTCTTCTTATGTTTATTAAGTAGCTTGCTTATGTGGCAGTGTTATTAGAGTCACTCTGCCCCACACTTAAGTAAGGGCATTTTTGTCTTTGTAAAGATTATTAGAGTCTAATATAGATTAAGGGGGTCGACTGTATGGGTAATCCATGAGATTTCGACAGACCCTTCTTCTTCTTCTTCTCTTCTTCTTCTTCTTCTTCTCTTCCTGGTTCGGACTATTGTAGCACCAATCAAAACATGGTATCAGAGCCAGGTTCCTAACCTACTTCAGTTGGTAAAGCACCTCAGCAGTGTTCGTGACTCTTCTCTTTCGTTTCTAGTCAGTCAATGGAGAGAACTGGTTCGCCCTAGGTCAAAAACATCACAGCTCGTCTCTCTCTGCTGCGCATAACCTTCTTCAGCAAGGAAAGTGACTTCAGCAGTGAATGGTTGGTTGATATTCTCAAAGGAAGGTCGGTTATCTCTTCTTCTAGTGTTACTGATATTTCTGGGTAGAAACCCTACAAGAAGCTGTTAGTATTGATTTGGAACCTAGAGAACTAGGTTCATTGTTGCCCAAGAAAGGGCTGTGTGTGCAGTAGTCGAATGGTGTAGGGCTGCTGTGAGTTGTTCAATGGTGTTAGGGCTGTTGTAAGTGGCCGAATGGTGTAAGGTGGAATGCAGTGACCTTGCCGAGCTCTTTAACAAGTCTGAACTGGGTGTAGCAGATTTGACTGTGTTATGGTGTTTGTGATGCACAATTTTTTTTTATTGAGTGGTTGTAAGAGGGCCTACTTGTGATTAGTGAGTGGTAATTTGATGCTTATGTGGGTCGTAGGTGTGTGAAGTCAACAGTAGTGTGAATAAGAACAAGTGTGTGCTCCCACTGTTGTGTTTAGGGGCTGCAATAGGTGCTGAAGTATCAAACTGTGAACAACATCAATCAGCTTGTAGCTGAGAAGTAAGGTTAAAGGTAACTGTGAATGAGTACAATGGCAGCAATAGGAGATGGGAACAATGATCAGAAACCTAGTGTGGTAATTTCCCCCAACTACCTAGAGGTACAAATGACCTCAATTAAGCTGAATGGGGAGAACTATGTTCCACGGGCTAAATCAGTGGAAGTTTTTCTCAAGGCAAAGAAGAAAGTAAAGCATGTAAGAGATGAGAAGCCATCGGTTGACTCTCCAGGGTTTGATGATTGGGAACAAGAAGATGCTCAAATCATGACTTGGCTGTGGAATAGTATGGAGCCCAAAATTAGTGCCAACTTCATGTTCCTTGATACGGCTAAGGATATATAGGAGCATGCTAAGAAGCTATATTCTGGACAAGATAACACAACAAGAGTATATCAGCTTTATCAGGAGTACTTTGACTTACAACAAGGAACCAAAACACTAGAAGAGTACTATGCCTGCATGAAGAATATAAGGAATGAACTCAATGTCTATCATCCCCTCACTCCAGATATTAAAGTTCAGCAACAGCAAAGGGAACAACTAGATGTTACAAGATTTTTAGTGGGGCTGAAGTCGGAATATGAACCAGTTAGAGCCCAAATATTGGGGGGCTCTACTCTTCCTACACTTGAGGAAGTATTCTCAAGGCTTCGTAGAATTTCTTTGGGACAGACTGAGAACCCCACACAGTCTGATAGATCAGCACTTGTGACAACTAGAGAAGGTGGACATAGTACAAGAGGGGGGTGGTCATGCTCCCAGTGGAGGCCGTGGCAATTCCATGATTGGTCGAGGTGGCCGTGACTCAGGGGGAGGCCGTGGCAGAGGAAAAAATAACTCTACAAGGAAGTGTACTCATTGTGGTAGGGAAGGACACATAGTGAATTTCTGTTATGACCTACATGGCCCTCCCTCTAAATGGGCTAATCATGTTGTAGCAGGCGAGGTTGATATCAGTGACAGTAAACTGGCATACCGAACTCCTCCCACATCTACATCTACTTCTGGGAGGGAGATGGTGAGTGTACTGCGTGATGGGTATGAACGGTTCCTTCAAACTACTTCACAGAATACCACTGCCACACTTGCCCAATTAGGTATTGCTTGCATGTCATCTAAAACTCGTTCCTGGATTATTGACTCTGGAGCCTCAAATCATATGACCGGGACTCCAGGTGTATTCTCTTCTCTTTCTGAAACCTCCACATCACAAACTGTTACATTTGCCAATGGGTCCTCATCTCCCATCTGTGGTGTTGGTAATGTTGACATGGCTTCTATCCCCTTATCATCTATTTTATATGTACCTAAGTTTCCATTCAATCTTATGTCTGTTAGTAAAATAACCAAAGCGCTTAACTGTTCTGTTACCTTCTTTCCTTCCACTTGTGTTTTTCAAGATCTCAAGACGAGGAAGATGATTGGTAGGGGGCATGAAGCTGATGGATTGTATTACCTTGATGGTGGTGGATCTTCAATTGCACTTCAGACTTCCCTTACTCCTCTACAATGGCATTGCCGACTGGGACATCCATCTCTCAAGGTTCTCAAGATGTTGATTCCGTCATTGGGTCAGTTGTCAGTTTTACAATGTGAGTCATGTCAGTTTGGTAAACACAGTCATGTGTCCTTCAGTCCAAGAGTTGAAAGTCGTATGTTGAGTCCTTTTTCTTTGGTTCATTCAGATGTTTGGGGTCCAATCAAAATAGTCTTATAATGGGTACAAGTATTTTGTCTCCTTTATTGATGATTGTTCAAGAATGACATGGATTTACTTAATGAAAGAAATAAGTGAATTATTTTCCATTTTTCAAAAATTCCATGCTGAAATATGCACACAGTTTGGTGTTCCAATCAAAGTTCTCCGTTCAGATAATGGTCATGAATACTTTCTTACTTCATTTCAACAATATTTAGAACAGCATGGCATTATTCATCAGACCTCATGTGCTTTCACCCCTCAACAAAATGGGGTGACTGAACGGAAGAATCGTCAACTTCTTGAAATTGCTCGGTCTATGCTTCACCACACGAATGTTCCTAAACGGTTTTGGAGTGATGTTGTACTCACTGCATGTTTTCTCATTAATCGAATGCCCTCTTTTATTCTTCATGGTCGGTCCCCCTTCTCTATCTTGTTTCCCACTTTATCTCTGTTTCCATTAACTCCTCGTGTCTTTGGTTGTGTGTGCTTTGTCCACAATCCGAGTCCTGGAATAGACAAGCTAGATGCACGCTCAATTAAATGTGTCTTCCTTGGCTACTCTCGAACTCAAAAAGGGTACAAGTGTTATAATCCCATTACCCGAAAGTGCCATGTCTGCCCCGATGTCACCTTTTTTGAGTTTATCCCCTTCTTCTCTAGTCATAAAGCACCCTTGTCTTCACCCTTACCTCCTCTTCCTCTTCCTGTCAGTGATCCAGTTCCAGAGGTTGTTGTTGGAGTAGACTCACCACCTCATCCAGTGCAGGTTACCATTGAACGACCACCGATCCGACAAGTGTATACACGTCGAACGACACCGGCCCCTCCTCCGGCTTCTACCTCATCTGCAGATCCTCTCATGGCTCCTATTGCTGAATCTTCAGATCCGACAAGGGTAAACGCAGTTCTACCCTCCATCTCATTTCCAATTTTGTTTCATTATCTCGTCTTTCTACCTCACATCGCCAGTTTGCTTCACTTTTGTCCTCTATTTCCATACCTAACAATGTTCAAGAAGCTCTTAGTTCACCTGGATGGCGACGGGCAATGGAGGAGGAACTTTCTGCTCTTCAACATACTCAAACGTGGGAACTTACTACTCTCCCACCTGGTAAGCATGTTGTGGGCTGTAAATGGGTGTATACTGTGAAATACTTGCCAGATGGTAATGTGAAGCGTCTGAAGGCCAGACTTGTTGCTAAAGGTTACTCACAATTGTATGGAGTGGACTACATGGAGACATTCTCTCCGGTGGCTAAAATTGGTTATGTTCGTGTACTAATTTCCTTGGCAGTTATGTATGATTGGCTTTCAACATGACATAAAGAATGCCTTCCTCCATGGTGATCTGGTGGAGGAGGTATATATGGAGCAACCACCTGGGTTTGTTGCTCAGGGGAAGGTTGGTAAGGTGTGCAAACTGAAGAAGGCAATTTATGGGTTGAAACAATCTCCACGTGTTTGGTTTGGGAAGTTCAGCGAAGTGGTGAAGAGTTTTGGAATGAAGCAATGCCAGGTTGATCACTCAGTGTTCAGTTATGACTCAGAAGCTGGGAAGATTTTATTAGTGGTCTATGTGGATGATATTGTCATCACTGGTAGTGATAAATTGGGGATTGGCAAACTAAAGGTATTTCTGCAAAATCATTTTCAAACAAAAGACCTTGGAACATTAAAGTATTTCTTGGGAATAGAAGTTGCCAGGTCAAAACAAGGTGTAAATCTGTGCCAAAGGAAATATGTCCTTGATCTATTGGAAGAAACAGGATTGTTAGGTGCAAAACCGGCTGAGACCCCTATGGAACCAAATGTTAAGTTGAGCAGTGATACAGGAGAAGTATTTGAAGATCCTGGAAGGTATAGATGACTAGTGGGAAAGCTGAACTATCTGACTATCATGAGACCCGACATCTCCTTTGCAGTCAGTGTGGTGAGCCAATTCATGCAGAACCCTCGTATACCTCACTGGGATGCAATCCTTAGAATTGTGAGGTATCTGAAATGAGCTCCAGGCCATGGGCTATTGTATAAACCAGGGGAAAAACTTGAAGTAGTTGGGTATACAGATGCAGACTGGGCAGGCTCAGTGAATGACAGAAGATCTACTACATGCTATTGCACATTTCTTGGAGGAAATCTTGTGACATGGAAGAGTAAAAAGCAGACGGTTGTGGCCAGAAGCAGTGTTGAAGCTGAATATAGGGCCATGGCTCACACTACCTGTGAATTAGTGTGGTTGAGGAATCTCCTACAAGAAATTGGGTTTCACATGGATAAACCTATGAGATTGTACTGTGACAACCAAGCTGCACTCCATATCTCATCCAATCCTGTTTTTCATGAAAGAACAAAGCACATAGAGGTTGATTGCCACTTTGTGAGAGAGAAGGTTCTTGCTGGAGAGATAAATACAGAACATGTGGGCTCGAATGACCAGTGGGCAGATTTGTTTACAAAAGCTCTAAGCTCAGGGAAAGTGAACTATCTATGTAACAAGCTGGGATTGTATGACATATATTCTCCAACTTGAGGGGGAGTGTTAAAGTGTGCCGAATAGGGGTAGTTTAGCCTTCTTATGTTTGTTAAGTAGCTTGCTTATGTGGCAGTGTTATTAGAGTCACTCTGCCCCACACTTAAGTAAGGGCATTTTTGTCTTTGTAAAGATTATTAGAGTCTAATATAGATTAAGGGGGTCGACTGTATGGGTAATCCATGAGATTTCGACAGACCCTTCTTCTTCTTCTTCTTCTTCTTCTTCTTCTTCTCTTCTTGGTTTGGACTACTGTAGCGCCAGTCGAAACAATTATGAATTATTGAACCTAGGTAACAGATTAGGTCACATTGAGATATCCCTTGGTCTCCAATCCTAAGTGTGCCCTAGTTTGCACTCCTATTATTATTAAATTTACATTGATTATTATCTCTTTTAGTCCTACACTCCAACTTATTTTAAAACCTCTTGTTTCTAATGCAATTGTCCATAAACCTAATTTTGTATTTAGTCCACTAATTTCATCAATTAACTATGTCGTCGGCAAATATCAAGCACCATGGGACCTCCTCTTGTATATGTTTAGTCAATCAATCTAAGATCAGATATGAAAATCAGAATGAATTGTAGTCAGCTAGTATTATTTTCCCTAGAACCTAATGTTTGAATATCCAACTTGCTAAATTGGAAAAATCTGAGATATACCATAGACCTACATATGGAACTTCTCCAGTCCTAGCAACCAACCACTGGCCTACTTGCATACCAAGAAGAAGAGAAAAAAGTGAGAGAAGTTGTTACTCCACCTTCTAGCCATTTTTCTGAAATTTATTATAAAGATTAGGTATCAACCTCTTGGCCCTCTTCCTTAAGCAAATAAAACATCCACCTGGCTCAAGAGTGGGGGGAAGGAGAGCATTCCCTCAGAAGCAGGTGGCAACACCAACAGTTGAAGAATGCAGAGTCACTTCTGGATGTTAAAATCTTCTTAACAACCCTCAGTTACTTTTATCAACTTACAATAGTTTGTGCAAACATATTGCAATTGATTTCATCAGTGTTTTAAAAGGCATGGGAGGCCTCCAGGCGAGGCGCTTCCAAAACGCCCTGAGGCATATGCCTCAGGTGCAAGAGGCGTACGCCTCTTGAGCTTTTTTCATGAGGCTTGCTAGAGGCGTACGCCTCTTGCGCCTCATGCACACCTGATTTGAAAATACTTGAAAAAAAAAAGAAAAAAAGAAAAAAAGGAAAGGAAAGGAAAGGAAAAGAAAAGAAAATGAAAGGAAAGGAAAGAGAAGAAAAAAAGAGAAAAGAAAAGGGAAGGAAAGGAAAGGGAAGAAAAGATAAGGGGAAAGAAAATGGTTTGCCCCCTGCCCCTTCGACTGGGGGGCTTCGCCCCCCAGACCCCCCCACCCCCTTTTCAATGCATTTTTATTCTTCTTAATATAAAAAATTCTTATTAAAAATAAAGAAAAAAGGAGATCCCCCCTTCCTCTTCATCCTCCTCCTAACCCCCCTCCTCTTAGAAAGGCTTACGCCTCCTTGCGTTCTCAATTACGTCTCACGCCTCTAGGTAGTGGAACGCCTCGCGTCACGCCTCCACGTTTTAAAACATTGGATTTGATTGATCATTGAATGAAATGGAACTTAGTTAAGTTGTAGCAAAAAGTTGTTATCATCTTGCAAGTGAATATATTGAATCATTGATAGAATTCCATCATTGGTAAAGTTTCAAGTGTCCTCTTACATTAACATGAATTTCCTTTTGTTTACATATGCATAAAAACCATGAAATATAAAAGACAAGGGTAAATTCATACCTCCCATGATGCCAAACTTTTCATGTAGGAAGGAAGACGTTCGTAGTCATCCTTAGAAATATTTATTGAAGTTCTGGTTGCACTTCCCACTGACTTAGGGTCATCTTTGTCTCGTCCTGCGTGTGATCATGGATAAGAAGGTTGACCATTCAACTTTGTAGATATCAATGAAGTGATGAACCTAATAGGTAAAGAGAAATTTCACTTGACAAACAAGTAGAGTTAAGTGATCCATACCTCTTGTAGTGCTCAAGATATTTGCACAAGGTTCATATGGCTTCTTTGTTCCATGTACTTCACTGCCATCATAACATAATAAGTGAAAGATGATGATGAAAAAACAGAAAGAATATAAAGGAACCACAAAGTCATTGTGATGCCCAGAAAAACTAATGAAATTTACCTCATTTGGTCATGAAAAGATACCTCTGAGACGGAACTCTTACCATTAGCTGCAAAGGGCAAAATATAAGTAAAATAAAGTAATAAACTATCAAGGATAGGATTAAATACCAGAAATAATAGCATCAATTGCTGACAAGAGAAGGTAAAATTAATTGAAATGGTTCAGAGTCTTCAGACACATGTGATGAGGACCAGAAAATGCATCTATTTGGAGGGATATTGATCCAAATTGAAGGTATAAAGAAGACAGGGGAAGAACATCAAAAAGTACGGAAGACTCATCCTTCAACAGAAAATATAACATCAGCGAGAGTGGAATCAAGGAAAAGGGTGTGTGCAGTCAAGCCACTTGGGAATTACAAGAGGGGTGATGATTAAAATGGCAATTATGATAAGACAATATCTGGTAGTAGATATTATAATTTAAGGGGAAAAAAGAGTTAGTTGGAGAAACTACTTGAGCTGAAGGAAGCATGGCATCCAATAAATAGCTCAAATGATTACTAGTCTAAATCATAACCATGGGGTCACAACACACAAGTCCAATTTAAGTTTGCATACTAAAACAGCACATAAGGAATGCTTGATATAAAAAGTTGGAACATGGTAAATTATGCCTACTGACCTTCATAAGCCAACGTAGCAAGACAGACATCAGAAAGCCCTAGATTTTGTAAACTCAAAGACTCCTCAACTTCAAATCTTACAAATGTCAAGGAACACACAAAAGTTTCATGGTGCACTATCATGCACATTTGGAAGATCTCTGCATTATTGACTAAATAAAATGCCACACTGATGTATTGCATAACATAATCGATCAACTCAATTGATTACTATGAGTTGATGGGAGCCTTCTTTTTTAGCTACTGGTTATACAATGTTGAAATTTGTGAACAGTAAGAAAGTTAGTCAACAATTAGAGCAAGAAGGATACAAGGGGTCCTCTCCAAGCCTCTTCATAATGGACCCTGCAGCAGAAACTGGTCCACAAGAAAAGGAAGATAGATCCTTGGAATTCAATAACTTGGAGTCCAAACCAACAGGAGTAGATAGTCCCGAAACCTCATCTTCGTCATCAATCTCCACTTCTAATGCAAATAAAACGGAAATTTCAAAGTTCAAACTAGATGACGGGTAGAAACAAAAGAACATGATAACCCAAATGAATTAATTAGGGTTTTATGTGGTCTACCAGGAACATATCCGAAGCTTCTGAAACGGTCTTCGAGTTCAATGAGATCGCTCTGATTCTTCTTGTAAACTTCGTTGCAGTGACCCAATAGCTCTTCGAATGATACCGTTCCAAATGCCATCGACTCGAGCAAGTTGAGGTCCTTGCTTGCAGACGAAACCCGGCGGTTGAGGCACTGTATGAAGGTGGACGATGCTGATTCTAAAGGGGAAATTCAAAAGAGACAGTGACTGTGTGACACTACTCAGGAACGAATGACATAAATGAACCCCTAAGACATACGTGTTCGATAAAAAAAAAAAAAAAAAAAAATAGAGAACACAATAACAATCAAAAGAAAAAGAAACAAAGCAACGAACCGAGAGGGATGGGTCGTCTTTCAAGAGAGTCCTTGAGAGCGTTGCTACTAGTTTCGAGGTGTTTGCAGAATGAAGATAGAGTTTTGCAGAAGGTAGATATGGAATCTTCCGCCATTGTTCTCTGCAATTCTTTCCCGGAATAGTCTCTTGCTAGCTAAAAGTACTCCCCTGCAGGCTGCAGCTCAGTGTTCTGTTCGAAATTTCAAAACGATTTGGCTTGGGAAAGGGCGGGAAATAATCATATCTATATTTCAAAATGGAACATCTAAATATATGAAGCGCCTGTAGCTCAGTGGATAGAGCGTCTGTTTCCTAAGCAGAAAGTCGT
Organism: Nelumbo nucifera; assembly: GCF_055504915.1. Taxonomy (NCBI): domain Eukaryota; kingdom Viridiplantae; phylum Streptophyta; class Magnoliopsida; order Proteales; family Nelumbonaceae; genus Nelumbo; species Nelumbo nucifera. The sequence continues at coordinate 70,011,671 of NC_142650.1, read as the reverse complement.
AGGTTCGACCCCTACCTGGCGCGTTGATTAAGTATACTTTTAAAAATATTTATTAAAATTCAAGAGTGGATTTTTTAATATTATGATCAAATACAGTCCACGTGTTACTCTTTCTCTTTTTCAAAATATGATTTTATTCTAATTTTTCAAAATTAGAAATTTTTCTCATCATAGCGGTTGATAAAAAGTCATTCACCAATCAAAGACCACTCAGAGAAAATTTTACTTTAGGTCGAGTGTTAATTTAGTATCCAAACTTTAAAATGTGATAGTAGTCGAACTTTCATTTTGCAACAATCTAATACACGGCGTTAATCAGCCATTAAGTAACATGCAAAAATACAAAAATGTCCTTCGATCTACCATTTTCCCGCCTTTCAGCTGCAGAGGCTTGTTCTCTCTGGTAACAAATTCTCCAGCGAGATTCTCGACAGGCAAAAAGCGTCTGGCTGTTGTCCAACTTCTATTCGTTGGAGTGGAATCGGGCACGATGTGCAATTCTAATTGCTACAATTGTGTTCGTTGGGGTGTCATCGCCACCGTCAACCACCGCACATTTTTTGCCGGTTCAGATATGCAGCGGCGACGGCACTCCTCTCAGCGAAAAACCGTTGCAGCTCTGTTTGTTGGGGTGTCGTCGCCGCCATCCACCACCGCATGTTTTTTTGCCGGTTTAGATCTGTAGCGGCGACAGCATCCCTCTCAGTGAAAAACCGTTGTAATTCTGTTCGTTGGGTGCCGTCGCCGCCATCCACCATCGCATGTTTTTCGTCGGTTCAGATGTAGCGACGACGGCACCCCTCTCAATGAAAAACCGCTGCAACTCTGTTCGTTGGGGTGTCGTCACCGCCATCCACCACCGCAAGTTTTTTGCCGGTTCAGATCTACAGCAGCGACGACACCCCTCTCAGCAAAAAACTGCTACAACTCTATTCGTTGGGGTGCAGTCGCCGCCATCCACCACCGCACGTTTTTCACCGGTTCATATATGTAGTGGCGACGACACCCCTCTCAGCGAAAAACTGCTGCAACTCTGTTCGTTGGGGCAGAAAACATCTGGCCGGTTGGGGTGAACCGGGCACGACTCTATTCATTTTCTTGAGAAAGAAGATGATGAACAGTGTTTATGGGCAATTTAAACATTTTTAAAAGTTTTAAATCGCACATGCACATGATATAAATAATTGATGGTCTATTGACATAGGTACTAAATTGTCGCAAAATGAAAGTTAAGTACAAGATTGTGGTGTTTTAAAGTTTTGGTACTAAATTGACACTTGAACTAAAGTATAGGGTCCCTATGGGGAATTTTCCCTAAAATATAATTGCTTAACATATTTATGATATGGTTGATTGGTCATAAGTTTTTCAGAAATAATGTCTTTTCAACATTATAATCAAACACAACCCACATGTCACCCTTGCTCTCCTTCAAAATTGATGCAAAATCTTTATTCTAATTTTCACACTTTTTAAAATTTTTATTTTTTTAAATCACTTAATTGAGGAATCAACCAATGTCAATCCTCTTCCAATGTTTGAGAAATTTACAACCATTTTGCTCTTAAAATTTCTCCCATTATTTGTTTTCTTGTATTAACTAGTGGGGACCCATGTGATGCACGGGATTTATTAAGGAAAAGTGAAACAATGGAAATTGATAATTATATTAATAATTTTAGTAATTTGTTATAAAATATAATTTATTAATTATATTAATAATTTCTAACAAAAATAATAAATTATTATTAATTACTTAATAAATAATTATTTTTTCATATTATCCGTTAATATTCTATTTTATCTGTTTTTACTTCATTAATAAATAAATTAATCCATATATTAACTTTTTTAATCATAATTAAATTAATCTCATCCAAGCTAAAGGTTTAAGACTTTAGGTTAGGCTTTGGTTGATCCTCAACTTAACCCAACCCCTTAAGTTGCACCTCTAAGAGCAATGTGAAATTTGTAATTAGACTAAACCAAATCTAAGCACAACCCATGCATGCATTATTTTTGGGTTTTTAACTATTTTTTAATAAAAAAGATTAATATTGAACCCGAAGGAGCTATGGGGGTTGAGCTACCCCCATTGTGTAACATAATGAACCAAAAACATGAAATATCTCAAGCCAAGCTTTGATAGTGTATTAACAATTTTATAGGTTGCATAGCCCAACCCTGCCCACACTCTAAGCATAATTATATTAATTAATAATATAATTAATCAAAAATTACTAAATTACTAAATCATGGCATTAATAAAATAAAGATTAATTATTTTAAACAACATAATATTCCTTCCTTAGAATAGTTGTTAGTTTCCATTATTTCACTTTTCGTTGACAAATTCCATGTTAGTAAAACATAAACTAACAAAACTAACAAAGCATTGCAAGGGTCCTTGCTAGTAAAACATTAACTAACAAATTTCTTAATTAGTGTTTAAATTTTTTATTTTTATTAGTGTTCATTAAGTTTGATTTTTAAGTGAAATTGAAACGCTTTTATTTAGAGTTTTAAAGAAACCAAATAGATAAATGGTAGTTAGAAAGGATATCCATGCACTACATGTCTTATTATGTATAGGGCATATTCGGATCCGATCCAACCCGAAGATCTGGTCAAATCTCATATATGGTGATTCAAATTTGAATCCATTAAGGAAAGTTAGATATCCAAATCGGATCCAATCTTTAATAGGTTTAGGTTAAACAATAAAACATAAAACAACAAATTTCTTAATTAGTATTTATTAATTTTGATTTTAAATAAATTGAAAACATTTTTCATTAACATTTGAAGGAAACCAAATTTCTTAAATTTTATTAACTATTATAAGATAAATCTATTTTTAATTTTTACTAAGTTCTATTAATAATTATTATAATATTTTAAAAACAGGATTGGAATTGAAATAGAATTGGAATCAGAATCGGAATTAGAATCACCTATTCCTGCTTGGTTTAGTTGGAACCAGAATTGGATTTTGATTTGATTGTTGTTATTTTGTTATTACTTCAATACTTTATTAGTTTGTACATTTAATTTTCTTATTAGTTTATTAATATTTTGTTAATTTATACTATTATTACTTTAATCATATTATATCAATATTGGCATTATTACTTAATTATTATATTAATTTTAATTATATTATATTATTACCAAATTATTATTATATTATTAATAATATTATTACTTTACATTGTATAAATAAAATATTTATACATTATTATATTTAAAACTTCATATCTTTATCTTTTGTTATTAATTTATTAATATTTTATTATAGTACTATTATTTTATTACTATTTTATTAATATTTTCTAAATATTTTATTAATACTTTTGTCACGAGTCTCTTTAAAACTCTTGAATGGGAATTCCATTCTCTAGGGAAGCCTAAAATACCCAAATGCCCCCCCCCTTCTTTTTCTTTAACAATTATATTACTATTAATAATTAAAATGCATTATTTTTTTCAGTATTATTCAGTATTTTTTGCAATAAAATACAATTAATTAAAAAAAAATTAATTATTTTTAGTACTTTAATTAAGCTTTAGGTTTTTTTAGAATTTTCAGATTTTTAATTAAATTTTGGTGTTTTTTCATTATTATTCAGTAACTTTTGCTTATGAGTATTTTTCAATAATTTACAGTATTTTCAGCATTTACTTTTGCATATTAGTCACTACAAAATTAATTTGTATTTGCTTTCAGTAAAAATAAATTAAATAACTAAACAAATACCATAGTTATTAAAAATACAACTAATTTTCAATATTTTTCAATAGTTTCTGACTTGTGTATTTTTTTAATGATTTTTTGTGTTTTTTAATAATAAAATACTATTAATTGTACTTTTTAATTATTTTTAGTAAATACCCTTACTCATATAAAGTATTGTTAATTTTCAGTATTTTTAACATTTTTAGTATTTTAATTATGTTTATGTTTTTTAGAATTTTCTGGATTTTTAATTAATTGTTGGTTTTTTTTCATTATTATTCAGTAATTTTTGCATATGAGTAATTTTGCAATAAAATACTAGTAGTAAAACATGCTCTGCATGTTAAATTTTCATTAATTTATCATTTTTAATGAGTTCATTATGCACAATAAAGGTCTCAAGTCATAAAAATTATTAATTAATTAAAAATGCATTAATACAAAGTTATTAAAACTATCATTAGTTGTTGGTATTTTTATATTTAAACTTCTTATTTTTAATTAGTTGTTGGTATTTTTTCATTATTATTCAGTAATTTTTGCAATAAAATATTGTTAATAAAACGGCTTCGGCATTTTAAATTTTCATTAATTTTTATCATTTTTAATGAGTTCATTATGTAGAATAAAGGTCTTATCTCATAAGTTATCTAATAATATTATTAAAAGTTTTAAACTATCAATTAATATTTTTATATTTAAATTTCTTATTTTTATTAGCATTTATTAAGTTTGATTTTTAAGTGGAATTGAAACACATTTTTAATATTTACTAAGTTTTGTTAATATTTATTTTTAGTGAAAGTTTAGTGGATTTTTAAATTAATAATTTTTTGTTTGTTTAACCTCAACCTATTTATATTATCGCTATTCTCTCTCTCTCTCAAATGTAATAATAGCATGCATTAAAATAAGGCCTTGGAAAATCCAAAGATCTCTCTAATAGTGTGCTTATTAATCCAATCAAGATAAACAATGATTATTGTTTTATATTAATAAAACAAAATAAGAAAAATGCAAAAAGTTGTATTAAAGTTTTTTTGTAGGAAAAAATTTTATGTAATAAGCGCTTGTAGCTCAATGGATAGAGTGTATGTTTTCTAAGCAGAAAGTTGTAGGTTCAACCCTTACTTGGTGCGTTGATTAAATATTTGTTTCCAGAAAAAAAAAAGTTTTAATACTTGTTTTTACATTTTTTTTTCCTGATACTGATTAATGAAAAGCCACGTGATCGGTTATCAATTTTGTGATGCCAAATGATTTATATATACATGGAAAATCTATGAAAACACATGATATTGGAAGGGTTTTGACCAATCAAAGCCCTTTGATAAAATAAAACATAATTGGTTAACATGAAAACACATGTCACTTCGAGTTCGATATTGTAATTGAACCCAGTCCACATGTTACCCTTGCTCTCCTTCAATATTTGATGCAAAATCTTTATTCTAATTTTCTTAACTTCCAATATTTAAGGAAATTTACAACCACTTTGTTCATAAAATTTCTCCCACCATCAGTTTTCTCATATTAATTAAAAAATTATATCCCACATTTTTAAAAAAGTGTAAAAACATGTATTGAGTATTAAAACAAATTTTCTAGGAAAACAATTTCATGTTACAAGCACCTGTGGTGAATAGAGCGTTTGTTTTCTAAGTGGAAAGTCGTAGGTTCGACTCCTACCTCGCGCGTTTATTAGATTTTGTTTTCCAAAAAAAAGTTTTAATACTTGTTTTTACAATTTTTCTCATGATACCGGTTGATGTATATATATATATATATGAAAAATCTATGAAAACACATGATATTGGAAGGGTTTTGACCAATCAAAACCCACCCGTGAATTTTGATAAAATAAAATATAATTGGTTAACATATTTATGATACTGGTTGATTGGTCATAAGTTTTTCATATATGACATCTTTTTGATATTGTAATCAAACCCAGTCCACATGTCACCCTTGCTCTCCTTCAAAATCTAATGCAAAATCTTTATTCTAATTCTCTCACTTTTTAAATTTTTTTATTTTTTAAATCACTTAATTGGGGAATCAACTAATGCCAATCCTCTTCCAAATTTGAGGAAATTTACAACCACTTTGCTCCTCAAATTTCTCCCACTATTTATTTTCTTGTATTAATTAAAAATTTATAACCCACATTTTTAAAAAGTGTAAAAACAAGTATTAAGTATTAAAACCTTTTTCTTGAAAAAAAAAAGTTATGTAACAGGCGCCTGTAACTTAGTGGATAGAGCGTTTGTTTCCTAAGCAGAAAGTAGGTTTGATCGCTACTTTGTGCATTCATTAATTTTTTTTAGGAAAAAAAGGTTTTAATAGTTAATACTTGTTTTTACAATTTTTCTCATGATATTGGTTTGTGATGTATACATGGAAAATCTATGAAAATACATGATATTGGAAAGGTTTTGACCAATCAAAGCCCACCCATGAATTTGCACCAGGTAGGGGCCGCACCTACGACTTTCTGCATAGGAAACAAATGCTCTATCCACTGTGCTACACGCGGAAAAAAAAAAACCCGATGAAAGGCCTTGTGATTGATTACCAATTTTGTGATGCCATTTGATTTATATATACGTGGAACATCTATGAAAATGGTATTGGAAGAGCTTCGACCAATCAAAGCCCACCCATGAATTTTGATAAAATATATTGTAATCAAACCTAGTCCATATGTGATCCTTGCTCTCCTTCAAAATTTGATGCAAAATCTCTATTCTAATTTTATCAATTTTTAAACTTTTTTATTTTTTTTAAATCATGTAATTGGGGAATCAACCAATGCCAACCCTCTTCCAACAATATTTAAGGAAATTTACAACCACTTTGCTACTAAAATTTCTCCTACTATTTGTTTCCTCTTATTAATTAAAAAATTATATCCCACATTTTTTTTAAAAATCTGTAAAAACAAGTATTAAGTATTAAAATCTTTTTTTGAAAAAAAAAAGTAGATGCACCAAGTGGGGTCAAACATACGACTTTCTGCTTAGGAAATAGACACTCTATCCATTGAGCTACATGCCAAAAAAAGGTTGATGAAAAGCCATGTGATTAGTTACCAATTTGTGATACCAACTAATTTATATATACATGGAAAATCTGTGAAAACACATGGTATTGGAGGAGCTTTGACCAATCAAAGTCCACCCGTGAATTTTGATAGATAGCACATAATTGGTTAACATGTTTATGATACTAGTTGATTGGTCACAAGTTTTTCAGATATGATGTCTTTTCGATACTGTAATCAAAACCAATCCACATGTGACCCTTGCTCTCCTTCAAAATTTGATGCAAAATCTCTATTCTAATTTTCTCAACTTCTATTTTTTTAAATCACTTAATTGAGGAATCAAACAATGCCAACCCTCTTTCAATATTTGAGGAATTTTTCAACCATTTTGCTCGTAAAATTTCTCTCACTATCTATTTTCTTGTATTAATTAAAAAATTATATCCCACCTTTTTATCCTAAAATTCCATATCCATTCCACTCATGAAACCTTCTCTATCGTGTCTCTTTTTCTTCTCCATTTTTTGATCTTTTAACATTTTTCTACAAACCTTCTCCATCATACTTTTTTTCTCCATCATGTCTCATGAAACCTACTCTGGCTTATGATCATTATAGGGTTGAGCGTAAGGGAAGCACTTACACCCAAATACTCATAGAGAGACAATTCGAGTTATTGTTAACAAGATGGGTCCTTGGACTTTTGTAGTTAAGAACCTTTTTAAGTAATCTATGGATGAGAAATACTGTAGTTTGAAATGTTTTAGTCAAAAAACATGGTGGTATAGATGTTTTGGCCATCAAAGTTAAGCCAATTTCAACAATATGATGATGTTTTCTCTCACCATATCCATTTTGTTGTGGAGTGTAGAGGCATGAGAGTCGATGGACAATACCATGTTGATGAAGAAAAGAATCAAGTTTCTTATATTCAAATCCACCATTAGTTTTTAATATCTTTAACTTGTGATTTAGGAGAATCTTAACTTGTGTCTTAAAAGAGATAAATATAGAAGGAACCTCACTTTTATAAGTAAGTGGGAATGTCTAGGTGAACCGACTAAAAGAATCAATCAAACTCATACAATAATGATAACTAGAATGAGAACATACAAAGGTTGGTTCCCATAAATCAAAATAAACTAGTTCAAGAGGTGAATTAGCTTTTATAAGACAACTTTTTATTAAGTTGATAGGCAATATGGAAAGACAACTTTTTATTAGAAAGCGCAGGAAGCTTATTCTTGTGCATTACGTGTTTTATTGTGTTGGGAGCAGGATGACCAAGGTGGTTTTACATGTCACCGAGGTGACTCTTATCCTATGAGGTGACAGGAGGATGGTGAATTCCAAGCTAAAGGCAAGGCCACAAGTCCACCTAAACGTGCCATGTGTCTGGTAGTTCGGAGGTTGGACTTACTCTCATCACTAGGTACTACTGAAAATTCTAGGTTATGCTCCCCATCCTAAGTCAGACTAAGCTGCAAAATCTTCAACCATAAAGAAATCAGCCATTGATCCTTCTTAATTTGTCTCTTTGGGCGTTTAGGCCCAGACCCCAATAACCTCGCAGAACTGCACCCCAATCAGATACCTAAATCACTTGAACTACTCAAAATCTGTTATGATTGAATTTTACTTAAAATGTGTTATAATTGTGTAAAAAGATACTCAAAATTATGTTGAACCCCAAACTCGACATATCTTCATTGCCCCTTGGACTGCCAAACACACCTACATGCACTCCATGTAACTAAACCTTCTTCCATCATTTAAGTTAGTCAACATTGATGAACTTTCTATTTCCCATCGCCTACTTGCACCACTAGATCCTGGCTCTTACCCTAAGGATCTATGATAATTCACTTATCGACAATTCCTCTGATATTCCATTTATCCTTTAAGGGTTGGGTGAATCCACTCCTCACATCATTGGTCGTCCACTTTCAACCATGACCTGTAATTATGCATTGGTCTAGAGGCACAATAAGCATTTGTATCTCTTGGAAACAAGATACCAGAATTGCATCTATGAGAACTATGACCTACCTTTCCATAAATGAAGCAAAAACTAAACAAATTCCCATATCTATAGAAAGCCCAAACCATTGGGATAACAAAATAACCGACTTTCAAACAAAGATAATTTCCTAGAGCTTCAACAACTCTACACCCTAAGAAAGAAGGTCCAATTTGTTGACTCTCCCCAAGGTAACTAACACAAAAGAACGGTTATGGCCTTGTGATTCTAGAACTTCATTTTTTCCCTTCTTTCCACTTAGTCAACAACAATGGTTGAATGATATGACTATTATCCCTCACATTATCATAACCTTCTTGATATCAAAACCTAAATCTATAGTAACCCCTCTGTAATGGTTGAATGAGATGACTATTCTCATTTACACCCCAACTACACTACCATACAAGCTATTTGTAATGTCATTTATGTTAGAAGGGTTAGGATCCATCATATGGATGGCTGAACCATGCTAGATGGTTGGGCGAAATTTAAAAAATTTCCTAATTCTTAAGGGAATCAAATTCTCTATGTTTTAAAAAACTGCGTTTTTCCAGATTGACCTTGAACTGAATCGGACCAGATTTGAAACAAATCAAAGAAGGAAATTTGAAACCAAACAAACCGGACCAAATTTGATACCACAAACACCGATCCCAAGGTGGAAGTTCATGCCCAAATCAGTCATAAAACCAACTTCCATTGAATATGGCATAGTGTGTACTTGAAGCTAGTTCAACAACACAGTTTTCTGGAGAACTGAGACCCAACTGCTTGGATCGAACTTAGGATGATGAGCCTGATATTCCCTAAATTTTTCTTGCAAAAATCAGAGAAAAACTAATCTAAATTAGTCATTGAAAGATGATGTTGAATTGGGAAAAAACTAGGAGACAAAAGGGTACAAAGAGAACTAGAAACTGCAAAAATATGAAGTTGTCATGGACTGGTCCGCCCCCTCCTCTTTTATAATCTTTTATGGAGCTATCTTATAATCTAATTAGGAGATAATCCAGATCTAAATTAGATTTGGAATCTAATTAAAGATATACCTTATCTTCTTATAAGATTAGGTGCTTCATACCTAGATTCGCCCATTGTCAATGTGACAGCTTAATTAATCATATTAATTATGGGCCTTAGGCCCATCGGCTATAAGGCTCACGACCTAAGGGTGTTGCATGGCCAACTTAGGCCTAATTTGTATGGTGTGGGACTCCACAATGACCTCACATAAGTTCACATGGGTTCGGCCCAACCTCTATGAAATGGCTTGGCCGAATTCACTGTTAAACACAGTGAACCCTTGAGCATATCACTATTGGCTTAATATGGGCCCAACATTTACACTTAAATGATCATTGAATTCAACCATCCTATGAAAACCCAACGATAATGGACTTAAGTAAGATAAAGCCCATCAGGTAATCAACCTTTAATGGTCTCTTATACTTAACCTCTCGACTCATAATAATCAATCATTTATTGACAGTGAATGACCCTTCCCCTGGCTGCAAGGTACAATGTCACACTTTTTACTTATAAGTTCATCACTTCTTAGAAGTTTCCTTTCGCACCGAGGTCGCGTTGATTCCATTTTGGGAACTTGCATCCCACATGTTTTCCTTCCCATCCCTTCGAACAAGCGCTAGAAAAACATAATCTTATGGGAATATTCCCATTTCCCCTTTCCCCATGTAGCAACCAGAAATACCGGGTATTTTATCATTTTTTTCTTTATATTTTTGTTAATTTAACTTAAGGGTAAATGTGATAATTCATCTTTTCCATTAGGATTTAACGAAAATGCCAATTGTAGGAAAACTTAAGGGTACCTACAAAAAATAAGGACATACTTAGTCAATTTCATAAAACTCAAGGGTGATTTAAAAGATTTACCCTCTTATGTTTTTCCGATAATAAGTAGGGGATATTCTCAATAAAAGCTGAGATGTGCATGTGGGGCATTTTTGGGGCGCGTTCTGCTGGGGCAGATGTGAACTCGATGTTTCCCTTCTACATTGTAAATGATAATACCCAAACGTTCCTATGGAAAATGTGATTAACATGTTAATATTTGATTTGGATTTCTTGTGATTAATTAGAAATAAAAACATTATTTAATGTGATTAAACTATTAATCCGAATTTGTTGTGAGTTTTTTGTTTTTTTTTTTCTGTGGTATTAGATTTTTTTTACAATAAATATTATTATTGTTATTTGATTATTACGATATCCGAAAAATACCCAAACCGAATAAGACCCGAATCGGCTCGAAATTGACAGCACAGTCAGCACTAGAGCAGGTCCCAAGCTCCGGATCACAATCCGTGTTCTCCAAAGGAAACAAATCTTGACCGCTAGTTCCATTTCAAATCCAACGGTCTGAGGCACTTTCGCCACATTCACAAAAATTTAAAAAATTTCACTTCGCGCCTATATAACGATGCTCTTGTGCGATCCTCTGCATCACTCATTTCTCTATCGCTCTCCCAAATTTCAATCTCTTACAGAGTCCTTAATTCCTTCACATCTCTCTTTCTCTTCCTCCGTTTTTCCTAGGAAATGGCAAGAACCAAGCAAACTGCAAGGAAATCGACCGGAGGTAAGGCCCCCAGGAAGCAACTGGCGACCAAGGCGGCCAGGAAGTCGGCTCCGGCGACCGGTGGAGTGAAGAAACCCCACAGGTTCAGGCCTGGGACGGTGGCTCTGAGAGAAATCAGGAAGTATCAGAAGAGTACCGAGCTTTTGATTCGAAAGCTTCCATTCCAGAGGCTCGTTCGCGAGATCGCTCAGGACTTCAAGACCGACCTCAGGTTCCAGAGCAGCGCGGTTGCTGCCTTGCAGGAGGCCGCCGAGGCTTATCTGGTTGGCTTGTTTGAAGACACCAACCTCTGTGCAATTCACGCAAAGAGGGTAACTATTATGCCCAAGGACATTCAGCTTGCACGAAGAATCAGAGGAGAGAGGGCTTGATCTATTCTTTAGTCTCTTTCTCTCTAACATCCGCCTCTCCATTCTGTTCTGTACTAAGTATTTGTTCAGTTGTTTCTCTTAGGCTTACAGAGTATGTTTCAATCAATGTTTGGTTCATGTTCAAGTTGTAAAACCCTTAATTGTGATCACTGATCTGATGTAAATTTTCCTTTTGGAAATGAAACCCAATTAAGCTAAAATGAGAAGTGTCTGGTTTTCATCAGTTATTCATTCCTACGGAAAGAGGTTTATTAGGGCCCTGGCTGGAGAATGAAACCTCAACAATAGGTAATTAAAGCAGAACCCCAGAATTTCCATGGTGCAGAATGATAAGAAGCTGTAGTTTTTTTCTTGTTGTTGTTGTCTGTGTAACTGGACTCTGGAGCCAAGCTGATTTACTAATCGGATATTGGGGATTCTTGAAACATGGAGACAGAAGCCAAGATGGGGCAAATGAATATGAAGCATCATCTCAGCCAAATGCTTGATTCTCTGTAAAGCTTTACAATCAAGGGTTCCATTTCAAGATCCATCTTTTACTGTTCTGGAGTTCACAGGCTTCAAGTGTGGATTGTATACTCTTTGTCATGGGTCTTGTTTACTTTCTCGTCAAACACAAACTCCATTGCAGTTTGCAGAGATTCAACATTAATTTTCAATGCTGGGGCGGGGAATTCAGTTGGGTCAAGTGTTTTGTTTTCCCCGCAAATGGGATGGGATGTCGTGGTTGGATCATCACATCACAAGGATTGGAGTATTGATTTCTGATCTTTCAGATGAATCCAAGGATAGACGATTTGGTTTGGACGGGGTTCGTCGATCGCAGACGCCGGAGATGCATATTTTGCCGAATTTGCATCGTCCGGTCGATGGGTTATTCTTGTTTCTTGATCTGCAGAATTAATGTTTACATATTAGATATATATCTGAAGACAATACAACAACTCAAGTTGAGATGGCCGAGTTGGTCTAAGGCGCCAGATTAAGGTTCTGGTCCGAAAGGGCGTGGGTTCAAATCCCACTCTCAACAAGCAATTTTTTCATTTACAAAGAGCCCATGCTACAAGGATTGTGGGCCCAATCTCAAAGTGATTTTTTGGTTAAATTACAAAAAACCCCCTGTATTTTAATCTGCCATTAAGACCCCTGAACTTTCTTTCGTTAATGCTTCGTCAGTTATCTTTGAAAAAGATTTTCTTCTGATTATTTAAAATTTTCTAAATACCCAAACTACCATTTTAAAGTCCAACCGTTTAAAGTTTCTAAATGCCCAATTTCATCGTCAGTTCTTCTCTTTTTCTCTTCAGCCATTTGCTTTTTGCTTAACATCTGAAAGAAAAAGATAAACTTGACCATCTGCTTTGTGTTAAAGAAGAACAAAATAAAAGTAGTGTCTTTTCCTTTCTTTTTATTTGTTCTGCTGATTTTTTGGGACGTATTAGCCCCCCTTGTAATATATTCATAGTTATTATCAAAAAAAAAAAAAAATCAGATTACAGCTGCACGTGTTGCAGAGAGATTAGCACAAGAGGTTAGAATATACTTACCTCGTTGCAGCAGTCATATCTAATCTAGCAATCACTTCCATGGTTTTGTGGCTGTAATTTATCACAAATTTTGTGGTTGTAATTTTATCATTATCATTTCTATTATTCCCACCTGATTTGGCACTGTTTTCTTAGAAACATTGCTGCTGATGTTTGAGTGGGAAGCATCATTTTCTATAAAAATGGTGTTTTTTTTGTTTGGAAACATTGCTGACATGTAAGATATTTTCTGAAGAAACAATACATTCTGTTTGGTATACCGGTGCTCCATATCTGTTTTTAGCACTGGTACCCATTATAGGAAGTTCACGTCACTGTCACAGCATGCCCTTATTGGAAGCAACAAGTTCTAATTTGAGAAAACGTCAAATTTAACATTGCTCCAAACCACACCTTCTTGATTTCCAAGGCATGGCTTGAAATACCTATTTTTTCATGGAAAAATGATTCTATACATATTGAGTTTCCTAAAATATTATTTTTTCCAACGTAGTGCTGATGTATCACCATTTTTTGGAGCAACGGCATCAATGCCAAACATACACTTTTATCTATGAGCATTGCTGTAAGTCATTGCTTCCTCCAAGAAAAAAAGAAATAAATAAAAAAATAGAACTCTAAAATGTAAATGTACAATGGATCCTTTGAAATTACAGGTGGGAATAATGGAGTTTTAAGTAAGATGGGTCATAAAGCATTATGGCATGCTTCGTTTTGAATTTAGGTGCGTGGAAGGAAGGTGGTGGTGAAAACTGAGAATGAACGTGAGTGCGAGTGTAGGAGACTAAGGCCATGGAGGAAAACATGTGGAAGGAGCAAGAAATGGAGGCGTGATTAGGCTTCCTCTTCAGAAGTTTTCTGTCCATTCTTTCTTGCCTTTGCCTTAAAATAAAGGGAAAATTCCTTATCAGTACCCTGTATTATGGCTCAAGTGACAATTTGGTCCCCAAACTTTAAAATGTGATAATCCAATACCTAATCTTTTACAATGTGACAATCTAGTACTTGCCGTTAACCAATCCATTAATCAGCTATTAAGTAACATTTGAAAAGTCAAAAAATGCCCTTCTAATGCTATCTAATTCTCTTTATCAACCATCCAAACATTGACAATAAAATGAATAGTCCCAAATTCTAGATTCTTCTAAACAATCACTAACTTTTTTGAATAGAAGAGGCTAGGATTTGGGACTATTCAATTTTTTGTCAACGTTTGAATGGTTGATAAAGAGAATTAGATGGTTTGAAGGACATTTTTGACTTTTCAAATGTCAATTAACGGTTGATTAACGGATTGGTTAACGACATGTACTAGATTGTCACATTTTGAAAGTTTGGGTACTGGATTGTCACATTGTGAAAGATTAGGTACTGGATTGTTGCATTTTAAAGTTTGGAGACCAAATTGTTATTAGAGCCAAAGTACAAGATACTGATCGAGAATTTTCCCTTTAATTTAAGGCAAAGGCAAGAAAGAGTGTTTCTGGGCATTCTGTTTCAAAGCATGTACCTTTATGGGAGTTTCTCTAGTTTTCAGTGGTGGTCAATGCCAATTACAGGAATGAACCTAAGTCTAACGTTAAACATTCATTGTATAGATTTTATCAAGTAGGAATTAATAGAATAAATTTATGCTAATCAAATCTGATATGATTAATGTCTCACCACCAACCAAGAGATATATAGGCTGTTTGAGCTCAACGTCTTCGCATCACTTTTCTTTGATGGAACACCCATCAAAGAATTCAATGACTCAAAATCTATTAGAGTTCCATTCCGACAAGACCACTGGTGAACCAACAGAAGTATTTCCCGGTGAGAAGCGAGGTATTTTGAGATGGTTAAGTTTTAAAAGAAAGGGTAAGAAAAGGAAAATAGAGAAAGCTTATTAGGGTATTTTAATAATTTAATGCTTTCTATCATCTGACCTAACGGCTGAAGCGAGGTATTTACCCTTTTTTTTTCATTATAATGAAATGTAGCCACCCCTCAAATTTACTTATGAAAAACAAAAATATAACAGAAATAAAATGCGAAGAAAATCAGATTTATGAAAATAAATGAGTTGCATTGCTGACGATGGATCCTTTACACTTGAGCCCCAACTTTGAATTTGCAAAGTGGATTATACAATCTGAATTGGGCAGAACTCCAACAAAGAGGAAATTGTCGGTATATGTGACTTCTACTCTGCCTTTTCCACAACATCTATCCTGTGAAAGAAGACTGAGCCGTTGGCAAGTATAACATCACAAATATTGACTTATTCTGCCCCTTTAGATTAAGACAAGTGTCTCAATGATCATGGTTTTATGTCACATGATCATTCAGCCCATTTTAAGCCAAACATCTTCTCGCTGACTTGGTTAAAAGGTTGAATGGATTCAATTCAGATCTAATAACCACCCTGTGAACATGTCAAATACAACTGAGATAAAACATATACTATTTTTAGTAGAAAATAAATAATAATAATAATATAATAAAATTGTAGGTGATGTTTGTTACCGTTTACGTTTATTGATGGTGTCATATAGGCGCCATCTCAGCATTTTCTCTCTTTTGCTCTTCTTTGTACATCGAAAATCTAAAAAGTGAACTTTGGTTTATGTGTATGCCAGCCGTTTGTAGAAGTTATTTTTTGAAGCTTCCACAAACAGCTAGGCGTTTATTCACTGTTATGTTGAAGTGGCACCTAGTGGCATCCAGTTGTCATAAACGGTTGCAATTATTGCATTTTTCGGTTTTACCAGCAAATAAAGTACAAACATTTATTCAATAAACATAAACGGTACCAAACATACACATAAAAATGATATTAACAAACTTTCTCCATTAATGTGTGGCTTTTCACATGGCCAGTGGATTCTCCTACAGGTTGAGGATCCCAAACCGAAGGCCTGTGCCTGTGGCCACCCATTCCAACATTTTATGTATTGACAGGCACATTTTAATCCAATTTGACCTACTTTCCCTCTCCATTAAATAGTGATTTATCTATATGAGAAAAAGGAATCACTTATTAGAGGAGTGGAAATTAAATGCCAGATTTGAAGAATTTACACTGTATTGGGCCTGTGCTTTTGGGTTAGATGCCTAGGCCCATTAACAATTTCTCAACCCGACCTTGCCCAAGTTGCATAAGGAAAAATATTGTAGACTTGAACCATTCAACCTAGAAACCGGCCACCATTCCAGTCCCATTTAATACCCGACCTGTTATGGAAAAAAAATTTGATTTGGTCAATGAACCGTTGACCTAGACGACTTGACTGTTGAATCGTCGTGCATTAACCATAAAATGATTAAATTATTTTCTTTAGAAATAAAATACCAAAAATATTAAGATCTGTGATCTGTATAATGACAAAAGAGGAATTTGAGAGAAAATAGAGAGGCAAAATTGAGATCGACTTAAGAGAGATAGTTGGGGAGAAAGAGAGACGACTGTGATGTTATAACAGCAAGTGGTGCCATCACCACCACGTCTTCTTTATTCTTCTTCTTCTTGGTTCTCAGTAGTTGTTATCAAGGTTTTCAAACCGCTATTGATCTGGATGGTTGGACTATTCAGCCTGGGAACTATTCAGGTAATCGGTTTCATTTTATCCCAAATCCGGTTTTTGGTCACAAATCATTGAAAAAGTCAATAACCTATTGATCCGGACAGTCGATCTGTCAACCTGTTCAATAATTTTTGACCGTTTTTTATTATTTTTAATTTATTTATCAGAATAGGCCATCCATTCAAACTGGACGATTGGACCATGGTCCAAAAAACCGGACAATTAGACCTTAACCCAGCAGAATCCCGGATTCAAATCCTGCTATTATCACCTACATTAAAAAGTTAATGTGTGTTGTGTAAGTACCAAAAAAGGTTCTTAGTAGCTATCTTTTCTTTAAACTAAAGGAACATGGCTAATATGTTATTTAAATGTTTGACAACATTTATTCTATTTTTTATTTTTTTACTTTCTAGGATCTCACTCCCATTGTCCATTAGTTTAGATGGTCCTAGATCTATTTGCACTTAGATCTATATAATAACAATTTAGACCCAAGCACCCTTCATATCAAGTAGGGTAAATTACTTAAACCTCCTCTATGTTTAACCACTCGTGTACTTTTGGTGTTCTAAGTACCAAATTTTATCGTAATATTTGAAAAAATTATTCAAAAAGATTTAGTATTTGACGATTGACGTTAATAATCTTAACAAAAAAAGATGATGCCGTGCTTTTAAACATGCTAAAATTTTTAATTTGGCCATGAATGATAATATTGGAGTATCTATTGATAAAAAAAGGGAGACCCTATGAAGCATGATTTTCAAAATCTGACCGGATCGGATGGTCTGACCGAAAAAAAACTGGGAATCAGTCATTTGACTGGTTTTGTTTTACTCCAAAACTGTCATTTTGGCCAAAAACCAATGATTTGGTCAGCAAACCGCTGGCCTGAGCAGTCGAATTATTTAAACCGTCTAACGGTTTTTGGCTATTTTTATTTATTTTTAATTATTTTGTCAGAACGGGAGTGGGTCATGTAGAGGTGGCAAGTTGGATAGTTAGAAAAGGTATAAGGGAGAGACAAGAAAGGAAAGGCCTTCTGACGTGGTCAGTTTTGTCTTAGTATATAGTAATAAATTATTGATGATGACTAGAAACTATCACTTAATAACTTAAATGTTATTTTCCTTTAACTATTTATGAGTAAATTTAATTTATCACAAATTATTAGTAGTCGTAGGGCTGTGGAAGTGATGGGGATCAGTCCATGCATTATAAGGCCTATTCTCGTAAGAAGGCCAACAAATAGGTTCTGATTTGGCATGGAGAAGACTCTTGAGATTTGGACTAATCGGTCAGGGGTATTTTCATTATTTTAAGCAGCCCAACGTGGACTTGGGCTATAGTATCTTGTTCTTCTAGCTTAGTAGTGCTTGTCTTTCAATTTTCAGTTTATTTGCATTAGTAGACAGAGTGACACTTTTTGTAATTATGGTGAACAGTGTTCCGGGCCACACAAGTCATTCTCTTCCTTTTGAAGCTAATAAACATGGTTTTTAAAAATGAACCGGTGACCGAACCGGTCAGGGGTTTGGTTACCAGTTCAAACAGCCGACTGTTTGATCGGCCCGTTCAAACAAAAAAATAAAAAAATTGGAAAATGGTTAAAACCGTTTGAACGATTAACCGGCCGGTTCAGCGGTTTGTTGACCAAAATCAACGGTTTTGGGGGAAAAGGCAGTTTTGGAGGAAAACGAAACCAGTCAGGTGATCGGTTCCCGATTTTTCTAGCCCAACCGTCCGTTTCGGTCCGGTTTTGAAAATAGTGCTCATAAATGAATGAAGATTTCTTAAGAGCTCTCTTGCTATATGGAGTGATTCCTACAAACCCTAGAGTGATTCTAGGACCCCTTGGAGTGATTCCTTGGGATTTCTCTCTCTTCTCTTTTTCTACCCTTTCTATTCTCTCTTCCTCTCTCTTTTTGTTTTGTGTTAGTTTGTTCCAGCCCTACTGCATCAGGAAGGGAGAAAGGAGAGGCAATCTAACACAATGTTTTAAAAATTGACTTGGAGGCCAAACCGTTTTTGCCTACAGGTTGCAGGTCGCCGGATCGACTATTCGGGTTGGCTAGGTCATACTATGCCACATTAGCAATACATAAATTCATACATAGGTATGTATAAACATGTATTTCATCAATAAATAATGTATAATTATGTTCTACATGTAATATATATAATTTATATTTTTAATTCTGTTTTAAATTTTTTATTTGTAAAAAATATTAAAAATTGTTATTTGAGGAAAAAATGGATTTTTCTGGAAAAATAGAGGAGCAAGGCGCTTGACGAATAGATCTCGAAAAGTTACCCAAAATAAAAAAAATCATCTCAATTGGACATTGGAGTGCAAAGTTATGGGCTCCCCAAAGTTTGCATACACAGTTAGTGTGCAACCAGTTACCTTGTCATCGGGTCAACGATTCAAAAAGTTGGATGGTTTTTCACCAAGCCAACAGTTTTTAACCATCCACCGGGTTTTACTAAAATCGGACCCAGAATCTTGACCGATGACGGTTTGAGCAGTTCAACCGACCAGGTCAACAACAAGTTGAAAACACTGATCTAATGTGGCCCTTTAATTATTTATGAGTAAATAATTATCACAAATTATCATTTATTCCCTATATTTATTAGAGTTTTACTAGATATTGCCAAAACTTAGCTAAAATTAGTATAGCTTAGCTGTAATAAACACAAATTACTAAAAAAATACCAAATTTTACTAGAAATTGCCAAAATTTACTAGAAATTAGTAGAAACTAGTTGTAATTAACAAAAATTATCTGTAAATTATCAAATGATATAAAACATTTAAAGAAATTTATCAGAAATTACTAGAAATTTCTTTAATTACCAGAAGTTAATTGTAAATTATCAAAAACTGCTAGAAATTAAAAAATACCAAAATTAACTAAATTTCACCATAATTTACAATGAATTGCCAAACTTTACCCGAAATTATCTATAATTATAAGTAATTAAATATTAGTAAATAATCAAAATATGCCAAAAGTTGCCATAATTAGCAATGCTTTTGTAGTAATTGTAATTTCTAAATCTTTTCAGCAAGTTTTGAATTGATTCTGATTCAATTTTGATTAACAAAGCTCGTGCATCGCACTAGGTCCCACTTACAACTAATTAGTTATGTTAATTTTGATAATATATAATCTCTACCCAATTATTAAGTGATTAAGTATCTTAGTCATTGATCTGTAAGCTTTATATTTTTTACTAATTATAATTATAAGGACGACAATTTTCCCCACAAAAATGGGGACATGCCCCACTTCGCCCTGAACGGGGCAAGTTTTCCCTGATCTTAAACGGGGAAAATATTTTTACTCCAAATCAGCGATGGGGCGGGGATAGGGTTTACATATAATTCCCTAAACCCAATGGTAAATTAGTAAAATATCCTTAGGTTTAATATTGATTTTTAAAATCTCTCTGTGCTTTCCTTGGATCCATAATTCCATTTATTTATAAAGTACTCCAAATTGTCATAATCCAATTCTTAAAATACCTCTAAATTTCCATAATCCCATTTGTAAAATAACCACAAATTAGATTATTTTTAGGTGGTTGCCTCGGGGCAAGGAAAATTCAAGGATTCCCGTCCTTGTGGAAGAGGATGTCTTTCCTTGAACTTGCCCCAACATCGGGTACAGGGCATGGAAAATTTGAGGATCCCCTGTCCCTGATAGGGAGTGGGTGCCTTGCCCTGCACCTATTTGACACTGGGGACGGGGCGAGGAAAATTTGATGATTCCTCATCCTTGATGGGAAGTGGGTGCCTTGCCCTGAACCCGCCCGATACCGAGGATGAGGCAAGGAAAATTCAAAGATTCCTTATCCTTGACGGAGAGTGGGTGCCTTGCCCTAAACCCACCCGACATTGGGGATGGGGTAGGGAAAATTTGAGGACTCCTCGTCCCTGATGGGGAGTGGGTGCCTTGCCTTGAACCCACTTAACATCGAGGATGAGGCGAGAAAAATTTGAGGATTCCCCATCCTGATAATGAGTGGGTGTCTTGGCCTAAACCCACCCAACACTAGAGACGAGGTGAGGAAAAATTCAAGGATTCCCTGTCCTTGACAAGGAGTGGATGCCTTGCCCTGAACCCACTCGACACTAGGGATGGGGTGGGGTAAATTCGAGGATTCCCCGTCCCTGACGAGGAGTGGGTGCCTTGCCCTGAACCTACTCGACACTAGGGATGGGGTGGGGAAAATTAGAGGATTCCCTGTCATTGATGAGGAGTGAGTGCCTTGGCTTGAACCCGCCCGACATAGAGGACGGGGTGGGGAGAATTCGAAGATTCCCCATCCCTAACGGGGACTAGGTGCCTTGCCTTAAACCCACTTGACACCGGGGATGATCATATGAGGCAGGGAAAATTCAAGGATTCCCCGTCCCTGACAGGGAGTGGGTGCCTTTCCTTGAACCCACCCAACATAAGTCTAAAGTTCAAAGTTTTTTTTTTTTTTTTTTTTTGGTATTTTGGTCCTTAACTGACTTTAGCTTTCTGAACTTTGGCTTCCAAAAGTAGACGCTACCAAGTACAAAAAGCAAACTTATGGATTTTTTGGATTTTTGAAAGTAAAAGCTTATCCAAACGGTTTATTTTAATTTAAAGGAAATTGTCTAAAATTCATCATGACTTTTCATCATTTCTCTTAAACTCACCACAACTTTTCAAAATGTCTAAAACTCACCATTTCACTAAGTTGACGTTAAATAGATTAACAGTTGTTAATATATTACCATTTTACCCTTCATAGAAAAATATAAAATATATACATATATGTTTTAATATTTTAATTAAAAATGACATGAAAAAAAGGAAAATATGTATTTTTAAATTATAGAAACTATAGAAATTGAAAAACAAAATTGTAGAAAAAACACCAGGAGTTATAGAAAAACACAGAAACTACAAATAAATAACAAAAATACAGGAAAATTTATAGATTGTAGAAAATAGAAAAATATAAAAAACACAGAAATTATAAAAAAATATTGTAAATTATAACAAAACACTAAAACAATGCAAAAAGAAAAAAGAAAATTAAAAACTAAAAAAGACAAAAAAATTTATGAAGATCGGATAAAAACAGAAATTGCAAATATACATTAAATGATAAAAATAGAAATTACACCTAGAACTTTGAATAACTAGAGAATTTAGACTGCTCAAGCGTCAATTGCAACTTATCTGAATCAGAGAACTTTCCTTGTCCAATTCCACAACCAAATTTCTTAGGAAATAGATAAAACATAACGTCAAGGTATCAACTACTGCGCACCAGCATTCAGAATTACGGTGGTCGTCAATGCCGAAAATAATAAATTCTCGCCTACTATCCCCACTCGATATGCCAAATTCTCGAGACAAGCAAGCTCTCAAGATGAATGGGATGTCTGAAACTCTCACCAAACACGGGGAAACAATAGATTCCACCCAGCTGGAAATTCGCCGATAAAACTAAGCAGGCGAAGGCTTTAGAAACCAAGAAAAATAGACAAAAACGAAAGACGGTTGATGCAATCGGAAAAATGAAGATGAAAAAACCGAGAAAATAGATTAAAAAAAGCGATAGTAGTGAATGTCGGTTGCTGCGCAAAAATCATGTACCATTGCAGACGAGTAAAAACACATTCAACTTCGAACACTTCTCGTTCTTTGAAGAAAAAACACTGAAATCCTTCGCCGGGCCGGGATGTATTACTAGAGCTACTGAGATTCAGCATCTGGTTGATGTTGATAGCTTCTCGGCCAGTTCGCACGGTTATTACAGTCGATGCTGGAGAGAGAAACCCTAAATGAACCTTTTTTTTCTCTAATTCGCCAATCAGAGGCAATTTGGTCATGAAAATTATATTTATGTTGATGTGGACAAACTAAATATTAACGATGGTTTAATCAAGATGAGTTTTGGAAAATAAAAACTCACTTACATGACGAGTTTTAATTTAAGAGAAATACCAAAAAGTCATGATAAATTTTAGACACTTTCCCTTAATTTAATAACTAGTTTCTTCAAGCAGCTCAATCAACCTTTGGAACTTCCAAATGGACCCTTAGTCCTTAGACCCATGACCTACCCCTCACTCATTGGAGCAGCAGACTGGTCGACATACACTAGCTTCTTCCAAGCAGCTCAATCATTGGGTTAACTCAGGCCACAACCACTATCTTATATTCCACCAGTTATTCAAATTTGGATTAGTTGAATGCTTTAGCTGTTCAACAGGCTTAGAAACTAATGATGAAGTTTCATGGATCCCACTGCGGATCCCATATATTTAATACTGGCGTGGTGTGGAACCTTATCATTGGTTCCACGGCCAGCTGAACAGCTAAAGAGTTTAGCTAAACCTTGCTCTCAGAAATTGGGTGTCCAAATTAGAATGCCAAATTTTGAGCTTCATGGCGGATCCATGCTTCTCTCTAAGCATTCCATGATTATTTTCGAGTCTTCCTCAATCCAATCTTGTCTATAACCACTTTGATTTGACAATGTGCACTTCGTTAGCTGCCCCCATATTTCTGTTTACAAAGGTTATATACCAAGAAATTTGGCTTTCATTTCAAGAAATTTACATAAAAGATCCCTAGCTATGCAGCCTATGGCAGCACATCGCCCATTTTGATGTCTCAATGCATCAAAGTTGATTTTACTTTTCTTTGTTTAGGTGCTTTTTCATCTGATGTGGTTACTTTATATTCATGGTTAATGATGAAGGATGATTTGACCCGACCTATGAAACGGTGACACGTGGACGTTGACCCAGCATAAGCGACAACTCAACATTGTGTTCCGGTACGGCTAAGTGATAGGCCCATAAAGCAGCCTGCTACGTGGTAGCGAGGTAAAGGAGAGGCTCGCCACAAGCTAGGAGAGGTAAAGGAGAGCCCATAAAGCTAAGAGCTCCACTCTTAGCTTTCGTTTTCTCTTTTTACTCCCCCTACACAGTATTAACTTAAGCATCGGAGTATTCCCATCGGGCAAATCCACGGGAATCCTTCCTTTCATCTTCTCAGGTGCCGCTCGTTGCCAACAAGGAGCCAGTCAACCGCCAGATAGGAGTGTCCGGATCGCGCCACATCATTTGGCGCCGTCTGTGGGAATACACTTCAAAAGGCCTTCCCCTTTAAATTTTTTCAGTTACTTCTTCCTTGAAACGACTTAGCGCTCATGGCTTCCTCTAGCAATGTTGGACGAAGCATGGAAATGGGTAACCCCAGGGAGTAACCCCAGTCTCCAATTGTCTGTATCGGATAGTTCACCGTCCCCCTCTCAGCGGACGGAATTCCCAGCTTGAACGTGCCTCTCACAATGGCCTCGTCATCGCCCCACTCCCCGCTATAGTCGGGACGACGTTCACCGAACCCTCGGTCGTGCCCCCAGCGGCCAGCCCGAACCAGCTGGAGGACCTGATGCAGTGCATGAAGGCCATGCAGGCCCAAATGCAACAGTTCCAACAACTTCAGCTCTATCAACAACACGTGCTGCACTAGGTCTCCCAGTACCAGTATCAGCAGCAGTTTCCCCAGCTGCCCCAACCCCAACTTCAACAGCCTCAGCACCTGGCCTCGCAGCAAGCCAAATCTCGCCGCCAGAGCGAGTACTCCGGCCGAGGAGAGGCCCCCCGAAATCTCCCAAAAAACCAGGCCTCCTCCCACGGCAGACGGGAGAGACCAGCTACCCCGATCTCGCCGCGGGTGGACAGGTCGGGATGACCCCGGCTCGGCAGGTCAACGTCTCCTCGACAGTCGAAGTTCGGAACCCCGATCCTTGAAAACCAGTTCGAGATCCTGGCAACAGACTCTAAGCAGGCCCCTTCTGTCTGCAGCCATCACCAGCAGACTGGGCTACTCCCAGCGCAAACCATTATGGACAGCGCAGAGGTGAGCAGCACGAACGCCGAGCCCACCAAGAAGCAGAGACGCCGCCGCCGAGCTCGCCGATCTGTCACCTGCGATTTGCCCGAGCTCATGGGCAAAGAAGAGGTAGGATTGGCCGAAGCCAAGGCTCCCCTCCTCTCGGTTCCGTCCCCCCTGTCCTCCGAACTCTTGGCAGTCCCGATGCCCAAGGATTTCAAGCTTCCCCCTCTTGACAAGTATGACGGGTCGTTCGACCCGAATGATCATGTAGATGCCATTCAGTCACAGATGCACCTGGCGCGAGCCAGTGAGTCATGCATGTGCGTGGCCTTCTCCACTACTTTCAGGGGAGCAGGCCGCACATGGTACCGGAACTTGGCACCCGGGTCGATAAGAAGTTGGGCGCAGTTCGCACAAGCCTTCACGTCCCACTTTGTCACCAGCAAACGGTGGCCGCGGACTGAAGAAAGCATCTTCAAAGTAGCCCAAAGAGAGGGAGAATCCATCCGAAGTTATATCAAGCGGTTCAACGACGCTTGTATACAGATACCGCGCCTGGACCCTGCCGTACGCCTAGCAGCGGCCAAGAAGGGCGTAAAGCACAAAGAGTTCAAGCGGTATATGGTCGTCAACCAACCCGCGACCATAACTGAGTTTCTAAAGCTTGCGGATAAGTTCATAGCTACTGAAGAGGAGATCAACCAGAAGGGTGAGGGTGCACCCGAAAAAAGAAAGAGAGAAGGGGAACCTCCCAGTCAAGAGGACACCCGAAGAAAAAAGGAATTAGTTCATGGTGCAAAGCCGGGTCAGTTGTTTCGAGCTCCTGCACCAGACTGGGCTGACTACACTCCACTGAACGCAAAGCAGGCAAAAATTCTGATGGCAATCAAGGACGCCCCGTACGTGAAGTGGCCGCCCCGCCTGAGGGGGAATCCCAGTGAAAGAAATAAGAGTCTGTATTGCAGTTTTCACAAGGACCACGATCACAGTACCAAGAGTTGTAAAAACCTCCGCGACGAGATAGAGGAGCTCATCCGTTGCGGATACTTAAGAAACTTTGTACGAAATAATAATAACAATAATAATAGTAATAGAACAGGTCAGCAAGGGGAGCACGGTAAAGACGCTCCCGAGTCCAGTAGCAGGCCGACCAAACAACCGTAGAGACAGCCTCCAGAGGAGAGGCCAGTTCGGGGAACCATACACATGATAGTGGGAGGTTCGATCGTTGCGGGGTGCACCTCAGCGGCAGCTCGGACGTCGGTTCGCGAGGTCACTCGGGAGGAGCAAAACCCCCCAAAGCGGCCGAGAATGGAAGAGCCAATTTTATTCACAGAAGACGATGCGCGAGGGGTCCATTACCCCCACGACGACGCGCTCGTAATAAAGCTGAGAATCAATGACTTCGAGGTTAGGCGCATACTCATTGACTCGGGCAGCTCGGCCGACATACTCTTCAAAGCTGCGTTTGACCAGCTCCAGTTGTAGAGAAGCGACCTGAAGCCCGCAGACACTCCTTTGGTAGGCTTCAATGGAGAAGAAGTCCGACCCCTTGGGAAAATAACAGTACCTGTAGAGATCGGCTCATGGCCTTGTGTGGTCAGGTTCAAACACAACTTCCTAGTGGTAGCGACCCCCTCTCCCTACAATGCCATAGTAGGTCGACCGATCACCCATGTCCTACGGGCGGTGGTCTCCACTTACCACTTGGCTATGAAGTTCCCAACAGACTTCGGTGTGGGAGTAGCGCAGGGCGACCAACTCGAGTCCCGCAAGTGCTACGTTGCCGCCCTAAAGGGGAAAACCAAGGAGGCCGATGACCTTGAACTGGAACGACCCATGGAGAAAGGCAAAGAACGAGCCGCGCCCATGGAAGAAACAGTCGCTGTCCCGACCTCGATAGCAAACCCAGCTCGGACGCTCCAGATTGGCGCTTCCATCCGGGAGCCCCTACGATCCAAACTGGTAAGTTTTTTACTTCAAAATTTAGATATTTTTGCATGGTCCGCGGCAGAAATGCCTGGTATAGACCCCGAACTCATAACTCACAAACTGAACACTGATCCTGTAGTTAGGCCCGTTAGATAGAAGAAACGCAACCTAGCCCCGGAATGGTGGAAAGCGGTTGATGAGGAAGTCGAGAAGCTCCTCGCGGCGGACTTCATAAGAGAAGTCCACTACCCAAGCTGGGTAGCCAATCCCATCCTGGTAAAGAAGGCCAATGGCAAGTGGCGCATGTGCGTCGACTACACCGACCTGAACCGGGCTTGCTCGAAAGACTGCTTCCCGCTCCCTAGAATCGACCGTTTGGTGGACGCGAGCTCAGGGCATGAGTTGCTAAGTTTCTTGGATGCCTACTCGGGATACAACCAGATCAAGATGGACCCGGCGGATGAAGAAAAGACTGCCTTCATCCCTAAATTCGGCCTATACTGTTACAAGGTTATGCCCTTCGGGTTGAAAAACGCAGGGGAAACCTTTCAAAGGCTTGTAAATAAATTGTTTGCGCCGTTAATCGGTAGAAAAGTAGAATGCTATGTAGATGACATGGTCGTCAAAACTCAATTCTCACATGAATTAATACAAGACTTGCATTCTGTTTTCAGAATTTTGCGTGAGTTCAATATGAAATTGAATCCAAACAAGTGTGTGTTCGGTGTAACCTCAGGTAAGTTCCTGGGATACATCGTTAACCGGTGCGGCATTGTAGCCAACCCAGATAAGGTTAAGGCCATCTTAGACATGAAACCACCCCGGAAGCCGAAGGAGGTTCAGAGGTTGAACGACCGCATAGCCGCCCTGAGCCGTTTCATGTCTAAGTCGGCGGACCGCTGTCTGCCGTTCTTTAAGGCAATAAAGAGCAAATGGTTCGAATGGACCCAAGATTGCCAGCTCGCGTTCGATGAGCTCAAGGAATACCTTACTAGCGTGCCGACCCTAACCCGACCCGATGAGGGCGATGTTTTAGAACTCTACCTCTCGGCAAGCGACGAGGTGGTCAGTTCGGTACTAATAAAGAAAGTAGATCGGGTCCAACGACCCATCTATTATGTTAGTAAAGTATTGCAGGGAGCAGAAACAAGATACCCGGAGATGGAAAAGCTAGCATATGCATTGATAATTGCAGCTCGGAAGCTCCACCCATACTTCCAAGCTCATACTGTTATCGTTCTTACCGACAAACCTCTGAGGCAAGTATTGCTTAAGCCCGAGGTCTCCGGTTGGTTGACGAAGTGGGCCATTGAGCTCAGCGAGTACGACCTCCAGTACAAGCCACGAACTACCATTAAGGCCTAAGCCTTAGCAGATTTCATAGCCGAATGCACATTCAGCTCCGAGGTTCCCGGGCCGGTTGAGCGCGAGGCTCCCACCTCGGGTGAGCCTGAAGCTCCCGGGTCGGTCGAGTCCGAACCCCGTGAAGTAGTATCCAGTGTGGCACCTCTCCTAGCTTGGCCAACCGTGAGCTGGGATGAGGAGCTCTAGATCCTTCACGTAGATGGCTCCTCGAACCAACAGGGCAGTGGTGCCGGAATAGTTCTACACGGCCCAAGCGGCACAAAACTGGAGTACGCGCTACGCTTCGAGTTCGAGGCGTCTAACAATGAAGCAGAATATGAGGCGTTGATAGCCGGACTAGCCTTAGCCAGAGAAGTAAAAGCCAAGCACATCGTTATCTGCAGCGACTCCCAGCTCGTGGTCAACCAGGTCACGGGCGAGTATGAAGCTCGCAAGCCGACCATGGTCGCCTATTTTGTCAAAGTCAAAAAGGCCATGCCCAACTTCCAGTCACACTTTATCAGACAGATCCCTAGGTCGGAGAACGCCGAGGCCGATGCCCTGTCCAGGTTAGCCAGCACTAGCGACATCACCATGAGAACCGTGTACATAGAGGACCTATCTCGGCCTAGCATTCTTGGGGGGGAAGAGGAGGTCGCTCCC
Organism: Nelumbo nucifera; assembly: GCF_055504915.1. Classification (NCBI taxonomy): domain Eukaryota; kingdom Viridiplantae; phylum Streptophyta; class Magnoliopsida; order Proteales; family Nelumbonaceae; genus Nelumbo; species Nelumbo nucifera. The sequence goes on along the minus strand of NC_142650.1, from coordinate 69,982,940 downwards.
GTTGTTCAAGCAGAGCCGAGCTGGATTGACCCACTCATGAGCTTCTTGTTACACGGGACCCTCCCTGCAGAGCGCAATGCAGCCAGAAGGGTGCAATGTCAAGTAGCTAAATACGTCATGATAGACGAGCGGCTATACAGGAGATCCTACACACTCCCCTACTTGCGTTGCTTGTGACCTACCGAAGCCAAACTCGTACTCCGCGACACTCATGAAGGTCTGTGTGGCGGACACTTGGGGGGTAGGGCCCTCGCCCAGAAAGGTAGATGCCATTGAACTCGTTAGAAAATGTGATAAATGCCAGAGACATGCCAATGCTCACCACCAACCCGCTGCCGACCTCAAATACCTCACCAGTCTGTGGCCTTTCGCACAGTGGGGCATTGATCTACTCGGGCCATTCCCGCCAGCAACGGGTGGAAGGAAGTTCTTAGTGGTAGCAGTGGACTATTTTACCAAGTGGGTAGAAGCCGAACCCCTAGTAGCAATAACAACTTGAAATGCCCAAAACTTCTTTTGGAAGAACATCGTATGCCACTTCGGATTACCTCGGGTATTGATCTCCGACAACGGCAAACAGTTCGAGGACATCAAATTTCAAGACCGGTGCCGAGACATGGGGATCCAATAGAACTTTACTTCAGTCGCGCACCCTCAGGCAAATGGTCACGTAGAAGTCACGAACAGAGCCATCCTCTGCGGACTAAAGGCACGGCTGGATCGAGCTAAAGGATTGTGGGCAGATAAACTACCCAGTGTTCTATGGGCCTACCAGACCACGGAAAAAACCGCCACGGGAGAAACACCTTTCAACCTCACTTACGGCACCAAAGCAGTGATCCCCGTAGAGATCGAAGTACCTACGTTGCGCCTAGAAGCATACAGTGATCAAACAAACGAAGATGAGCTACACACCAACCTCGACCTACTTGACGAAGTAAGGGATCTCGCGTACATTAGGACCGCAGCTTACCAGCAGAGAGTAGCTCGGTACTACAACGCCAGGGTCAAGAAGCGGAACCTCCGCGTTGGCGACCTGGCCCTTCGTAAAGTTATGGTACCTGAACCCGACACTAAAAAACTCGGGTCCAATTGAGAAGGTCCTTACCGAGTGAAACGAGTGCTCGGGGAAGGAACATACGAGCTCGAGTCCCTCGAAGGGAAACAAGTACCTCGAGCATGGAATATTGTCAACTTGAGGCAATACTATCTGTAAGAAGCGAGTAGGCCACGAGCTACTCCCAAAGCCTAAGGGCCAGAATACCGAGCTAACATGACCTCGGCACAAGAAGACCCCAATCGCCACTTCGGCTTGGGAGAATCCAAGAGCGGACTACGGGTCCCTCCTTAAGCCTAAGGGCCAAAACACTGAGCTAACAAAGACCTCAGCGTGAAGAAAGACAGATCCCAATCGCCACTTCGGTTTGGGAGAATCCAAGAGCGGACTACGGGTCCCTCCCTAAGCCTAAGGGCCAAAACACCGAGCTAACAAAGACCTCGGCGTGAAGAAAGACATCTACCTCAATGGCGAAGGCAAAGTATGAAATATTAAAGGCGTAAGCAGCTCGGGTTCAAACCCTACGAAGCATAGCTCGTCTCGATACGTCTAAGGGATAACCAACCAATGCTTAGTTCGGACGTACGTAGTAATCACTTCGCGGTATGCCACAGTGGCCCTAAATGTGACAAATAGGGAGAACACCTACCGAAGAGCCCTACTTTGGGCAGGTAACTTCAATAACCCAAATGATGAGATCGCTTTAGCAAAAATAAAAGGAGTTCATCATACTCAGAAGATGGGAGAAATTTTCATTGTCAAAAAAAAAACAAACAACAAAAAAATGCAGTAAAGGAAAATAACAAGTGTAGCAACCGAGCTAAGCAGCTCGGGAAAGGTTTTGATCATCATAGGGCACAACCGCCCAACCGAAAAACTGGTGAAAGACCGGGTTCATGACACCTGGAAGCCACAGAAGCTCAGGGAAATGCCACTTCAAGGATCCGCCTCCTCATCCTCCGGAGAGTCAGGCTCCTCTTCATCCGCTTGGTCTGCTGTCTCAGGGGACAGACCTTTCATAGTAATGTCATCGAGGTTAAGCCCGGAGAACTTCTTCCAAACCAGCCACCGGCAGAGCTTAAACCCTGAGCGGTACGAACCCGAGCCATACTCCGCCTGGAGGTCATGAAATTCCTAGGAGTCTTTAAAATCCCAGACTGCTTTCTCTCGCTCAGCCTCCACCATCTGGTCAAAGTTTCGGGTCCGATTCAGAAGAGTGGACTCCAAGTCCCGCACCTGTTGCCTGAGGAGCTCCCTCTCCTCTGCCATCCTCGACGATTCCTCCCTATAGCGTGCGCTCTCTTCAGTAAGCCGAGCGATTTGAGCCTCCTGGTCGTGAACGAGCAGCTCCTGAGACTCGCTCCCCTTGCGAGTGTGATGGAGCTCGCCCCGGATCCGGTTGAGCTCGACCTGGAGCTTCTGATTGGTAGCACGTTGGTCGAGGGCATTGATGCGATGGATGTGCGTCTGGAGAGCCATGGCATGGATGGCGGAATTTACCTATCGATGAAAAAGAAGATCAGAAGACAACGAAAAAGGGCAAAACAAGAGGGAAAAAGGGAAAAAGGCCACTTACCACCATGCAGTGGGCAGAGGTGAACGCAGAGAGATCCCCGGGCTCCATGTTTCCCCACTGAGCGATCTCGTCATTATTGATTGCCTTCCGACTCCTCCAGCGAGCTACCAGATAATCATTTACCCCTTCTCAGTTCCCCACTGGGAACCGGGGGTAAGGACGGGGCTGAAGGGGGTTAAAGGGGGCCTCCCCCAGCAGAGAGGGCTCGCTTCCCCCAGGGTTGACCCCACTAGTCCCCTCAGGAGGGGGCATCGGAACCTCGGGCAGAGGAGAGGGCAGGACCGACTTGGCAGACCCGAACTCAGTGCTTCCCGAAGGAGGGGTTCGGTTGGGGCGCGTCGTCTTCACCTGGCGTCTCTGGCTGCCCGAGAGAAGGCGGCACGAATCGGCACTAGACATGATGGCTGCCAAAGACCACAGGAAAGCAAAATGCATGTGTACACAATAGTCACAAGACACTACGCGACCTAAAAGCCCGACATACCCGGGCTCAAGCCTGCCTGCACGAGCTTCTCCTCGGCCAAGTAGTCCAAGCAAAGGAAGCCTACCGACGCCCAGGACAACATCGTTTTCCGAATCTCAGGGTTCAGCTCGGCCCCGGGGTCCTGGATAGCGCCCCTCCAAGCGGTGGGAAAGGGCCACCCCTCGGGGTTACGGACCACAAAGTAGTCCCGCTTCTAGGCGGGGATCCTATTCGGCAGCTCGTACAAGAGCTTGTAGCCGCGACGGGGAGAGAGGTAGTAAAAGCGCCTCTCCGGAGGAACCCCAGGAGCAGCATTCTTTATACAAATGATAGAGGCGAAAATGTCAAGGTCTAAAGGGAGGCAGTACTCGTGACATAGGGATATAGTCCCAACCATGTTTCGAACAACGTTGGGGTGAAGCTGGTCTATAGTGACGTTGAATTGGTTCAGCACCTCCACTATCAAGGGGTGCAGGGGAAGACGCAGGCCAACCTCGAGCTGTTCCTGAAAGATCACTATGTCATTGGGACCATGCTCCCAAGGGAAGTTGCCAGTAGGGAGGCTGTAAGCCAGGTCCCCAAAAAGGCAAAAGTAGCGGTCAGAGACCTGAGCCTCTCCGCTGTCATTAAGGAAGGGCCAAAGGTATCAGGCTCCCTCCCCCTAGAAGTGGATGCCATGTTGCCAGAAGCCTCCCGAGCCTCAGGGATATGCTCCCAGGCTCCCCCCGAGCTCGAGGGAGCATCATCATCTTGGCTATCGCCCCTGTGGTAGGTATGGCATGGGTACCCAGACATGGCTGACGGCGATTGGGACTCACCAGAGTAGACGGAACGAAGCAGACTGAGAAACTCAAGTAGACTAGGCGAAGCACGCGACCTCAGAATCCAAAGCAAGATGGCGTGGACGGAGATGGGGCCGAGGGGGGCTCCCCATTTATAGCCATCGCCCTCTCAAATCAACGGCCCGGATCAAAGCAGATCCAACGGTCCGCGGGCGCCCTGACCGCACGCCTTCTGAAAACCGAAGGCGATTGGCGGCACATCTTCCACGATTGAGGTAGTCGCAGCCGCACAACATTCGGAATTAAATGCCACCTCAGCACATTTTCGGAATTCGAAAAGTCGGAGAAGTCAGGAGATCTCTTGATTCCCGCAAATGCATTTATTGAAGACAGTCAATCAAGTTTGAATTTCGATCAAATCAGTCCATCGCGCTTCATAAACTCCCCCCGCTAAGGCGACACTCTTAGCCCGAGGAGTGGGGGGCAATTGATGAATGATGATTTGACCCGACCTATGAAACGGCGACACGTGGATGTTGACCCAGCGTAAGCGACAACTCAACATTGTGTTCCGGTACGGCTAAGTGATAGGCCCATAAAGCAGCCCGCTACGTGGTAGCGAGGTAAAGGAGAGGCTCGCTACAATGCGAGCTTTGAGTTCCCCGAGCTACCTCAAGGGATATTTCGAGGCAAACTTTAACTTGCAATCTAAGAAAGCCAGCTCGAGCGAGCTGGCTTTCAAGGCAAATCATCCGAGGACCAATTCTACTAAGGGTACTCCTGAAGTATTCAGAGCTCGTTGGAAAGTAGCTCGCGAATGGGCCACACGATCTTTCCTCAGGAAGCTTCTATTTACTAAGCCATACCTGTCAGACTGGGCCACGTCCCTAACTGACGGCGCAGTCCCTGTCCTTTCGATAGTCTGCGCCCACGTCTCTCAGTAGGCGGAGGCGTGCCTGTCACTTTGGGGACATGTCACTCGCCCGAGTAAGGAGTACGTCCCAACGGCCACCTGCGCAGCCCTGGCAAGTAACGGGTGTGGCAGGGACCCAGTGGCAGTTATGCCCGATCTCACAAGAGCGCTCCTATAAAAGCCCCCAGGGCAGAGGAGAAACTCTCTCTCTCTTGAGACCTTTAACCTCTCGAATATAGTGATAAAGCACGACCTCCACTCTTAGCTTTCGTTTTCTCTTTTTACTCCCCCTACACAGTACTAACTTAAGCATCGGAGTATTCCCATCGGGCAAATCCATGGGAATCCTTCATTTCATCTTCTCAGGTGCTGCTCGTTGCCAACAAGGAGCCAGTCAACTGCCAGATAGGAATGTCCGGATCGTGCCACATCAATTAAGGTTGAGCTTCTTATTGATAGTCAAGAATTAAATTCGAAATAGTATAGCACCAGCCTTTTCCATCATAGTTCAAAGTATTGATACCTCTATATATAAATTTTGTGTATCAAGTGTTTACTCTCATCGAAATTTATTATTTTTTGAATGTTTTGGTCTGACAATTTAACATAAGACTTGTTACATCTCATATTAGAGTTTTAAAAAGTTGAAATCTATAGTCTTTACATTATAGAGGTCTGTAAACTGCTAAAATATGTCCGTGTCGATACTTTGAACCTTGTTTTCAATACTATTTGGAGGGCTTGCGTTAAGTTATTGCAAGCTTAATTGCTTTGATTTTTGAAAAAAGCAAATTTTCCCAATATTTTTCTATTGATTTCCCATTTTTTGGACATTTCAAAATTTTGTTGATTTCTTTTCATTCAAGAAGTGCTTTTCCATACAAAGCTAATGCACAAAGATGCTGATTTACAGTGAAAATTTCTTTAGGATCTGCTCTTATTAGTTTATCCTCGTTTTCTATTGGAACTGGTAGAGTGAGGATTTCATTTACTCTCTCTCTTAGTACCAATTTTTGGGTTCTGTTCGTATTCCTTCATTTTGCTTTTGATCTGACAGGTCAATCACTTTAGGCTGTGTATGGCTGCACCCGAGTAAATGCTGTTGAGTGCAAATAGGTTGAGTGTACATTTTGATTTACTTTTGCTTTAGATTTAGCCTTTTCTTTACTTTTTGTGAAAAGTAAAATAGGAAGTAAAATGGTGCGATCCCACCTTATATGCAATAAATTGGAGCTGAGGTAGGAAGCAAGATCCTTATCAAAACAGAAAACAAAAAGGTAAGAAGAAAGGTAATGTGTGATTCCCACTTTATACCATACATAATCGAGGTGGGAATGCAGGAGGAGGGTGTTGAAAATTTTGACTTAAGGTTTTGAGATGCAAAACTTACTGTTAGTGAGTGCAAACAAGACAAATGTACAAATTTTGTATAAAAAAGCAGTGCAAATCATAATCACAACACAAACAAATAGATGCAAAACTGAACTGGGTGCAAAATTTGTATGTAGTTCAGAATCTTCAGATTTGCACTACGACCAAATATAGCCTTACAGTTTAGGCTCAGTTTGGAAGGAGTACAAATACAAAATTGTAGAGTGCAAAACTATGTATTGTATATTATTTTGTATGAATTTGTACTGTACATATTTGTATTTGTACTCCTTCCAAACTGAGCCTTAGGTCTTCCATTAACCGGTCTCTGTTTTTTTCTATCATATTCTTTAATAGGGCATTATCAACGCAATCATCTGCCTAAAAGTGATTCAACCGCGTTTGTTTTGATAATAATTAATATCAGAAAAACTTGTAACCAATGAACTAATACCATAAAAGTGGTAACCAATCAGAGATTATTTATGGTTTAAAAAAATGGGATAGCATTTGGGAGGGGGGGGTTGATTGGTCAAAGCCCTTCCAGTATCATGTCTTTCCAGCAGCATAGATTTTCCCTTATCTTACTGAAATCTGGATTTGTTCAACAAAGCACTCCTCACATCCACCTCACATCCACCTCACATCACGTTGCAACTGTGCATTGGGAACATCTACAATCCAGATAAATCTCTTACAGTTTCAAGGCTTAAGAAACATCTGAAAAGTGTGTGATCAGTGATCACGTTGCAGAAAAAAAGATGAATTACAGAAGAATTGGTTTCAGGTGCTAACTAGTGTCACAAGTATAATTGCATCGATCACAAAAAAGTAGTATCCAATGCGACATGAAAATGGAAAAGAACCTCCATATTTATATTGAAAGCCTGACTGATGCACAGTTCAATATGGTTGATTATTCATTTGGTGTATGCAATTAAGCATGGCCAGTGGCATTAGACTCTGTGGGTAAGCATATTGTGCTAATCAATACCATATGCTAGGTGATTATCTTTAAAGATCATGGTTGTTCTATTCATTTGTTCATTATTTCTGCTTCTACCTTTTCATTTCCACAACCCCAATTTTGAGCTCTCAGGCCAAGATGAAGCTACAGCCAAGGTGGCAGGGACTATTTTGCGGTGGTTGATACCTGTGATATTTTCATTCATTATATCCTTCACCTGCCAGAGCCTTGGTGCAACGGTTGGGTAGCTCCATTGTGATGTGGGTGACTAGGGTTCAAATCTTGGAAACAGCATCTCTGTATGTGCAGGGATAAGGCTGCGTACATCTGTCCCTCCCCAGACCCTGCATTGGCAGGAGCCTTGTGCACTGGGCTGCCCCTTTTATGTCCCCCTTCACCTGCCAAATGTATCTCTAAGCACAAAGCAGATTGCATACTTGGCAGAATTTTCACTTACAATCCAAATCTTTCTGTATAAGTTGAGAATCCCTGGTATTGCTAGCCAACTTTGAATTGTTGACAGGTTTGAAGGTTAATCTAAACAAAAGTCAGCTGATTGGTGTGGGGGAACAAGTAGGGAAGAGCTGGAGTAATTGGCTACTGTGTTTGATTGCAAATTGGGAAGTTACCTTTCCTCTATTTGGGCTTACCAGTGGGGAGCAAGGCGTCTGCAGCTGAGAGTTGGAGGCCAATTGTGGATAGGGTGGAAAAAAAGGCTGGAGAGGTGGAAGGCTAAATATCTTTCTTTGGGGGGGGGGGGGGGGCAGGACTACCCTCATTAGAATTGTTCTCTTGAGTTTGCCAACATACTACCTGTCTTTACTGAAAATCCCAAAGGAGGCTGAGAAAATTGAAAAACCAGAGGGACTTTCAATGGGAGGGTGTGGGGGGTCCTAAGAAATTTCATCTAGTAAAATGGGGAAAAGTGTGTAGGCCTAAATAAGTAGGTGGGTTGGTATTAGGAAGATAAGGCTGTTTAACAAAGCCTTATTGGGTGGCGTGAAGATTTTGGTCAGGGAGGGAAAGGGACTCTCTTTGGAGAAGGGTGGTAGTTGGGAAGTATGGGGTGATCAGTGATTTAAAAGGACTCTTTGGAGAAGGTTGGTAGTTGGGAAGTATGGGGTGGACTGGGTGGTGAGGTTTGGGTGGGAGTCGAGGGAGGTTTCAGATTGTCTGGAAAGGAATTATGACTTTTAGCCAGATGCTTAGAAACCCAGTGAGTTTTAAGGTGGGAGATGGGTCATGGGTAAGATTTTGGGAGGATGATTGGTGTGGGGAAGGGAGATCATATGAGCTATGCCCAAGACTATCAAATTTCAGTTATTGCTTTGACAACAAAGGTGTCAGCTTCTTTATCAGATAGCATGTGGTGGAAAGAATCTAGAAATTGCAAGTTCACAGTATGGTGCCCCAAGTTTAAAAGACCCTTGATAGACCAAGAAGAAGAGTGCATTCAGCTCCTGGAAAAGCTACAACAGACAAAGGTGTCAGCTTCTTTATCAGATAGCATGTGGTGGAAAGAATCTAGAAATTGCAAGTTCACAGTAAAATCCTTTTGCTAGGCACTAGTCAAAGATGATTTGGAGGCAGATCAGGTTAAAACAGTATGGGGGAACCTGGTGCCACCCAGAGTAGAGGCTTTTGCATGGCTGGTAGCCTTGGACAGCATCCTAACCTTGGACCATTTGAACAAATAGGAGCATCAGCTTGGCAAGTTACTGCTATTTATGTGGCTCAGCAGAGGAATCACTTCACCACTTGTTCTATTCTTGCAAGATTGCAAACTTCATGTGGAATTTCTACTTGTCCCTTTTAGGTGCAATTACTTTCCAATCAAGGTCTTCAGCTGAACTGTTCTCTTCTTGGCCAAAGATCAATGGGAGCAGAAAAGCAAGAATAGTCTGGAGTTGCATTCCTTTGCTGTGTGTTGGGTCATTTGGAACGAGAGGATCAGGAGACTATTTGAAGACAAATCCAAAAATATCAAGGTGTTGGTGGCCTCAGTAGGTCATTTTGTCTCGGATTAGGTTCTAGTGCTCCGAGTTTGATCTGATTAGTAGATCATACTTGGGGGAGAACTTTTGGAATGTACTTGAAATCCAGAATTGTAACAGTTATTAGTATGTTTTTGATTGGTTTTTAGTTGTTGTGTTTTATGGAGGTGCCATCTTGTCACCTCCTTTTTGTAATCTTTTTTCTATTAATAAAATTTTTATTGTTACTCTTCAAAAAAAAAAAAAAAAAGATCAAGCCTAAAAGCCTTACCAACATCCACCAGCTTATCTGCAATCTTCGTTAAGTAAACAGTTGTGTTTATTTGGTGAGTCTCATCTAAACAAACTTCATCCTCACCTACATCAAACTTCCATCATCATTTGATGAAGAAAATTCATCCTGATTCTTTCCAATCTTAGTCTTAGTTTGTGGCCTTATTTTGTATGCTCTCTCCTTGTTAATACACTTTGGGTCTCGAACCAACCTGTCATTTTTCTTTGGTTCTTCCCCCTTCCTCTAACCCTGTCAAATAACAAATAGAATAGAAAATCAAGGAGAGAAAATAAGAAGAAATAGAGAGAACATCAAGATTTAATGTGGTTCGACTCAATAGCCTACATCCACGGGAAGAGAGGAAAAATATCCACTATGAGAATAAGAGATACATGGCTTTACTCTCACTCTCTCTCTTCACTCACTCTCTTCAAATCCTAACCTCACACACTTACTAGCTTAAATAAGCAAAGGACCAGACTATATTAGAATTACACATAAGCCACTCTTTCTCCCATAAATATACATGGGTCCCATAACTTATCAATATTACAAATATACCCCTACAACATCCAACCACCCAAATACAACCAATTACAATATATCTCTTAACACACCCCCTCAAACTTAAGGTGGGAAAAACCAGCTTGAGTTTGCAAGTAAGGATGTTGAAGCAACTTCCATGAAAACAAGTTTACTATTGAGGTAACAGCCATAAACCTTGAGATGTTGAAGGGACTTCAAGCAAGAATTCACCAATACACCACAAATTATCACATCACTACACTTTTCTCGAACCAAATGAGCTTTACACGTTCACCAACAATCCGTCAATACACCATAAACTGCCACATCACTACACTGTTTTTGAATACCATGGGAGCTTCACACACTCATCAATAAAGTTCTCACAACAGCACAAACCATCACTAATCATCACCACACTTCACACGCTCACCAACAAAGTTATCACACCACCACAAACCATTACCAACTCACAAACATCCACAACTTGAGGCATCAAACCTCTTTTTCAACTCACAAAACCATCACCTACTCACAAACAACCACAACTTGAGGCATTAAAGCCTCTTTTCCAAGTCACAAAAACACCACCAACTCACAAAAATACTACAGCCTGAGGCACTGATATTTATATTTCAAAGTTGTTAACAATACCCTATTGCTAGTAGTCAACTACTACACGAAGAGATTTTGTAGTAGTCGACTACTAGCAGTATCCTATTCCTTGTAGTCGATTACTACACGAAGAGGTTTCGTAGTAGTCGACTACTACCTATACTAAACATGAAATAGTAGCAACCTGAACACCTCCACAACTTACAAAATCACCTATCACACCACTATTAAACTTTTCACAGCATTAATCACTAACCTAGAAATATTTATGTCACAACATTCCCTCATGGATTTGATCCACTAGAGGGATACACACCTCACTGTTCATCTTCCAAAAAGAAACCCTAGATAGATCGACTATGAAAGGAAACCCTACTAAACCTTCTTCACATCTCCTACTCTATCTTCAATTGATGCACCCAAAAATTAGCAGCCCTTGAGAGATTCATGAGTGAGCATGGAGCAAACACATATTATAGGGCAACCCGCTCTGATACCATGCCAAATAACAAAAAATAGAATAGCAAATCAAGGAGGGAAAATAAGAAGAAATAGAGAGAACACCAAGATTTGACGTGGTTTGGCTTGGTAGCTTACATCCACAGGAAGAGAGGAAAAATATCCACTTTGAGATCAAGAGAGAAAAATAATGCCATCCAAGCAGTGTCAAGTAGATGTCTATTCTTCCGTTCAACCACTCCATTTTGTTGTGGAGTAGAGGAGTAGGAATAATTGGTGTATAATGCCATGAGATTCAAAAAATATACGAAACTTGTTGAAAATATTCTTTCGCATTGTCAGAACGAAAATATTTAATGGAGATACCAAACTGATTCTGGATTTCAGCATAAAAAGAGAGAAAATATCAAACACTTCAGTACGAGATTTCATTAAATAAACCCAAGTCATCCTTGAAAAATCATCAACAAATGACACAAAATACTTAAAACCATTATAAGACTCTGCTGGACAAGGACCCCAAGGATCTGAATGCACTAATTCAAAAAGACTTGAGACTCTGGTAAATTCCCTTGGAAGAAAAGAGACACAATGATGCTTACCAAGCTGACAAACTTCCGACTGTAACTCATGAACATGCACCACATCTAGAACAAGACTCTCGAGAGTTGAAAGAGAGGGATGACCCATCCGATAGTGTCACTGCAACGGTGTAACGAAAGAATTAAGAGCTGTCTGTGATCCACCACCATTGAGATAATACAATCCTCCAGCTTCATGCCCACCACCAATCGTCTTCCCAATCTTGAGATCTTGAAAAATACAATAAAACGGAAAGAATGAGAATTCAAGGATTTTGTCGACTTACTAACAGACATAAGGCTAAAGGGAAATTTGGGAACATAAAGTACTGAAAGCAAGGTTAAATCAGAATACAAGTTACATCACCGGTACAACAAACAAGAGACGTAGTACCATTAGCCAAAGTAACCGATTAGGTGGTGGAGGGAAAGGATAAAGATGTAAATAGATTTGAGGACCCAGCCATGTGACCTGAAGCCCCAAAATCAATAATCCATGGTTTAGAAGAGGAAACAAGACATGTTGTACCTGACTTTGCAAGAGTTGCAATATTACCGAGAGAAAAAGAGGACAAACGAAGTTTTTCATACTCTTCTCGGGTGATAGAGACCATTTCCTTCTCTTTCCTAGTTCCTAAAGTAGCAGACTCATCACCCGTAGCACTACTATCTCCTTCTACAACAGCATCATTGGCCCAAGTAGACAGCGGGCCATGCAGATCATAACAATAGTTCACAGTATGTCCTTCCCTACCACAATAGCTGCATTCTTTTGACCATTCCTTGACCACCAACATCGACACCACGACCTCTAATATTTTTTTTTAATAATTTAAAATGTTGTTAACAAGATTTGAACCTAAGACCTCTTATTTTCACAGATTACTTAATTACCACTAATCCACCTCTTTACTTATAACACGACCTCTGATGTTCCCATCTCTAGCACCACCACGACCTCCTCTTATGCCACGGTTACCCCCTCTGGGATAGCTGCTCCTACCATGTGAGCTACCTCTACCACCTTTGGTTGCGTCTAAAGCCGACCTCTCTAATACTGGAGTACTATCTGTTTGTATATGGGCTCGTACCACTAATCCACCACTTTACTTATACCACGATCTCTGATGTTCCCATCTCTAGCACCACACCACGACCTCCTCTTCTGCCACGGTTACCCCCTCTGGGATAGCTGCTCCTACCATGTGAGCTACCTCTATCACCTTTGGTTGCGGCTAAAGCCGACCTCTCTAATACTGGAGTATTTTCTGTCTGTATATGGGCTCATAACCCTTTTGACTCTAGAAAAGACTTCTGATAGTGTGGGTATATCACCACTACCTAAAATCTGAGCATGCACTGGTTCAAATTCAGTCCTTAATCTAGAAAGAAATCTCGCCATATCCAACTAATCTCTCTGTTGTTGTTATTACCTTGAGATCAATTGAAAGGGAATGATACGAATCCAACTCATTGCGCAAACTTTTTAAACTAGCATGGTACTCCTCCACACTCTTATCACCTTGTTGCAGCTGAAAATATTCCAAGTATAATTGATATATTTTGGCTACATTATCTTGTCCAGAATACAACTGCTTGGCATGTTCCCAAATTTCTTTTGCAGTATCAAAGAACATCAAGTTCACACTAATATGAGGTTCCATACTGTTCCAAAGGCATATCATGATCTGCACATTTTCTTGAATCCAGTCATTATACACTGCAGCCCCTGGGTCTGGTTTATTTTCTTTAATATACTTTAATTTCCCTTTGGCTGTCAGATTCACCTCAACAGATTTTGCCCATGGTACATAATTTGTACCATTAAGTTTGACTGATGTCATTTGTACAGCCATGAAATCCGGTTGCACCGTCACACTTGTTTTGTTCTCACTACTAGAAGCTGCCATCAATCACAACAGGATTTCTGCAACACTCACTCAAGCCGAACACCTTGAGACAATAAAATACCCAACCGACTTCTCTACTGGCCTGGAAACAACAACAGTCTAGCCACAACCCCTTAAACTAGAACATAAGAACCCCAAGAAACCCTTCTACGAGCTAACCGACCTTGCCTTTCACAAAGACCAACCTACCACACATAAACAACAAACATCCAACCTGCACATTCATAGTCCCTCTTCGAACTGCCAAACAAAGGGAGTTAATACACCATCAGCCAACCACCCAATGATGCAACCTGAGGCATGGAAGCCTCCTAAACTTTTGTGCGATCAGTCCTTTTTAGTCTTTCCCCTTCCTTTCAACTTTTATGAGCAAAAAAATTTCAACTGATGTAGTCTAGGGCGTCCTTCACTGATGCAGGTGAGTTGGACAATCAACCAAGTCTGACACCATGTTATCAGACCTGTATTAAATCTAATAAACACAGAAAAATACCTGCACTAGTTCCTGGAAGAGAAAAAAGAGAGAGAGAAGAAAGAAGAGAAAGGGAATATGAAGAAAATAGGCTGAATAGTCTCCATCGAGAGAGACTAAACTGCTGCCGTCTATATGTTTCATTCATAATGGAAAAGAAAATTACAATATTAGCCCTGATACTATACTTCAAGAACAGAGGCAAAAAATAGAGAAAAAGACCAAAATAACCCTAAAACAAATACTGATTTTTAACACTTACAATTGTCAAATGCCCATCAGAAAAAAAAAGTGACATGTTTGCAAAAAGGCTGCAATGATGTTACTATTGAGTACCATTAATGCTTGATAACTCTCTCTCTCTCTCTCCCTCCTATCCTTTCCATCAATACTCGATGACCCCTCGCTTTCTTTTTCTTTCCTTCCACTTTTCCCTCACCTCTCTCTCTTCCCCCCCCCCCTGAGCCTTTCCTATTCTCTACAACTTTTGCAAGTTTACAGATAGCTCCTACCATCCACTGGAGCTGCCATCCATGTCCAATATTTTCTGAAGTTTTTCAAGAACAACAACAGGTGATGCATCCATAACCAAATAACAATAGTGATACGTCCATACTTTGAAAACAACAGGTGATCCATCCTAGTGTCTCCAACATCACCAGAACAATAACTCTCAATTATTTTTCTCTCTTTATCTTCTCATAATTCTCCACCTAACCCTAATCATATATCACATTATTTTTTAGGTTTTTTAGTTTATTCAGTTTTTTATTTTTTCTCTTGTTCAATGTCTTGTTGCAGTTGTTGGATGTTTCTTGTTAGTTTTATTTGTAGAGGAGGTAGGGCATGAAGCCGTGAACAATATCAACACCGTAGAGTGCTTCTTCCTCTTCTCTCAATGCATCTAGCTATGTTAGGGTTTTGGAGGAAAGTAACTGGTCGCATTTGAATAGAATATTTGATGTTTTGATCGATTTTGAATTTGGTTGGTAGTTTTGAATATCCGAGGGATATTTAATTGAATTCGAATCATCTGCTTTGTAATTGAATTTGAATTCAAATTTGAATAGACTGATTTGATTTGAATTTGCTCCATTTATAGGCCTACTCCATGTCCCTTCTCTTTTCATATAGATACTTCTCCCAATCTCTTACGTCAACCCCTTTCCCCTCTTCAGCAACTGTATCAATTCCCACTAGTCTTCTCTTCCTATTATAAACTCTCTCCTACTTATCACCCCCTTCACTATTAGTAGAATGACTTCTCTTCCTCTCACCAGTCATCCACTCTTCTTCCCAACCCTTTGATCCACCTTCGATTGAGCCTCATACACCTCCTCTAGAGTCAACTCAATATGGGTTCTTACCTCATCTTCAAGCCCACCACCCCTAACCACTCCTCTGCAATATCGTCCTACGTCTGAAGCTTTGTTTCCTACACCTCCCTTTCTCTTCCTTGAACTCCACCTTCTTGTCAATTCCACGCTCTGCTGGTCACTTCTCTAATTCCTCTGCTCTGCTGAACTTCTAATGTCTTCTTACCTCCCTCGAACCTAGCAATCACCTAGACCGAATCCTCTTGAGTTCTTGAAATTCCTTCCTTCAAATTTTTTGAAAGACCCCTCCTAATTGGCTTTTTACTAATTGTACCCTTACCTCTCATAACCCTCATCCCATTCGACCAAAGGCCAAAACTGATATTGTCTATCCCTCCATTATTTTTGTGCCTTTGTGGGACCCACACATGAATTCGATTCTCCACTATCTCCCCCACCATTTATTGTTCACCTCCCCTTATTCCCATACACGTTTCTTGATATTCCTTACTCCCCTTCTCCTTCACCTCCACATGTCCACCCCTATTAATTCCCACATCCTCCAAGACATCAAAAATTCCATTTTTGTCCTTCTCACTCCCCATCTCATCTCCTTCTTCCTTTGACTGACTATTTGTCTTCCCATCGCCTGCTTTGTTGCCCTAGTTCCCGCTCTCACTCTCTTCCTTCCTCTCTCCCCACCCCCTTCTCTCCACATATTCTCCTGAATTGAACTTAGGGTTGTAGTGTTGTACTATCTTCCCCTTCTACCACGAGTCTCAACTCATAACTTTCCCCTACAAACTGCAATCTCATTCTATTCGAGATCTCTAAAACATCCCCCATCTCTACCAACAGTTTGGCCATGTCCAATCTATCCCATGTTCTATTTTATCATTGAATTTCAAGAACCTCCCACATTGCTTCCCTATCTCCTCAAACATGCTAATGCTCCAAGCACATAGTTTGGGATCCCCACCAAGGCGATCCACATTGCCCTTCTCCTCCTACTTCACTCGGTGCACCTGCCACAGGGAACCACCACCCAAGTTTGGGGTTGAGCTTCCTCTCCATCCTCTATTATGCTTCCAATGCCTTTTCTGCTCATTCTTTGCTATGAAGCATGAAGAGGAATAAACCTCCATTCAGCTACCTAACCCTCATGACTTTGTTGCTTCCCCAAGCTTCAACCTTATCCACCTCCAAATCAAAACCCATGAATCTTCCAACCAAACTCGCTCTCAACACCATCATCCTTTCCTCCATCCTCCTAACTCTCCTTAGGTCAACTCGTATCATCTCCATTATCCTCCAACCACCCTTATAACACCATATAATAGACTCTAGATCTTTCAACCACCCCACTACCACCTTAGAATCTCCTTCAATCATTAAATTCTCCACACTAAACTCATTTCCAATTTGGATTCCTTGTATGGCAGCGGGCGATTCAGCCCTAAGAGAATCTCCTACTCCTACCGTCCTGGGAACAATGTTGTAACATTTCCATCATTATCTCTCACGAAAAGGAAATGTTTTAGCATTAGTATTGATACAATCTCATATGTAAATCCATTTAGACTGCAAATATGCAATAAAATAATGATACAAAACATTTAGTTTACAATCTTTGTTTAGAAAATATAGGAAAGGAAGGCTGGATAGGCTAGGATTTAGAGTAAGCCTTTGTTTATCAGCAAAAGAGTGCAGCCCTGACTATTCAGTGAGTCCCTTGTTTGTAACAACTCCATACCAGCACACCACTGATCGGAGGAAAACTTAAGAGAACACCTACACCCTTCTTTTATTATATGCATTATTTCTCTTTATATATCAACCAACAATGTAGTACAAAAAATGCTTAAAGCAATTAGCACCAATGTATCCAAATAAAAACATATTAATACTATTTTAAATAATTATATACAAATATAAACAAATAAAATACTGCACCATGAATATCAACTAGTTAGTGAAGTGGTCAGTATGACCCTTGATTGACTAGTAGGTTGAGTTGGCACTCTGATAATACTGATATAAAATTATTACTATTACTTGTAAGATTTCCTGGAAGGTAAATTACTGATCTCTAGTGAAGCATCTAGGCATTGAAAGCACTGCTATGGAAATCCCTGACAGAGAACTTTTCATCAGGCACAGGACACCTGAAAAGGCTAAGATGGCATCTGTTGCTTACATGGAAGATTCCCAAGAAGCAGCTCTAGTTTAGTCATATACAAGAGCCTACTCCAATTAAATGACACATGGGCATAGTTGTACTCATACACAAATGGATACCTACTAAGGTTTCCTGATCAGTTGAATTTTGAGGATAAAAAAAACCCTAAGTGGGCTAAATGCATTTGTAATCATGAATTCATACTGCAGAAGAGCACCTTGCTATTAAGGTGCCTCTAGCTGACAAGATCACAATAGTTACATTAAAATTGCAGAAAATATATGCTATGCTGCACAAATTGAACTTCTTAAACTGTTCAACTCAAAAATTAATTTTTTAACATCCAAACTCTTCTCCAAAATACAGATGATAAGGTATGAGTAGATATTCGTACATATTAACAGAGGGGAAATTAGAAAAAAAAAGGAAAGGAACCTCCCCTCACCCCATAAAAAGGCTATTATGAAAAAAGAAACAAAGTCAATACCAACTTAATCTGAATGTGGGGAAAAGATGGGTAAAAGAAAAAGTACAAGATTAGATGGGAAACTCTGACCTCTTGTAAGGATCATGCAGATAAAATATTTTGAATTTCTTTGTTTGCCACATGTGTACTTCAAATATAGTTGCTTGTATTTTTCAATAAAGGGTTTAAAAATTGAAGAAACCAAAAATACCCATATCCCTTTCAAAGCTGTTGCTGAGATTCAATAAGCAATGCATTGAGCATGATGTGAATTGCAGCTTCATAAACAACTCCATCATAATGCATTCCATCAACAGTACACAGAGCCCCACAGTTCCTGCTCAAAGACTGGATATCCAGAAGCAGGAGTGGACCGCCAGACTGCCGCAAAAGTTTACTTTCATAGAGTTCACTATTATAAGCATCATACATCACACTGCTCATCTTCTCCCTCTTCTCCTCTGTATTTAACATTGAGCTTACCAGAGTTGGCATTCCAAGCCAAAACATATGGGGTGATCGGATGGAAATAGAACCTGTAACAGGCCCATCCATTCCAAAATCTGGAGAAATAGGCAAAAGCGAGACCAACGATCTCCTCATCAATCTTAGAGAAACACCATAATCCATTGCATCCGTGATGTGTAACATATGCCACAGACCAGACCCCATTACCAATACATCAGGATACTGCCGATTATGCTTAAATTCCATAAGCAATTCAGTCAGATTCCTAGTGTAAGGTGCCCAAATAAAATCCAATCTCACTCCAATTCCTTTAATCAAGGCTTTATAGTCACTGTGTCGTTTAAACAGGTCACCTCTGATAGATTCCATCTCCTCCGGATCCAAAACTAAATTCAGCAACGACAGAACAACCAGTCGTGCTTGTGAGTCCCCAGCTACAACAATCCAGGACCCATTAAGCAGATCCGAGGCATCAGAACGACCCAATTTTTGAAACCCACAAGCAGTTACAGGCGTAGACTGGGCCCAACTCCATGATTCTTCATAATTCGAAGAGTTTGAAGAGAATTCACTAACCCTAACCGGTTGTACATCCCAAACAATCTCATGAAGAAAAGAAACACAGGAATCTCGATTCTCTAGCACAACAGAAGCTGACAAAGAAGAAACCAGATCGGAAATCGAAGGGAAGTAAGGTGTGAGATGAACACCTACCGCAAGGGTGATGAAGAGAGCTCCACTGAAGAAGAGCATCTTGTTGCGACTGAGATGCCACCCCGCCATTCCCATTGGAACAAAGAGGACGATAGACGCCGCCAAGACGCCGAATTGGAGGGCGCCCAGCATTCCTCTGGTTCTCAGATCGCAGACAACCGCTTCATACTCAACAATTACAAACAGAATCAGAGAACACAACTACATCGAACCACGGATCAGATTCTGCCATACCGTGGATCTATTGGGATGTCTTGGATAGAATTAAGCTGATCTCTTCTCTTTTTGTTAAAGTATTCTTATATAAACAGGAGATGTAATGGAGCAGCGAGTAGTTCAGATGGCTAAAGGAATTTCTTCTCAGTTTGTTTGGTGGAGAGTGCTGCCAGTGTCGCCTTTGTATAAGAATCCTGAGGCTTAAGCCTCAAGTTCAGTGAGGCGCACACCTAATGTAAATATAAATAGTTTGTAAAAATGAAAATGAAATGAGAAATATATGATAAGATTGTTGGTGTTAAGGTTGCGTTTGGATAAGTTTCAGGGCATGTGCTTTTTAAAGCACAAAAACACAGCTCCATTTTTAGGGTCTGTTTGAGATTCCTGCAAGCAAAAACTCATCATGCATTCTGAAGAGACATGGGATCCAGCTGCACATTGGGAACATCTCCATATGAATTTGTTAGAAATCTAGACTCCCATTTTGGAGGGGGCTTTAGTGCTTTACCGTTGATTGAACTGCTTGGAAAGTTGAATTCTCAGCTAAATATAAGAAATTTTGAGCTTTTTGGGTTTTTCAACGAATATAGCTTCTTCATTACTTTCCATGTGGAGTCTATCCTACAACACTAAAAGCGGCTATATAAAAGCGCTCCCAAACAAGAACTTAGGCTTTGAAGCAGGGTACCCCCGCGTTGCATTTCAGGGGCTGATAAGAATACAAGAACGCATTAAATAGGCAGTTTTAGGCCTTGTTTGATGAATAAGTACTTGTTAAAAGAAGTACTTGTTTCGTAAGTATTTCTTAGTTAACAACCCTTAAGGCTATTTGGTAACTCACTTTTCAAATCACTTATTATGTTTTTAAGCACTTATTGGGGTGGGAATGTTTGGTAAGCTACTTTCCCCATTAGTGCTTATATTTACACAAACGACAATTTTAACCCTCACTTCACTCATACATATATACAATGCTTTTCACCTGTTATATTATACATTTCAACTAAGAGCCCACATGGACCTCCACGTAGGCTGCCATGTTGATCTAAATAATAATAATAATAATAATAATTATAAATAATAATAATAACTAATATTAACAAATAACGAATAATATTGATAATAACAAAATACTACTAGAAAGTGCTTTTACTACACATATTTCACAAATTACTTCCACAAAGCACTTTTAAGGTGTAGTTCACACAAAATACTTCCAGAAAGTATCTTCAAGGTGCAATTTACACAAAATACTTTCAAAAAGTGCTTTTAAAGTGCAATTTTCACAAAATACTTCTAGAAAGTGTTTTTAAGGCGACACACAATACTTCCAAAAAGTACTTTTAAGGCGCAGTTTACACAAAATACTTATAGGAAATACTTTTAAGGCGCAGTTTACATAAAATACTTCCAGAAAATACTTTTAAGGCGCAATTTTCACAAAATACTTTTAGAAAGTACTTTTAAGGCGTACTTTTCACAAAATACTTCTAGAAAGCATTTTTAAGGCATGATTTACACAAAATACTTCTAGGAAGTGCTTTTAAGGTGCAATTTACACAAAATACTTCCAAAAAGTACTTTTAAGGTGCAATTTTCATAAAATACTTCTAGAAAGTACTTTTAAGGTGCAGTTTTCACAAAATACTTTCAAAAAGTATTTTTAAGGCATAATTTTCACAAAATACTTCTAGAAAGTACTTTTAAGGTGCAATTTTCACAAAATACTTCTAGAAAGCACTTTCAAGACAATTTTCACATAATACTTCCAAAAAGTGCTTTCGAGGCATAGTTTTCACAAAATACTTATAGAAGATGTAATTAAAGATCAGTTTTCACAAACAAATTCCCTGTCCATATTTGTTTAATGTGCCCTAAAGTAACATAAAAGTGCGAACATTTGTAAAATTGCATATCATTTGGAGATGTACAATATGCCCAATGTAATAACTTCAACTAGTAAAACACACATGGATGTCCCATACACATAGGTTAATTTGGATGCATCATTCCAACTAGACGGCCTAGCAGTTGAAGAATCATGAAAAGTTATAAAATGGCTAAATTGACAATCTACTTCGTATATTTTATATGAGCAGAACACTGCACCATTGTACCGATGGACCTGCAAGTTGCATTCGGCCCAGGTATCGTATATAGCTGGGCGACGACCAATGAACACTATGTGGTATTTCTTACCAGCCATTAATGAACTGTAATGAGAGAATATATACTATCAACTATAGGGTGTCTCTGTCCTAGTTGTCCCGGATGAAGTTGTGTATTGCCATGCAAGCCACAACTATCAACTGTTGTGTCTTTAATGGATAACATGGCATACACTTCAGAATAGGGAATCAAGCATTTAACACATCGAAACTTCTCTCAATGACACTTCTCAATGAGGCATGGACATTATTGAAGTACTCTTCCTTTGTTGTAGGTTGTCCTCCCCTTTGAAAACCAAGCAAGTGGTATCGTGTATTATGGCACGATGCCATGTAGCCAGCAGTGTTGGGGTACGCAAAATCAACAACATAATACTTACCTAAGAATAATAAAGAGAATATGAATATATTTTTACACTTCATATAATACACAACAAGTTGTAATGTATGCAACCATACCTCACGGTGGATGTGGGAAATTATATTTTGGATTATGCACAGCTTCAGCAAATATGTGATAGTCATGTGTGGTTCCCTCCCATCCAGCAAGAACAAATGCAAACCACATGTTGAAATCACATGCGACCATTACATTTTGTGTGCAAGGCCCTTTTCTATGCCGGTACAGTGTTTGCTTATCAGTAGGGACCCATGCTGATATATGTGTCCCATCAATAGCTCCTATGCAATTCTACAAAAAAAAAAAAAAAAACAATAGCTTTCAGTATTAGTTATTTATGATGTAGTTTTAAAATGGGCTCATAGTATAAGAATGCTACCTTGAAATATGGCAAGTATTTTGGATTCTAGCGGATGTGTGGAGGGACAATGTCAAAGTTGGGAGGGCATATTATTAACAATGAGAGCTTGACTATCGCCATCAGCATGTCATTGAAAAAGTGACTAATTGTCTCGCCGGAATGTTGGAACTGCTCTTGCATCATCCGATTCCTCTCATTATGTCCAACAATATGAAGGAAAATGGCTAGTTGTTCCTCCATTGAAATATCTCGATTGTTTGCAATGATGCCACGTTCTTTCAGAGTATTGCACAGTCGTATAAATACATCTTTGTCCATACGACAAAGTTCATACAATCGGTCATCGTGCCCTTCAAGGAGAGACCTTGTGTACACTGCTCCCGTATAGTCCATGGTGTGTTTGGGTTCTTTGTGAACCCAAGTATCATAATAAAACTCACTCACCATAGAGACAACATTCACAATGCACTCATGCTCATCATCAGTATCCATCACCCCATTGTAAGAGAAGCTACTATCGGAATCAGACTGTGTATCTGATACTACCTCAGTCTTCGTTTCAATTTCCTTATCAATAGCCATCTCTTAAACTATCATGCAATTTAGTAAAGACAAACAAAATTAATAATCAATGAATGAAGACATAAATGCAAAAAAAATAAAAAACACACATTTAATTAACATTAAAATATAAATCAAGTCCAACAATAATAATCCTACGAAATACTAGTCAAAATGAAGAGTACTCAAGTTCTCCAGTCTATGTGACAAAAATAAACTTAAACACAAATTGATGCAAACAAGTTTCACACACTATTGGGACGCTCATACAACTCTTGAATCATCTTCAGTCGTAAGGCAGGAGACCCGATTGCAATAGACAAGTCACGGAATTCACCTTTCATGAATTGGAGACTAGCAAACATGAATAAAGGACTCCCCTCCTCAATCTCAGGGATCTCTTTTAGGAGGTTAAAGCATCATTCCAAGAACCTAGTCTCTTGTCCTGGCCAATTTTATGGGTAATTGATAGCTCAAATGCAGATGCAATTCTGTCCATACACTTGCCAATTTGCATAGCACCCAATGTCTTCTTTTTCCTGGTAGAGTTGCTACTCTCCCTTATGTCTCCACTGACAACTTTATATGAGTGAGTGCTTGTTGGGATCCTTCTAGCATCCTGCATTGTTTCAGATGCAGACATGGGTGTCTCTGGTTCATGTAATAATTCCTCATCCATCTGGTCATCATCTAGAGTCGGTCAGGTTAAGGGCACCACCTCTGGTAGTGTACCCTCATTTGGTGCCCAACTATTGTAGCCGTGGGCAATTGTGCCACCAAATATGATGTCCAAATCTGCCGCACGGGGAAGACCCTTGTATCTAAATTGAGCCGCATAAGGGTATGTCTATCACACAGGTACAAAACTATGTAAGGTTCTACATAACAAAATGATTAACCTACATGTTTATTATGTTAAAAATGCTAAATTACACCATACCTTTAGATAGTCATTCCAAAAGTCATCTCCAGCAGTGAATGTTTCATTCACTGGATCCCAACTCGATTCGGTAAAAGTTGACGGTTTATGGAATATCTTCCACTCATTATTTACTGCATCCCAATGGTTCTTCATTTGTTTCTGGGTGTAGTTTTTCCCCATTATTCTATTGAAATCTTGAATCACATTTGCCCATCCTTGTCTATCCAATGTGGTATTGGTTTGGTAGTCGGCAATGCCTTGTTGCAAGCATACATCCACCCAAGTTTTATGCAGTTCAGGAGTCCACGTAGCTTGAGAACTCCCCCCATTTCTCCCTTGACTACTAGCCACAATAATAATATACCTGAATCCAAGTATATGAATTATGTTAGTATCGACAAGTATGTGAATTTGTTTATTCTTATTCAAATCAAGTTTTGAATTCAGGCTTGTGCATGGAATAGGCTTGGACTAGCATTTGCTTGGCCTTTATGGCCAAGGTAGATTTGGACTTGGGTTTGAGATGAGCTTGGGCCTAAGGTGGGCTTCTAGGCCCAATGATTGCTTTCAATGGCACTCTTGTAATTAGTAAAAAATTGAATGTGACAAATAATGACATTCTTGTAATTAGTAAATAACTTAAAGTGACAAATAATGATATTCTTGTAATTAGCAAATGCTCATGAACATCCACATGCACCATTGGTGCCAAAACAACAAAGTATTTCATGTAAGCTCATAGAGCCCTCACATGCTGAGATTCCATTTGAAGCAAAATGAATGCTCTTTCCATACCCATTTTACTTATAAAACTTTTATTGAACACTTAAAAAATGCTTCTTTTGGCTCAAGATTTCTTTTCACAGCCTAAAAGGTTAAAAGCAAAAACTTATCCAAATAGAATCTTACTTAATCACCAATCAAATCAGCACACCTAAAAGTCTCTTTTAGTATATCTTTCAAATGCAAAAATATTTCTTCATTTCTTTCTTATTCTTAATTATCAAATAAAAAAAGTTTTGATCCTTGGATTTGGATGCAATACTCCACATCTCACTTCTCACTCTACCACATCTATGTATGCTCGTACTAGTTGACACCTATGCGATGCACGGGCTTTGTGAGAAGAAATTGAAATTGAAGGAATTTTATGATTTAAATCTTTTAATCAATTTTAGATTTTTTATTCATTGATTTTAATAACTAACAAGGTCATTTAGGAAATTGCATTACAAATTAAATATGAGAGGCTTTTTGTAGATGGTAAACTATAGTAGGGGTTTAAGTAATTTAGAAGGACTCACTTGACTAAAAAACATGGGTGTTCAGGAAACTAGCCTAATATACAATTGCCTCTCAACTGTATAGGTGAAGAAGAAGCCTTAAGTAATTGTGCGGCGAACATAATGAATTGCACATTGAACTACAACCATGTTAGGCTAACGAGGAGCAGAAACAAACTAACCTACAACATGAACATCATGATAGATATCAAGCTGAGTCATAATTAAATAAATAAAAGATCCCACAATTTGCCGATATAAAGTGGTATTAAGAAGTAAGGAGCCATTTGATTTAGACTAATTAACATTCAACTTTAAGGGAGTATTAACATGCTTATCATTTGTAATCTTGGCCAATTTGACAAGACTAGCGACATTTTTGCTAATAGACAAAATACCCCTAATCACTACATTGAACTTCTAAACCCAAGAAGTCCTTTATGTTAAGTGAATTATGATGAAGGTGTTTACCCTATGTGCTTTTATGATAACTAACTCATTGAGAGTACTAATGGTGTGACTAAGATTGTCATTATCTCAAGTAATTTTCCTTAAGCCTCAATTGTGTAAAAGGAAGGCTGCTACCAAATATGAATATTGAAAATTCTACTTGATTAGTTGCTTGAGATTCATGATATCATCACCATCATCAATTCTCTTCAGTGTGGATGCTCTAAGAAAAATCAAGCTTGACAAGGTTATTACAAGAACTAAATGATTTGGAGTTGCTCAAATGGCTATTTGTTATAACAACTCATTAAGGAGGAAAACTACATAAACTTATGCTCAAATGTATTGGTCTTTTAGGATCTTGATGTAATAGTTGTTTAAAATGCAATCTTTATCAACAATATTGAACATAGGTTAGGCAATTTTAGAGACTAATGGTTAGAATAGATTTGGTTTCTAAGCTTTTGTGGATTTAAATAAGAGACCACAATCTTAAGATTTCAGTTTGAAAGACAAATGAAGAAATTCCAAACCATAGGATGAACAATTCCAAGATTTCTAAGTGTTGGGTTATTTGAAATACATGTCTTGCCAAGACTATGAGACATAATTGGCTACCCTAAAAGGCATAGTCAACTAACTGGATAGTTGAGGCATAAAAATGTTTTGCTTGAGATAGTCAACTATTAAAAAATGCATAGTCAACTAACCCAAGAAAACTAAGTTCAAATTGATATCAATCAATTGATTGAAGAAACCAACTTACTACTAGAAGTGGAAAAAAAGATTATTTCCTCTATATCGTAGTTGACTAGTAATAAATTTGGCAATCAACAACTTCAAAGCATTTAGTGCCATTTGAAGGCGTAAACAACTATTGCCATATTTGGAAAGCCTTCTATCATATTGGAGCAAATTTGAATCATTTCTAAGAAAGTAAAAACCCCTCAAATGGGTAGAAAATGACTTATTGCTTTTTATCCCTCTACAAATAGATGTGTTTAATTTGATTCAAAGCAAGAAAGAAAAATCAAGAGAAAAAACAACCTGTGTTGTCCTTGTATATAATGTATAATTATTTTTTATAGAGAGAAAGTTAGCAAGAATCATTGTTTTGAAAGGATTCTTAAGCGTTAATAGTTTTAGAGGTAAAAAAAGTTTAAAGGCCTTTGACCTTGTATAGTCTCATCTATTTGTAGCAAATCCCTTCACTAGGTTGAGCATCTTGAGAAAACTCTTGCAATTGATTAGTTTGAACTTTGTATTGATATATCTACCTACTTAGAGGTCTCTTGCTATACATGCATTATCTTGTGTGCAGGTAAGTGTTTAATTTTAAACACTTTTAAGGTCTTGTTAGCACCAAGAAAAAAGCCCAACTACAAGGTATTGTAGGCACCTATAAGCCCTATTGCATTGTTGGCTCCCACAAGTCTTACTGGTTAGATATTACAGGCATTTGTAAGTCATGCTAGAAAAGGTATTGCAAGACCTGGGAGTTTTTCTAGTTGTAAAGGCTTTGCTAGCACCCATAAAGTCCAACTACTTAGTGGAAATCCTCAGGGTTGGCCTGAGGTAGAAGATATAGGTAGGGGTTTCTATCAAATCTCTATATTTGCTTTGTCTTTCTTTATCTTGCTTCAAGTTTTTGTAGTTTACATGCTACTAATCCTACTTACATCTCTTGATAACCGTTGTAAAACTTGACATCTATTTTTTTGCTTTTTTAACCTTAATATATACTTTTCCATAAAATTGTTTCACTTTCTATGTTTTTTACAATTTATGTTTGTAGCTGAAATGTATACCTCTATTTAATTTTTTATCATTTTGTATATTTTTTTGCAATTTATGTTGTTTTATATGAATATGTTTTATTTTCTGTTTTTTTTTTAGTTGGATATCACTTTCTATGTTTTTTACAATTTATGTTTGTAGCTGAAATGTATACCTCTATTTAATTTTTTATCATTGTGTATGTTTTTTTTTTTTGCAATTTATGTTGTTTTATATGAAATATGTTTTATTTTCTGATTTTTTTTAGTTGGATATATATTTTTAGAATTATATCATTTTGAGGTATTTTCGTTCTTTGAAATGTATACATTTTCTTTTTTTATGTTTTTTAGTTGAAATATATTATTTTCTGATTTTTGGTGCACCATATGTTTTTCTAGTTTTCATTGATGTCTATGTTGGTCAATTTCAGGTATATAGGTTGGCCCAACCCAATTTTATCTCAAAGCTTGTTTTCCTAAATTATGATTGGTTTGGATATGTGGGTTTACACAACTCGATACCATGTACAATAATGATAAGGAAAAAAAATTGATTTGCAAGGACATGGGTTGACCCCTACTATTTAGAAATTGACTTAAAGTACCCCCAACTTTATGACAATTGACTAAATCTTTCTACCGTTAGCTCCATTAATGAAAAGGTGGAAAAAGACTATTTTATCTATCATTCTTCTTTAAATTTTCAAATTGAAGCATTTGAAAAATTTTAAATTAACTAATTTCGATTTTACTCTCCATTATTCTTCGAATTTTCAAATATGCAAACCCAATCTCTAAGTCCTAACTCTCACTTTTCTCTCCATCTCCATACTTTGTTGCATTGAATGAAAGTTACAAACATATATTTCAAATTTCCAAACTGAATCTCTATGTCTCAACTCTTGTTGTCTCACTCCATTTTCGTGCTTTGTTGCAACAAATGAAAGCTAGACATAGATTTGAGACTCTAGACAAAGGTTTTTTCTTATTTGTTCTTTTACTTGTTTTCTATATTTCCTTATTTTATATATCTCTTTGTAGCTAAGCCACTCTCCAATAGCTATTAATGGTTTTTTTGTGGGAACAAAATATCTTTTCTTAGCAAATAGTCAATGAGATATGTCCCTAGAGGAAGCTTTATCTCATCCCAACTTCCTAGTAATAAGAAGCTATTGGGCAATAATTGGATGTAGGTTTTAGTTTAAACATATGAGCTAATATTAAAACCTCATTATTCCAAGCTTCAAAGTTATTGGTCCATAATGAACTCTAATAGAAAGACACCTTATTGACCTCCAAAATAGAAAGTGGAATCTGAACCTCATTGGTAATGTCTTTTGCCATTGCAGATGGGTATCCTCAAAATAAAATTTCCATAAAAACTTTCGGAGAAGTACGGACAGGCCCAATGCAGATTTCTGATTTCCATTGCAGATCTATAAACATTCAAAATGTCAAAAACCCCCACTCTACACATATCAATCCCAAGATGGCACTGACCCAAACTATACTTTGGGCCTAAAAATTCTGACCTTGTGCTGAATCATCATTCCCCCTAAAAACTTTGGATTAGGACTAGCTTGACAAACTTTTATGGGGTCCTAATCATAAAGAAAACTTCATTGTGGAGCATGGTTTTGAAAACCAAACCGGAAATTAAACCACTTTGACCACTAGTTTCTAGGCCAAATGGTCTGACCATTTGGTCTAAAGTTTGCTATGGGACCTGGAACCATGACTGATTCTCAGGTCAACCAGTCCAATCATCCGGTCTGGTTTGGTTTTCAAAACCCTGTTGTAGAGTCTATGTATAAGGTAACCAAGGATGCTTTTAACAAGTTAAAATATGATCAGGTTGTTCGGCTAGGATGATCCTTGTCCCCTTAAAATTGAAAGATTTTCAGCATTGAAGTGTCTGATCATTTGAAAGAAACTTATGTGAACAAAGAAATATGATAATTTTATTCTTCAAAATTGAAAAAATGAGGTCATGGTAAAAAAGCTGCAATGCCCACTTTTTGGGATTTCTATTGTTGGCTGAATTTTAGATATATAATTGGTTGAGTTCATCCAAATCCTTATTAAGAGTTTGATTGTTGCTAATAAATGAGCTCACAACAAACCCAAGTACGAGGATCTTGAATCACCTTTTCTATGTTGATTTTCTTTTTTCTTTTCTAGGTAAGAAAACATGGTTGATTTTTGTAGGAAAAAGCTCCTATAGGTGAAAGGTGCTCCCATGAACGAGATGGGTGAAAGGTGCTCCCATGGTTTTTCAAGGTTCTAAATACCAGCGTATCGACTTGTGCTGGTGCTTTTTTTATGTTGTATTTATTTTTTTTTTTCAAAATTGGTTCAGAGGGGTCGATTTAAGTCCCGACTACCCTCTGAACCATGGTCTAACCCGATACAACCCCTGTAGGGGTGTATCGGGAAGCTCCCGGAATGACACATATCGGCTGATACGGGCTGATACATATCGATACTTTGAACCTTGTAATAGGAGGTTTTAGACAGATGCATGCTTGTAGGACAAAAGAAAGCAAATATGACAAAACAATAGTGTAGTGTGTTTGTTTGGCAAGGTCTTGATTTACAAGAAGATGAATACCTATGGAATCGTTAAATCGATTAGAGAAGCAAGAATGACAATGAAGTGGTGTTTTTGATTAATGATTGTCCGTATGATAGCCTTTCAAAGAAAAGATGACATTAGAAATACTCTCAAGTGGCAAACCTGGAAGATGTGAGGTTATTTATCCACTTTTATAGGAAAGTGGTCACCAAATGTCCAATCCCTAGAATTAAGTTGACCTTTTCTTAATTAGATCAACATTTGGCTCCAAATAATATTTGTATTTATAAGAAAAATGGCAAAATCTATGGTGCATGAACTAAACTAAGAACTAAAAAACTTATAACAATGATGAAGCGATATGTAAGAATTGAATCTTTAACATTATTGAAGTCTTTAATGGTAAATACACCTTGTGAAACATGAACCAATGAAAAGTAAATAGACTATGACTTTTTTAACATGATTGGTTGAAATTTTGATTTAACATACAACAAATATTCGAAATAAGCCTTTGAATTCTTAGGAAATCTCTTTATTGAGGATCAAGCTACTTCCATTACTTGCATTCATTAGGAAGTTAACACAACATCAAGCTAATGTGGTGGGTCTAGAATCCAGATTCTGAACATATCATGATGTCCATATTCAGATGATAGGTTCGTACTTTGTTGTGATCAAATTGAGGCCAGTCATCCAAAGGAATACGGTGCAACATGTGTCAGAGGGTGGGATGGTGGACAAGACTTGAGTTAGTCTATTGACGACGCATTAATGGTGGATACTGACCTCACTCGACACACAAACTGGAAAGACTAGTGAAGAATGGTCTTGTCCTAAGGGTCAGGTCTCTCCGAGGGCAAAAGCCAACCCAAAACTCATGGAAGCAAACTCTCCACTATAGACAGACCAAACTAGATCACCCTCTTTTGGCCCCTGGTCCCAACCAACCTCTTAGATTTTGCCACGTAGCTCCTACTAAGATTTGATTCCCACATACTTGAGATGGGATTTGGAACATGATCCATTAATCAGTCCCATGAATGGTTATCGTCTATCACCCAATAATTAGGCTGATAGAGACACTAATTTATGGTCAAAGTACTAGCCTAATATAATGGTACAATCCTATGCAAGGATTAAAATATCAATATTCTCGGTACCCAGTATTTGTGTGTGTCATATAGTTGATACTCATTCTTATTATTTTAATTTTTATTTTGTAATGATCGACAAGTTGGGGAAGAGGACTAGACCTGTTCGTGGTTATAGGCTCACGGGCTTAAATTCGGGCCAAAAAGCTCGACTCCCAATAAATTCGAGCCGGGCTTGGGTTTTATCAAAATAGCCTGACCCAAACCCGGCTCGACCCGACCTAATATTAGACTTAAAGTGAGTAATGTGATTATGTTCATTTGAATAAATTTTTTGATTTAAGAATGTAAAACTGTGTTTTAAAATATAAAAGAAAGGGGAAAAAAACCATCTTGTAGGCCCGTTGTTCATTTAAATAGGAAAAAAAACTATTTAAATTTTTAATTCTAATTTGAATAGGGAAAATTGTTTTTTTTATTAGGTCAGACTTTGGGCTTTTTATCAGGGCCGGGCCTGGGCCCAAGTTATAGGCCCATTGGTCAGGCTGGGCTCGGGCTCGGGCTCGGGCCTAGCATATTTCCCTTAATGACAAGTGAAAGCCCAACCCAGCCCATGAATAGGTCTAAAGATGACTAACACCTTTTAAATGTTTCAAAAACATGTATTGGTGTAGCCAAGTGCATCTAGGTACATTGGTACAGATTCGATAAGCCATGTATTGGTATTTTAATCCTTGATCCTATGAGGGAATGAGGTTGACAATTTTCCCATCACATTAATGTCCTACTTAGGAATTTCCTCTAGAAGAACCATTAGAGGGATTATGCATGAGAAATTGAGAATGCTCATATGAAGCATATATGGGATAAATTCCATGTCCCGTCCCCCATTGTATAAGCAACTGAAGCAAATACCCATCTATATCGTTTAAACCATGGATGAGAGACTGGAATTGAAATAACCCAAATTAATGCTATACAACTATCTAAATCCGAGCTAGAATTTGAATTAATAGAAAACAGATTGTCAATGAATTTGCAATAAGAAAAATGTCCAGACATCAAATTGCAAGAGATGATTTCCTGATTATCATGATATTAGTATTTGAGAACCATAATTTTTGTTATACTAGCAACTACAAAATAAGCTAATGAAATTTATGGGAGACACTGAACAAAGTTACTATTTGTGTTGTTCCACATTGCCTTCAGAATGATACTCCTTCTAATGCAAACAAAGGATTGGTAGTTGGAAGGGAGGCAAATTACTGGGGGACCAAAATGTTGTAATCTTCAAGACATCCTATTTCCTGTCTGTGCGAAAAAAGGGTCATTATCGAATGTTGGTCCTAACTATCTGGGGTCTTGGGAGTAGACCGAATATGGTCCTAACATTTGAAAATTTTTTCTCAAAGTGGCTGCTCTCTTCCTGTCTAGGCAAAAGATAAAATATAATTCTATTGGAAAGACATTTCTTGGACAAAGGATGCTCATAATTTGCATCCATTTATTCCAGATGGTCCCAATATCTCTTGAATCACCATCGAATCTAGAAGGTCTTCAAAGGATGTGGCTGGTAGAGACAGTCTATGGCATGTAATAACTTTCTCCTTGGTCCTACTGCATTTGCACCCATATCCTTGAGCTTGTTCATGGTTAGATTTACTAACTGAAATTTATCAATATTCCTACTCTGGAATATTTGTATGAACTGCCCCAATCCCAGTGATACAAGCCATCTGCTCAACCCACCAGCTATTGCTAGTTTTCTTTCAAGTCTCAAGGCCCGCATCCTATGATTTTGCAACACACCCCCATCGAGGCAATTGACTGATCCATGAGAAAATGTGGCCCTAGTTGGACAAATCTGCAGAGGAAGGCATGGATCCATAGTAGGTTTTGGGCCTCTTAACAACCCAACTATTTTTGACGATCTATGTGCACTTTGCACTTGCTTGTCACAAATAAGATCTAAAGATGGTGGCTGCTGCATGGTTTCTCCAGCACACTGATTTGGACATTCTGAAACTGTTCTAATGGTGGGCTCTGGTAACTTCTCTTTTATAGGATTTAACTTTGTGGCAAGAGTTCCTCTGTTCATCTGAACATTCACTTTTGGTACCAAGGACAAAGACTTCTTTTCATCCATTGGACAATTTTGAGTATGGGTCTCAGTTGGGACCACTAGTCTGCTTTTAACTGTCCCCTTGGAGTTGACTTGTTTCTTTCTCTGATTCTCATATGCAAATCTGATGGGTGTTGGTAAAGGAGGAACCAGAATGGTAATTCTTTGTTTCTTAACAATCACCCAACTATCTTCATCAAAAAAGTCACTTTCTGCCCCAGTGTTGTCTTCATTTTTGGATACTGCAATCAACTCTCTTCTTTTAGCTTTCACCATTGGGAAAAAAACCTGTTTAATATTTAACAAATATTAGAATGAAACACTCCACTTCTATCAATACATTTTAGAATAAAAATTGAAGTCCAAACTTCATAATCAATTGATCAAAATTAATGAATTGATAAGCCTAAGAGGTTTTCAAGAGAAAAAAAAAAGAAATAGCACATAATGGTCCTACTCAAACAATTTTTATTATGTAGGGAAAATTTGCTAACCTGTAGGGTTTTATCATACTAATTTCAATGCAAAAAAAAAAAGAATAATAGTATAATACATGTGTTAATGGGAAATCAGGAAAAAAATCATCTCTCTTAGGCCATTTAGATGGTGTATACATGGGAATGTCCAACTAGTTAGTGGAAATCCTCAGGGTTGGCCTGAGGTAGAAGATATAAGCAGTGGTTTCTACCAAATCTCTATATTTTCTTTGTCCTTCTTTATCTTGCTTCAAGTTTTCGTAGTTTAAATGCTACTAATCCTACTTACATCTCCTGATAACCGTCATAAAACTTGACATCTGATTTTTTTTTTCTTTTTTAGCCTTAATATATACTTTTCCTTTAATTTTTTTTTATCACTTCCTATGTTTTTTTATAATTTATGTTTGTAGCTGAAATGTATACCTTTATTTAATATTTTATCATTATGTATGTTTTTTGCAAGTTATGTTTTTTATAATGAAATATGTATTATTTTCTGATTTTTAGTTGTATATATATATTTATATTTTTTATCATCTTTATGCCTTTTCGTTCTTTGAAATGTATACATTTTTCATTTTCTATGTTTTTTAGTTGGAATATATATTATTTTTTTAATTTTTTGGTGAATCATATGTTTTTTTTTTTAATTTTTATCGATGTCTATGCTCGTAAATTTCAGGTATATAGGTTGGCCCAACCCAATTTTATCTCAAAGTGGTGGTTTGTTTTCTTAAATTATGGTTGGTTTGAATATGTGGGTTTACACAACCCTGGTCTACCATGTGCAATAATGAGAAGGAAAATTTTGATTTTTAAGGACATGGGTTGACCCCTACTATTTAGAAACTGACTTAAAGTACCCCTAACTTTCTAACAATTGACAAAATCCTCCTACCGTTAGCTCCATTAATGGAAAGGTAGAAATATACTATTTTACCTATCATTCTTCTTTAAATTTTCAAATTAAAGCATTTGAAAAATTTTAAATTAACCAATTTTTACTTTACTCTCCAATATTCTTCAAATTTTGAAATCTGCAAACCCAATCTCTAAGTCCCAACTCTCACTTTTCTCTCCCTCCATACTTTGTTGCATTGAATGAAAGCTACAAATAGATATTTCAAAATTCCAAACCGAATATCTATGTCTCAACTCTTGCTTTCTCTCTCCATTTTCGTGCTTTGTTGCAACAAATGAAAGCTAGACATAGATTTTAGACTCTAGACAAAGGTTTTTTCTTATTTGTTCTTTTACTTGTTTTCTATATTTCCTTATTTTATATATCTCTTTGTAGCTAAGCCACTCTCCAATAGCTATTAATGGTTTTTTGTGGGAACAAAATATCTTTTCTTAGCAAATAGTCAATGAGATATGCCCCTAGAGGAAGCTTTATCTCATCCCAACTTCCTAGTAATAAGAATTGGCCTATTGGATGTGCAAAAGTATTCCATAGGTAAAGAAAGTGCTCAAGTGTCATGGTTATTGGGCAATAATTGGATCTAGGTTTTAGTTTAAACATATGAGCTAATATAAAACCTCATTATTCCAAGCTTCAAAGTTATTGGTCCAAAACCAAATGCAAATGAACACTAATCAGAAATACACCTTATTGACCTCCAAAATAGAAAGTGGAATTTGACCCTTGGTAATCTCTTCAGCCATTGCAGATGGGTATCCTCAAAATAAATTTTCCATAGAAACTTTGGATCATGACAAGCTTGACAAACTTTTATGGGGTCTTAATCAAAAAGGAAACTTCATTGTAGAGCATGGTTTTGAAAACCAAACCGGAAATTCAACAACTTATGACCATTGATTTTTGGGTCAAATGGTCTGACCGTTTGGTCTAAAGTATGCTACGGGCCGGACCTGGAACCATGACTGATTCTCAGGTCAACTTGTCCAACCATCTAGTCTGGTCTGGTTTTCAAAACCATGTTGTGGGGTCTATGTATAAGGTAACCAAGGATGTTTTTAGTAAGTTAAAATATGATCAGGTTGTTCGGCTAGGATGATCCTTGTCCCCTTAAAATTGAAAGATTTTCAGCATTGAAGTGTCTAGTCTTTGGAAAGAAACTTATGTGAATAAAGAAATATGATAATTTTATTCTTCAAAATTGAGAAAAAGAGGTCATGGTAAAAAAGGTGTAATCCCCACTTTTTGGGATTTCTATTGTTGGCTGAGTTTTAGATATATAATTAGTAGAGTTCATCCAAATCCTTATTAAGAGTTTGATTGTTGCTAATAAATAAGCTCACAACAAACCCAAGTACGAGGATCTTGAATCACCTTTTCTATGTTGGTTTTCTTTTTTTCTTTTCTAGGTAAGAAAACATGGTTGATTTTTGTAGAAAAGCTCCTATGAGTGAAAGGTGCAGCGAGACATTGATATACAAACCATCAATAGTTTTTCAAGGTTCTAAATACCGGCGTATCGGCCTGTGTTGGTGTTTTTTTTGTTTTATTTATTTTTTTTTTCAAAATCGGTTCAGAGGGGTCGGTTTAAGTCCCGACTACCCTCTGAACCATGGTCTGACCTGATACAACCCTTGTAGCGGTGTATCGGGAAGCTCCTGGCATGACACATATCGGCTGATACGGGCTGATACGTACCGATACTTTGAACCTTGCAATAGGAGATTTTAGACAGATGCATGCTTGTAGGACAAAAGAAAGCGAATATGGCAAAACAATAATGTAGTGTGTTTGTTTGGCAAGGTCTTGATTTACAAGAAGATGAACACCTATGGAATCGTTAAATCGATTAGAGAAGCAAGAATGACAATGAAGTGGAGGTTTTGATTAATGATTTTCTGTATGATAGCCTTTCAAAGAAAAGATGACATGAGAAATACTCTCAAGTGGCAAACCTGGAAGATGTGAGGTTATTTATCCACTTTTATTGGAAAGTGGTCACCAAATGTCCAATCCCTAGAATTAAGCTGACCTTTGCTTAATTAGATCAACATTTAGTTCCAAATAATATTTGCATTTATTAGAAAAAATGGCAAAATCTATGGTACATGAATTAAACCATGAACTGAAAAACTTAAACCAATGATGAAACAATATGTAAGAATTGAATCTTTTAACATTGTTGAAGTCTTTAATGGTAAATACACCATGTGAAATATGAACCAAAGAAAAATAAATATACCATGTGACTTCTTTAGCATTATTGGTTGAAATTTTGATTTAACATATAACAAATATTCATAATGTGCCTTTGAATTCTTAGGAAATCTCTCTATTGAGGATCAAACTACTTCCATTATTTGCATTCATTAGGAAATTAACACAACATCAAGCTAATGGTCTAAAATCTAGATTCTGAACATATCATGATGTCCATATCAAGATGATAGGGCAGTAGACCGAATCGAGGCCAGTCATCCAAAGGAATATGGTGCAACACGTGTTAGAGGATGGGACGATGGACTAGATTCGAGTTAGTATGCTCACTTGGCACGCGAACTGGGTAAAAAGGCCAAAAGATGAACTGCTACGCGCTCATAGGCTCACTTGTACAAGAAACCCCGAATGCGTGATGAACCGGACAAGGTCTGCCAGGCTGGGGAGACCGTCTGGCGTGAAGTTGGTGATGCACAATTATGACCCGGTGAAACCGCACCATGGCGAGACCTATTATTGGTTAAACCAAGATGGCGTGCAAGATTAAGAGGGATAATTTGGGAAAGACCATGTATTTGAAAAGACCCCGGGGAAGGGATAGGTATAATGAAGACACTAAAGCTGACTCTCCCCTCCACCATGTACAAGGGGACAAAGGGAAGGGAAGGTTGGGGCAGCTATAAATACCCCCCTTGGGAAGTCATTAAGGTTGACACAGAGGTAATAGTTGGAGAGAATTAATAGCAGAAGAAAGACTAGTGAAGAAGGGTCTCATCCTAAGGGTTAGGTTTTTCCGAGGGTGAACGCCAACCCAAAACTCAGTTCCACGCTCATGGGATTCATGGAAGCAAACTCTCCACTATAGACGGAACAAAATGGATCGCCCTCTTTTGGCCCTTGGTCCCAACCGGCCTCTTAGATTTTGCTAAGTAGCTCCTACCAGGATTTTAGTCCCATGAGTTGTTATCAGTTAACACCCAATAATTAGGCCGATAGAGAAACTAATTTATGGTCAAAGTACTAGCTTAATATAATGGTAGAATCCTATGCAAGGATTAAAATATCAATATGCTCGGTACCCAGTATTTGTGTATATCATATAGTCGATACTCATTCTTATTTTTTTTAATTTTTATTTTGTAATGATCAACAGGTTAGGGAAGAGTATTGTCACCTTCTAAATGTTTCAAAAACGTGTATTGGTGTATCCAAGTGCATCTAGGTACACTAGTACTGATTCGATAAACCGTGTATTGATATTTTAATCCTTGATCCTATGAGGGAATGAAGTTGACAAATTTTCCATCACATTAATGTCGCCCTTAGGAATTTACTCTAGAAGAACCATTAGAGGGATTATGTATGAGAAATTAATAATGCTCATAGGAAGCAAATATGGGATAAATTCCATGTCCCTTCCTCCACTATATAAGCAGCTAAAGCAAATACCCATATATATCGTTTGAGCCATGGATGAGAGCCTGGAATGGAAATAACCCAAATTCCATTATGATAGAACATATTGAATTTGACTTGTTAGAAAACAGATTGTCAATGATTTTGCAATAAAAAAATGTCCAAACATCAGACTGCAAGAGGTGATTTCCTGATTATCATGATATCAGTATTTGAGAACAATAATTTTTGTTATACTAGCAACTACAAAATAAGCTAGTGAAATTTAGGGGAGACACTGAACAGAGTAACTATTTGTGTTGTTCCACATTGCTTTCAGAATGATACTCCTTCCAATGCAAACAAAGGATTGGTAGTTGGAAGGGAGGCATATTACTGGGGGACCAAAATGTTGTAATCTTCAAGACATCCTATTTCCTACCTATACAAAAAAAGGGTCATTATCAAATGTTGGTCCCAACTATCTAGGGTCTTGGGAGGAGTAGACCGGATATGGTCCTAACATTTGAAATTTTTTACTCAATGTGGCCGCTCTCTTCTTGTCTATGCAAAAGATAAATATAGTTCTATTGGAAAGCCATTTCTTGGACAAAAAATGCTCATAATTTCCATCCTTTTATTCTAGGTGGTTCCAATATCTCTTGAATCATCATAGAATCTAGAAGGTCTTCAAAGGATGTGGCTGGTAGAGACAGTCTATGGCATGTAACAACTTTCTCCTTGGTCCTACTGCATTTGCACCCATATCCTTGAGCTTGTTCATGGTTAGATTTACTAACTGAAATTTATCAATATTCCTACTCTGAAATATTTGTATGAATTGCCCCAATCCCAGTGATACAAGCCATCTGCTCAACCCACCAGCTATTGCTAGTTTTCTTTCAAGGCTCAAGGCCCGCATCCTATGATTCTGCAACACACCTCCATAAAGGCAACTGACTGATCCATGAGAAAATGTGGACCTAGTTGGACAAATCTGCAGAGGAAGGCATGGATCCACAACAGATTTTGGGGCTCTTGACAACCCAACTGTTTTTGACGATCTACGTGCACTTTGCACTTTCTTGTCACAAATAAGATCTGAAGATGATGGCTGCTGCATGGTTTCTCCAGCACACTGATATGGACATTCTGAAACTGTTCTAATGGTGCACTTTGGTAACTTCTCTTTTATAGGATTTAACTTTGTGGAAAGAGTTCCTCTATTCATCTGAATATTCACTTTTTGTACCAAGGACAAAGACTTCTTTTCATCCATTGGACAATTCTGAGTATGGGTCTCAGTTGGGACCACTGGTTTGCTTTTAACTGTCCCCTTGGAGTTGACTTGTTTCTTTCTCTGATTCTCAGATGCAGATCTAATTGGTGCTAGTAGAGGAGGAACCAAAATGGTAATTCTTTGTTTCTTAACAATCACCCAACTATCTTCATAAAAAAAGTCACTTTCTGCCCTAGTGTTGTCTTCATTTTTGGATATTGCAATCGGATGTCTTCTTTTAGCTTTCACCATTGGGTAAAAACCTATTTAATATTTAACAAATATTAGAATGAAACATTCTACTTCTATCAATACATTTTAGAATAAAAATTGAAGTTCAAACTTCATAATCAATTGATCAGAAGTAATGAATTGACAAGCCTAAGAGGTCTTCAAGAGAAAGAAAAAGAAATAGCACATAATGGTCCTACTCAAACGAAATTTTTTTGTAGAAAGTGAACAGTGTAAAGCTGGATATTATTATGTAGGGAAAAATTGCTAACCTGTAGCGTTTTATCATACTAATTTCAAGGCAAAAAAAAAAGAATAATAGTATAA
The DNA here is from genome assembly GCF_055504915.1 of Nelumbo nucifera. NCBI lineage: Eukaryota > Viridiplantae > Streptophyta > Magnoliopsida > Proteales > Nelumbonaceae > Nelumbo > Nelumbo nucifera. The sequence continues at coordinate 69,943,058 of NC_142650.1, read as the reverse complement.
CACATGTGTTAATGGAAAATCAAGAAAAAACTTCTCTCTTAGGCCATTCAGATGGTATATACACGGGAATTTTTGGTTCAATATTTGAAGGATCACGTTTAGATAACTGTGGTGAAAGCTAACCCGTTCAATTGTCATAATTATCATATCACCAGTTTCCTTTTGATGGTTCAAAAGAATGTAGCAACTTTTGAATGGTTTAATGGATGAGATTGTTATTTTGATTCAATAGGGTGAGACTTTAGTGCAGACTGCAGAAGATGGTAGTAAAGACCAACGGTAATGCTCCCACTAGTTAGTAGAAAGAAAGGAGCACCAGGATGTGTAGGAGATGCAATCAACGATCGCACATTGCATGAGATACGATGAAGATAATAGTGAAGAGTAGCGACCTCAAGTGATCATAGCTCGTGATCTGAAGTGCATTGCGAGTCATCCGCATCGCATCACAATTTATAATACTTAACTTCTTAATAGAGCACTTTGCCGGACACATAAATCACATATTCTCAGGTCAATGTTTGGCCAGATCACACATCGTCAAAGCATGTTCGCATCCAAATCCAGGAAAGAGTGTCATGAGTCTAGATGGAAGCACCTCACTAGTCTAGATGGAGTGAATTGAGTTAACCTTATAGAAACAAGTCCAGAAAGTAACTTTCTAGAAGGAAAAGGCCTCTAAGAAAGCTATAAATAGGGGGCCTCTGAAGAGACCTGAACATGATCATTTTGTCACACACTTCCCTCCTGAATCCTTGAGGCAGTTGCAACCATTCCTGCTCTTAGAGACTCTTTTTGCCATGATTTCCTCAGCTCTTCTTCCCTCTTCAACCTCATACCTATCTCCGAGTGCCATTTGCTGTCTTTCAGGCAAAGACTCTCACAATACCAATCTAGACCACCCTACAGTATGTATAGTGGCATGCCTACTAGAATCTTTACTTTCACTAACATCTGGATAAGTAGGTAATAGCAAAAGCAGATTCAAGAAGACAAAAGTTCTGAGAGAAATCAAATACCAACCTTTCCAATCTATGTTCCTTCAGGAGTACGGATTAACTGGTTCTTATGATTTCTGAAAATCTCAGACACTACCAGATACCAACCTTTCTGATTATTCTTCAATACCACATGATATTTTCTCCTTGTAAACTCCAGAGAACTGCTACACCCTTATTTTCTTACAGAGAAGATAGACATGTCAATGAAACCTTTCAACCATGAAACTGCTTCTCCTATTAGGAAAATGTTAGCTCTTCCTTCCTCTTGAACCTTGAGCACCGTCAGACTTCGACTCTTACCTTTCTCTAGAATGAAGTTTTTTCGCTTCAAATGCCATTCAGTTCTTCATCTCCTGGCTGGAACAAAGAGCTCTTCACATTGATTCTCCATCTCCCAACCATATGACCTTGCTTTTGTTGTAGCTTGCAGGCGGCTCCTCCATGAGCCATCTTTCTTTTGTGTAAGCAATGCTGGGACTGCACATGGGCTTTTGCTTTCACGAATCAACCCCTTTGCAATCAGGTCTTCCACTTGCCTCTTCACTTCAGCCCTATGAGTAGGTGGCATACGATAGGTAGGAAGACTTGACAAGGTTTTAACTGATACCAAATCTATGGCATGCACATTGCATAATGGAGGTATACCACTTGGTAACTCCCCATTAACAAAATCATCAAATTCTTCTAGTAATGGCTGCACTTAGGGATTTTTATGAACTCTTCCAACTGGTTACCCATTAAATTCCTACCAACCAGCATATACATCACACCTGACTTCTTACATTACTCCTCAAGTTTATGGGCTGAAAGGTAACCTGCAACCTTTCTGTCCTTAGGACTTGTAGCTTCTCCTTCATGGGATGCAAAGTTATCTTCTTCCCATCCTTCTGGTAGGTGTAAGTATTGGCATCCATAAGATGCACCATTTTGTGATCATATAACCAAGGTCTTCCCAAAAGTATATGACAAACATCCATAGGAGCCACATCACACCATGCTTCATTGTCATATTTATCACCAGAAGTAAATCTTACAAGGCAACGTGAAGTAATGGGAAACTCCATACCTTTTTGGAAGCAAGCAACCTTGTAAGGTTGTGGATGTTTCTCCGTGACAATAAGCTGAACTGAAGAGAGTCTTAACACAAGGTTTAAGAGGTGTCAAAGAATGAATTCGACCCCCACCCCCAAAGAGCCTTTATTATATTATGTATATTTGCAAGTAAGCCCTTATGGGGATAATAGATTACAAGAAAGCCCTTATAGGGCTGAAGGAGAAAAATAAACGAATAAAATAACACAATATAACAGGGACTATAATAACAGAATACATCAAAACTCTCCACATTCCATAGGCAGCTTTAGCTTTTTTACAGTATCCTTGGATTGGAGATGATATTTCCTCTGCTCCCTCCATCCAAAATAAGATTGCACACCTTTGCACCAGAAGTGGCACATGTACGGAATATGCTTTGACAACGCCAATCCTCTTCTTCACTCTTAGGGGATGTTAGCACCCTTTTCACCAGAAAACTCTCACCTTGGGAAGGAGATACATCAACTTCTTCCTCTTCATCTTCATAGTCATCATACATAGGCTCCACAAGTTCTTCTTCATCATCTCCTTCAACAAGATTAACTCTTTGTTGTGGACATGCATAACAGGCATGTCCCCTTTCCTCACATGTATAACAATGTATTGAGAGCATGCTGACATCCTTGGAAGATTCATCACCTGTGCAACCAATTGATTTTTGGCAACTTCTTTTCCTTTCTTGCTTCTGTCCATACCTCCAACACCCTTGAACCCAGCCTAGCTGCCACCAGCAGCACCTCTATCATAACAGGAAGCAATAAGCTCAGTCCTTGTGTTCCTAGCAGCCCTGTAAGACCTCTGATTTGAATCTGGCATCCATGCATACAGCTGGAACTCTCCTTGACCCTAATCTTCTGATTCTAGCTTCAGCCCAAAGGGCATGCTGTTTGGCATCCTCCAGATTTGTGAGCAACACCACCCCAATCTCATCTTGAATTGAGAGATTCAGGCCTGATAAATAATGGACAGTAAGTTGACCATTAGTTTCTTGGAGACTTTTACACACTAAGAAGTTATTTAATTCATTAGAATAGTCCTCAACAATACGATCCTTTTGTTTCAACTCATGGAAGCGGTGGTACAGGTCCCTTAAATAATCAACAGGCAGGAACTGTTTCTGTATCTTTCTCTTCATGTCTTCCCACGAACTGATCTTTGCTTTTCCTTGACGAAAGCATACTTCCTCAACTTTCTTCCTCAATTGAAGAGCAGTTCCCTTCAATTTTATCTTAACAAACTTAACTTTTCTTTCTTCTGACATTGCCTTCCATTCAAAGAAATTTTCAACAGTTGTCACCCAATCTAAATAAACCTCAGCACCTGACATCCCATAAAAATCAGGTACTTTAACTCTTCCCATATTCAAGTCCAGAGCTCTTACCAGTCTTTCCTCTAAACTTCCATGATCTTGTCTCTCCCTTGAAGATTATGAAAAGGATTAATATCCTCTTCATAATTAGATCCTTCATATTCCTTCTGGTCACCTTCTGGTCCACCAGCAGGCTCATGGTTGCCCTCCCGTACCTCCATTTGGGCCTCCGCTCACTGCATTTGCAGTGCTTGCACTTGGCGCGAAAACTGTTTGATCATATGTCACATATCTAAAATCTAAGCTTGCTGTCCTCTGCCTCCATGACCAACTCTTCCTCTTGCAGCCATGGCAATAGATCAGTTTGCTCTGGTACCAAACTGATGCAGGGAGAGTAGGGGAAGAGATAGGTTTAAAGGGTGAGGATGATCAGAACAAGGAATATGTTGAAAGGGCTGTAACAAGCCTTTCAATTTGATAATGTTGATTGAAAAGAAGCTTGCCTTGCAAGCCACATTAAAGAAAAAGCCACAAACTAACAACAAAAGACAACAAAACGTTTAATCTATAAAAATTACAAAAAAACCCTCAAAAGACCCCCTGGCTACAATCTGCTACAGTAACCCATGAACAGCGATACTACAGTTCTACGGGTTGTATGCCCTTCATGCTCCTGCACCGACCACTCTATATGGTTGTTCCCATCTGGTATTGCAGTGGTAACTGAGCCCAAAGAAAGATCAATTATCCCTCCTGAAATCATGCTAGCATCTAAGATTTGCTTCAAATCAGTCCCCAATAACTTCACCTCCATCAGGTCTGAACCAATAAAAACTACAACTGAACCCAAAAAAAAAAAAAAACAATACTATCTCATCAAATAAAAGTTGTTGAAATCAGTTAGTTGTTCTCAGTTTTTATTTATATTTCTGTCCTTTAGTGCCGCAGGGGGCACTCTTGTAATTCTAATTTTTATTATTAGTTGGGTCGCCCTAATATAAAAGCTAATAGCTGGCGCCGGCAGCTATGGGATTTTGAATCCAAAATTTTTTCTCTCCTCTCTTCCTCTTCTCCCTTCCTCCTCTCTTCTTCTCCTTCTCCGATATCTTTAACCTGAAAAATGGTTATCAGAGCGGGTTTTCTGAGATTAGAAAGAGTGCGATAAGTCTTCTGAATCCTTCCTTTTTTGACTTCACCTTGCTGTGGATCGAATCTGATCAAGAAGTAGATCGGACTGATCTGAAGGGGGTTCTACTAGTCTTCTTCCCTCCCTCGGTCGTGTGCCAAGAAACCCTTAAAGGAAGGGAACTCTGATGATGTGAAGATAGATCTTTCTTCTGTGGATCGTGTGATCCTCTCTTGTACTCAGGTAAGTGGGTTTTGGAGGTCTAGATGACCTGAAACTGCTATGTTCTCTTTGAACTGTGGATCGTGTGACCCTGATATTTTTTGTACCCAGATAACTGGGCAGTGTAGGTCTAAATGACCTGTAACTGTAAGACAGTAGTCGGCTATCTTCCTTGGGAATTTTTTCAGTAGCAGTGTATCCAAGAAAAGTGATGAAAGGGTAGATACAAAGCCGGCCTAGCTCCAGAGTTGTCCTCTTTTGTCTCTGAAATGTCTTTCCGCAGTGTGCAAGCAAGCTGATCTGTGTGGTATCCCCATAATTTATTCTTGACTGAGACTGAATTGAGGATTGAACTGTGGAACTGAACTGAATTGGGGATTGAACTGTGGCTGAAATGAACTAATCTGAACTGAAATGTGAATGAATTGTGGCTGAACTGTGACTGATTTTGAACAGAACTGATCTGTGGATCTAAATCTTATAACATGTCTTCTGAGGATTCTATCCTCTCTAGTGGGTCCTCCAGACAAGGTGCAGTGAGTGGGTGATTTGACATGAGTTTCCCCATGGCTGTGATACCTTTTGATGGTCTTAACTGCTTAGAATGGTCAAGGGGAATCAAACTATACATAACAGCTAGGGGGAAGGTAGGCTATATTAATGGTAAAACTAAAGAACTAAAGTCTCAGGGGCTAGAGCATGATAGGTGGGATCAGGAAAACAACATGGTGATGTCATGGCTGTTACTTTATGTTGTCTCAAGTCAGGAAGACCTTCATGTGGACTGAAACAGTTTTTGAGATTTGGGAGCAGGCAAAATCTATCTATTCAGAGCAACGTCATTATGCCAAAATATACTAGTTGCAAGCTGCCTCCTCTACTAGTAAGCAGGGGGAGAGAACCCTCTCAGCTTACTATTCAGATTTGACCTCAATATGGAAAGAACTAGATCACTATTAGAACATTGATTGGAAGTGCGATGCTGATGCTAAGGCCAAGTCTTGGGTTTCCCAACAATGGGTCTTTGCCTTCCTCTTGGGGCTGAACCCTGTATATGAGTCCCTCAGAGTTCAGATATTAGGAAGTAAAGATCTTCCTTCAGTACAAGTGTATGCTCTAGTACAGTCTGAAGAGAGCAGGCGGAGTGTGATGAATAGCTCCGAGGGGGAGCAGATTGCCTTAGCAGCTAAAGGGAGTGTGGGTGTAGAAGGTAATAATTCCTTTACGAAGGGTAACTTCTAGAAGAGAGTGGATGATAAGGATAAGTTATGGTGTACTCATTGCCAGAAGACTAGACATACTCAAGATACTTGTTGGGACCTCCATGGAAAGCCAAAGTGGGATCAGAAGTTGAGTAAGAAATCAGATCAGAATAAGAACCCGGGACAGCTGAGTCAAAAAAAAAGTTCAATACAACAAATTTGGCCTCTCATGAGCCTCAGTCATCTACTGCTATCAACCAGGACTACCCATCCATTGCCGATCCCCGGGAAGATATCATTAATTCTTTCCGTGACCACTTGGATCTATATGGGAGAGCAATCCGCCTGATGGATTCTGCTCCTCCTTCCTTGATTTCATTTGCATCTACTTCAGGTAATGGTAATCCTGCCACCGCCTTCATCTGATTCCCCTTGGATAATTGACTCTGGAGCTTCAAACCATATGATGGGCAAGTCAAATTGTTTTCAACCCTATCACCTTTTATCTAGTGGGGACAAAGTGAGATTAGCTGATGGTTCTTTTTCCATCATAGCTGGTCAAGGAACCATATCCCTTCCTTTTGGACTTACCCTTTCTAATGTATTACATGTTCCGAAATTACCTATAAACTTGTTTTCTATCTATAGCATTACAAATTCATTAAATTGTTCAGTGACCTTTTTCCCTTCTTCTTGTGTACTACAGGATTTGGACTCGAGGAAGATGATTGGTAGATGTCGTATGGTGGATGGTCTCTACATGTTGGAGAACAAAGTTAGTCTTGTGGTCATTGAGTCTTCGAGTTAGTCTAGTATGAGTCAAGTCTACTTATGATAGTCGTTTGGGTCATTTATCTTTTGAGTCACTAAAGGTCTTACTTCCAGATTTATTTAAATTAGTGTTAGTGTCTGAGTTCAAATGTCAAACTTGTCAGTTGAGCAAACATTGTAGAAACCATTTTTCTTCAAGAAATAATAAATCCAATTTTCCTTTCCATATTGTTTATTCTGATGTTTGGGGCCCTGTTACTTTACCATATGAGCTTGGCTATAAATATTTCATTACTTTTATTGATGACTATTCTAGATATACATGGGTGTACCCCATGCGGTCCAGGGATGAAGTCCCAAAGATTGTGAAAGATTTCCAACACATGATATTCACCCAATTTTAGATAGAGATCCAAAATTTCTAGTCTGATAATGCTAAAGAATACTTCTGTTAAAATAATTTAGTTGCTGATGTTAGGGTCTATTTGGCTAATTAAAGTGTTTTTTATTTCCTTTTTTCTTTCTGTTATGTTTGTTATTGTACTCAGGGGCACAAGGGTCTTTTATTTCCTTTTTTGTCCTGAATTTGGTACTATTTGTGCTCAACTTGGTTGTTAAACCAGTAGACGTTCAGGACTGCTATCAGCCTTGAACCCTAATAGATTTCAGGTTCGAAAGTAGAAGAAAAAGTATAGAGAAGAGAGGAGAAAGAGAAGAGAGAGCAGTAGAACACAAGGGTTGAAAGGAGGGACAAAATCTTAATGTTCTGCCGCCACCACTTTTATTTAGTATTTATAGGTTATGCTCATTACATGGAAAGGACAGATCTGCCCTTAGTATTTACATAACAAATAGAACAAAATAAAACTGAAATAACCAATTAACCACCAGCTAACCCTAGGATGACTAGAACACATTCTACCCTACGAACACAGTGGGACCATAGCTGTGGGGTCCACATTAGTGGTCTCTACACTCCCCCTCAAGTTGGGAATAAATGTTTATCATTCTCAACTTGGAGAGATCCGCCTCTAGCTTCTTCCTTGGTACAGCTTTGGTGAGGATATCTGCTAGCTGCATGTTGGATGTGATGTACAGGAGACACACTTCTTGTGATGAGACCCTCTCTCGTACAAAATGTCGATCAACTTCAATATGTTTAGTTTTGTCATGCTGCATCGGATTGTGTGCTATATTAATAGCCGCTTGATTATCACAATACAACATCAGGGGCTTCTCATACTCAATACCCAACTCCTCAAGTAGTGATCTCAGCCATAGAATTTCAGCCACTCCGTTAGCCATTGACCTGTATTCAGCTTCAGCACTAGATCGGGAGACAACACTCTGTTTTTTACTCCTCCAAGAGACAAGGTTACCTCCCACAAGGGCACAATATCCAGAGGTAGACCTTCTGTCATCAACACTCCCAGCCCAATCGGCATCCATATAGACCTCCACCTTCATGTGGTCATTGTTCTTGAACAGTATACCCCTACCCGGGCATCTCTTCAAGTATGCTAATATTCTTTTTGCTGCAAGAAGGTGTGTGGTTCTAGGAGAATGCATGTACTGGCTGACAACACTAACTGTATAAATGATATCTGGCTGAGTGAGGCAGAGATATAGGAGCTTTCCCACTAACCGCTGGAATATAACTTTGTCTTCAAGAGGCTCCCCACTCTCTACACTAATCCCGTGGTTCTGTTCAATGGGTGTATCCGTAGGCTTGACACCTAACTTTCCAGTTTCCGCCAACAGATCTAGAACATATTTCCTTTGAGAGACAAAGATCCCCTGTTTAGATCTATCAACCTCAATACCCAAAAAATACCGTAGTGCACCAAGATCTTTCACCTCAAACTCTTGACGAAGGAGCTGTTTGAGGGACTCAATCTCATGGCTATCATTTCCTGTCACCACAATATCATCAACATATACTGCAAGTAGTGTCAGAGAGGACTCCACCCTCTTGATGAACAGTGTATGATCTGACTGGGCCTGTACATAACCGAACTTCCCAAGGTCTAGTCTGAATCTATCGAACTAAGCTCTAGGTGACTGTTTCAAACCATACAATGCCTTATTGAGCCGATAGACCTTCTTACCTGTCTCTGTATCATAGAATCCAGGAGGCAATGCATGTAAACCTCTTCCTGCAGGTCTCCATTCAGAAAAGCATTCTTAACGTCCATTTGGTACAAAGGCCAAGTGTTGCTTGCTGCAAGAGATAATAGAATGGTGGTCATCTTGGCTACCGGGGCAAATGTCTCCAAGTAATCTATACCATAAGTCTGGGTGAACCCTTTTGCAACTAGCCGAGCTTTGTACCTCTCAATGGAGCCATCCGCATTGTGCTTCACAGTAAATACCCATCTGCATCCAACCGGTTTCTTTCCTTTGGGCAGATCAACTAGCTCCCAGGTATTATTTTTCAACAGGGCATCCATTTCAACTTGCATTGCACCTCTCCACTCCGGGACTGATAGGGCTTCTTGCACTGTTCTTGGAATAGGGACATTAGCAACGGAAGTAAGATAGGACCTATAGGAGGGAGATAGGCGATCATAGGATAAAAACTAGGAAATGCAGTGGGCTGTAGATGTGGTGCAATGCCGTTTCCCTTTACGGATGGCAATGGGAAGTTCAAGGTCGTCTGCAAGAGGTGAAGTGGCAACAATGGAAGGAGTCTCAGTGGGCCCTGGGACTGTAATACCTGGACTTGGAGCCGCAGAAGAGGTTGGAGCTGGCCTAGACTGTTGATGACCGGGATCAACCTGCCTGCATCGCCTGTGATAGACTCTCAACTCCTGATCCCTTTGACCACCCTCACTACTGCAGCCCTCATCACCCAATGGAATAGGTAAATGAACAACCCCAAAAGTATTAACCCTACCTTCACTGCGCTCCCCCTGAAGAAAAGGACTCAAATCCCCACTCTCACTGCTCTCCCCCTGAGGAGAAACCCGAGAATAATAGGGTGTCTCCTCAATGAAAGTGACATCCATGGAGACAAACTTCTTCCCTGAGACGGGATCATAGCAGCAATAACCCTTTTGAGTTTGTGCATAACCAAGAAAGATGCATTTGGAGGCCTTTGGTTCGAACTTGGAGTGATGGGGTCTGAGAAGCTAAACAAAATAGGTACAACCAAATGTTTTAAGGGGAACAGTAAACAACTCCTCATTTGGGTATAGAAGGGGAAAAGGAGGTTTCATATCAAGAACCCGGGAAGGAACCGATTAATAAGATATACCGCCGTGAGGATAGCATCACCCCAGAAGCGAATAGGGACATTGGAGGTAAACATAATACTTCTAGCCACCTCCAAGATGTGCCTATTCTTCCTTTCTGCAACCCCATTCTGCAGAGGTGTATGAGGGCAAGTGCTATAGTGGATAACCCCATGATTAAGAAGGTAAGATGCCAATGGCTTAGCAAAGTATTCCTTTGCATTATCAGATCTAAGAACTTTGATCTTGGCATCAAACAGGGTTATGATCATTTGGTGGAAGTTTTGGGTCAGGGTGGGAACCTCATCTCGTGAACGCATAAGATAAACCCAAGAAAACCGAGTATGGTCATCAACAAATAACAAAAAATATTTGTACCCACCCATAGAAGGGATGTGATATGGCCCCCAAACATCAGTATGCACAATATCAAAAGAACTATTACTCCTTTTATTACTCAATGAATAAGAGTTTCAAAAATGTTTAGCAAACTCACAACTTTCACATTTCAACTGGAACAACTCAACAGACTCAAACAAAGTAGGAAACAGACTCTTTAAGGATCGAAAAGACAAATGACCCAATCGGTTATGCCAAAGCATAACCGGACTCACAATCTGAGAAACAAGTGACTTCTTGTCCACTGACTCTTCTCGACGAGAACTCTCCCTGAGCAGATAGATCCCATTCGTCTCACGGCCAGTCCCAATCACCTTCTTCGTCTCCAGGTCCTGAAAAACACATCGGTCAGGGAAGAAAATTATTGAGCAGTTCATATGTTTGGTAATATTACTAACTGAAAGAAGGTTAGTATCAAGTTTAGGAACATGCAAGACAGAAGACAAGGAGATAGTATCCGACAATTTGATGTCACTCTTGCCAGAAATGAGGACAAGAGAGTCATCATCAATAGATACTTTATCCCTACCAGAAGATAAATGATAAGTGGTAAACAATGAAGGCAAGCTAGTCATATGGTTGGATGCACCTGAATCTATTACCCAACAGGGTTCAGTAGTACCTGGAGCCGAGGCATGGTAGGCTGAGGCTCGAGTACCTGAATGTGCAAAAGCAGATGTGGCAGGGGTTGAAGGTGACTGCGGTGACTGAGCTGAGTTCCCAACTTCCTTTTCCAACTGTATTAGAGCAGCCCGAACTGCAGCTAAGGTCTCTAAGGGTGTGCCTCTTGTGCCAGACGAGGATGCTGAATCAGTAGTCACGGCCACATGAGCATTACCCTTCTTGCTTCTCAACTTTGCCGGGACCAAATGAGGATGCAACTTCCAACATGTTTCTTTTGTGTGTTTAGCTTTCTTACAATGCTCACATACCACATCCCTTTTATCTTCCTTCTTCCTGTCCCTCTCTGAATCACCCCCCTGATTTGGGTTTAACAGCTACAAGGGCCGGTGTAAGAGGCTGAGGTTGCATCATGACTTTCCTCCTGGTCTCTTCACTATGCACTAAGGAGTATACCTGAGAGAGGGTCACACTATCTCTGGTCAAAATATGTTGCTGCACAATATCATACTCTGAATTCAGGCCTGCCAGAAACTCAAACACCATGTTTGTCTCGATGTGCTTTCTATGGGTCTGTGCATCTTTGGGACTCTCTCACTCAAGAGTCTCTAAGTGATCAATCTCATGCCACAGGGACTTCAAGGTAGAGAAGTAGACCGAAACCGGTTTCTCTCCTTGTTTAAGAGTATTCACTTCACATTTCAATTCATATGCTCTGGCAACATTAAGGGGTTGGGAGTAAGTTTCTTTCATAACATCCCATATCTCCTTGGCTGTCTTTGCCCACAAATAATTTCGGTTGATATGACGCTGCATAAAATTACACAGCCATGTCATAACCAAGTAGTTTTCTTGGACCCACTTGGTATACATGGGGTCTCCCTTGGAGGGTTCTTTCACATCTCCCAAGAGATACCCTACTTTACCCCTTCCCCCAATAGTCATCATGGCTGATTGGGCCCATTCCAAATAATTTGATCCATCAAATCTTACGGTTGTAATCTGAAAACCTGTCTCAGAAACACCACCATAACTGCTGTTCCCAAAACTACCTTCTGCCTAATTCTTAAACTCCATTTCGGTCAAGAACCAGTAGTCTAAAAAATTAGGGTTACTACAATCAAAAACAGCACTTGGACTATCAATCACAATAAAAAATCAGTATAGAACCAATCTGTATTCACGGTATATGTGCATGAAACAGGTATAAGTCTGATCTGAAACCAATTAGCAAACACAACAGCAACAGTCCGTACAGTTTTCACCCCTTAGAAGAGTTCGAAACCCAAAAAAAGATCTGAAAATAGCTTGGAGAATAATCTGATATGCTGAAGCAGAATTAGGGTTTTAATCAGTCCTTGAAAGAAAATTCTCAGCCGCACATTCCAGGCAGTACCGTACAGATAAGACTTGTAGTAGGGTTAATATGAAACCCTAAAACTGATCAATGTTGAGGAGAGAACTTAAGAAGAGCTTCACAGGTAGATCACAAGGCTCGGCCCAACATTAGGGTTTGCCGCAGGGTTAAGACAAAACCCTAGAGAATAAAAGGAAGAAAACCCTAGAGTGGTTCGGCCGCCCTTTCTAGATAGGTCCAACCTATCTTCTCTGATAGTACTCTCAGAAAATAAAAAACTTACAAGAGAATGCTGTTCGCTGCCTTCCAAGGTTACCCGAACCCTAGCCTTCTCGGATTCTTCCTGATCACCAACACTCTGCAACCGTGGAAAATCTTCAACAGCTACTAAACCCTCTGGCGATCTCCAAGAATTAGTCAACGAACTCTACTTTCTCAGCTTCCAACCCTAGATGGTTCTCATGTGGTCGGCTGGACTAAACTCACATGAGAAACCCTAGCTCTGATACCAAGTAGACGTTCAGGACTGCTATCAACCTTGAACCCTAATAGATTTCAGGTTCGAAAGTAGAAGAAAAAGTATAGAGAAGAGAGGAGAAAGAGAAGAGAGAGCAGTAGAACACAAGGGTTGAAAGGAGGGACAAAATCTTAATGTTCTGCTGCCGCCACTTTTATTTAGTATTTATAGGTTATGCTCATTACATGGAAAGGACAGATCTACCCTTAGTATTTACATAACAAATAGAACAAAATAAAACTGAAATAAATAACAACTAAAATAACCAACTGACCACCAACTAACCCTAGGATGAATAGAACACATTCTACCCTACGAACACAATGGGACCATAGCTGTGGGAACCACATCAGTGTTCTCTACAAAACCCAAGTGTGTGGGTGTGGACTAAGTGGAGCATTGTTTTGTGGAGTAAGGAGGGGTCCTAAGTCCGGTGTTTGGGACTGATTATCTGTTTGACCATGTCGACTGAGAATTCTACTACTTCAGAGATTTCAGGGAGCCACAATGGAGTGAGTGGGGGAATGGATATGAGCTTCCCCATGGCTGTTATTCCCTTTGATGGTCTGAATTACCTTGAGTGGTCTAGGGGAATAAAACTCTACATCACTGCTAAGGGGAAAATAGGATACATCAATGGTAGAGTGAAGGAACCGAAGTATGGAAGTGCTGAGCATGATAGGTGGAACCAAGAGAACAGTATGGTGATGTCTTGGCTCTTGGTTTCAATGCTGCCACAAGTAAGGAAGACTTTTATATGGGCTGAAACTGCTTGTGAGATATGGGAACAAGCGAAGTTCACCTATTCAGAGCAGAGACACTATGCCAAGATATATCAATTGCAAGCTGAATCCTCTACTTGCAAGCAGGGGGAGAGGAGTCTCTCGATGTACTATTCTGATTTGACATCAATATGGAAAGAACTTGATCTCTATCAGAATGTGAATTGGAAGTGTGGTGAAGATGCAAAGGCCTATAAGTCACTTGTATCTCAGCAACGAGTGTTTGCCTTCCTCCTAGTGCTGAATCCTTTGTATGAGTCCATCAGGGTGTAGATCTTGGGTAGTAAAGACTTGCCATCAGTTCAGGAGGTGTATGCCTTGGTGCAGTCAGAAGAAAGCAAAAGAAGTGTGATGAATGGTGTAGAAGGGGAGTCAGTTGCCCTAGCTGTCCGGGGAAATTCAGATACAAATGTCGGAGGTGGTTTTAAAAAGGGTGACACTCAGAAAAAATCAGATGATAAGAGCAAACATTGGTGCACTCACTGCCAGAAGACATGACACATGAAAGATACATGTTGGGATCTCCATGGAAAACCTAAATGGGCACAAGATTTGGGTAAGAAGTTAGCACCTGATCAGGGCAAGAAACCAGGCCAGCATAATCAAAAAAGGTATAACTCAGCTAATATGGCATCGACAGAGACTAGTCCTTTGGTAACTCAGGAGAGGCATCCCAATTATGACCTAAGGAAGATATTATCAACTCCTTCCGTGAACATTTGGAATTGAATGATAGGACTCTCCGCCAGATGGATTCTGGTCCTAATCCCTCTACCTCGTTTGCGTCTACATCAGGTAATGCCACAGCCTTCCATGTGTCATCTCATACTACTGATTCTCCTTGGATTATTGACTCTGGAGCCTCAAATCACATGATCGATAAGTCAAATTTGTTTCAGACATATAACCTTCTCTCTAGGAAAGATAAGGTAAGACTGGCTGATGGTTCTTTTTCTACCATACCTGGCCGAGGCACCATACCTCTCCCACTTGGCCTTACTCTTCCTAATGTACTGCATGTTCCGAAATTACCTATTAATTTGTTGTCTATTAGTAGTCTGACTCACTCCTTGAACTGCTTAGTCACTTTTTTCCGTCGTCATGTGTGTTTTAGGATTTGACCTCGGGGAAGACGATTGTTAGAGGAAGCATGGTGGGTGGTCTCTACGTGTTGGAGAATAATGCTGGTCTAGTGGCGACAGAGTCCATGAGTTCGTCAAGTGAGAGTCAAGCCTATTTATGGCATAGTCGTTTAGGTCATCTTTCTTTTGAGTCGTTAAAAGTTATGTTTCCAAAGTTGTTTAAATCCTTGTCAGTGAGTCAGTTACAGTGTCAAACTTGTCAGTTGAGTAAGCATTGTAGAAGTTCTTTACCTTTACGAAATAAAAGATCTGAATTTCCATTTCATATTGTTTATTCTGATGTTTGGGGCCCTGTTACTCTACCTACTGCGGCTAGCTATAAGTACTTCATTACCTTGATTGATGATTATTCTAGATACACTTGGGTTTACCCTATGCGATATCGAGATGAAGTGCCACAAATTGTGAAAGATTTTTGTAGGTGTTCAAGACTGCTATCAGTCTTGAACACTAAGAAATTTCAGGTTCGAAAAGAAGAGAAAGTGTATAGGAAAGAGGAGAAAGAGAAGAGAGAGAGCAGTAGAACACAAACTTTGAAAGGAAGGACAGAATCTGAATAATTCTGCCGTCACCACTTCTATTTAATATTTATAGGTTATACTAGTTACATGAAAGGACACATCTGCCCTTGGTATTTACATAACACATAATAATATAAAACTGAAAAATAAATAACAACTAGAATAACAGCAGCTAACCCTAGGATGACTAGGAACATTCTGCCCTACGGATAGAGTGGGAACACAGCTGTGGGGCCCACATCAGTGTTCTCTACACTCCCCCTCAAGTTGGGAGTAAATGTTTATCATTCCCAACTTGGATAGATCCGCCTCTAGCTTCTTTCTTGACACAGCTTTAGTGAGGATATCTGCTAGTTGCATACTAGATGTGATGTAAGGGAGGCATACTTCTTGAGATGAGACCCTCTCTCGTACAAAATGTCGGTCAACTTCAATGTGCTTGGTTCTGTCATGCTGTACTGGATTATGTGCTATGTTAATAGCTGCTTGATTATCACAATACAGCATCAGGGGCTTCTCATACTCAATACCCAACTCCTCAAGTAGAGATCTTAGCCATAGGATTTCAGCCACTCCGTTAGCCATGGACCTGTATTCTGCTTCAGCACTAGACCGGGAGACAACACTTTGTTTCTTACTTCTCCAGGAGACAATGTTACCTCCCACAAGGGCATAATATCCAGAGGTAGACCTTCTGTCATTAACACTCCCAGCCCAATCGGCATCCGTATAGACCTCTACCTTCATGTGGTTATTGTTCTTGAACAGTAAACCCCTACCTGGGCATCTCTTCAAGTAGGCTAAAATTCTTTCTGCCGCAAGAAGATGTGAGGTTCTAGGAGAATGCATGTACTGGCTGACAACACTAACAACATAAGTAATATCTGGCCGAGTGAGGCAGAGATATAAGAGCTTTCCTACCAATCGCTGGAACATAACCTTGTCTTCAATAAGCTCCCCACTCTCTGCACTAATCCTGTGGTTCTGTTCAATGGGTGTATCTGCAGGCTTGACACTTAACTTTCCAGTTTCTGCCAACAGGTCTAGGACATATTTCCTCTGAGAGATAAAGATCCCCTGTTTGGATCTAGCAACCTCAATACCCAAAAAATACCGGAGTACACCAAGGTCTTTCACCTCAAATTCTTGATGAAGGAGCTATTTAAGGGACTCAATCTCATGGCTATCACTCCCTGTCACCACAATATCATCAACATATACTGCCAGTAGTGTCAAGGAGGACTCTACCCTCTTGATGAATAGAGTATGATCTGACTTAGCTTGTACGATACCAAACGTCACAAGGGCTAGTCTGAATCTATCGAACCAAGCCCTAGGTGACTGTTTCAAACCATACAAAGCCTTGTTGAGCCGGCAGACCTTCTTACCTATTTTTGCATCATAGAATCCAGGAGGCAAACGCATGTAAACCTCTTCCTACAGGTCTCCATTCAGAAAAGCATTTTTCACATCCATTTGGTATAAAAGGCCAAGTGTGACTCGCTACAAGGGATAATAGGACCCGAATGGTAGTCATCTTTGCTACAGGGGCAAAAGTCTCCAAGTAATCTATGCCATAAGTCTGTGTAAACCCTTTTGCAACTAACCGAGCCTTGTACCTCTCAATGGAGCCATCTGCATTATTCTTCACCGTAAATACCCATTTGCATCCAACTGGTTTCTTTCCTTTGGGCAGATCAACTACCTCCCAGGTGTTATTTTTCAACAAGGCATCCATCTCAACCTGCATTGCATCTTTCCATTCTGGGACGGATATGGCTTTTTGCACTGTTCTTGGAGTAGGGACATTGGAAATGGAACTAAGGTAGGACCTGTAGGTAGGAGATAGGCGATCATAGGATAAGAACTAGGAAATACAGTGGGTTGTAGATGTGATACAATGTTGTTTCCCTTTATGAATGACAATCGGAAGGTCAAGGTCATCTGTAGGAGGTGAAATGGTAACAATAGAGGAAGTCTCTGTGGGCCCTGGGACTGTAATACCTGGACTTGGAGCTGCAGATGAGATTGGAGCTGGCCTGGACTGCTGATGATATCAACCTGCCTGCACCGCCTGTGATTGACCCTCAACTCCTGATCCCTTTGACCACCCTCACCATTGCAGCTCTCCCTCAACTCCTGATCCCTCTGACTGCCCTCACCATTGTAGCTCTCATCACCCAATGGAATAGGTAAAGGAACTGCCCCACTCTCACTGCTCTCCCCCTGAAGACAAGGACTCAAACCCCCACTCTCACTGCTCTCCCCCTGAGGAGAAACCCGAGGATAATAGGGTGTCCCCTCAAAGAAAGTGACATCCATGGAGACAAACTTCCTCCTTGAGACAGGATCATAGCAGTAATAACCCTTTTGAGTTTGTCTATAACCAAGGAAAATGCATTTGGAGGCCTTGGGTTCGAACTTGGAGTGATGGGGTCCGAGAAGCTGAACAAAGCAGGTACAACCGAATGTTTTAAGGGGAATAGAAAACAACTCCTCACTTGGGTATAGAAGGGAAAAAGGAGATCTCATATCAAGGACCCGAGAAGGGACCCGATTAATAAGATATACCGTCGTGAGGATAGCATCACCCCAGAAGCGAATAGGAACATTGGAAGTAAACATGAGACTTCTAGCCACTTCCAAGATGTGCCTATTCTTCATTTCTGCAACTCCATTTTGCTGAGGTGTGTGAGGGCAAGAGCTCTGGTGGATAACCCCATGATTGAGAAGGTAAGATGTCAATGGTTTAGCAAAGTATTCCTTTGCGTTATCAGATCTGAGAACTTTAATCTTGGCATCAAATTGGGTTAGGATCATTTGGTGAAAGTTTTGGGTCAGGGCAGGTACCTCATCTCGTGAACGCATGAGATAAACCCTAGAAAAATGGGTATGGTCATCAACAAATAACAAGAAATATCTATACCCACCCATGGAAGGGATGTGATAAGGCCCCCAAACATCAGTATGCACAATATAAAAAAAATTATTACTCCTTTTATTGCTCAATAAATAAGGCTTTCTACAATGCTTAGCAAACTCACAACTTTTACACTGCAACTGAGACAACTCAACAGACTCAAATAAAGCTGGAAATAGACTCTTTAGAGATCGAAAGGACAAATGACCTAATCGGTTATGCCAAAGCATAACCGGACTCACACTTTGAGAAACAAAAGACACCTTCTCTACTGACTCTTCCTGACGGAACCTCTCCCCGAGCAGATAGATCCCATTCGTCTCACGGCCAGTCCCAATCACCTTCTTCGTCTCCAAGTCCTGAAAAACACATCGGTCAGGGAAGAAGGTTACTGAGCAGTTCATATGCTTGGTAATACTATTGACTGAAAGAAGGTTAGTGTCAAGCTTAGGAACATGCAAAATAGATGACAGGGAGATAGTATCTGATAACTTGATGTCACCCTTCCCAGAAATAGGAACCAGGGAGCCATCAGCAATAGACACTTTATCCCTACCAGAAGACAAATGGTAAGTGGTGAATAGTGAAGGCAAGCTAGTCATGTGGTCGGATGCACCTGAATCTATTACCCAACAAGGTTCAGTAGTACCTGGAGCTGAGGCATGGTAGGCTGAAGCTCGAGTACCTGAATGTGTGAAGGCAGATGTGGCAGGAGCTGATGGTGACTGCGGTGGCTGAGCTGAATTTCCAACTTCCTTTTCTAACTGTATTAGGGCAGCTCGAACTGCAGCTAAGGTCTCTAAAGGTGTTCCTCTTGTGCTAGAGGAGGATGCTGAATCAGTGTTCACGGCCACATGAGCAGTGCCCTTCTTGCTTCTCAACTTCGCAGGAACCAAGTGAGGATGCGGTTTCCAATATGTTTCTTTTGTATGTTTGGGTTTCTTACAATGTTCACATACCACAATCTTCTTGTCTTCCTTCCTCCTGTCCTTCTCTGAATCACCTCCTGATTTGGGTGTGACCGCTACAAAGGCTGGTGTGAGGGGCTAAGGCTGCATCATATCTTTCCTTCTGGTCCCTTCACTGTGTATGAATGAGTATGCCTGAGAGAGAGTCACACTGTCTCTAGTCAAAATCTGTTGCCGCACAATATCATACTCTGAATTTAGGCCCGCCAGAAACTCAAACACCCGGTTTGTCTCGACCTGCTTTCTATATATCTGTGCATCTCTGGGACTCTCCCACTCAAGAGTCTCTAAGTGATCAATCTCACGCCACAGGGACTGCAAGGTAGAGAAATATACTGAAACCGGTCTCTCTCCTTGTCTAAGATTTTTCACTTCACATTTCAATTCATATGCTCTGGCAACATTAAGGGATTGGGAATAAGTTTCTTTCATAATATCCCATATCTCCTTAGCTGTCTTAGCCCACAAATAATTCCGGCTAATATGAGGCTGCATAGAATTACACAGCCATGTCATAACCAAGTAGTTTTCTTGGATCCACTTGGTATACGTAGGGTCTCCCTTGGGGGGTTTTTTCACATCTCCCAAGAGGTACCCTAATTTACCTCTTCCCCCAATAGCCATCCTGGCTGATTGGGCCCATTCCAAATAGTTTGATCCATCAAACTTTACGGTAGTAATCTGACCACCCGTCTCAGAAACACCACCATAACTGATGTTCCCAAAGCTGCCTTCTGCCTGATTTTTAAACTCCATCTCGGTCAAGTCTCAAAAACAGCACTTGGACTACCAATCACAATCAACAACAATGTAGAACCGATCTGTATTCACAGTGTATGTGCACAAAACTGAGATAACTCTGATCTGAAACCAACTAGCAAACACAACAGCAGCTGTCTGTAGGGTTCTCACCCCTTAAGAGAGTTCGAAAACCCCAAAAGACTCTGAAAACAGCTTAGAAGTAAGTCTGATATGCTTGGAAGAATTAGGGTTTTAATTAGTCCTTAGAGTGAACAGTTCCGTTGCACAACCCAATCAGTACCGTATAGATAGACTTGCAGTAGGGTTAATATGAAACCCTAGAATCTGATCAATTCTAACAATAAACTTGAGGACAACAATAGGTAGATCGCAAGGTTCAGTCTAACACTAGGGCTTGCCGCAAGATCACTTTCAAACCCTAGAGCAGAGAGAAACAAAGCTGAGACAGTTCGGCCCAACAGTAGGGTTTGTTGTAAAACCCTAGAGAATCGAAGGGAGAAAACTCTAGAATGGTTCGGCCTCCCTCTCCAGATAGGTCCAACCTATCTTCTCTAATAGAACTTCTCTTAGAAAATAAATAACTTACAAGGAAAAATTGTTCGCTGCCTTCTAAGGTTACCCGAACCCTAGTCTTCTCTGATCCTTCCTGACCACCAACACTCTGCAACCATAACAATTTTCTAACAGCTGCTAGCACTTCTGGCGATCTCCAAGAATCAGTTTGCGAACTCCACCTTTTCAGCTTCCAGTCCTAGGAGATTCTCATGTGGTCAGCTGGTATTAGACTCACATGAGAAACCCTAACTTGGCTCTGATACCATGTAGGTGTTCAAGACTGCAGTAAGAAATTTCAGGTTCGAAAAGAAGAGAAAGTGTAGAGGAAAGAGGAGAAAGAGTAGAGAGAGAGCAGTAGAACACAAACTTTGAAAGGAAGGACAGAATCAGAATAATTCTGCTGCCGCCACTTCTATTTAATATTTATAGGTTATGCTAGGTACATGAAAGGACACATCTGCCCTTGGTATTTACATAACACATAATAATATAAAACTGAAAAATAAATAACAACTAGAATAACAACAGCTAACCCTAGGATGACTAGGAACATTCTGCCCTACGGACAGAGTGGGACCATAGCTGTGGGGTCCACATCAGTGTTCTCTACAATTTTCAATGCATGGTGTTCACTCAGTTTCAAACGGAAATCCATATCTTCCAGTCGGACAATGCAAAGGAATATTTCCATAGTGATCTCACAAAGTTTTTTGCTTCGAGTGGGTCACTTCAGCGAAGTTCTTGTGCCAGGACACCCCAACAAAATGGTGTGGCTGAACGGAAGAACCGTCACCTTCTCGAAGTCGCTCGTGGCTTATTGATTCATATGAATGTGCCAAAACAGTTTTGGACGGATGCAATCTTGTGTGCGACATATATCATCAATCACATGCCCTCTCGGCTACTAGAGTATAAGGCCCCATATCAGATCTTGTTCCCTACAGCCCCGCTGTCCACCATTCTGATGCGTGTTTTTGGGTGTCGTTGTTTTGTCCATAACCTGTCCCCTACTCGTGGTAAGCTTGATCCTCGGGCTATTCCTTGTGTTGTTCTTGGTTACCCTTTATCTCAAAAGGGGTATCGCTGCTATGATCCCATTGCTCGCAAGTACTATGTTTCCATTGATGTCTCATTCTTTGAGAATCAACCTTTTTTCTCGGTTTCTCCTCAGGGGGAGAGTAGGGTTGAGGAGAAACAGGCGACGACTCAAATTCAACTACCTCCTTTACCCGATCCTCCTCCATTCTGGGTTTTTCATCGTCGCCATAAGAGCCGGCAGAGTTCAAGAGCCGTGAAGCCTGACACTATGCAGCCAACATCATCGGATTCACCCGAGGCAGATCCGTCTCATCAGCCAGGTACACTTGCTCCCATTGATATATCTGTTCCTCTAAATGTTGATTCACCTGTCACCAATGATCTTAATATTCCTATTGCTAAGAGGAAGGGTGTTAGGTCTTGTACCACTAATCATATCCTATCTCTAATTTTGTGTCCTATGAGCATGTTTCGCCTTCATACCGTGCCTTTCTATCTTCTGTGGACAGTGTCCCCGTTCCTAAGACTGTGGCAGAAGCTTTGTATAAACCTGAATGGACAGATGCAATGCAGGAAGAAATTGATGCTTTACACAAAAATGGCACTTGGGAGTTGGTAGACCTTCCTGAAGGGAAGGAACCAGTGGGGTGCAAGTGGGTGTTCACAGTGAAACACAAGGCTGATGGAACTGTTGAAAGGTACAAGGCTAGAGTAGTAGCAAGAGGCTTTACACAGGTATATGGAGTGGACTATGCAGAGACTTTTGCTCTAGTAGCCAAGATGAATTCTATCAGGATTCTTCTATCCTTGGCAGCAAGTCTTGACTGGGATCTTCACCAATTGGACATCAAAAATGCTTTCTTGAATGGTGACTTGGAAGAGGAAGTGTACATGACCCAACCCCTAGGGTTTTGTGCCAAAGGCAGTGAACAAAAGGTGTGCAGGTTAAAAAAATCTCTAGGGTTTTGTGCCAATGCCAGTCAGATCATACTCTATTTGTGAAAAGAGGTAAAGGTAAAATTGCAACTCTTATTGTGTATGTGGATGACATAGTGATCACAGGAGATTGGGAGGCTGAAATCTGGAGACTGAAAAAATTCTTAGCCACTAAATTTGAGGTGAAGGATCTAGGACCCTTACGATACTTCCTTGAAATTGAAGTTGCCCGCTCTCACAAGGGCATCTTTATTTCCCAACGGAAATATGTACTAGATCTACTAGAAGATACATGCAAGTTGGGGGTAAAACCATTTGATTCACCTATTGAACCTAATCATCATCTGGGAGACAGTCAGGGAGAGTTTTTGAAAGATGTAAAGATGTTCCAGAGACTCGTGGAGAGACTTTTGTATTTGTCTATGACCAGGCTTGATATTGCCTATGCAGTGGGTGTCCTTAGTCAATTCATGCACAACCCTAGGACAACTCACTTTGAGGCTGCAGAGAGGATCTTGAGATATCTCAAGAAGTTTCCTGGAGCTGGTTTGTTGTTCCAGAAACACAATCACTTAAAAGTGGAAGTATATACTGATGCAGATTGGGCAAGAGCAGTCAATGACCGAAAGTCTACCAGTGGGTATTGTGCCTTTGTAGGAGGAAACCTTGTCACATGGAGAATCAAAAAACAAAGTGTGGTGGCTAGATCCAGTGTTGAAGCAGAGTATAGAGCGATGGCTCATGGGGTTGCGGAAATCATGTGGATACGAAATCTATTAGGTGAACTGGGTTTCATAGTGAGCAATCCTATGTCACTCTACTGTGACAATAAAGCTGCCATCAATATTGCTGCTAATCCAGTTCTGCATGATAGGACAAAACACATTGAAGTGGACAAGCATTTTATTAGAGAGAAACTTGAAAGTGGAGAAGTGTGTACACCATATGTCAGCTTAGAAGAACAACTTGCAAATATCTTCACCAAAGGTCTTCATCATGTGCGGCACAAAGATTTGTGTGACAAGTTGGGCATGATTGACATCTATGCTCCAACTTGAGGGGGAGTGTTAAAATAATTTAGTTGTTGATGTTAGGGTTTGTTTGGTTAATTAAAGTGTTTTTTATTTCGTTTTTTCTTTCGTTTTTTTCTTTCTGTTATGTCTGTTATTGTACTCAGGGGCCCAAGGGTCTTTTCCCTTGTTATTTCTGTCGCCCTATATATATTAAAATAAAGGCTGGCGCCACCAGCACTGTTACATTGCAAAACCCTTCTTTCTTCTCTCCTCTCTTCTCTTCTCTTCTCCTCTTCTCTTTTCTTCTCTTCCTCTTATTTCTGGCCGGCCATACTGTCAAGAACTTCCACAGTGATCTCATGGAGTTCTTTGCTTCGTGTGGGTCTATCCACCGTAGCTCTTGTGCAAAAACTCCTTAACAAAATGGCGTTGCAAAAAGAAAAAACCACCTTTTACTTAAGTGGTTTGTGTGTTACTGATCCATATGAGTGTTCCAAAACGTTTTTGGTTGGATGTTGTGTTATCTGCTACCTATCTCATTAACCATATGCCATCTCGTGTGTTAGGGTACAAGTCCCCTCATCATCTCCTATTCCCTAAAGCTCCCCTCTTTTCTATTCCCATTTGTGTGTTTGGTTGTTGTTGTTTTGTTCAAAACTTGTCTCCTACCTGTGGTAAGCTTGACCCTCGTGCTCTTCCTTGTGTATTCTTGGCTACCCTTCTCAAAAGGGTTACCGTTGTTTCAACCCTGTTTCTCGGAAATACTAGGTTTCCATGGATGTGTCTTTTCTTGAGAGTGATCCTTTCTTTCTTGTTTCTCCTCAAGAGGAGAATAGGGTGGAGGAGAAACTGTTTCAAGTGCAACCTCCCCTACCTGACTCTCCTCCGTTCCGTGTCTTTCTCCATCACCGCAAGGGCCAGTCGGGGTCAAAAGCTGTGGAGCAACTTGAAACTGTACCGCCAACATCATCAGATTCATCGGGGACAGATCCCATCCTACCAAGTACTATTATTCATGTTGGCATTCCTAATCCTATTGCTATTGATTCTTCTTCTGCCAATGACCTTGACATCCCTATTGCTCAAAGGAGGGGAGTTAGGTCCTATACCACCAAACATCCTATCTCCCACTTTATATCATATGAGAACATCTCATCCTCCTTTCGTGCTTTTCTCTCTTCCACTAACAGTGTCCCTATCCCCAAAAATGTGGCAGAAGCTCTTTTAGTACCTGAATGGACAGATGCAATGAAAGAAGAGATGAATGCTTTACATAAAAATGGTACATGGGAATTAGTGGATCTTCTTGTAGGAAATGAACCAGTAGGGTGTAAGTGGATTTTTATAATAAAGCATAGGGCTGATGGCATAGTAGAAAGGTACAAAGCTCGGTTGGTGGCAAAAGGGTTTACTTAGGTGTATGGATTAGACTATGCAGAGACATTTGCTCTGATTGCTAAGATGAATTCTATCAGATTTCTTTTTTCTCTTACTGCTAACCTTGATTGGGATCTCCACCAGTTAGATATTAAAAATGCCTTCCTAAATGGTGATCTTGAAGAAGAGGAAAAGGTGTGTAGGTTAAAGAAGTCCTTGTACGGACTAAAACAATCGAGAGCTTGGTTTAGCAAGTTTCACCTAGTTGTACAACAGATTGGTTATAAACAGTGTCAGATTGATCATACATTATTTGTGAAAAGAGGAGAGGGAAAAATTGCAGCCTTGATAGTGTATGTTGATGACATAGTGATCATAGGCAACTGGAAGGTGGAAATTCAGAGACTAAAGGAGTTCCTAGCCATTCAATTTGAGGTGAAGGATCTGGGTCCCTTGAAGTATTTTCTTGGAAATGAAGTGGCCCGTTCGAAAAAGGGGATCTTCATTTCTCAAAGAAAATACATCCTAGATTTATTACAGGATATAAGAAAACTTGGAGACAAGCCTGTTGACTCCCCCATGATCCAAACCACAAATTAGGTGATTGTCAAGGTGAGACTATCAAGGATGTAAAACAATTCTAGAGATTTGTGGGTAGACTATTATATTTGTCTATGACACAGCCAGACATTGCTTATGTTGTGGGTGTTCTTAGCCAATTCATGCATGCTCCTAAGATTACACACTTAGAAGCAGCCGATAGAATCCTCAGTTGATGACAAAAAGTCTACTAGTGGGTATTGTACCTTTGTAGGAGGAAACCTAGTCACTTGGAGAAGCAAGAAACAGAATGTTGTGGCGAGGTCTAGTGCTGAAGTTGAATATAGAGCAATGTCCCATGGAGTGGCTGAAGTAATGTGGATAAAGAATTTGTTGAATGAGTTGGGATTTCCTATTGATGGTCCCATATCCTTGTATTGTGATAACAAAGCTGCTATCAACATTGCTGCCAATCCAATGCTTCATGATAGAATTAAACATACGAGGTTGACAAGCATTTTATTAGGGAAAAGTTATAAATGGGGAAGTGTGCACTCCATATGTCAGTTCCACAGACCAACTTGCAGACATCTTTACCAAGGGATTACATCATCCATGGCACAACGATTTATGTGACAAGTTGGGCATGATTGATATCTGTCCCAACTTGAGGGGGAGAGTTGAAATCAGTTAGTTGTTTTCAGTTTTTATTTATATTTCTGTCCTTTAGTGCCGTAGGGGGCACTTTTGTAATTCTATTTATTTTTATTATTAGTTGGGTCGCCCTAATTTAAAAGCTAATAGCTGGTGGCGCCAGCTATGGGATTTTGAATCCAAAATTTTTTCTCCTCTCTTCCTCTTCTCCCTTCCTCCTCTCTTCTTCTCCTTCTTTGATATCTTTAACCTGGAAAACAGAAGTGACCTACAGTCACCTTTCTATGTCTCCACAGATCAAAAATCACCTGAACTTAAACTGGAGAACAGGTGCCACAACCTATAAGCAACTCAGAGAACAGAACTTATCACTACGGTTTCCTCCTTAGTTCCAACTGATCAAACAGACAGAGCATTAAGTGCCACAAACAAAAAAGGTAACTAGACCCCAGCAGTCACATCCTCTAGGCTTCAGATCTGAAACTGAAAACTCTCCAAAACCCTCCACAAAAACAGGTGATCCAGAGCAGTGTTTATCAGCAACTCATAGCCCCATACACCTAGTTGATCTGAGCAGCACATGGGCCAAATGCAAGGGAGAAAGGAGAAAAAACTCTGCTCTGATACCAACTTGAAAGTTTGATCAGATTAGAGTTTTAGTCAAAATAAAAACAGAGAAATATTTGATAAAGAATCAGTAGCAAGAGAAGAAGAGGAGAGAAAAGAGAAGAGAGAATGAGGAAAAGAGAATCCTCTTAGGGTTATGTGTGCAGCCCTATTTTTTATTGTTTAAATGAAGTGTGTATAAAAAAATACCCTTTTGCCTGCTAATATATGTACAACATATAAAATAAGAAATAAGAAATAAGACAAGAATAATCTTCTCAAGAGAATATTTGGATTTAGCAATGACCATAGTAGAGGGAGAACGATGTACCTTAATGCCTAGAAAATAATTTTTTTTACCAAATGCCTAGAAAATAATGAAGAGGATCCAAGTCCTTGATAATAAATTCCCTCCTAAGCTGAAAAACAAACCAATCCAAAAATGACTCGTTTTTGTTAGCAACAATAATACCTTCAGCATAAAGAAGTAAAAAAATTAGTCCCATAAAAAGAATAACAAATAAATAATGAAAAATTAGTATGATTAAAAAAAAACCCTTTGTTAAGATGTAACCACGAAATCTGTCAAACCAATGCCTGGGAATTTGTTTAATACTATACAGAGCATTTTCTAACAAGTAGGCATGATCAGGAAATATAGGATTTTGAAATCCAAGGTCATTCCATGAAGACTGATTCTTTTAAGACATCAATGCAAAGAAAAAAAAATAGTATTCTTGATAACAGGTTGTTAAACCTCCTAACCACTAGCAATATCAATGGAGAGAATTAACTGTATCATTGCAGGTTTAATGATTAAGCTAAAGGTAAGCTAGCTAAAAATAATGATAATTACAACAACCACTTGATTACAATCTTTAACAACAAATTGACCATTCAAACACTTTGGGGAACCATTAGATCATAACTTAATTTTAAAGACCCATTTACAACAAACAAAATTCATGTCAGCCATATGTGGAACAAGTTATCAAGTCTTGTTAGCACATAATGTAGGTGGCATCTAAATTGCTACTTGGTACATTTTGAGAACCACTTGAGTGGCATTCTCATGCTAAATGTGAAGAATCCTGATGATTAGGGGTGCTCATGGTTCGGTTAACTGACCGTGGGCCTAATTTCCAAACCGAACTGGTTGTACCGGTTTTTTGGAAAATTGGTAACCAAAACCGAATTGAACCCGATCGGTTAACCGGTTGATCACTTTGGTTAACTGTCGGTTTGGTTCATCGGTTTTTTATTTTTTTATTTTTATAAAATATATTATAATTAAATATACAAATATATAGTACAACTTTTAGAAATACATATAAAATATTATATTGTAAAGAATAAATAATATGTTATATGCTATAAATATGTATATATACCGGTCAATTCGGTTAACTGCCAGTTTTTTATATTGGTTAACCGAAACCAAACTGGTACCTTCGGTTTTTTGAACATACCAAACCGATCGGTTCGGTCAACCAGAATTTTTTGTTTAGTCTTGTTGGTTCGGTTCAGTTTTTTGTTTTTTCTTGATCACCCCTACTGATGATGTACTGTACTATCATAGCCCCTATTGTATTTTATGTACTCTTTATTTCTTTTCTTTTTCTTTAGTCCTGTAAGGGCTTTTCTGTAATTGTATATATATAAGGGGCTCTTTGGGGGTGGGGGTCGAGTCATTCTCTTGACAACCCTAAAATGTTTGTTTTCTCTCTTGTTCGAACCACCAAGTTGACATGGTATCAGATCTGGTGATTTGATCAACAGAGAAAGAAGTTTGATTCTTGGGTTTAGAAGTGTTTCAACAAGGGCTTCTTATTCCATCTTCAGCTGCTGGATTGAGAGCTCTCTGGAGGCTGTTTTGATCAGTCCAAGAAGCTATTGTTCTACCTGGAAAAGATGCCTAGCAGGTTGGTATTTTATAGTTTTCTATCAATCGGCTGATCCAATCATCCTAGGTTTTCAGATTTGGTGTTGCCCTAGGGTTATGTATCATACCTATTGTTTCATTTGAGTTTGGATTACTTTTTGAAGGGTATTTGATCCCTCCTTTGGATCGGCAGTCCTGAAATCTTTCTTTTTTGGACTGTCATCACTGAAAACTTGATGTTAAGGACTTTTTTCTTAAAGAATCTTTTTCTCCTTCAGTGGTTGGTATTCTCAAGTGTCTAACAGAACCTTGATCAGTTTTAGTTGGTAGTCTGCTTGGTTTTCTCAGTTCTAATATCGATTTCAGTGCTGTTTTCTCTCTCTTGACTGTGTTTATTTCTTGAAGATGGCTGAAAAAATGGATCATACCTGTGAAGTTTGATTGAACTAATTACACCATGTGGAAGTTCCATTTCGACTTCTTTGTTGAAGGAAAAGGATTAGAGGTTACTTGAATGGGACTGTTACTAAACTAGATGAAACTGTAGTGAAAGATTTTCAGCAATGAAAGCTTGACAATAGGAAATTAGTCTTGTATGCTTACCTGAAGAAAGTTTGTCAGTCCAACATGTCAAGGCAATATCAAATAGAATCTGAAATCTTTGCTTATTCTCAAGGAGATAAGATAAAAGGAGTATTATGCTGGGTTCCTTGACTTGTGAGCTGAATATGAACTAGTTCATATTGATCCTTTTGACTCTGTTGAGAATGTGCATTTGGCTTTAGGGGTATTGTTGTCTTTTCCTATTATTTGTATTTTGGGCACCCTTATAGGGACATGACTGTAATTTCTGACTTAATATATAATGAAATATTCTAGGTGTGAATAGAAACACCCTATTCTCTCCCGTAACTCTTCTTCTTTCTTCCTCTTCCTTCTCTTCCTACACTTGACAACTTGGTATCAGAGCGGGAAGAAGTCTTGGACTAGGTTCCTCTGCCAACTCCTGAACTCAAGATGACCTGCTGACGTCAGACCGCCGCTGGTTGATGTCAGCAGTCCGTACAGGTATCAACGGCAACCCTTGAATCTGATATACTCTGGTGTGCCCTGATTTTAGGGTTATTTTGGTATGGTTCTTATCTTCACCTGATGTGTCTGATTTTTCCTGGATTTTACAATAAAAAATTACAGAAAAATACTGGTTTGGTGTTTGGATTTTTTCTTCCTTGTCTAAGTTCAATGCATGCTTGAAACTTTTGGTTTTGGTTTATTTGGCATCGCTAAAGGTATGGGAAGTGGTTCCACATCCTAATAACCTCTAATCTTTCTATGGGAGGTCTTTTTTCCTTCCTATATTGCCGCCAGTTCAGTTTTGGGCCTCCCATTGGATTCCAGCCGAGTGTTTCCCATCTTTTGTGGGTCTTGTGTGTGTCGGTTGGTTGTTGGAGTGCTGTAGAACTGTTAAGAGGCTTACCCAACTCAAATGGAAGTGCCTAAGGAGTTACAAACTGTTTCCGGAGTGCTTCCAGGTAATGTCAATGTCTCTAGTGGTATGATAACCACTAAAAAACTTGATGGAACCAACTTCCTAGAGTGGTCTCAATCAGCCAAGCTTACTATTGGAGGTAGGGGTAAGCTGGGATTTATTACTAGTAGAGAGGAGAAGCCAAAAGCTGATGACCCCAAACTTTCTAGAAGGGAACAGGATAATTCCTTGGTTATGTGATGGCTGGTGTGTTCAATGCAGTCACATATTGCCTGCAATTATATGTTCCTCTCCACTGCCAAGGATATTTGGGATCGTGTTAAAGCCACATACTCTCAAGCAAAAAATACAGCCTGAGTCTATTAGCTCTGAAGAGAAGCTTGTAATATATGTCAGGGGGAGAGGACTATAGCCATGTACTTCTCTTCTTTGTAGTCTCTATGGGAAGAAATGAACCATTTGGAGAACTTGGAATGGAAGAATCCTAAGGACAGTGAACAGTATCGAACGTATGTTGAGAAGAACCGAGTGTTTGTCTTCTTGGCTGGATTGAATGGGTGAGAATGATTTTAGTTGATAAAACATTTTGAGTGCAGATATTGTTTCCCTTGCTACGGTATACTCTTTGTGCAGGGAGAGGAGAGTACAAGGGATGCTATGATGCAGACCCCAGTGATGGATCATTCTGCCTACATGTCTTCAAGGTCCAAGCCGAGTACAAACAAATAGGGTACTAATGAAAAGCATGATGATGTGGTATGTGATTATGATTACTACAAGAGGCCGAGACATACGAAGGATAGGTGTTGGAAATTGAATCCACATTTAAAGCCTGACAAGTTTAAAACCGCAAAGAAGGGTAATGCTCATCTTACTACTGTTGGAGCTGATTGCCCTCCTAATGTATAGGCTCCCACACATGATATGTGATGGAGAAACTTAGGATTCTGTTGACTCAGCTTGAGAAGTCTGGGCCCTTTGCCTCTACTAGTTCTAGTAATTCTTCCAGTGCTTTTGCAAAAACAGGTACTGCACTTACTTGTCAATCATCTCTTACTAGCTCCTAGATTGTGGACTCTGGAGCTAGTGCACATATGATTGGTATGTCTTCCCACTTCACTTCTTATAAGTTGGCTCCAGGGGAAGGAAAAATCACTGTACCTGATGGATCTCATACCCCTATCTCTGGTCTGGGGGAGTTAAGCTTACTCGTGATTGTTCCCTAAGCTCTATCCTTCATGTTCCCCACTTGTACAAGAATATTTTGTCTGTTAGCACTTTACCACATAACTGTTTAGTGACCTTTTTCCCTTCTCATTGTGTTTTTCAGGACCTGAGAATGGGAAGGATGATTGGAATTGGACATGAAGATGATGGAGTTTACCTTTTTTATCAAACCTCTGAGCAATGATTACTGTGCCAGATTGAGTCATGTCATGATGAAAATTTGAATCTTTTGAAGTTGTGGCATTGTCGCCTTAGTCATGTGTCTTTTAAGTCCATTAAATTTTTGTTTCCAAACTTATGTCAGTCTAGGTCTAGTTTGGGTATGCAATGTGAAGATTGTCATCTCTCAAAACAATGTAGAACTATATATCTTGCAAGTAATAGGAATGATGTTGCTTTCAACTTGATATACACTGATGTTTGGGGCCCATACTCTATTCCATGTATGGGTGGCTATAAATATTTTATATTGTTCATTGATGATTAATTACTCATGATATACTTGGCTTTACCTGATGAAGAGTAGAGATGAGGTCCCTTCCATTGTTCAAAACTTCTTCAAGATGGTGGAAACACAATTTGAAAGGCACATCAAGATAATATGGTTTGGCAATGCTAAGGAGTATTTTGAAAAGCATTTGTGATTATTCCTTGAAGGAAAGGGAGCAACTCATCAAAGTTCATGTTCTCATACTCTGCAACAGAATGGTGTAGCAAAGAGAAAAAATAGACATGTTGTTGAGGTGGCAAGAGGCCTACTCTTCTAGATGAACGTACCAACTCGATTTTGGGGAAATGCAATTGAAGCAGCAATGTATCTCATTAATAGACATCCTTCACAATCCCTTTCTCTTCAATCACCTCATCAACTTTTGTTTCCTAAGGATCCTATTTTTAGTTTGCCTCTCAAAGTCTTTGGTTGTAATTGCTTTGTTCATGACATGAATCCTTCTCGCCTGAAACTTGACCCTAAATTTGTCAAACGCATATTTTTGGGCTACTCTCTAGTCCAAAAGGGGGACAAGTGCTTTGATCCCCATAATGGCCAAAGGTATGTATCTAAGGATGTTACATTCCTTGAGTCTACTCCATATTTTCAGTCCACTCGTCCTTTTCTTCAGGAGAGAGTGTTTGTGATGATCGGACTCCCTTTTGTTTTCATGTTCCTACCTCTATGGACATACCTAGTTCGTCTTCCCATTGTAGTAACAATATTCCTGCTCCTCCTCTTCCTCTTCCTCCTCCTATTCCTCTCCAACGGTCCTGGCAACAATGGTTTATAAGGCATAGAAGGATACTCCTAAGGCTGAATGTCCACAACAATCAAATCACCCGGCTCCAGGTAACTCTGAAAGCAACCCTAAACTTCCTTCTCCTACTATTATTGAGCCTGATGTCTCAGAATTTGACCTTGACCTTTCCATTGCAGTTAGAAAAGGAAAAAGGAAATGCACTGCCTACCCCATCACTATGTTTCTTATGATGCTCTTTCACGGTTTCACCTTCCTATCATGCCTATGTTACTGCTATCTCCTCTGTTTCTGTTCCTCGTAATGCTTCAGATGCAGTGCAGTTACCTCAATGGAAGGATGCTATGAACTAAGAGATAGAGGCTCTCTTAAAAAACCACACCTGGGAGCTTGTGCCTCTTCCTGAAGGCAAAGTCCTAGTGAGCTGCAAGTGGGTGTATACCATTAAACATCAGGCTGATGGATCAATTGAAAGACACAAAACTAGGTTGGTGGCAAAAGGATACACCCAAACATATGAGATTGGCTATCAAGAGACCTTTGCTCTTGTAGCCAAAATGAACTCTATCCGAATCTTTCGCTACTCACCATTCATGGCCTCTATATCAGATGGATGTGAAGAATGCCTTCCTAAATGGAGATCTTCAGAAGGAGGTATACATGTATTTACCACAAGGGGTAATCTTACCCAATAGTGAGGGGAAGGTTTGTCGTTTAAGAAAATCTCTCTATGGGCTTAAATAGTCCCCTAGAGCTTGGTTTGATAGATTCAAGAAGGCTATTCTTAGAATTGGGTTTACACAATCACAAGCAGACCATACATTGTTATATGAAGGGTTAATGGCCTATTCACCTTACTGATAGTGTATGTGGATGATATTGTTGTCACTGGAGATGATCACTTTGGGATAAACCAACTAAAGTCATTCCTTGCTTCTGAATTTAAAATCAAAGATCTTGGGAATCTCAGATACTTTCTTGGATCGAAGTGGCAAGGTCAAAGGGAGGGATATTCATTTCATAGAGGAAGTATGTCCTTGATCTCCTTCATGAGGTTGGGAAATTGGGGTGCAAGCCAATTGAAACTCCTATTGACCCCAACCATAAACTGAGTGCTGATGATGGAGATATTCTTCCAGACAAGGGTGTCTACCAGGCTTGTTGGTCAGCTTTTTTACTTGTGCCTGACTCGACCTGATATATCCTATGTTGTTAGAATGGTGAGTCAGTATATGCACAGTCCTGGAACTTCACATATGCAGGCTGTCAACAGATTCTTGCCTACCTAAAGGGGTGTCCAGGTAAAGGAATGTTATACTCTAACCAGGGACATCTCAAGGTTGAGGCTTATACTGATGCTGATTGGGCAGGTTCTATAGATGATAGAAGATCCACCTCCGGTTACTGCACCTTGGTAGGCGGTAATGTTGTATTTTGGAAAAGCAAAAATAATCTATTGTTGCCTGATCTAATGCTAAAGCTGAATATAGAGCTATGGATCATGGTGTATCAGAGTTTCTATGGTTGAAGTCTTTGTTATCAGAGATTGGGATCCAAGCTGAAACCCCAATGATGCTACACTGTGATAATCAAGCTACCATAAACAT
This sequence comes from Nelumbo nucifera, assembly GCF_055504915.1. Lineage (NCBI taxonomy): Eukaryota > Viridiplantae > Streptophyta > Magnoliopsida > Proteales > Nelumbonaceae > Nelumbo > Nelumbo nucifera. The sequence continues at coordinate 69,908,936 of NC_142650.1, read as the reverse complement.
TGTTCATAACCTTGTTCAACATGACTGCACAAAGCATATTGAAGTTGACAGACACTTCATTAGAGAAAAGATAGCTAATGGAGAAATATGTGTGCCTTTTGTAAGGACAGAGAACGAACTTGCTGATTGCCTCACTACGGGTCTCAACAAGCCAAAACTTGATAGAAACTTGAGTAAGCTGGGCATGATAGATATATATGCTCAGCTTGAGGGGGAGTGTTGGGAATGTGCATTTGGCTTTAGGGGTATTGTTGTCTTTTCCTATTATTTGTATTGTGGGCACCCTTATAGGGACATGACTGTAATTTCTGACTTAATATATAATGAAACATTCTAGGTGTGAATAAAAACACCCTATTCTCTCCCGTAACTCTTCTTCTTCTTCTTCTTTCTTCCTCTTCCTCTTCCTACACTTGACAACTGACTCTTTTGAGTTTGTTAAGTACCTTCAGAAACATTTTGAGAAGAGGAAATGCCATGACCATTATGCTGGGTTCCTTGACTAGTGGGCTGAACATGAATTAATTCACATTGATCCTTTTGACTCTTTTGAGTATGTTAAGTACCTTCAGAAAAATTTGAGAAGATGAAGTGTCAGTTCCTTACGAGGCCTTGACCTGAATATGAAATTATAAGGTCTAACATTTTGAGTAGAGGCACACTTCCAGATTTGGATTCAGTAATGAGGGAGCTGCTAAGAGAAGAAACTAGACTTATGACTACTTATGAATGTAAAGCATTTGGACAAATTGCTTCTCATTGCAAGAAAAAGAATGTCTAAACTTATTATAAACAACATGATCACATTATTCCAGATTGCCCTATTCGTCCACCCAAGGGTACTTGGAAGGCATTTGGGGAGAAATGGGAGGAAGGTGAAAGGAAGGAGTTAGATTTCATTGGTGAAGAGTGAAGGGAGATGTGGGTAACGATGCAGGTGAGAGGGTGAGAAATGGATGTCTATGGTTGCTCTATGTTGGTTCCTGGGCTCAGATGGATTGTTCTAGAGGTTGCTTCTAGTTTTGGGTTGCTGGTTTTTTCTGTTTCCTTTTGGGTTGGTTGGGGTGTAAGTCATTTGGGGGCCTTTTGTTTGGGATTTGGATGCCTATTGTTTCTTAGCTCTTATGGAGGTTTTCCCTCAACACCGTTCTAGGTTGTATTTGTTTTTTTTTATTTAATAAATTTTCTTCACTTATCAAAAAGAAAAAGGATACTTGGAAGGCATTTGGCACACAAAGGCATCCCCAAGCATTTGGAAGGCAGCTTACCCACATTGTACCCCCATTTCTCGGCCCACTATTCTAAATTCTTCACCTCTCCCACAGCCATTAATTCACATTTATGAGTATATTTATCTGAAGATTTATCATGACCTTCGAATAGAAGTGAGATTTTCTATCTGTTCTTGGGATGAACTACAGAAAAACAGGTTGTCATCAGCAAACTTAAGCAGAATCATTTCAACTTGGTCCCCTCCAACTTTGCAGCCTTCCAAGAAATCCCTTGTAGAAGTTCTATGCACCACTTTTCTCAAAGCCTCCATGCACACCTTCACCCAATTTCTCTTCTTTAGAGCCCAAATGCATTCTTCTAAGAATATAGTCCAAGAACTGCCGGTTTACATGGTCATATGACTTCTCCAAATCAATTTTGCATAAGAGCCCTGTTCTTCCACCTCTGACTCTAGAAGTAATAAGAAAGCTCATTAGATACTAGGATCCCATCCACCATTAGTCTCCCATCCACAAAAGCACCATGGGTTTCTGAGACGACATTCTCCAGCACCCTTCTCATTCTTATAGCCAACACCTTTAGTATAATTTTATACACACATGAGACTAATTGGACTGTGGTCCCTTAGATCCACTGCACATTTCATATTTGGAATTAGTTTGATGTGTAGAAATATTGAGCCGGATAGGCCATAACTTAGTTCAGTCTTATGTGTTTTTGGTTTTTATGTTAATGGGCCTGTTAACCTTTTTTATTCAAGTGTTAGAAGCAGCCATCCATCAAGGGTGTTTTATGTAATTACAATTACATCTAATTTATTTTAAATAAAAGATACTAGGGCTGGAGAGAGAGTACGATTGACTCTTCTCCTTCTCCTTCTTTTCTTCTCCTCTCTTCTCTTCTCTTGTCTTACTCTCTTGCTCTCATACTTCTTTTCTTTTCTGTATTTTCTGATTAAAGGGAAGAAATAGTTGCTGGTTAGTTTTCTTCTTGGTATCAGAGCATACAACTACCTTTTTTCTTTTCTTTTTAATCCCATACGTAGTGTGTAAGGAGAACTGAATGGATAATTGATTAAAGAAGATAATCAGCTCAGTTGGTAGAGGATTTCAGGAGAAAAGAAGCAATCAGATTGGTGCCCAAGACGGTTCTTTGAGTTTTTACTCAAAACCCTAGTAATTGGAGATTATTGAATTAAAGGTCCTAGAGGGGGTTCCAACTTGGCACTTAGGGCTTGAAGGGTTTCTTTTGATCCCTATAGAGATCGATTCAAGTAGAACTGAATTCTGGAAGGCCTACAAGGAGCGGCTGTGTTTTTCTTGTTTTCTTCCGGGTTGCTAGGTATAGTGAAATCACAGTCTGGGGATCCTGTTGAGGTCAATATCAATTGCTATCTTTTTTGGTCATTCTTATTTGTTGTTTGAAGATTGTTTCTTAAATTTTTAGAAGTGATGGAGCACTCTGAAATAGAGATCAAGCATAGCTCAGAGTTCGGACAGGCTTCGGGAGCCTCTGTTGACACTCCACTGGTTGTGACCATAGTGAAGCTTAACGGAACCAATTATTTGGATTGATCATAGTCAGTGAGAGAATATGTTTGTAGTAGAGGAAAGTGGGGATATATCTCCGGTAGTAAGAAGGAACCTAAGGAAGATGATCCCTCCCACGGGAAGTGGATGCAAGAAAATTATATTGTTATTGGTTGATTGTTGAATTCAATGCAGCCTCATATCAACCAACGTTACTTGTGGGTAAATTCTGCAAAGGAGATTTGGGATAGTGTTGCAGAGATATACTCCTAGATACTGAATGTGGCTAGAGCATATAAATTGAAAAATGATGTGACTAATTTACGACAGAGAGAGAAACCATTAGCAGTTTATTATTCAATGCTAAAATCTTTAGGGAGAATTATGTGGAGAAGCATAAGGGCTGCAGCATGTTGGGCTATATGGGAAGAAAGGAACAGGAAAATTTTTGAAGACAGGGAAAGAGGGGTACAATCCATATTGGAGGTGATTCACAATAGAGTGATGATTTGATAAGGAATTGGAAGGAAATTGCAAGTTCAACCCCATCTATAGTGTCTTTAGTACATGTTTGGGCCCCTCCTCCCAGTGGGTTTATTAAGCCGAACTTTGATGTAAGTAGTGTGGGGAATCCAGATCCCCCGGGCATCGGAGGAGTACTAAGGAATGAGGATGGAAATGTGATAGCTCTCTTTTCAGGTCCAATATATTAATAAACTTGTTATAGAGGGAGATTCTAAGTTGGTGGTGAGCTGGCTGAAGGAAGAGGTGACTGGATTGGAATTACATCAATGACAAAAAAGGACATTCAAATGGTTGACAAAGGATATTGAAGTCAAGTTGAATTGGGTAAATAGAAGTGACAACTCCATGGCTGATGGGTTAGCTAACCAAGGGGTAAATAGGGATGCTTTGTTTTGGGCTCATGTATAACTTTGTTTTTGTCTCTTTTGGTGGGACAGTTAAAAGAGCTTATCTCCCCCCCCCCACCCAAAAATAAAAAACATAAATCTTGTACTCAAGTTCTATTTGCTAATGAAAGCTATTTGTCATTGATCAAAAATAAGTTGTGGCAAGACATTGATTTGATGGAGGTAATTGTTTGGGAGAGTAAAAAGGATGCTGAAACATATAGAAAACTTGTAGAAAGAAATAGGGCATTTGAATTTCTACAAGGCTGAATCCAGAATATGACATTACTAGACAAAATCTATTGGCAAAGGATGATGTAACCCTCTCTCGAGCTTATTCTATTGTGAGTAGTGAAGAAAGTAGAAGGAAAGTATAGGTTCAAGGGGTATTTCCAGTCAACTACTTTGCTAATGTAGGGGTGAAACCTAAGGGATATTAGGGAAGGAGGGATGCTATATGTGAGTATTGCAAAAATCCAAAACATACAACAGATACTTGCTAGAACTAACACCCAAAACTTTTGCTGACTCAGTTCAAGAATGCTAATAACAATAAGAAAGATGGAAATGGAAAGACCAAGAACACTAATGCAGCCATGGTTCCAGATAGTGACAAGGGTTCTAATGAAAAGATTATTATTGAACAGTTGGCAGAAGTGAAGGCAGTATTTGAAAGTATGGGAGGATGATTAATCACCTTGAGAGCACAGTTGCATCAGCTTCTAATCGTTCAAGTAATTCAACTTCCACTACTTTTGCACATTGAGGTATACGTGTTACTTCCAACCATGCAACTACCTTAGGTAATTGTAGAATTCCTTGGATTCTAGATTCTAGAGCTTCTAATCATATAACTAGTGTTTCTACCTTATTTAATTCCTATAACTTAATTTTTGGTCTTGACAAAATAATCCTAGCCGATGGATCTCTTGCTCTTATTTCTAGCAAGGGAGACATCAAGACCACAAATTCCCTCACCCTTACCTCTGTCCTTCATGCCCTTAAACTCTACACCAACCTTTTGTCTGTAAGTAGCCTGACTAAATCATTAAACTGTTGTATAACCTTTTTCCCTTCTTATTGCATTTTTTTTAGGATTTGCAATCTTGGAAGGTGATTGGGAGTGGCCATGAGGTGAATGGAATATACCTGCTTGATGTTCTTGAGCAATGCCAACGACAACCCCTGAAAGTTGCTTTTGGATCTTCCTCTTCAGAGTCCATCAGTCATGTTATGCTGTGCCATTTTCGGCTAGGAAATTTGTATTTTTCAGATTTGAGTCATTTATTTCTAGAATTTTTTAGAGAAGTTGGTATGTCAAGTTTGTATTATGAGCTATGTGAGTTTTCAAAGCATTGTAGAAACACTTATCCTTTGAGTAATAAAAGATCTACTTTTCCTTTCCATATTTGTGCACTCTAATTTGTGGGAGCCTTACCATTTACTTTCCATGGGTGGTTACCAATACTTTATTTTGTTTATTGATGACTTTTCTTGGGACACTTGGATATATTTGATGCGTTCATGTGATGAAGTCCTAAAGATTGTGAAACAATTTCATGAAGGGTTGAGTTATTTGCTGTAATACAAGGAATCCAGATTGCCAACCAACTAGGAGTAGAGAAATTATTAATTGAAGGGGACTCTAAGGTAATTGTGGGCTGGTTGTTGAATCTAGACTCAATTGTTTAGAGTTATAAAGATATCATAGAAAAAGTCAAATGCTTAATCAGACACATAACTCTTAGAGTCCAATGGGTGGGTAGGTTGGCAAATGCTTTGGCTGATGCTCTTGCTAAATAAGGGTCCTCTAGGGATGGGTTATTTTGGGCAGCTCTGTAATCTCTCTTTCTGATCTTCTATAATGTTTAGGAGAGGCTGCATTTCGCGCCTCTCCAAGGGATGCTTGTAAAGTCTTATTCTTTTTTATTAATGAATTCAATTCTCAATTATCAAAAAACAATCCTTACCCAATTTGATACTCATCAAGATATTCTAATTGGATAATGAAAGGAATATTTTGAGAAGAGTCTTGTTTCTTATCTTGATACTTTTGGGGCTATTCACCAAATCCCTTGTGTACACACTCCACAAAAAATGGACTTGCTGAACAGAAAAACTGTCATATTGTTGAAGTATCTAGAAGCATTTTATTTACCTCACATGTTCCTACCAAATTTTGGGGGGCTGTTGTTGTTAGACAGTTTTGTATGCCCTTAGCTTCAATCAAGAATGATGTACTTTATGAATTTATTGTAAATGAATAAAAGTACATATTTGATTCATGTTCCCTTGGTATGTTTCTGTGTAATACCCTTAAACAGGACACTTAATGAGACTCGTGTTAGTTTAGAATGTTCACAGCCAGTGGATCGGTTTGGGGAGACCTATCCTGACAAGGCTGACACTGTAGTGCCACCAAATCGGTTGGGGTGGCCTGTCTCAGTTGCTAGGGTGAGACCCTAGGCACATACAGTGTAGGATTAATAGAACCTTTGAACCGGACCAGATTTTCAGTATTGCCCTGGACCTTGGAGATAGATGGGCAAAACTGGAAAGTTACACTTAACCCCTAGACTCGATTATGATACTACACTAGATGTCGGATTGGGCTGTCTTTGATGTACCAATCAGTGAGATCCTTAGCAAGGGTCAAAACCTGGGTATGTTGGGACAATCCGAGAATTCATCTGAGTGGGTGATCATAGTGAAAGGATCAGCCCCTTTGTCGGACAAAGGTAATGATCGGGGATGCACTCTCTCTAATGGAAACCAAGACTGCCGACAGCCGATTTCAACCGTTGAGATTTGTTTTTGCAAAGTATATTTTATATGAGATATAAAAGTATATATTATGGTTTCTAAAATGTTTGCAAAAGGTTTTAATTCCCGGGATCCATATAAGTAGAGAGTGCAACACTGTTCCTTGCAGCCGAGGGAGAGGTCCTCTCTTGTCGGGAAGTGTATGATCATTATGGGCTGAGAGGTTAAGTGTAAGACCATTGAGGATAATACCTGATGGGCTAATCTTGCATCTGCCCACAGTCCCTGGGTGTTACAAGGTGGCTTGGGCCAAAGACCACTTAGGGTAAGTGTTGGGCCCATAGAGCCCATAAGATGGGATTTAGGGGGTGCACTGTCCATAACAGTGTATTCGGCCAGGCCTTGTAACAAAGGCTGGGCTGAACCCATGTGGCGGATGTGTATATCAATGTTTGGGTCCCACGCCATACAAGGAAGCCCAATTGGACAGCAGTTTGGAAGGCTAATTGAGTACATAACCTTAAATGGGCCTTAAGCCCATTTCGAACTGGGCTGATTTGATCAGTCAATTAAAGGGGGGCGAATTCTGAAGTGGATCAGCTAATGGGATTGGGCTTAGACCCTATCCACTTAGAGAGTCCAAGATCTAAATGTGATTTAGATCTGGAAACCTCCTAATTAGATTAGGAGATGGCTGATCTGATCTGCAGATAAGATAAGGATTATCCCTTATCACTTAAAGGGACTTCTAACCCAAATATGATTTGGATTAGCAACTCCTAATCTGATTAGGAGCTGATCCCTTTAAGATTGTGAAAGAAGAAAGGGGCGAATATAGTTTTTGTGTGATTGAGGTTCAATTCTCTTCAGAGCAAAGAAATCACAGAAAGAGAGTGCATATTGCGAATTCTCTCTTGCCGCCTCCTTCCTGTCATTGCCATTCCCTTTAGTTCGATCTCCAGTTCTTGGGAGAAATCAAGATTTGATCTTGATTCCAATCTTTTGGGAAAAGATTGGTTGGAGCTGTACCCACAAGCCATCCAGTTGATTCTTGCGAAGGGTCAAATTCTTTTGGAAGAACGTTGCTGATTCTGCTCCATCCTTCACTGCGCCATCTTCAGTGGGAGCAGATTTTGGATCCTTCCTTGGACGTGAACACCTCCATTGGGAGATATTGATTCTCTGTATCAGGTATATCCTCCCTCCTACTTTTGGTTCAGATCTGATTTGGTTCTTGATTCAAGATTGATCCTTGAAAATATGTTTTCTGAAATAGGGAATTCGATTCCCTGCAAAGATGGGAGAAATTTTTGAAATTCGCCCTATCCATTCCGCAAGATTTGGGCGTCCATGAGATGGATATCCCATCCCTTCAGTTGTTATTATAGCAACTTATCTTATCAATCGTATGCCATCTAGAGTATTGGGTTTCAAGTCTCCTTTTAGCCTATCATTTCCAAATAGAGATCTTTTTTCTCTTCCTCTTCATGTCTTTGGTTGCATTTTCTACGTTCATATCCCTAACTCACAAAGACACAAATTTGAACCAAAGGCTTGTAGAGATATATTCCTTGATTATGCCTCCACATAAAAGGGTTACTATTATTAGTGGCATTTGTTTTGTCTCCATTCCCTTTTATAGTCATTCTCCTAAGGGGGAGACTTCATCTGAGCCTCTTGTTGAGTCACCTCCTATTGAGCCATCTCCTAGTTATCCCATTCCAGTTCCTTGACCATTGCCTCCATGCCCTCTTTCATTTGCACCTCCTCCTATCCTTCAAAGGTGGTACTAGCAGCAAAGGTTTAGGAATGAATAGGTTGTTTCCACTTCTGCAATTGAGCCTCCTACATTCCAAGTTGCTGAAGAGACAACAGGTATTGAGCCCATACCTTTGCAACAGCCTTTCCCTGACCTTAATATACTCATTGCCATAAAAAAGGGTATCAGAAAATGCACTACACATTGTATCCTCAAAGTGTCTCTCTTATGGTTTGCTCTTCCCATCATATTATTCCTTCTTAGCCTTTATTTCTTATTAGCCTATCCCTAAGTCTATATCAGAGGCACTTTTTTTTATCAGTATATCGGCCTATCCCTAAGTCTACGAAAATTGAGATAGAGGTATTGCATAAGAATGCTACTTGGAATGTGGTTGATTTACCAAAGGGCAAGGAGCTTGTTTGATGCAAATGAGTTGGCACTATAAAATACCATGCAAATGGATCTATTGAATGGTACAAGGATCATTTAGTTGCTAAAGGGTATATACAAACATATGGGATAAACTACTTGGAGACATTTGCCCCTGTTGCTAAGATGACATTTGTAAGAGTCTTGTTATCTTTGGCAGCTAATTTTGATTAGCAAAGGAGCTTGTTTGATGCAAATGAGTTGACACTATAAAATATCGTGCAAATGAGTTGACATTTACCTAAGGGCAAGGAGCTTGTTCGATGCAAATGAGTTGACACTATAAAATACCATGCAAATGGATCTATTGAATGGTACAAGGATCATTTAGTTGCTAGAGGGTATATACAGACATATGGGATAAACTACTTGGAGACATTTGCCCCTGTTGCTAAGATGACATTTGTAAGAGTCTTGTTATCTTTGGCAGCTAATTTTGATTGGCCACAGTATCAGTTTGATGTAAAGAATGCCTTCTTGAATGGGGAGTTGCATGAATAAGTGTATATGTCTCTTCCTCCTAGGATGTATGGGAAAGAAATGTAGGGTAAGGTATGTAAATTGGAGAAGCCACTCTATGGCTTTAAGCAACTGCTGAGAGCTTGGTTTGGGAGGTTCAGGGCTGCCCTTTTCACTTTGAATACACGCAGACACATTCATACCATACTCTCTTTGTAAAGAAGAGAGGTGCTCTGGTTACCTTCTTAACTGTGTCTTTTCTGATTAAAGGGAAGAAATAGTTGCTGGTTAGTTTTCATCTCGATGTTTTTCTTAAAATTAGGTTTCCCATGACTTATACATCAAACAGCCTTGGTACCTCACCTTATACCACATTTTTAAACATTGTCTTATAAAAATGAATCTCCATACAATATCTAGGATTCCAGTATCCTAATTTTCAAGATCATGTATGTGCTTTGAAGGTCTGGTTTGGTTTCTTTCATGACAATATTCATATTATGAGGTTTATTTGTAGCCATGCTGACTCCTCTTTGTATTCCAATCCTCTGAGAGAACTAGGGGTCCATTTAGTTCACAGTCAGAATCAGAACCGGAATGGTCTATTCCCATAGTCTGTTTGGTTCAGACAGAATCAGAATGAGAATTGGGATCAGCTGGAATGGGATTTCATTCCCAAGGGAGGGGGAGAGAATGGCCATTCCCTCAAATAGGGGAATGTCATTCTACCAAGAATGGGAATGGGATTCCAATTCTGCCCAACCAAACAGTTGGAATTGAAATGGGTCATTCCAATTCTGATTCCAGACCCCTATTCCTGCAAGCAAAACGGGCCCTAAGTTACTGCTTTTATGCATGGAGGAAGCCTGGTGCATCATTCAACTTGGCAAGGGATTTTCCATGAAAGATCTCAGTCCCCCAGGACCTCTGCAGTATTTTTCTTGGTATTAAGATATAATGTTCTTCTTCTAGTATGACTTTTACACAATCTTTCTTTTATTGGATAAGTACTTTCACACAATCTAAGGCTGCATTTAGCATTCGTTATTTTAAGGACTTATCTCCTTTTTTCTGTTAAAAAATCAGTGTTCATAGGGGCATTTTAACTGCAAAAAGGAGATAAGTCCTTAAAATAAGGAATGCCAAATGCAGCCTAAACATGCTCTCGATTTATTGAATAAGACAGATGGATGGTTGCAAACCCTACTGCTCCTATGGCTCCAAAAAAATGCATTGGTTATTCTAAATTTGATGGTAAAATGTCAGGCTGATAGGTGTGAGAATGTAGTGAGAGTGGTCATTTTATGTAAAAAGTGCTCAATGTTAGCTCTGTATCCAATCCACTCCCTCAAGGCTCCAGAGAGCTGGCTGGGGTCATTGTTGGGAATGGCTATTCCAAAGGACCCCTTTCCTGATATCACTTTCTATTGTAGTATTATGGAATGTACAATATTTAACAAGGAAATGACCAAATATTTCCTTTACCGGAAGATGAATGATCTCGCAATTGGGTGAATTTCAAGCTATTAAGCACATTCTCCTTCATGTTCATGGAACATTGCATTTGGGTTTCTTTATTCATCTTCAAAGTTGTCATCATCTTTATGGTTTCTCAGATGCAGAGTAGGTTGGTTGTCCCTACATTCATCACAATACTACAGCATAGTGTCACATGGATACAGGAATCAGAATCCGATGTACATCCAAGAGTCTTTTTTTTTTTTACGAGTGTGTGCCCAAGAGTCTTATTCAGCAAGGTGAGAAAACGTAGACTTGCAGAAACATCTATGAAAAAGTATATAATAAAATAGTTCATATTTTTTGAACTCTAACATTAAACACCTTCAAAAAAATGCAGCCTAAGTAAAGTCTGATATGAAAAATAGCAATTTTGTCTTGTACATTATCTGTTCATTTATGTCAAATAAGCCAGGAAATAAAAGGAAATGTTATGTAGAAGTGTCCTCAAGAATCCATTAAGTGTCAAACTCCAACAATGTGTCTGACATAGACACATCATCCTTTAGGAGAGTCCATGTGACTACGGGCTACAGCCCTTTTGCACTTTTTTAGGGTTTGATTCTGTCTCTTGGTGTGCAGAGAAACAATATATTGTCTCTCATAAGTGTAGAAGCTGAATATCAGTTCGTGGTCTCTAGTAAGGCTAAGCACGCTTATGTTTCTCCATATCAATATTTCTCTATCTGGATCCACACTTCTCTTTTGTGAAATTGTCAGTGCACTTGGTCTTCATCAACTTTTCTCCGAACTCCTCAGGAAGAGCATAGAAAATGATAAGAAGCTAAGTTATTTTTCAAAGTGGTTCCTCCTATAATCTTCACTTTTCCATGTCCTACTGCATTTTTTCTTACAAAACCATTATAAATTATAAATCTCTATCTCACTCTCATGGAATTGGGATTTTTTTTTCTCCCCTTCAATTGGTCTTTCAAAAGTTTTTAAAAATTCACCTACTTGTTGTTTTACTTTGTTTAGGACAAAATCATTTTAGCATTCCAAATATCATTGAGCTCTTAAACATCGGTGGTTGGCATATTTTATTTCTAAAGTGGTTTTCTAACTTCAATACCCAAACAATTTCGAGCTCTTACACAACAGTTGCTTGTATCAGTCCAAATCAAAGTGAATGAAGTTGATAACAATCAAAACAAAGTAATTCTAAAAGGAAAAAAGATAATATTACCCAAGATTTAGTGAAAAGATAGCAGGGGACCTCCCATTCTTGACAAAACCAGTAAATTCACTCTACATTAAACGAGTCTCTTCCTTCCATGCTCTGCTTCCAGTGCACAAACCTGTTCACACTCTTCTCACAACCAGATCCCATCTGCCACCATATCAGTACATCAGCCACTTTCAAGACAGAGAGAACTCCAGATCAAAACCCAGATGGCAATTCTTAGCCCATATACAAAGAGAATAAGATCAGAATTCAGAAGCTTGCAAGGAAAAATAGCACTTACAAGAAAGAGATCGCATTTCTAGCGTCCATACCAGAGTCGAATCCACCGAACACCGGTAACCCATTTCATTTCAGACACCAACACTAAAATCACGGATTGGCTTCCAACCACTTGAACAAAGCCGATCGAAGTTTGAGGGCGAAATTTCCGTCATTTCGCCAGGCCATCCGACATTCCGACTTGTTAAATACGGAATTTCGGCTGCAAAACGACGGAACCATTTTCACCGATCTTGCAGCCGAAATTTCGGATGAAGTAACAGAAATACAGAAAAAAAAAAAAAAAAAATTAATAAGGTATGATACCGGAAGATCAATGACAATCAAAATCCAGTGAATTTTGACAAAAACCACCTGATTGGTTATAAGTTTTTCCGGTATCATGGCATCATAGTTGATAAAGACATAAAAATAAAAATCTAGACAACGAATTACATTATATATAATGATGAGTAAAAATTGAAGCAAACTAATTAGAGTTTAATAAAACTACTTTATAGCAAACATCTGAAATTGATAATTAGTTATCGAAATGGTAAGAACACATTATTTAAATATGAGATAAAATGAAAAGTTGCTGACAATTTGTGTAATTATTATGAATTGTAGTAGGAATATAGCTTAATTGCAAAATGACAAATAACTTCCAACAAATGGCACGTTCAGTATAGATGTGTAAAGTGGGCCGTGCTGGGTGGTTCGCACTTTGTGTGGGCTGTGCTGGGCCACAGGCCATCACGGGCTATGCCACCCTCTCTGGTGAAAATTTTGGGGGTCGACCCAGTACGGTCCATGGCCTGGGCCCATGTGGACCCATGGGCCGAGCCTTGGGTCAGGTCAGGCCGTTTATCGGGCCAAAGCTATTTATTTAAAAAAAATTGATAAAAAAACTTAAAACTTTAATTTTATATGAATTTTGTGTATAAAATTGCTTATATATGCAATAATTAAATAAATTAGTATAATAAAATTTAAAAAATATTTATTTTATTAATATATTATATACTATATATTATTATATAATTATAATATATATATAAATATATATAAAATATATATGGGTCGTGCCGGCCCATGGACCTAAAATCTCAAGCCCAACATGGCCTGCATGGTCATGCCGGCCTGGTACGGCCCGCAAACCGTCGTGATAGGCCGATCCAAGTTCGTGTCGGGCCGCAAGTGGCACGACCCAATTTACACTCTCTAATCAAGTAATTTAAAGGTCAGTTTGTTTTGGATGTAAATTTTATTTGCATTGGTGTAAATGCATGGAAGTGCATGGTGTACTTTTGCTTTAAATTCGACTTCCCCTATCTATTTGTAAAAAGTTAAATGATGTGATCTCCACCTTAAATGAAAGAGAATGTAGATAATGGAGGTAGGAGAAGAATTATTTATTTGGGAGTGAGTAAGAAGTAAGATGATGCAATCCCAATTTTATAAGAGAGAGAATTGAGGTAGGAACAAAATTTGCATCGGTTTCTGGAATGCAAATTTTGCACTACCAGTGCGTGTAAAAAGTACAAATGGACGTAACAGAAGAATTATTTATTTGGGAGTTAGGTAAGAAGCAAGATGATGCAGTCCCAACTTTATACAGAGAGAATTGAGGTAGGAGCAAAGTGGTGCAAAATTTGCATTAATTTTTGGAATGCAAATTTTGCACTGTCGGTGTGTGTAAATGTACAAATTCTGCATATGATTATAAATAAATGGATGCAAAATTGGACCAGATATAACACTTTTATCTTGTTCAGATTTCCACTACAAACCAATATGAATTGTCGTCTGCAATCTACAAACATGGAGTTGTTGCCTCTGTTGGGATTTTTCATGTCTCAAAAGAAATACTGTGTAAATGGTATTCACTTTTGATATGCTTGCAAATGGATCTTTATGCTATATATCTAAAAGAATGGATCTTTATGCATAAAAAAGTCTACAAAAGTCAAACTCGGTTGTGTTTACATTAGGTTTTGCTTTCTGTCCAAGGCATATTTGTCTTTTAACTCCTCTGTTAGAAATAATAGCTAAAACGTTTGATAGGGGAGGTCTTAGATTTTTTTAAAAGAGGGGAGGTTTTAGTATTTCTTTTTGGTAATTAAGGATAAGGGGGGGTTTAGTATTTATCATAAATTTTAAGGAAGGTTTAAGTATGTGTTTGATTTCATTGACATTTATAGATGGGTTGTTTCTCAAATAAATGTTTTATCGAAAAATATCACTTAAACGTTTATTGTTTTTTGTTGTTTGGTTAGATGTTTCAAGTAACACTCCATAAAGCTATTTTTTCACATCAACTTACAATGCATCAGGCCAACATTACATTTCAATAAATGATGGGCCATTAGGAGAAATCGGAATTTGAAGTTTCTCCAAATCAGAATTTGTACGAATACATTAGTAACATTACAATCAACAATATGGGAGTCTAAAATGTCGATACCATAAAAATAAGGTGGGTTTGGGGAGGGTTCTATAAATTCTAGACCCTACCCGTCTCTCTAAACCATCCCCCGTACCTGCCCCAAAACCCATAGCAGGTTGGATTTTGAAAATCCAAACTCCCCCTGCACATGAAAATGCAAAACCCTCTTTGACCCTACCCTCCCTGCATTCAAGGGTAGGGGTGGATTGGATTTAGAACCTACATCTAATTTTCTATTATTTCTTGTTAGATATAAACAACAAATAAGTAAAGTAACAAAAACAAACAACAAATTTTTAATTATTTGATTAAGACATTTAAAAAATATGTAAACTATCAATTATCCTTCACATAAAATTCAAAATATTATTAAATTCAACACCAAATACATAAAGTTTATATGCTTTCTAACAATATGCGGGGTAGAAATTGCCACCCTAACAACAAACAATATTTGAGCTTCCAATCTACTAAAAATCCATTACAAGACATCAAATTGTTTCTAGATCAATGAGTTTAATATATCATTGATATATCCATCTTATGGTTCTCATTTATCATGAAAATCATTTAGAATATTTAAAATAAAGGGTTCAACTATGACACCGGAAAAACTTATACCCAATCAACCAATATCATAAAAGAGATTGACCAATCAGCTGGTATTCATCAAAATTCACAGTGGAGCTTTGATTGGTCAAAACTCTTCCGGCACCATGTCTTTTCTAGTATTATAGATTTTCCCATAAAATAAATTATTCTTTAATTTTTGTTTTTAAAATTAAGAAAAAATCATTTTTGGCATAAATTATTCTTAGATCTATGAATTTAATATATTATTGATAAATCCATATTATAGTTCTTTCTTGCAATGAAAATCATTTATAATATATATTAAAATCACTAATGCTTGGGCTTTCCATATTTTTTGGAAAAAATTCATGGATCTAACAAAGTTTGGATTGCCAATGTAATTGGATTATCAAGACAACCTATAAAAACTGTTAAAAAGTTCCGATGAATATTAAATTGCAATCTATTGACCTATGCTAGCGGTTAGAAGCTTTTAGCAATGATTATAATTGCAATCTATTGACCCATGTAGAAGGTCCATACCCTACCTTTAGATACCTATATGATATGCCTTGTATCAAGTGTAGATGGTTTGAACTTTTCTAAGGCTCCAAATAGGTGAGACCAACAATTGATACAAGACTATAATATAAAAACTTGTCAAGTCACAATGTGCTTTAAGTTCTAACTTTGTAATTCATTTTCATCAATTTTTGTTAACTTTATGTGAAACAAAAATAGAAAAATAATAAATTGATTGTTGAAATTAATCATTTTTCTTAATTTAAGCCATCTTTTGATTCTTCTACTATTCCTTAATGTTTATTCAACGTATCCAAATAGTTCACACTTCACATAAACTATTAAAACATGTTTCTTATGCGTATATACATACATTATGGGTGATCATAAGCGAGGCCAGGATAGGTAAGGGCTAGCCCATGGTTTTGAAATCGGACTGGATCAGATGGTCAGATTGGTTGACCTAGGAACCATCTAGGTAATCGGTTCTGTTTCACCTTAAAACTGTTCATCGGCCAAAAACCATTGATTTGGTCGGCAACCTATTGACCTAGGCAGTTGAACTGTCAACCTGTCAACCTGAACAAAGTATTTTGGCTGTTTTTTTATTTTATTTATTTTTGAAATCAGAATCGACCATCTGTTTGAACCAGTTGGCTGGACCATTTGAACCGGGAACCAGTGGTCAAAACAGTTCTCTGTTTTAATTTTTAAAACCTTACCATAGCCTAGCCTTGTGGTCAGCCCTGCCCAGACCTATGAATATATTACAAGATGGGCTGGGCCTGAAGTGTTGGGCCCAGGCCCGATCCACAAATTTCCAGACTTGATGTGGGCCAAAGCCCAGGCTGGGTTGAAAATTATTACCCCTATAATTTTTTTTCAGTTTTTCTAACATAATACAGGCATATATATCTTAATTTTTTATACCATGTCGAAAGCATATCTCAATGTCTTAAAATCACCTTTCCCATACCTGTATGTGTTATTACAAAAATGACATGGATGAATTTAAATAGCATTCTAGATCTCCTACGAGACACTACCGCATGTCCACTGTTAGACAGTTTATGTATGCCCTTAGCTTCAATCTGATTTGATGTACTTTTGTTATTTAGTGGAAATAAATAAAGTGCATGTTTGATTCATGTTGTTTGGTTTAATTCTGTGTAAAACCCTAAAACTGGACATTTATAGAGATTCATGTTAGTTTTAAATGTTCACAGCCGTTGGATAAGTCTGGGGAGATTTATCCTGCCAAGGCTGATGCTAGTGTGCCACCAAGTGTTGGGATGGCCTGTCTCAGCCACCAGGGTAAGACCCGAGGCACATGCAGTATGAGATTACTTGAATCCTTGAACTGGACCAGATTTCCAGTCTTGCCCTGGACCTTGGAGATAGATGGGCAAAACTGGAAAGTTACACCTGACCCCTAGACTCGATTATGACACTTCACTAGGTGCTGGATCAGGCTGCCTTTGATATGCCAATCAATGAGATCCTTAGCGGGGATCAAAACCTGGGTATGTTGGGGCAGTTTGAGAATTCATCTGAGTGGGTGATCATAGTGACAGAATCAGCCACTTTGTCGGACAAAGGGTAATGATCGGGAATGCACTCTCTCTGATGGAAACCAAACTGCCGACAATTGATTTCAATCGTTGGAATTTTGTTTTGCAAAATTAACATACTTATATTTATATGTACGGTTTCAAAATGTTTGCAAATGGTTTTAATTCCCGGGATCCATGTGAGAGGGGAGTGCGGCACTGTTCCTTGCAACCGAGGGAGAGGTCATCTCTTGTCAGGCAGTGCTTGATCATTAAGGGCTGAGAGGTTAAGTGTAAGACCATTTAGGATAATACCTGATGGGCTAATCTTGCACCTGCCCACAGTCCCTGGATTTTTATAAGATGGCTTGGCCCAGGGACCACTTAATGTAAGTGTTGGGCCCATAGGGTCCATATGATGGACTCAAGGGGTTCATTGAGTTTTTCAGTGAATTCGGCTGGGCCTTGTATTAAAGGCTGGGCTGAACCCATGTGGTTGGTGTGTAGATCAATGCTTGGGTCCCACGCCATACAAAGAAGTCCAACCGGGCAGCAGATTGGAAAGTAATTAGACACTGAACACTTAATGGGCCAAAAGCCCATTTCGAGGTGGGCTGATATGATCACCCATCCATGGGGCGAATTTGAGATTGAAGTTAGTAAAAGGATTGGGCCTTTAGCCTTATCCACTCTTAGAGACCAAATTCAAATTAGATTTGAATATGGTAACCTCCTGATAAGATCAGGAGTAACCTAACTCTATCTGCAGATAGGATTAAGATAATCCCCTATCCAAATACTGATTTGGATTGGGATGACTCCTGATTTAGGAGGTTTCTTAATCAAGAAGAAAGGAGGAGAAACCCTAACAAATTGAGAGAGAAATACAACAGATTTTGAACCAAGAAAAATCGCAAGAAAGGTTCCTGCGAATTGAGATCAGATCTCATACTCTCCAGAAAAAGAGAAAAGCAGTTTAGCCCTTTTCGTTTTTTTGGAGATCTCCTCCTGCCGCCGCCATCTGCCATTGCAAGATTAGATCTTTGCAGAAAATAAAGTCAAGAAATCTGTTCTTGACATCGGTCTTGCAAGAAAGACTGAAAAATATTCAGTGTTTAGTACTTCTAGAGGATTCTTGTGAAGGATCCAGTGTGTAGGACGCACCCTGCTAGTTTTGTTCTATCGACAGCTGTGTCATCTTCAGCAGGAACGGATCTTGGAGCATTCTTTGGGCGTGAACACCAACTTTGGGAGATAGTGCTTCTCTGGATCAGGTATATTCCTCCCATTTGTCTTTTGGTACAGATCTGGTTTGATTATGGTTCAGGTAGGATCCTTGAATATTATATTCTAAATTTAGAGAATATGATTCCTAGTTGGGAGAAGGTAGGAAAATTTTTGAAATTCGCCCACCCATTCCGCAACCTTCATGGCATCCATTGGATGGATCCTACCATTCTTTCATCCACATGTATTGAAAACATTTCCCCATGAGAAATTTGCAACATAGTTTTCAAAACCGAATCGGACCAGACACTAGGACTAAAAAAACTGGGAACCGGCCACCCTGTTTTACCTCATAGCTGCTTTTGACCAAAAACCATTGATTTGACCAACGAACCATTGACCCAAGTGGTTGAATCATCGACCCAAACAACAATTTTTTAACTTTTTTTTATTTTTTTTGTCAGAACATGCCATCCATTCGGACTAGACGGTCAGGTCATTCAACCCGGAAATCGGACCCAGAATGGTTCCTTGTCTGGTCTAGTTTTAAAAACCTTGATTCGCAATGTCCAAATGTAGTGTCCTATGGGAAGAGTTTGTGGATAGGAGATCTGAGTTTTTTAAAAAATGTTTGAAGTATATTTGTCCTTCCCAAATCCTCCATCTCCATTGCTCTAACTGCCCCCTCTTACATATAGACAAGGTTCAAAATATCGATACGTCCGATACGCCGGTAGGGGCATATCGGGCGTTTCGATACTTGTTTTTTTATTTATTTTTTTTCAAAACTGGTTCAAGGGAGCTGGTCTAAGACCCCTCCATCCCCTGAATCGGTCAGACCCCCGATACACCCACTATATAGGCATATCGGAAGGGTCCCGGAACGATACGTATCGGCCCATACATAACGATACTTTTAACCTTGCATATAGGCACAAAAAATTAAATTGATCAACAGATCAGTCAAACTCACTGGCTTAGAGATTGAAAATTTGGACTCGTGGAAGAAGTTTTAAAACAGCTGAAGCATTATTTTTCTTCAAATAGCCAAGCTTTTCTCCCAATCCTATGGCAATGATTCTTCAAATACCATTCCATAGCTGTTCAGACTGTGGCAATGATTCTTCTTATTCCGTTGAATGCTAATTCTTGTTGATCTCAACAGTGAGGCACAGGAAATAAAAGCTTCAAGTCTTTTAACTCATGGGATCAAACAGAGATATAAAAAGAGATGGATGAAAATCATGAACTTGATTATGGAAATGGGTGAAATTCTGTCCATCTCAGTTACAAGACGATGGGATCAAACGGAGATATAAAAGGAAGATGGTAAAGGAACTAAGAAGTATTGTAACCATCCGTTGAGAATGTCAAATGTGAAGAAGAATCATATACATGAAAAACACCAAATGGGCAAGATCAGAAAAATATTGAGATGGTTCCTATTTATAATCTTTATTCTTTGTTGCTTCCTTGTTACAACAAAAAAATGGAGATCTGAGAATATATTCATTGATAGGTATTCCTCCATTTCCTAATATGTTTCCTTCAACGTAAAGCTAACAAAATGGATCCAACCAAAGGAAAAAGAAGAAACTCAACTACATAATAAGAAATAAAAAAAAATGAGATGAATAAGATACACTATGTGAAGGGAGGTTACAGTTTAAGAGCAGCAATTGCTTCAGGTTTAAAATCAACCCTAAGGCCCAGCACCCTCCTTACCTCTGCTGGAGTTAATCTCCAGGTCATGGGTCCTGAATTCTCACCCCAGAAATCCAATATCTCAGAGACCTTCTCCAAGTTGAGGATAGTTGCCATCTGTGTTAGACGAGCGAACTTGTCCCTCACAGTCCTCTGGGTCATGCCAGAGAAATGACTCACCAAAGCCCTCACATCTCTGTCAAGCTGCAGACCCCCAAGCTGACTGAACCTCTTTTGCATCATGATGACTTCCAGCCTCTTCACAATGAAGTCAATGATGAGATGAACAAATGAGTCATAATTGTTGGGTGTCATCAGTGGCTGAAGCCATGCGGCATTGGTCTCAACAGCGTGGAGTAGTTTCTGTACCCATGGGTCATTTACCTCATTTTCTGCATAATCGGCTTCAGACAATTCATAGCTAATGGTAGCCACACTATCCAGCACAGGACGAATGCGGGGTGTCACAGTTGACACTAATTGTTCCATGCCAACATTCAAGGTTTGCTTAAAACTGTTGCTCATCTCACCCAATTCAGATAGACAGGATTTCACCCTCTCTCTGTCAGCTGGAGCAGGGAATACCTGATGAAAAAGTTAATGATCATGTTAATGGATAAACTACATATGATGTTTCCAAACATGCAAAGAGACAATCATGTGTACTAGAACACAATCTAGTGAATGATTTCAGAGCCAGCAATAGCAGTTCTGAAAACATGGCAAAGGGAACCGAGTTCCTTTAGGCTGTGTTTGGCTTGAAAGAAAAGAAAAGGTAGGGAAAGGAAGGGTTTGTATAGGTTTCCCCACCTTTCCCTACCTTATCTTTCAAACCAAACACAGGCTTAGGTTCAATCATAATAATCATGTAATGTACAAACTACAGCAAGCTAAGACCCAATTATGTTCACAAGAACACAATCTGGTGAATTATATAAGAGCCAACCAATACATGTGGTTATGAACAAATTGTATCACCAAATTACATATACAGTCAGAGGCACTGGCTATCTCGCTGGTAAAGGGCCCGTTTGGCAAGTCTTTTTGGGAAGATCTTCCGGCCCGAAGCTAGTTTGGCAGATACACGTCTTTCCGTGTCTTTCCACATAAGAATAAAACGTGAAAGACGCAAAGAGCTTCCTGAAATCAGCCCAAAATGGGCTTCTCGCGTCTTTTCAGTGCTCCGGCTTTTGGCGGCTAGATCTTCCACAAACCAAACGCGCCAAATGGGCCCAAAGTCTCCAGTTGGTTGTACCAGAGACCTGAGATCAAAGTCCCACCTTCACCAGGGCTGGGTGGGGGGGTTGGGGGAGGGCTACCCCTGTTGTGTAGCCCACTTGCCTACCAAAACAAACAGTACGAATGCAGTCAAATGGAACTGATTTCCTCAAGTATGCACCAAATATTTTGATTATTATGGTTTAGTTGTATTGCATAAACAAAAAGAGAGAAGTGGAACAATAATGCCCTTAACCAGAAAAAAAGAAAAGAGAAGAAAGGTCATGTTTTCTTTTTTTTAATAATATGGATTCCCACTCATTACAGAAATGGCCTTTGCACTGTTATTTCAATCCTCTAAGATATGGCTTTCAGTTCATGTATAGCCCAACAGAAAACTGTAATTTCAAACTTCTGATCCAACTTGGCCTTCACACCATTCAAATACACCAAACTAGCCTCTAAGATATGGGCAGAACTATTACCAGATATTGGCAAATATCAAAAATATGGTCCCCATTGTATCCAAGGACTGTTTCTTGAACCTCATGATATAATAATGGAATGTTCTTTGACAACCATTGCTCTCAAGAAAAAGAATTTTAAAAAATCTTGACACATCAGGAAATAGCATGCAACTCCACCCCACTTAGTTCTGCATAATAGGCAAGAAGAGAATTTTGATTTTCAGATCAGCAAGAGTCCCATATGTTTCAACTAAGCATGGAATATCATTTGTATAACTTGAGGTTGGCAGCAGTCTTGATGGGCTTCTTAATTAAATCAGATGTGTCTCTATTCTCAAGTTCCACGACTTGGAAGTTCCACAACTCTTAAAAAGACTGGAGATCTTTCCATCACTCAGAAGGACAAGGGAGAGGAGAACACGGGAAAAAGATTTGCTTTGCTTAAACAAGGAAAAAAAATTTTAACTCTCCAAAAAGGACCAGATCCCAGATTAGTGATATAATTTAATTATCTTTTTGCATACTCATGAAAAGAGGACACAATTAATTATCAGAAGACTTCATATTCATAATCAATGATCTATGATACCTTGATACCTGCACAAGGGTGCCATATGTTGAGCACTTGAGTTGTTAGTAGAAATTTCATATCCAATACCTTATCGAGCCTGATCCTTGCCATATCTGAGTAATGTGGTTAATGCCTCAGGGCCCAACATATAGCATTCACTTACCAATGCCTCTTGGCTCTGGATATGGCAAAGATGTATGTGAGTATCAAATCAACTTTTCTCAAATCCTTGCCATCAAATGCAACTGAACAAGGTTCTGACTTTGTTTATGTAGTTCGACAGAGAAGAGAGAAGAGAGAAAAGAGAAGAATCTATTCTATTAATCTAAAGCTTGCAGCGCCAAAGTATTTATACTTGGGGCGACAGCTCATAAGAAATACAAGAGGAAAGGACAGAAATATCCCTACAAGGCCACAGGCCACTACACATTACAACACTCCCCCTCAAGTTGGAGCATATATGTCAATCATGCCCAACTTGTTACATAGTTCATTATGCCGTAAATAGTGAAGACCCTTTGTAAGAACATCTACTAATTGTTCCTTGGAACTGATGTAAGGAGTACAGACTTCCCCCTTTTCAAGTTTCTCCCTTCTGAAGTGCTTGTCAACTTCAATATGCTTGGTCTTGTCATGAAGAACTGGATTGGCAGCAATATTATGGCAGCCTTGTTGTCACAATAGAGACCCAACTCTCCAATCAAATTCTTTACCCATAGTACTTCAGAAACTCTAGTGCTAAGCCCTATACTCGGCCTTAGCACTAGATCTGGCCACAACACTTTGTATTTTGCTTCTCCAAGTAACCAAGTTTCCACCAACAAACGTACAATACCCACTAGTTGATTTCCTATCATCAACTGCCCCAACCCAATCTACATCTGTGTAGACTTCCACTTTCATATAATCATGTTTCTTGAAAAGTAACCAAGTTCCTAGATACTTCTTCAGATACCTGAGAACCCTCTCAACTGCCTCTAAATGAGAGGATGTTGGTGCATGCATAAACTGACTAAGTACATAAACAACAAGTTATATTTGGCCAAGTCATTGATAGGTAGAGAAGTCTTTCTACCAGCCTTTGAAATTTCTTGACATTTGTCACGGGTTCTCCAATACAATCACCAAGCCGATGGTTTTCCTCAATAGGAGAATTTACAGGCTTTGCTCCCAACTTTCCTATGTCCTGCAAGAGATCTAGGACATACTTCCTTTGGGAAATGAAGATGCCTTTTTTTGAGTGAGCAACCTCAATACCAAGGAAATAACGTAGCTGTCCCAGATCTTTCACCTCAAACTGCATTGCAAGGGATTCTTTGACCTTTTTAATCTCAGAGTCCCAATTTCCCGTAATCACAATGTTATCAACATAGACAATTACCACAACATTCATCTGGTTTCTCTTGACAAATAGAGTATGGTTAGATTGGCACTACTTGAACCCAATTTGCTGAAGGGCCAAGTGAAATCTACTAAACTAGGTCCTTGGAGATTGTTTCAAACTGTAGAAAGACTGGGCTGAATGGGCCCTAGCCCATTTGTGTCTTTCTAATTGGTTCTTTCTAATTATGTTTTCTTATTGGGCCTTTTCTTTATGGGCCTTTAGCTCTTGTTTATGTTTTCTAAGTATAGTGCTGATGTGGACGCCTACTTAAGGGCAATCTTGTAAATTATGTAACTTAAGCAAATTTATTAAAAAGGATTACTGGGAGAAAGAGGAGATTATCAAACTCCTCCTTTCTTCTCCAATCTTCCTTCTTCTTGCTGTCTTCTTCTTCCTCCCTAATTTTTTTTTGCTTTATTCTAAAATATTCTACTAAATTTATTGGTTTGAATCACATCTTGATATCAGAGCAGGTTTCCCTTCCGTTTTTCCCCTTTTTTTCTTTTTTCCATACACTTTTTTTTCTAATCGAAAGGTGTATGAAGAGATAAATTGTTGATTATTCAGAGATCTTATTTGCCTAGTTGGTAGAGGGTTTGGAGAGTGAGAATCTGGCTGAAGATTGCCAAGAAAGTGGGACTGTAGATTTTTTTTCCCAAAACCCTAGCCAATTAGAGAATTTTCAGTTACGGGTTGAAGAGGCTATTTGGGTGTGGCGCTCAAGGCTTGGAGGGTTCCTTTTTATCTCCAAAAGTGGGTGGCTGCAGTTGGAAGTGTTTTGGATAACTCTGGTTTGAGCGGCTACCTCTTCTCTCTTTCTCCCCGAAGGCCAAGTACGGTGAAACCCTAGTTTTGGGACTTTTGAGTGCTTGACTGACCTTAGTTAGGTCTATAAAGGTTAAAAACATTGTTTTTTTTTTTCGTTTGATTGATAAAGCAATCTGGAAGTGAGGTGAAGCAGATCCCGGTGTCGGGGGTTGGTCCCGTAGATTCCATTTTGACAAGAATGACAACAATTAAACTTGACAGGACAAATTACCTTTGCTTGGGCACAATCTATTAAGATCCATGTCTGTAGTAGAGGTAAACTAGGGTTTCTAACGGATAGTAAGGCGATGCCGGATAAGACTGATCCTACATATGAGAAATGAATGCAGGATAAACTATGCAGTTATTGGGTGGTTGGTAAATTCTATACAGCCCCATATAAGTCAACACTATCTATGGATGACTTCAGCCAAGGAGATTTAGGATAGTGTGACAGAGACATATTCTCAAAAATTAAATGTTGCAAGGGCCTGCAAAATAAAGAGTGATGTGAAGAATTTAAGACAGGGGGAGAAGAGTGTGGTTGTCTATTATTCGATGTTGAAATCACTATGGCAGGAGATAGATGTTATGGAAGCATTTGTATGGGAAAGCACCAAAGATGTTGAAACTTTTAGGAAATTTGTGGAAAGAAACATGGTGTTTGAGTTCCTTACAGGACTCAATCCTGAATTTGATATTACAAGGCAGAATATCCTGGCCAAGGATGAAGTGTTACTTGCACAAGCATACTCTATAGTGAGCAGTGAAGAGAACAGGCAACAGGTACAGCTACAGACCCCACTTCCTCCAGAACATTTTGCACATGCTAGAATAAAACCAAAGGGGCTAAATGAAAAAAAAGGAGGTGATATGTGAATACTGCAAGAAGCCGAAACATACTAAGGATTCTTGTTGGAAGCTTCATCTAGATCTTCTTCCTGAGAGGTTTCAGAACAACAACAACTTTAAGAAGGGTGATCAGTATGGAAAACCCAAGAATGCAAATGTTGCTACACTATCTGAATGTGAAGAAAAATCTGCTATGGAACAGTTGGCAGCAGTGAAGGTAGAATTTGAGAGAGATGGGAAGTTGATAAACCACTTGGAGTCTATTGTTGCATTTTCCTCCTCAGGCACCCCTTCTACATCCACTTTTGCCCATTCAAGCATTCGTGCTTCTGCAAATCATGCTATAGCCTCATGTAACCGTAGAATTCCTTGGATCATAGATTCTAGTGCACCAAACCATATGACTAGCATACCCAACCTTTTTTGTTCATACCAGCTCCTCTCAGGTAGAGAGAAGATTTCTCTTGCTGATGGGTCTCTTGCTCTCATCTCTGGCAAGAGGAATATTAAAGCCTCTGACTCACTTGTATTATCCTTTGTCCTTCATGTTCCCAAACTTAGCACTAGCTTTTTATCTATTAGTAGTTTAACAAAATCAATAAATTGCAGCATAACCTTCTTTCCTACTTATTATGTTTTTTAGGACCTAAAGTCTTAGAGGACGATTGGGAGTGGCCACGAGGCGAATGGGATATACTTGTTGGATGTCTTTGATCAAAGCCCTGGATTACCTAGTGGAGCAGCTTTGGAGTCTATTTTATCAAAGTCATTTAATAGAGTCATGATATGTCATTTCAGATTTGGTCATTTGTCTTTTCCAACTTTGAGTCATTTGTTTCTAAAAATGTTTAAGGGAATATCCCTATCGAGTCTTCATTGTGAGTCATGTGAATTTGCGAAACATTGTAGACAATCTTTTTCAGTGAGCAATAAAAGATTTGTTTCTCCTTTCCATATTATGCACTTTGATGTGTGGGGGCCATATCATTTACCTGCTATGGGGGGCTACAAATATTTCATTCTTTTTATTGATTATTTCTTTCATTACACATGGATTTACCTTCTGAAATCCCGGGATGAAGTACCAAATATTGTACAAAAATTTCATGAACTTATACTTACCCAGTTTAACAGTTGGATCAAAATATTCCGATCTGATAATGCAAAGGAATATTTTGAGAAGAGTCTCTCCTCCTACTTTGATACCTTTGGAGTTATTCATTAGAGTTCCTATTCCTACACTCCTCAATAAAATGGAGTGGCGGAAAGGAAAAAACAGACATGTGGTTGAGGTTACAAGGAGCCTCCTTTCTGCTTCCCATGTTCCTGTTAAGTTTTGGGGTGATGCTGTCCTTACAACTACATACTTGATAAACTGAATGCCTTCTCGGGTTCTGGGGTTTAAAACTCCCTTTAGCTTGCTTTTCCCAAATGAGGATCTCTTCTCTTTTCCTCTCAGGGTGTCTGGGTGCACTTGCTATGTCCATATTTTTTTTTTTATCATTAACATCAATTTCATTAAATTAAGAGAATAGAGGGAAAGGAATACAAAGGGAGATAAAATAACTTAGCTCCCCAAAAACAAAAAACTCAGGGAAAGCAAAGAAAATTAAAAACTAGCCCAGAAAACAGCCTCCCTATTCACTCCTTGCTTGGCCAACTCATCCGCAAATGAGTTGGCACTCCTCTTCACCCAGCTGTACTGAATCTCTATGTCCCTACCCAGCCATAAGAACTGCTTTTTCTCATTGTTAAAGTTCCACAAACCACTGTCCTCTGTCTTCAACCAATTAATCACCACCTTCGAGTCACCTTCCAGAATCAAACGGCTAATATTTAGATCTTTTGCTCTTCGAATTCCTTCAAGCGCTGCAAGGATCTCAGCCCTAAGAGACCTTCTCCAATAGGGCCAGAGAATAAAGCAGTAACAATCCCTTCCTCATTCTTGAAGACTCCTCCAATCCCAGAGGGCTCTGGATTCCTTACACTGCTACCATCAAAATTCAGCTTTAAAAAGCCCGAGGGGGGAGGGGACCAGAACGGACAAAGAGTCCTCTTGCATCTTGCAGTGAGAGCAATCTCTTTCCAGTTTCTTAGCAAGTCGTCCATAGGACAATTTGAAAACAACTCCAAAGATTTTAGCCAGTGGACCGCTTTTATAAGGATTCGATCTAACAAATCTTCCAAAGTTTTTTCCTTATCAGAAAATATGCGCGAGTTTCTTTCTTCCCACAAAGACCAGCAAACCGCTGCCCTAATACACCTCCACATAGTCTTCCTCGCTTCTTAGGCCAACTGAAAAAAGATGGGGAAAACAAACCTTGGACAGTCTCCGGAGGATACCAAGAACACCCAAAACGAGAGAAAACCCACTCCCAAACAGATTTAGCAACCTTACAAGAGACCATGAGGTGGTAGCCAGATTCCCCATCAGCTTTACAAAGAGCACATCTATTAGGAAGTAGACAATAGTTGGGTCTCTCTCTTTGGAGTAAGTCTAAAGTGTTGATTCTTTCCAGGAAAATTTCCCAACAAAAAAACCCCACCCGAGGAGGAATAGGTCTGCTCCAAATTTCCTTAACTGGAAAAGACAACCCCAGGGGGGTAGGAGGCTGAGTTAAAGTTTCAAAGAAAGAAGCACAAGAAAATGTACCAGAGCTAGAAAGGGTCTAAAATCTGGTGTCTTCCTTAGCAGGGTTTAGGAAGACACCCTCAAGGGAGGCTAGCAGAGCTACCAGGCTATCTAAGTCCGTATCCCTAATTGCCCTACGCAGGCCAAGGTTCCAACCAAAGCCCGAAGTGGAAGCTGAAGGGACTAAGAAAGAAGAAATGGGTTCATTTTTCAAGTCTGAAAAAGCATACAAGGAAGGAAACTTGTCTTTCAGAGGAGAATCCCCGACCCAAAGATGTTCTCAGAAAATTATTCGGTTACCAGAGTTTAGACCATACCTGATCCAAGGGGAGAAAACTGGAAGCAGATCGTGGATGGATTTCCAAGGAGAAGCAGCAAAAGCCCTTGCCAAGATTCTAGGATCCCAGCCATTGTCTTCTAGCCCATGAATGCTAGCCACAATCTTAGTCCACAATTTATCCCTTTCCAAAGAGAACCTCCACAACCACTTCCCTAGAAGAGCCATGTTCCTTTTCTTGAAATTACCAATCCCTAGACCTCCTATTGTTTTACACCTAGAGACCACCTCCCAACTCACCCTATGATCTCTCTTCTCCTCTCCAGGCTCCCAGAGAAAGTTCCTTATTAATTTTTCCAAAAGATTTGAAACCTTTGAGGGGATCTTAAACACTGACAGATAGTAAACAGGAAGGTTAGTTAGGGTAGATCTAATGAGAAAGACTCTTCCACCTAAAGAAAGATAACTCCTCTTCCAGGCCGCTAGCCTCTTCTCAAACCTCTCCACAACCGGAGCCCAAAAGCTGATACTCTTAGGATTATCTCCTAAAGGGAGGCCCAAGTAAGTTAGAGGCCAGTTCGTAATAGCACAACCTAGCTCATCTGCAGATTCCCTTAGGTCTCTTTCGTTCACATTCACTCCCGCCACACAACTCTTGTCGAAGTTTACCTTGAGGTTAGATATCTACTCAAAAAGTTGTATTGTCAACTTTAGATTCCGGATCCAACTAAGGTTCCCTCACAGAAAAAGGATAGTATCATCTGCAAATTGTAGAAGAGTTAAGGGAACCTCCTCCCTTCCTACTCTTCACCCTCTTATCAGATTCCTCGAGTTTGCTCTATGGATCAAACGCCCAAACACATCAACAATAAGGGTGAAAAGAAAAAGGGGAAAGAGGATCTCCTTGTCTTAGACCTCTCAACGCCGGAAAGAAGTCAACCACAGTCCCGTTCACCAGGATAGAATAATGGCAAGTCCTAACACAGCCCTAGATCCACTTGCACCACCTGTCACCAAAACCAAAACTCCTCAACACCTCCATCAAGAATGACCAATCAACCAAGTCGAAAGCCTTCTCTAGATCCAATTTGCAGGCCACTCCCTTCTTCTTTGACTTTCTAAAGCTCTCCAAGCTCTCAT
Organism: Nelumbo nucifera; assembly: GCF_055504915.1. NCBI lineage: Eukaryota > Viridiplantae > Streptophyta > Magnoliopsida > Proteales > Nelumbonaceae > Nelumbo > Nelumbo nucifera. The sequence goes on along the minus strand of NC_142650.1, from coordinate 69,879,515 downwards.
TTGCAATGAGGATCTGATCGGTGATTTGTCTTCCCTCCACAAAAGCACTTTGGTTGGGTGCAATAATAGAGGGGAGCACCTTATTTATCCTGAGAGACAGCACCTTAGCAATGATTTTGTACAAGCTAGTCACCAGACTAATAGGTCTAAAATCTTTTGGTTGAGAGGCATCTTTTTTCTTTGGGACTACGGCAATGAAAGTTGAGTTCAACCCCGGGTTTATTACACCCCTCCTATGGAACTCCTCAAAGACCGAAGCAAGATCATTCTCCAAGATATCCCAGCAATCCTGGTAAAAGGCCATTGTGAACCCATCTGGACCCGGAGCTTTTGTCCTATCCATAGAGAAAACTGCTTCCTTTACCTCCTCCATATCGAATCTTTTTTCTAGCCACTCTCTCTTCTCTGCACTTAGAGTCGGCCAATCCAAACCTTCCAACCACACTCTCTCATTCATAGGCCTTCTGAAAATAGATTTGAAGTGATTTACTAGGGTCTCTGCAATTTCAGCCGGGTGAGACAAAACTGTTCCATCAACTTCCAAGTTAGAGATGTAATTCTTCTTTCTCCTTCCATTTGCCACTGAATGGAAAAACCTTGTGTTTCTGTCTCCCTCCCTTAGCCACTTACACCTAGATTTTTGCCTCCAACTGATTTCCTCCTTGATTAGGATGTCCTCCAACTTCCTCCTTAAAACCCATCTCAACTTCCTTTCTTCCTCTCCAAAGGGGCCTCTCTCTTCCTTCAGGTCCAAATCCTCAATTTGCTCCACCAGAACTTGCTTTGTCTCTTCTAATCTTCCAAATTCCAGCCTATTCCACTCCTTTAATTGAGATTTTAGGTATTGGAGTTTCTTGTGGAACCTCATTCCCTCCCAATCAACTACCGGATTCGCTTGTTCCCACCACTTTGATTTTCTCAGTGAAACCCAGATGAGACAACCACATATTTTCAAACTTGAAAGGGGTAGGCCCTACTCCTCTTAAATCCTCTTTTACCAAAACTATTGGCCAGTGGTCTGAGGTGAGTCTAGGGAGAGCCCTAGAAGTAAGGTTGCCCCAATGATCCTCCCAATCTGTTGAGAACAAAAATCTGTCCAACTTAGAGCAAATTGGCTGAGATTGAAGGTTGGACCAAGTGAAGTTATTATTTAGGAAAGGAAGTTCTTTGAGATTAAAAGAGTCCACAAATTGGTTGAACTTCCTCATACTTGTTGTCACTCTCTGTCTGGGGTTGTTGGTTTCCTCCATAAATCTCACTACATTAAAGTCCCCTCCCACACACCAGGGTCCATCCCAAAGGCCTCTAATGTCACTCAATTCTTCCCATAATTTCTCCCTTTGCCTATAGTCATTGGGGCCATACACATTTGATAGTACCCATTCATACCCATCAGCCACCTGTTTGAACTTCAGGGAGACAGAGTGATCTCCAATTAGCTCCTCCACACCTAAGAGAATCTCTTCTTTCCACAGGGTCACAATCCCTCCTGAGGAACCCCACGAAGGAGCAGCCACCCACTTAATACCTCTAAAACTCCACACATTCCTTGCCCAGCTGCAATCAAAATCCATTCTTTTGGACTCCTGAAGCATAACCACATCCAGATTGAACTTCTTAATTACCTCTTTAATTGTTGCTCTCTTCCTAAAGCTGCCCAACCCCCTCACATTCCAACTTAGGATTCTCATTGAAAACTAAAGGCTTTAACCCTAAGTCCTCCAAGAACTATTTAGACCCTTTTCTTCTAATCCCTTTCACTTCGAACTTCTTGTCCCCCTCAATATCTTTTTTTAATCTCTCCACTTCACTCAGCCTTCTAAACTTCATCTTGCTGTCCTCTTTATTCTGCATGTAGGCTTTTAGGTCATTCGGGTTCTTCAGCTTGCACCCCAACTTTTTCACAAACTCTGCAACTGAATCTTCCACAAAAATTTCCTCTTTCCCTAAAGAAGCACTCTCTTCACTCCTAGGAAGCTTCTTGTTCCTTCTCACTTTACCTCCAACCACAACCCTGTCTGTCCCCTCGAGGCTCCCTCTCTGCAAATCCTTCCTTTCCACTTCACCCAAGAGATACAGAGCGCTCATCAGTATCCAAAACTGAATTGACAGAGTTGAGGGATTTACCTGAGGTAGAGAAGTGAGGAGAGAGCAAAGGCGAAGAGGTAGTCACTTTCTTTTTTGGGAAAACAGAGCACTCTGTCTCCCAGAGATGGGGGAGGGAAATCCCTGTCGCTGTATCAACACAAAGACCCCTTTCTGTACCCAAGTATGTACCTCTCTGTGAAGTACCCTTGTTCTGCTCTGAGAAAACCCGAGCAACCTCCTTTTCGGCCTCTTGCAAAGCACTAGAACTGAGGGGGGGCTCAGCCAGTAAAGGGTTAAATTCAAACACCCGCTCCTCCCCCTCCACCTTTCCTTCCCCCACCGAATCCCCTAAGAACAAACAGTCCAGGCTAAAAGAATCATTGTTCTGACCTTTAGATAGAGCTTCAACTGCCACACTGCCTAAACTCCCACAATCATCTGAACTGTCAACATGATCAGAAACTAAACCGCAGCTCAACCAGCCTTGATCAGCCTCTTCTTTCTCTTCTGGTCTGTCTCTTGAATAGCGTGGGTTCGGGCGATCAGAAAGGCTGAGATTTAGCTCGTCGTCGGCTGCCCGTCAGACCCAGCACAAAGGCCGGCGCTCTCCAGCCTTGTTCGCAGAATTCGCCCCTCCACAATCGAGAGGGCGAAACTTAGACGATGATAGATGAAAGAAGTCATCTATCACCGTCCCATGCCTGCCTCGCCCCACGTGATGACTTAAGTTGTCACGTGAGCTTTTAAAACCGATAGGAAGTTCACCCACTGGCCCGACCGGCTCAACCATTCTTAGAGCCGGTTCGGAGAGAGACTTAGCGCGCGAACCGATCTTTCCCAACTTAGCCACATCAGCATAGGACGGGCCACCCTCTTTACACAACCCTTCTTCAAAAAAAATTGAAAAAGAAGCCAAAATAGGAAGGCTTCGAGACTTGGGACACCCCTGCCCCTGTTCCCCTTCCTCTGTAAAACGCCCACACTCAACAGACTTACCCGCCAGCCCCTGAAGGCCACATGTACACCCCCCTGCGAGCTTGTCAGATTCTTCAACCTCTGGTCGTCTTCCCCAAAGCAAAGCTTCAACTTCTGAAACTAACCAGACCTTGTGCCAAGCTTCTTCTGAGAGAACTTCGAAGATCCGCGGCAAGTTCTCCGGATTGATCCCAGCAACCTTGAGTTCCACCGCTCTCAAGTTACTTAAGTTAGCCTCCAACAGAACTCCACCCATCGCTCTAGTAATTTTCCCCAGAATAAGGTCATTCCAAAGGTTGAAGGGAAGACCGAGAAGTTTAATCCAAAAACTGCCGGCTCTGGGTTCAACTTCGTTGCAATCTGGGCCCAATTCTGGACCTTAATCAGGCTTCCTTCTACAAGGAAAGAATTGAAGAACAAAGTCTTATTTCCAATATCTAGGAGGGCTTTCTTTTCAGCAAAAGGTAGCAACAATACATCTTCCTCTGATCCCAGCCTCTCAGTTAAAACTTCTAAAAATTTCGTCCAGTCTTCTAACACCCTTTCTGCCACTAAAACCACCCTCTTCTCCCAGCTCCCTCTCCCTTCTTCCACTGCTACTCGTCGGAGGACAGACGAGCTGGACACCAAAACTTCAGGGTAAAGCTTTGGGCGGAGCACTGAATAATCCCTCGAGCCAGGGGCTTCTTCTACTCCACCTTCGACCTCCAAGAGAAAAGCCTGAAGATTAGAAGCGAAAGAAGCCCACCCTCTTCGCTTCAGACCTTCTGGAATACACAACACTTGCTTTTTGTTAAAACCAAAGAATTCGGTGACCATAATGAACCACCCTTTTCCATTCCTTTTTAGCACCGCTTCGAACCTCTTGTTCTCATAGGTCAACGAGTTTCTCCAACCTTCTTCTCGAAAGGAATTTACAGCTCCATCTACAAAACCTTTCAGCCACACACAGGCCTCCTCTGGTAGGAGAACCGACGCCCTGCTCCCTTCTCTGATTTTCAAAAGAGCCTTCCCCTTTGTCCTTCCCTACTCAAAGAGGAAAGATTTTACTTCAATGGACAAATCCAGTCTCCATTTCCCCGCCAGCTTGAACTTCCTCTCCTCTCCCATATTCTTAACAGTTCAGTTATCTCCTCTCCGACGCCTTGCTCCCTTCTCTGATTTTCAAAAGAGCCTTCCCCTTTGTCCTTCCCTGCTCAAAGAGGAAAGATTTTGCTTCAATGGACAAATCCAGTCTCCATTTCCCCGCCAACTTGAACTTCCTCTTGCTATGTCCATATTCACAGTCATCAAAGACATAAGTTTGAGCCTAAAGCACACAAGTGTGTCTTTTTGGGATATGCCTCCACACAGAAGAGGTACTGCTATTTTGATCCAGTTCGTGGCACTCGCTTTGTTTCTAGAGATGTCACATTTGTAGAGTTTGTTCCTTTCTTTGCTACTTCTCTTGAGGGAGAGAATTTAGACAAGTTGTTTGCATTGTCACCATCTGTTCCTCTTCCAATTCCCATTGAATCTTCTATAGAGTCTCCTCCAGTCGAGTCATCTATCCCTACTCGCCCTCCTCCTACTTCATCCCCCTACTTTTCCTTCCCATCCTATTATCCAGAGGTGATACCAGAGACAAAGACTCAGAGACATGCAAGTTGTTTCCACGCCTTTAGATGTGCCTCTTACTCCTCCCATCACTACTGAGGTAACAGGTCAGCCCTCTTCTACCACTTCGGATACCTTCCCTAACCTTGATCTCCCTATTGCCCTTCACAAAGGCAAACGGAAATGTACAGCTCATTGCATTTCCAAACACCTGTCCTATAGCCTTCTTTCCCCTTCCTACTATTCCTTCGTTGCCTCTGTTTCCACGCATGTAACTCCTAGATCTGTCCCAGATGCCTTGTCCAAACCAGAATGAAGGGATGCTATGATGACTGAACTAGATGCTTTGCATAAGAACAATACCTGGGAAATTGTGGATTTGCCTAAGGGAAAGGATCTGGTTGGCTGTAAGCAGGTGTTCACTATTAAGTATCATTCTGATGGTACTGTTGAGAGATATAAGGCCCGTTTGGTTGCTAAAGGATATACTCAGATGTATGGTATTGACTACTTAGAAACTTTTACCCTAGTAGCCAAGATGACTTCAGTTCGACTTTTGCTATCTTTAGCTACTACTTTTGATTGGCCTCTTCATCAATTTGATGTAAAGAATGCTTTTTTGAATGGGGACCTAAATGAAGAGGTCTATATGTCTTTACCTCCAGGGGTATATGTCTTAGGAATTGAAGTTGCCATATCTAAGGATGGTATCTTCATTTCTCAGCGGAAGTATGTTCTTGATCTCCTTGTAGAGACTGGGAAACTGGGGGCTCGACCTGCTTCTACTCCTATTGACCTAAATCATAAGTTGTCAGCGACTAAAGGTGAACTATTGCTTGATAAGGGAGTGTTCTAGAGACTGGTCGGAAAGTTACTATACCTTTGCATGACTTGGCTAGATATTTCCTATGCAATTAGTGTAATCAGGCAATTTATGCATTCTCCTAGAGATACACATTTAGTAGCTGCTGAGAGAGTTCTGTGCTATCTAAAAGGGACTCCAGGGAAAGGTATCTTATTTGCTAAGCATGGACACATGAAGCTGGAAGCATACACTGATGCTAACTAGGCTAGATGTATTGATGATAGGAGGTCGATTTCGGGTTACTGTGCTATGGTAGCAGGGAACATTGTATCATGGAAGAGTAAGAAGTAGTCTATAGTGGCAAGATCTTCAGCTGAAGCGGAGTACAGGGCAATGGCACATGGAGTTTCTGAACTTTTGTGGTTGAAATCACTTATAGATGAATTGGGTATAGACTGTGAGAAGCTAATGATGTTATATTGTGACAACTAAGCTGCTATCAGCATTGCACATAATTTTGTTCAACATGACAGAATTAAGCACATTGAAGTTGAAAGGCATTTTATACGAGAGAGAGTTGCCTTAGGAGAAGCCTGTCTACCATTTGTTGCTTCTGAAAAACAATTGGCTGATGTTTTAATAAAAGGTGTTCCTAAAGGAAAGTTGGCTCATTATATAAGCAAGCTGGGCATGATGGATATCTATGTTCAGCTTGAGGGGGAGAGTAAAGGGACTAGGCCGAATGGGCCCTAGCCCATTCGTGTCTTTCTAATTGGTTCTTTCTTGTTATGTTTTCTTATTGGGCCTTTTCTTTATGGGCCTTTAGCTCTTGCTTATGTTTTCTAAGTATAATGCTGCTGTGGATGCCTACTTAAGGGCAATCTTGTAAATTATGTAACTTAAGCAAGTTTATTAAAAAGGATTAGTGGGAGAAAGAGGAGATTATCGAACTCCTCCTTTCTTCTCCAATCTTCCTTCTTTTTCTTGTTGTCTTCTTCTTCCCTAATTTCTTTTGCTTTATTCTAAAATATTCTACTAATTTTATTGGTTTGAATCACATCTCAAACCATATAAAGATTTTTTTAGTTTGCAAACTTTTCCTTCACACCCTTGTGCTATAAAGCCAGGAGGCTAAATCATGTACACTTCTTTCAGATCCCCATTTAAGAATGCATTTTTTATGTCCAATTGGTGGAGCTCCCAATCAAAGTTAACAGCCAAGGATAGTATAATCTGAATAGTGTTCATTTTAGCAACCGGGGCAAAAGTCCTAGCGTAGTCAACCCCATACACCTGAGTATACCCTTTTGCAACTAACCTGGCTTTATACCTCTCAACTGACCCATCTGCTCTATGCTTTACTGTGAATACCCACTTACATCCCACTAGCTCTTTGCCTTCAGGAAGATTCACTAACTCCCAAGTGTTGTTTTTGTGAAGAGCACCAACTTCTTCCTTCATTGCCTCTGTCCATTCAAGTATAAATAAGGCATCTGCAACACTTTTGGGAATGGAGACACAACCAATGGCAGTCAAAAAGGCACGAAATGAGGGAGCAATGTTTTTGTAGGACAATAACTAAGCAATAGGATGCTTAGTAGTACATGATCAAACCCCTTTTCTATGAGCAATTGGGACATCAAGATCATTAGTAGAGTCATCAATAGCAATAGGTTCAGTAATATCAGAATGAACAAGGGTACCTAGATTTTCCTTCAAGGAGTCAGATGGTGCTGGATGTATAGTCTCAAGTTGCTCCACAGCCTTTGAGTTCAGCTTTCCCTTGCGGTGCCTCAAGAAGACAGAATGGAGAGGAGTTAGGAATAAAGGGAAGAGGAATTTGAGGAGTTGGACCTTGCCTCTCCTCCTTCACACTATTCTCCCCTTGAGGAGAGGCTTGGAAGAAGGGTTCAGATTCAAAGAAGGACACATCCATCAACACAAAGTATTTATGTGTGATCGGATTGAAGCATTTGTAACCTTTCTGGGAAGAGGGATAACCCAAGAAAACACATGGAACAGATTTGGGATCCAATTTACCCCGACTAGGAGAGAGATCGTGAACAAAACACTTACACCCAAACACATGTAGGAGAATGGAAAATAAAGGAGATTGAGGAAAAAGAAGTTGATGTGGGGCCTTGTATTGTAGGAGGCACGATGGCATATGATTAATAACATAAGCTACAGCCATCACAGCATCAACCCAAGACCGTTTTGGAACATGCATGTGAAGCATCATTCTATGGGCAACTTCAAGGAGATGGCGGTTCTTCCTTTCAACAATGCCATTCTGTTGTGGTGTTCTAGCACATGAGCTTCTATGAAGAGACCCATGAGAGGAGAAAAACTCGGCTAAGTCATGATGGAAATACTCCTTCGCATTATCCGATTGGAAGATTTAGACTTCAACATGAAATTGAGTGAAAACCATGCAATGGAAATCTTGCACAATCTTGGGTACCTCTTCTCTCGAATACATGGGATATAGCCAAGTGTATCTCGAATAGTCATCAATAAAACTGATAAAGTACTTGTACCCACCCTCAATAGGTATGTTTACAAGGCCCCAAACATCAGAAAAGACAACATGGAAAGGCAAAGTAGATCTTTTATTATTTGATGAAAAAGTTGTTCTACAATGCTTGCTCAACTAACATGTTTGACAATGTAAACTAGTAATAGACATTGACTTGAACAATTCAGGAAACACAACTTTCAAGGACTCAAAAGGACAAACAACCAAGGCAATTATGCCATAACCACAGTTGACTGTTTGTAGACTAATTCATAAGACTCACAGAGGTTGATGCCGCAGGACCAACTTTATTCTTCAAGATGTAGAGGCCATCAACCATATTTCTTTTACCAATTGTCCTCTCCGAGGTTAAATCTTGGAAAATACAAGAATGGGGAGAAAAAGTTGCACAACAGTTTAAGGACTATGTAATACTGCTTATAGATAACAAATTAATAGGAAGTTTAGGAACATGAAGGGTATTGGATAAGACAATGCCATCAGGAAGGGCCACAGATCCCTGACCAGCAATGGTGGATAGAGACCCATCAACAAGTCTCACTTTATCCCTTCCAGAGAGAAGAGTGTAGGTCTAAAAGAGATTGGACTTACCAGTCATATGGTTTGATGCCACTGAGTCAATGACCAAGGTGACTCGGGAGCAGAGGTACACACATGAAATGTAGAAGCACCTTTACCTGATGTAGAAGCGAATGAAGTAGAAGGGGGTAGGAACCGACCTATCTATCTGCCTGAATGTCCTACCATACAATTCCAAATGATCTTTGAAGGAGTTGATGATGTCTTCCTTGGGATCTTGGGGAAAAATAGTAGCTCGATTATTTTGTTGATAGTCTTGTGTGGCCAAATTTGCAGAAGTAAATTTCTTCTAAGGAGGCTTCTTTGAAGTGTCTCGTTTTTTGGTTGCCCACTATCTCCCAACAAGTTTCTCGAGTGTGTCTAAGCTTCTAGAAGTGAGTACACCACAATTTGTCTTTATCTTCACCTTTCCTTGGTTCTCCCTTTTTAATTCCTATGTTATCCCCTCTTGCAACTAGGGCAATAGGTTATTCCCCCTCAGAAACATTCACAAGATTTTTTTTGCTCTCTTCAGATTGGACTAGAGCATATACTTCCTGAACTGAAGGAAGTTCCCTACTTCCCAAAATCTGGACCCGAAGAGGCTCATAAGCCGGATTCAGCCCATGCAAGAAAGCAAAAACTTGTTGTTGGGAGACAAGTTTTTTATAGTCCTTTGCATCTTCATCATTCCTCCAGTCAATGGTCTGATAATAGTCCAGTTCCTTCTAGACAGATGTAAGGGTTGAGTAGTATGTAGATAGACTACGGTCTCCTTGCTTACACGTAGATGATTCTGCTTAAAGTTGATAAATCTTGACAAAGTGCCTCTGTTTAGAATAGGTTGCCTTGGCTTGTTCCCAAATTTCACAGGCTGTGTCAGCCCATATGAAATTTTTCCTTACATGAGGTAACATGGAGCCTAACAGCCATAACATAACCATGCTGTTTTCTTGATCCCATCAATCATATTCAGCAGTACCAGACTTTGGTTATTTTATTTTTCCACTTATATAACCAGCCTTTCCCCTAGTTGTAACATAAAGTTTGATGCCTTTGGATTATTCCAGATAGTTCAGACCATCAAAGGGGGTAATAAACATAGAGAAATTCATGCTGTCCATCCCCCCATTTAAGTTTCCTTGCTAGGAAGTAATACTAGAGGTTGCTGAATCCTTAGTAGCCATTTTCATAGAAAATCTACTGCTGTTTTTTTTTTCAAAAACCGAATCTGATATAGAGGCCTAGAGGGTTCTTCAGCTGAAAAAAAAAAATAGCAGTCTCCAAAAAAATGTTTAACAGTACTGTAGGTGATAACTCTTAGTTGAAACACCTCGGTTTACAAGAGGAGGAGACAACCTGTCCCTACAGCCTCAAAACTGTGACATTCACAGTGGTCAAATGTTTATGTATGAATGTAATAATATATACCTATCTTCCACGACCCACAGCACATAGAAAAACCCTCAGAAAATCAAGTTTTGATCCATTCGGCTGCCACCACAAATCCAAAAATACACCTTACTGCATTCGGTTGCCACCACAGATCTACAAAGATCTCTTACTACATTTGGTTGCCACCATAGATCTGGAGAGATCTTTTACTGCATTCGGCTGCCACCACACTCTTCTCTTTGGTATAGCGACCAAGAGAGAAGAAAGAAAAAATCAGGGGCTGAAGGTTATGCCCAGAAGAAGAAACCACGATCTGAGAAAAAACAGATTTCCAGAAAAGGAAAGAAACCACGATCTGAGAAGAGAAGCTTGCGCCCAGATCAGAGATGCTCTGATACCATGTAGTTCGACAGAGAAGAGGGAAGAGAGAAGAGAGAAAAGAGAAGAATCTATTCTATTAATCTAAAGCTGGCGGCGCCTAAGTTAGTATTTATACTTAGGGCCACAGCTCATAAGAAATACAAGAGGAAAGGGCAGAAATGCTGCTACAAGGCCACAGGCCGCTGTACATTACAACAGTTTGGTATCCAAATTTAGCAGTCACAGTTCATCTCCATATGCCACTTGATTTTTAGCCAAACCTCTACCAACATTTTTCTAGTGGTGCAAATATTAACTTGCTAAAATCTTTTCAAACCCAGGCCACTTTTCTGTTTAGGTATAGAAATTTTATCCCAATTGATTAAGTTGAACTCACTCATCCCTCCAGTGATGCCATAGGAAATCCTTTTGGAGTTTTTCCAATCTTTCTACCACTGCAAATAGAATACGGAATAGGGAAAGAAAATATTAGGTAAGGCCCACCCAATTGGAGTAGGTGATTCTTTAAGGGCTGAGGTTATGGCTGTCATGGAGGGACCGCCAAAGGCAACATGAATCTAAGGAAGCTGATTATATAGAAGGCAATTCAAAGCTGGTAGTGGAGTGGCTGCAAAAAGAAGAAAAAGGATTTTGGGTTTTTAATAACGAAAAGAAAAGATTTAAGTGGTTGAAACAAGATATGGATGTGAAATTCAGTTGGGTTAAAAGAACCGCGAATGGTTTTGCTGATGTATTAGCTAAGCAAGGAGTGAGAAGAAATCATTTGTTTTGGGCTCAATTGTAATAGCAAAATTCTACTTTGGAGAGTTGAGAAAGTTTACCTCTCCTATTCCTGTAATTGTTTTATCATAATTCTAATGAAATTCTGTTATTGATAGAAAAAAAAAAAAGAGAAAATATTAGGTAAGTTAGCTAGAGCACTTTTGATTAATACAGTTTACCATCCTTGAAAGATACATAATCTTCCATGATGTTAGCATCCTTTCAGAACACTCTATGATTGGTTTCCAAATTGTCTTAGATATACATATATCAGTCAATGGTAGCCCTAGATAGGTTGAGGGACGTGCACCAACTTACAGCCAAGCATCAATGCCATATCTTCTATGTTTTGTATCTCTCCTACAGCCATAGTTTTGCCCTTTGGCTCTTTGCTAGATAATATGAAGCCTTGAGACTCCTCAAACCATGTGAGCTGTGAGCACAAATTTAAGATACATCCGTTGTGATTGATCCAGGTCAATATTTTAAAAGGGCAACACACAAGAAAAGCACAACAACCGTTTAGCACTCAAGGAACAAGGTGAGGTGCACTCCTTTTCGAAGTGAGGTGCAAATTTTTTATCAAAAAATAAAAAATAGAAAAATAAAAACTTTAATATTAAAGAAATTAAATATTTTAAGAAGCCCATGGTTCAAATTAAAATATATACACATGAGACATAAAATATATCCAAAGTAAAAATGCACAAGTAAAAGCAAAATATGTGGATTGCACTAAAGTGCTTCAAGCACTTAAAAATTCAAACATGTTAAAACTTTTGATCTGTTTATTTATCTCCCAGTTGCATACTTGCATTGCTTCAAGACTTCAAGTAGCTAGAGTGATGTTAAACATCTTGTGTTCTTAATTCTAGGAGATCAACCCTCTTCCTCTGTAAAGAGGGTTGGGTTATGTTGAGTACCAAGATAATCTCCTTCCACAACATATTATAGAGTCTACTTAGAGATTAAGTTATGCAAATAAACAAAAGGGATGTGAGAAGGTGACTTTGTGGTATCAATTTAGAACTCTGGCTACCAATATATAAATATATAAAATAGAAAAAAGACATAAAATAAAATAAAATAAAATAAAAGAAGGTAGTAAAGGAGTTCTTTTAAGTTTTCTACTTTTCTTTCAATCAGTTGCCTGCTGGTACAGAGTTTCCACAAACAAAAGGCACAAAGAATGGTTAAGGTTGACTCTTCAAAGAACAAAGGTTGTAATACCTTATCCTAGCTTATCCAGCTTAACATTTTATGTTTGGAAAACAAAGCAAACTAAATTTAAATATCATTCTTTTATTACATGGTTGCAGTCTCATCATCATCATCCATGTCCTTATCCCAAAGGTTGTGAAGTATTAGTGCTTAACTCATTTCTTACTACTTCTACACATGTCCTTTTTGGTCTACCCCGAGCTCTTCTAGCCCCTTCAATGTGTAACAAATCACTTCTTCTAACTGGTGCAGTTAGCAGTCTTCTATGCATGTGCCCAAACCATCTTAGCATTCACATTTCTACCACATTCATTTTCTGGACATTGTCGTTTCTTGACTGCCTAACACAACTATGTTAACTTATTTATGCGATTATATTGATATTTTAAATTTAGAACATATATTTTTCATCAACTAGTGACTAGTAACTGTATTGACTAAAGAGGCCAAAACAACTAGTAAGCCCCTCACCACATTGATAACGCTGGCAGAGAAATCAGCAGACTGCTGAACTGGACCTAGGACCATTTATAGGTCAAGTCCGATGCAGTTCAGTCTTGTCTTAACCAAATTCCAAAAGAAGCTGAAAAAAAGAGCTGAAGTGACTGTACAGCACCATGACAACAAGTGATTTAAAAGGCATGCCCTCTAGCTGCTTTGAGGGCTAACCTCGGTGCATAGCTTCTTCGAGAGGTAAGACTTTTACATCCCCCCCCCCCGGGTTTATTTCTTGGACTGTTAATAAAATTTATGGTTAGCCCCCTTTAAAAAATAAGGCATGCCTGGCTGCACAGATGACGTGCATTTCAAGGCATATGCCTTGCCTAGGCTCAAGCACGGCCCCTTTGAAAAGGTGTGTGCCTAGTGTGCCTTGTGCCTGGGCATGAAAAGCCCCTTGTATTTTTCTTAAGAGCCAAAAATCAGAGTGGTTGGTGCCCCACTCTCTTATGTATTTAGGATGAAACATAATACAAGGTACACTGACAAAAGTACCCTTACACCTAGTGGCCTATGTGTTTATAGCCATTTTAGTACTGACTGAGTTGCAGCCAATGGATAATGGTGGAAGTATATATGTATTTTTTGAAGTGGGCACAGCAATTGATTTTCCCAGGGTGCAATATGTGGTTGAAATTTCACAAGTTTTTCTTAAGGCATATGTAAGTTATGGTAGAGTCGTGGTAAAGGTGGGAAGTGTCTAGTTTTGTCTTTTTCTTATAACAGCTTAACAGCTGAAGTGGCTGACATGAGAAGCTTATTGCTTCGTCTTTCAGTGAATAAGATTTTAAGGAGGTCAAGGGCTCCTTAATGCTGCTGCTGAAGTTGGATAGGCTACTATACCATTGAATATTTTACTATTTAATTGATTTATCTAAGACAAAGCAATAAGTAATTTAGTTCAGCAACTTCAGATGTTACCAAATTGCCCCTGCTTTCTTATTAAGGAATCACTCAAGGAAAAGAGAAAAATATTTTGCCACCTCTCCCTGACAGTAACAAAACTCCCAAGGAAGATTACCTAATAAGACCGCTACTAGCCAACATATAGACAACAATGACATACATTGCTTTTTTAACACAACATATGTAGGAGAAAGCATAGACCATGAACCATAGCCATATATGGCAAACAAGGTTCAAAAAATCACAATGTATTGGGGCATATCGTATCATATTAATAGCGCCCTGATACGCTAAATAAGGGTTGTTTCAGGGTTTAATGTTTTTCATGGGTGTAGGTTGGCCTGAGACCAACCCCCTGTGAAATTTTGAAAAAAAAAAAGCTAAAAATAGGAGTCATCAGAGAAACACCCAATACATACATTTGTGAGTATCAGGTTTATCGATACTTTGAACCTTGATGGCAAACAAAGATGGCCACTTCTTTTCTCCAGAACCAATTTTTGTAGAAGGATTGTTCTTCTTTGATTTTGATCAAATAGATCAATATTCTTCAAACAAATAGTGCAGGTAATTGCCTTCTTCTATTTGTTGTTGTTTGTGAATTTTTCTAGTTGCTTTTAAGATAATACATCTTAAATGGCTCGAATAAGCCTCCTATATCTGCAATTCTCCTAGGCCATTCTCCTAGGCCATACACCCATCTAGCTCCCATTATCTGTCCTACCATCAAGCACAAGCTCTTTTGGTATATCAGTCATATCCACTGGTTACTGCAACTACAATAATGAAGCAAGCTCCAGTCTCAATTTGCCACTGTATAAACTACCATTGGTTTGACTTTCACCATAATGCTTTAGGTTAAGGAGCTCTTCCTTAATGATTTTTTTTTCCTTTTCTCATGGTAAACACATCCTTCTTACACATTAAGCACATGTACCTTTGGCTTTCCTTCTTACCTGAAGTATACTTTTCCTTCCGTTTTGAAATAAACTGCATATACTGAACAGTCTGAACTCATTTAAGGCAATAGACAGGAGATCCCAGCAGATGACAAAGGGTCATAATAATTTGTCATACACGAGGTACAAAGTAATGCCTTGTTAAGGATCCGCTTAGATTGGTTAATGTCATCTACCTCCATTTCTTAAAGGTTTCTGTTGAGTTTAGGTTTCCAAGTAAATACCATTGAAGAAGTTAAGGAGGAAAAACAAAAAGAAAGAGAAAAAAAAAAAAAAAGATTATGGGCAAGAGCTACCCCATATAGCTTTTGGAAGGTAGACTAAGCTTAACTAGCACCAGAAAGCATCTTACTGGATGCCTGATAGATCACCAAGAACCCACATCATTTGGAACGAAAAGTAAAAGCAACCAATTGGCCTTCCTATAGAATTAGATCTAAGAATATCCAAACCCCTTTGCTCGGAGTTCTCAGCTGGATAATCTGACTAAAGGCCATTTATTTTTTTTATGGTTATTCATGAAATTCAAAAAGGAAAACATGTCCCACTACTTTAACTGGCAAATGAATGGATAAATATAGGAAATTTGTTACTCACCTCTACGCATTGCTCCTCAATCTCATGTCTCAATTTCAGAACATACTCAGCACTCACGTCCATGTTGTTTAGAGCCGTTGTGATCTCCGTTGCAGTCTTCTGAGCCCCAACACCACCCAAGAACAGTCTTGCGCCAAGGTTCGGCTCTCTTATTTTCTGTTGCAATGCATCTTGGTACTCATTGCCCAACAAGTTCATGGTACCACTAAGAACAGCAAGGACCGAGTTGATATTTGATGTTGATATGGCCCTTCTGCAACAACTCTGCAAAACATAAAACACATCGTCCACCATGGAAGTAGTAAGACTGTCTGGGACGTGCTCATCGATCTTTATAGCCTTCCTCACGTTTTCCACCATGAAGAATTCCTCCAGAATCACATAAAACCCAGTAATTTCCTGAACTACTTTGTTAAAACTTCCACTCCTAAATGCTTTTGTAGCTCGGGGTCCCAACTCCGGGTCAACAGAACTCAATCCCCTTATCTTTGACACCATGAATTCAGTGTAATCCTCGCCCAACTGCGTCAGCGACAATATCTCTTCCAAATACAATTCTATCTCCCTCGGATCGGGTCCTTCTGCAGATCCAACAGAAAGCAAATTCTTGCTATAAGAGTTGATATCCGACGCCAATTTACCCAAATTCCTGTAATCCATATACTTCTTCAAGATGAGAGAACCTCTAGAATCACACTCTTCTTGAAGCTCACAGATGGCATAAACAATTGCATCTTCTCCGCAAAGGCTACGCAAGATCTCATCATTTTCTTCGACAGCCAACACGATGTCTTTGAATAGGTTTGTCAAACAGCCAACGAAATTAACCTGATTCTGTGCACCCAAGTTCTGATCCACGATCTCGGTCAAATGCTCAAACTCCATTCTCGATCTCATAGCAATCACCTTTCTCAAATAAGAAACATAAAACTGCAATCCCTCTTCTTCAAGGCCGAGCGGGGGGAAGAGCCGGATGAAGCGCAGAATAGTCGGATGGTCCCTTTGATCAATCGCCGCGGATAATCTCTTCCGAACGATTCCTTCGAGCTGTTTCTTCGACGCCAGCAACTGTTCCCTTTGATCCGACCCCGAATCCCTGTACTTCGCATCGATCTGCAGAAACGTCTGGACGTACTTGGCAGCCGATTCATAATCTTCAGTCTCTAGGGCTCTTTTCACCCCTTCGATACAATTACCCCTCTCAACAATGGCATCTATTCGTGATAACGTTTTCTGAACACGAGACTGAGCGAGATCGAGCTCTCGAACTTTTCCGCTCACCTGGTCGGCGAGGTCGCAAGTCGAGCGGACGTTGGAGAGCATATAGTCGGAATCGGCCTTGACAATCTCGAGAACCTCGGCCGATTTCTGAAGATTGAGGAGCTGTTTGTCCAATTCCGTGCGTTGAGTGAGTAGTTTCTCGAGTTCGACATCCAGGCCTCGCTGATACGCGATGCATTCATGGAGAAGACGGGTCATGGCGCCAACATCAGTGAGCTTGCGGACCTGCTCGAGGGCTTCGCGGCTGCCGAATTTTACGGAGGCAACGCCAGTTTCTTGATCCTCTTCGGCGACGGATACTGCTCCGTTCATCGAAGCCATTGTTTCTCTGAAAATGTGAATTGTGAGATTTGAGACACAGTTTCAGGAATCCAAATGGAAGGTGGTTCCATGGGAGTTCAGATCTGCGCCCCACAAGTGGGCGCCCCACAGTATCCCAGAGCACATCCCCGCCGTGTATTGGGAGCATCTCCCGATGATGTCGATGTTCCCAATGCACGGTGGAGATGTGCTGTGGGACGTTGTGGGCGCAGATGTGAATTAGTTCCGAGATCAGATCAGCTTGGGGTGGGTACTGGGGAGTGGGGGCCCTCGCGCTCTCGGAGCGTGAAACGCGTTCTCAAATCTAAAGGGCTGTTAATAGGTCGGGTCTAACCCGATAGACGCCGACAGGACCGAACCGACTGTATCGATTCTGGCTCTAGGGTTTAGAGAGGGTCGGTTCTGGTTATTGTTTATTGGTCATCATTATTGTTGGACTGGGACCGGTTCTACCCTGTTTCGAGCCGATTCAGACCTGACCTGAGCTATATATATTAAAGATATAATATTTTTAATAGGTTTATTAAGATCGAATCCAAAATCGATCGATTCAATTCTAGGTCTAAATTTGGGGCTAGTTCTACCCTATCCCAACCCAGACCCAATCCATTGACAGCATACTTAAATCCAGAGATTCTCTACAAGGATAGAGTGAGGATGTAAAATATTAAATATGCGAACCAAAATACCTTAAAGTATTCTCTTAAACTATCCTTAAATTTTAGGAAATGGACTTATACACCCCTACTATTTAGAAAATTCCTTAAACTATTCCTAAGTTTTCTAACAATTGACTAACTCTGCCCTTATCATTAATATACTACCATATTCCGTTTCACATGTGATTAGACGTTATTGTTATAACTTTTATGAAACCCAATTTTGCCCTCTTCATAGTTCATTCAATTCATAACGGTGCCAGTACAAAAACATGGAAATTCAACAATAATTGAAAAATGTAGGAAGAAGATGGTTAGAAAAAGCTCACGAGTTTTGTTTTGGGTTCGATCAAGATAACTCTACCACAATCATGGCGAAAATTGTCATCCATTGAACTGAGCATTTTTATGCTTGAGATGTTATAAGATCAAAGACTATGCGCTAAAGACCAATCTTTTCCCACTACTTTCAACTCAAGTACTATTTTAGGAGGTTAGAGTTCATTTACACATGACTATGATATGATCTAAATTACAAATACATTTTTCTAGTACTCAATACTCATTGATGGGCATCTAATTCTAATCTTCCACCTAGGCTTTGTCCACTTTTCAAGAAGTTACTTACCCAGGTATGTGTTCCCTGGGAAATACTTATACGGGTAAGTGCATTTACCCATGTTCTTTTATTTCTCTCCCAAGTGAAAATGTTACTTACCTACCTAGGAGATAGGAGATAGTGATACCTAAAGAAATTAATTTTCTAGGGACCCCACATAAATCTTAAAAAAAAAACATGGGTAACTTGGTTAATAGGAACCATAATCCCATGGACCAACTTTCTCCCTATCAAAATCCAAAAAATAAATAGTCTCTCACTTTTGGTTCTATCTCCAAAGTCTAAATGATGAAAACCTAAAACAAGTAGTGGCTCAAAGTGTTTCAATGACCAATACTTTAGTTAGGCAAAGTTATTTGCTTGCTAAGTTGAACCTTCGGTTAAAATTCCATTTACAAAGAAGGCTCAGTTATCAATTGACATGTGATTTGGGATGTAATTTTTTATGGATCATTTATAGACATTAGCCATACAAGGTTAATGAAGAAACTATTGAATAAACCACTAAGCAAACCACAAAGGGTTTTTTATTCTTTCACTTATTTGATTGGTCAGAGACGAGAGGTGGGTGGTGATTATGTACAAGGATTTCTTGAAAATTTAAAGAATAATGAAGGGCATAATAGACATTTTAAAAATTTTGAGAATTTTGGTTTAGCTTTTCTACTATCACATTATCAAAGGCAAGGCATATATAGAATAATGAAGGGTATAATAGACATTTAAAAAATTTTGAGGATTTTGGTTTAGCTTTTCTACTATTGCACTATCAAATGCATGGCATGTATCTAAAATTTTAAAGAGCAATGAAGGGTAAAATAGACATTTTCAATATTTTTTTTGTTAATGTTTAACTTTAAGGGATTTTGCAAACGATAGGGAAAGTTTTAGTTCGTTTGTTAAAACTTAAGGGTAATGTAAGAGATTGACCCTATATCTAATACATATAATATATTGGTCATGTTTGGTATCATTATTGTTTTCTTAAGAAATAGCAATGCCTTGGAATTTGGCAAAGTTCACCTAAGTTTTGTGTACATTTTTAAATTTTATTTGGTACTAGTTATGTGTATATTTTGACACTTTTTATAGATCCAGATGTATGAACTTACTTGAAATTGTTTCAAAACACTTAAAAACATTCAATCAAATAAGAAAATGTAGAAAAAAGGAGAAAACACCTATATGGTTGTTAGAGATGTAGTTTTAAAAAATCTCAAGGGAGAGATTTGAGGTGTATATAAAGATATTGTATTTAAAGCACTATTTGCCCCCATTTAAGTAATTGAGTTTATTGTTGGGATTGTAGGCAAATTTATTTTTAGAATACAACAGAGCCTTAGGTGAGAAACTATGATCAACAAAGTTGAAGAATCCTTGAAAAACCTTTTATGGGACAATAACAATTCAGAGTGAATTATGTGTAAAATGACTTAAATTACGCCCATTTTATAAATTTTAAAGAATCACTATGGAAAGGAACAAGTTTATTTGAAATGGTTCTCTATATAGTCACATATTTGAATTATGTGATTGTTCATAGTTAATGATTGTTAACTTTTAAATGATGTCCCTTAATTATATCTAATCAAATCATGACCATTGGATTTAACTTAAAATGTCAACGGTTATGTTTCGACCTCCCAAAAATGTTCAATCATATCTTTGCACAATTTGTACAATTCACAAACCATGTCATATGTAATTTGCGATTGCCATTGCATTTTACAGTTGTTATTGTACTTGCAAATTGCATTCTACAATTACGATTGCCATTGCATATGTGATTTACAAATATGATGGAATTTCACCTACATTGGTCATCTCTTATACGATTAGGATTTGTAATGTTTATATCACTTTGCAATTATGATTGTGATAATAATCTCACCTATGATTAGTATTAACCCTATGTATTTTGATGATAACAAATTCATTTTGAGTACTAATGAATGTTAAGTGTGTACTTGTGCCAAGAAACATTTATTGAACTAAAATGAATAATAATCTACTATGAAGAATCAAATGGATTTGGGCATCTGTTTATTAACTAAGAATTTTCAAAGAAGATAAATGCTTCAAAGGGATAGAAGGAATAAGTATTGACTTCTATCGACTTCTAATGTTTTATTATATCTCATTTCTTAGGACTTGATGTAATCTTTTGCAAAAGGATGTATACTATGGGTTCTCATAGACCAAACTCATTTGACTTAATCTTAAAGATGAATGACTAAAATTAGGTATAGTTCTTAGGTGTTTTTAACTTTTTCATGGTTTTTAAAAAGTGAAAAATCTAAGTTTAAAAGTGCAAGGAAATGATCTCTAAACTTTTAGAATCATAATCTCAAAATTTCTAAGGTTGAGAATTGTTAATAGTCAATTGCCATTAAAGTTATAATTGACTATCCTTGCCAACAAAGATCGATGCCACTCAATAGTCGACTATCCATGAGAATATGGTTGACTACCTGTAATAACCAAGGCTAGTGTCACTTTGACACTACTCAATAATCGACTACCAATTAGTTATAGTTGACTATGCCTCATAGGCATAGTTCGACTAATCGAACTATAGTTGACTAAGTATTGGCTAGGGATGTTTATAGTTCGACTAATCGAACTATGTGCCTATTTTCCAAATTGAACTAGCACCACCGATTTTTGGAAAACCATTATTGAAATTGTATTGAAGCTAATTAGTTAACCGGTTAATTGGTTTGGTTTTTGACCAATTTAGTTCATCATGCTTTTAATTTTTTATATTTATAATATCATATATATAATAAAAATACTGAAAATACATATACATATATATATATATATTTATATATAATGCATGTATATTCATTTATAATATATAGATAATACACACACACACACACACTGGAATGTTTGGTTAACCATTTGTTTTTTATATTGGTTAATTAGAAAGAAATTGGTTTTGTCGGTTCGATATCTTGGTTTTTCAATTTTTGGTTATCGCTCCTAATACTCAACTTTTAGGAGGAAGTAGTCAACTTTTAAAGAAAAGAGACTATGTGTAGTAATAGACTACTAATTCATGATAGTTGACTACTTGGCGAAAAATCTAACCATTTGATGGTTCAATGACTCTTTCTTCTAATAAGTATTTAATTTTTTTGGGAATTTGATTTCTAAGTTTGGTTTAATCCATTCCTGAGAAATCTATAATGTTACTTGCTCTCAAGCACTATGAATCAATATTTTTTATTAAAAAATGAGCTTGAATTGTGAAAAATATCAAAATGAAAAAAAAAGAACATTTTGAGCAAGAGTATTTTAGGAAAGACTAGTTTTTTTAGCTTAATCAATTTATACAAGTGAGAAAAGCTTGCCTTTTGGCTTATTCATTTTTTTATTAAGAATTCTTAAACTACTTCTTTAAGCAGTTGAACCTATAACATCGTTGCATAACTCTTGCATTTTATATAGTATGCTTGTATTAGTTTCATCAGCTTGTCAGGAAGGCATTTTTATTGTATGTGTTTTACATTGTTTATTATCTTGTTGTATCTATGTCTAAGTGTAAATACAATCAATGTTTGGTTGGTACTTACAAGCCCAACTATTCAAGTTTGGTTGATACCCACAAGTTCAACCATTCAAGTCTTGTTGGCACCTAGAAGTCCAACTACTGGAAGGTTTTGTAGCACCAAAAAATCCAATTAATTTAGTGGAAATTCTCAAGAGGTTGCCTAAGGAGATGACATAGGATTAGGTTTGTTCGTACCTCTATAAATCCCTATGTGTATTATTTTGTGCAATTGATTTCCTTTATTTGTTTGTTTATCTTGTTAATTGCATCACACTATATTGTACACACAACCTTCCACTCCATCAAATTTTGCATTCATAGTTTTAGAAGGTCTTAGTTGGGGGAAAATCTTTTAGAACCCAATTAACCCCTTTCTTGGGTTAGGTTATCTAGGAAACAATAATAATACATCTCCGATTTTAATATTATCACAAAATATATAGTTTCCTTGCGTGTGACTATATGATTACAAGCAATGTGTGTTTCTAAAACATCTCATTGTGTCGTATACACAAGTGCACTTGTGTGTGCATAGGTTATACAATATCAAGTCTCTATATCTCCTTTGCTAAGCTCTTACATATAACATAAATCAAGTCTTGTAATTTTCCAATGTGAAATAAAGTATAAATTATAAAAAGAGAAAATAAAAGACAAAACAAGAGTTTTAGTGGGAATTATGAAAACCACTTTTAAAGTGCATGTATAATGTGATTAACTATGTAATTAATTTATCAAACACCTATTGAATTTAATTTCTAATGATATTAAGATCCAACAATTCCCTACTTTAATTGATTAATTACATAGGTCTCTATCAACCTACATTATTATGAATACATGAAAGTGTTTTGAAATTTAAACCTTTAATTTGTACAAGTATTTCAAAATCTTGTCAAAATTATTAGTGGTAAACTTTAAACAAAATACTCTAAAGATAGACATGAAACACTTATATGCATAATAATATCACATAGATGAAATTCCATTATGTGTTTTTGTTACTTAATATTTTAGAATTTCATAAAGAGTATAACTCAACCTCCTTTTGTAGCAGACAACACTAATTATTATTTATTTTAAGGGAAAAGTTTTTAAAGTACCCCTATGGTTTAGGAAATTGACTAACTCTACCCTTACTATTTACATATTGTCTTAAAGTATCCCTGAGTTTTTTGACAATTTTCATCGTTGTTAAATATTGATGAAAAGAAGAAAATGTCAAATTTACCCTCCATTATTTTTTAAATTTTCAAAATAAAACCCAACTGATAAAAACCTAGTAGAAGATGAATGATATCAGGGCCAACAACCGCCCAAAACCTAAAGCTCCTGTCTCCAGTGTATACACCCTCCCTCGCTTGATCATGTTATCGCCAAGCCTCCCCTTTTGCTAAACAACACTGTTGTTCCTATTGCCACCACTACACCCATGATCCTCCTCGCCTCTCTGTGTTGTAATCCTAAATCCTAACTTCATTCCATGTGACCACGAGCAATATTGTACTCTATTTCTTTTTCTTTTTTTCATTTTTTCCTCTCCCAATCTCTCATCATTCTTCAGAAGAGCGTAGAGAATAGAATAGGATAATATCGACATAGACTTTTTGGGAACTTGAAGCAATGTCTATAGTAGAAAATGGAATTTCTGAAAAATGAAAGAGAACAGTGAGACAAAAGAAGGGGACAAATAGGTGACACTAAAGAGGATTGAAGCAAAACCATGGATGAGGATTCATGTAGAAGTCTGCTTTTTCTTTGTATCTCTAGTGGTGTGTTTGGAAAGCATGAATTAACGACTACCTTCGGGCTTGGGGAAGGTTTGATTGCTCTGATGGATCATTATGATCTTTTCCCTTTTTAGATCACCAAATCTAGTTTAGAGACCAAGCTCTTCAAACCATTACCTCCGATTCAGGTTTTTGCAAGACTAGCTAGCCCCTACCCCTATGCCCTACGAGACTAGCCATTGATGCAATTCACTTTCATTATTGGAGACTCAACTAGGCCTTTAACGAAATTATTCCTGATTTGAGGTGGTCTTGGAAGAAGCAAAGGATCAACTCCTTAGATAAAATGAAACGACAATAGTTCTTTGACGAAAGAAGAGGAAATCTTAAATTTAAATAGGTTCAGAACAAGACATATTATTGGATGCCATGGGGTCAAATATTGTTTCTAATAGATTTAATGTTGTGGACTTTGTGGGCTAATAAGGTTTGAAGCTAGTCTACTTTGTCATTCTTAAGTTGAGATCAAAATGTTCTAAACTACATATTTTCATACACATCAGATTACTGTAATTCTTAAAGATGGCCAATAGCATGAAGGTGACATTCTAGTTGGGGCAAATGGAATCTAGTCAATAATACATTATTTTCCTCATATATCATTTCATCTAATATCAAATTCTTTCCATTAAAATAAATATAATTCCTCAAAATGTTCCATAGATTCAGAAATTCATAATGAATAGTAAGAGAAGCGGATGGGTCAAAAAAGGGAATGATGCTTGTGTGGGTTTAGCCATTAACAACATTAAAAAGCAACGCTTCAAATGTTGAATGACCTGGCACCAAGACTGAAAGTTTGAAATAGATGACATGTATGAATTGGGTGGATTTCCCTTATTTTTCTTTTATTTTTGTAAAGATACCCAAGTATTGCAATAGAAGAATTAGTGTAATCAACACTTAGGAGATGCAACTTTCCCGTTGCTCTTGAATAAACTTTACTGATTTCTATCATCAGATTTAGCACCGTGCCACATGGTGATTCCAAATACATCAATAGCTCCCTTGTTGGAATAACCCTAGCCCATTACATCTACAACAAATGTAGCTCCCCTACCTCTACTATTTTTGCAACAACAACAAGTTTTCCTTTAGTCACTAACCTTGGCAATAGAGTTGACTTAGAAGTGGGTTCCATGGGGGTACTTTAAGAAATTTGCTCTTATTTTGATGGAAAATTTTTCAGTTTCAGTGTTGATAGTAACTTGTTGTTACCCATTAATAAAATACTAACATTTTTAATTTAGGTTGGATTACCATTACCGATAATTAAGTAAAAGGTATCAATTCCATCGCTTTTGTTGTCATTTTTACCAATTCTTTAGGTAATCCTTAATAAGAGGATCGACCAAGTTTTTACTTAACCTTACATATGTTATTGTAACAATTCCATCATGAATTAATTGCTTACATATTCATGTCTTAGACTTATACGCCTAAACTTACCATTGAGTTGCTTCACTATTATAGTAAATGGAAATTGAAGTTATGGGGTTAAGTTATAGTTTTGTATTTAACAATAAATCTCTAATCCACTTAACCTCCTTCCTATTATCCACCAAGGCTATGAGAATTTGGATATATGTCATGGTTGAGTAAGATATATAAATATTTTTTGGATGTTCAAGAAATCACATACCCTTACCAATGATAAAAATTCATCCAAATGTAGACTTATTATCTTCCTTATTGATAATTTAACTCACATTAGTGTACCCTTCTAATACAACTAGATAATCATTATGAAATAACCCAAGTCCTATATACCTTCTAAGGTATTATAGGACTCTCACAATTTCTTTCCAATGCTCTACACTAGAATTTCTTATAAATAAAGTTAATTTACAAACAACATAAGAAATATTAGGTTTAGTACAAAGCATAGCGTATATTAAATAGCCAGTAGCAATATTATGCTATTACTCTATCAGAATTTTCAACTAACTTTTATACTAGAATCATAAGGAGTGATATATTCTTTAAATCCAAGATGCTTGACTTTCTCAAGTATTTTCTCAATGTAATATGATTAGCTTAATGCAAAACCCTCATTTTATTTTTTAATTTGAATTCCCAATATGGTGTATACTTCTCCTAGATCTTTCATCTTAAAAATAGAAGACAAATGTTTCTTAGTTACATTAATTCCAATTGTGAGCATCTCATCAACAAAGAGGCACACAATCACACCATACTTTTTAGTAAATTTTAAATAAAATGCATTTATCAACATTATTATGTTTGAAACCAAAAGACATAATGTTTAAATCAAATTTCTCATGCCACTATTTGGGTGCTTGTTTTAAACCATACAATGATTTTACTAATTTATAGATTTTCTTTTCATTTCTATGAATTCTTCATTTAAATTACCATCTAAGAAAATTGTTTTAACATCTATTTGATGAACATACAAGTGATAAATAGATATTAATGCTAAGAGTGTTTTTATAGAAGATATTCTAGCCACCAGTGCATAAGTGTCAATGTAATCAATTCTTCCTTTTAATTGAATCTTTGGCTATCAATCTAGCCTTAAATGTTTTTGTAGAATGACCAATGTTATATTTTCTTCTAAATACCCATTTACACATGTTTGCTTTTAATCTCTGTGGAAAATCTACTATTATACATGTGTTATTAAAGATTTTTGAGTCCATTTCATCATTTATAAATTTCTCCTAAAAGGCAATATCTCTAGAAGTCGTAGACTTATTATAGGTTTTAGGACCACTCTCAATATTTAATACAATGAGTATTTTGTTGAGCTTCTATGAGGAACACAATTGATTGACAAAAAATAAAATTAGAATTTAAATGTTTTTCTTTTCTTTGTCTCTAACTTTTTCTAGGTTCCACTATAGGAGTTATAGAAATTTCATTTTCTCTCAGTTTTATCATTGGTAACAAGTTCTAGAATTTGAAATTCTATTTTAGTTTTTTTATCATTTTCTATGGTTTGAAAACATAGTTTATTTTTAAAGAATTCAACGTATCTCAAGTTTCAATTATTGTACATAATTCTTTTTATACTTAATAATTACATAGCATTTTTAAAATTATTGTAAAATTTGCTTTTCAATTTTATTTAAAGGTTATTGTTTATTTATGGTTTTTTCAAAACCATTATAAATTTTATTTGCAATTTTATTATATTATTTTCATATTTTATTCCATTTCTAGTATTCCATTACACTTTTTCAATTTATTTTTTACTTTGTATTCATTATATTCAAATTATTAAAACTTCTGATTTTTTTCAATTTGTTGTCTATTTTGTATTTTGTTAAGTATTTTTTGTTAAATTTTTTATTTTCCCAAAATTTGTATGTTCTTTAGACTTTACTTAGAAAAAAATGAAAAAAAAATAACAAGAAAAAATCAAGACTTGGCCCGACACAGGCTTGCTTGGGCTCGTACTATGGGCTATGGCAAGCCTGACCTTTTAGGGATTTTGTATGTTCTTTGTTGTTGCTAGACCCTTTTACCCAATTTAGAAAAATTTCCCTTCTTTTTGCTTTCCCTGTCTTTCTCTTCTCCAACATTGAAACCTACATCCTCCCCTTCTTTATTTGAGGTCTCCAAGATAGTTGGAGAAGTAGAAGTAGTAGAACTCACCTCAGTGTTTAGACGGCTAACTACCTTGAAAGCTTTCAAACTAGGCAAGAATTGTTTCAAGTTCTCCACCATGAGTCTGGATCTTCTGACCACAACACATTGTTGGCCACATGCATCTAGTTTTACATTTGGTAATATTGGTGATGTAAAGTACAACCAACGTTCCTGATGTGTGGCAGGATGAACGTGGCCAGTAATGTGTCATGGTCAACAAATCCAAACTTGAGCTCCTTCAGCTATTATTCCCCCACTCAAGTCTAATTAGGGATGTTCATAACAAGACCCAAACCGACCAAACCGACCAACCCAGTCCGATCCAACCCGAGTTGGTCGATTTTTCTTTAGTATCGGTCGGTTTCGGGTTACAAAAAAACATAAACCGAACCGATCTGAACCGATCCGAACCGACTTAGATATAAATTATATATAATATATTTCAGATATTATATATATATATCTGATATATTTCAGTTTTAATATATATTTCAGATATATATTTGTGGAAATATATATATTTCAGCGTTATTTCAGAAATATACATATTATATATAAAATTTCTAATATATAAAATATTAGTTTTAATCCATCAAATCATTTTTAATTTTCAGGCATCCAGCCTTTGGTTTGTTAGACTTGAATCCTTTACCGTTCACACCGAGAGAATCATTCACAAAACCGACCCAAACTGATTCAAACCGACCAGGTCAGTTTTACTTAGTATTGGGTCGGTTTCGGTTTCATTTCTAGGTAAATCGACCAGGTCGGGTCAGTTGGAAAAATGCCTGTAAACCGACCCAACCCGACCCGTGAACAACCCTAAGTCTAATCTTCTAGCAATTAAATGAGATACCACAACCTAGTTCTTAAATGTTAAGCTATTATGTTTTGAAGTGTTCTCCCAAACTTTGTTTTTATCTTGGGATTTTGAGCAGGTGCTTCCTCTTCCAACTCTAAAAATCCTTAGGTTGAAAATCTTCATGACATAGGGATCCCTTCCCAGGGTCTCCTCCAATTGTTACAATATTCTTACCCTCCTCAAATTTTGTCATGACCCATACCTATTCATCCTTCAAAGTCCCCTGCCATCTCCTTTTCTTTCTGATGTTCTAAGATCTCAAGCCCTTCGATCTAACCCTAGAATTTCCAAAAATACCCCTTAGGCTTTGCAACCTCTTGTTCTTGTTTCTCTCCTTGAAACTTCTAATAAGTTTTTTTTTTTAAATAAGTGATCCCCACCCCTCTCTTTCCTTTTATAATTACCCACTATTGATTGTTTCTCACCTTCCCCCAACCATTTTACCCAACTCTTGGGCTTCCACCGATTTACTTAGCTCACCACAACATGGTCTTCATCCCCATTTCATTCTTTGACTTTCAAAACTACAACCTCACCCAGTATCTCTTGTTTCTTACCTTCCCACTAGCTTTTTTCCCAACTCTTGGGCTTTTACCGATTTACTTAGCCACCTGCGACATGGCCTTCATCCCCTATTTTTCTTAGTCTAAGTTCTTCCACATTTCATTCTTTGACTATCAAAATTTAAACCTCACTCTCTCCCCTCGATCTCTTTTCCTCCATTCTCAAAAATTTCTATCTAATTTGACCATTTAAAGGTTTCAATGACTATTGCTATTATTGTAAAGCCTTTTAACAAGTTGGGGGAAATTTGAATCATTTTCAAAGAAGATAAAATTCATCCAACATCTAGAAAATGGTCATTTGCTTTCAAATCCTCTATAAATTGAGGTATTTAGCTTGATCCAAAAAGACATGAAAGTAAGAGCAAAGTTTTGAATCAAGGCTTGTGAAAAACAACCTGTGCATAACTTGTACATATTCTATATAGTTGTTTTTCAGAGAGAAGAAGTTAGAGGTGGAATCTTTTAATTAGGAGGAGGAAGAGATCCCTGTGCTTTATCAATTTTATAGGTGAGCCTTGTTTAAGAAGTCGTTGAGATTATTCTTGCCCAACTATTGGGATCTTCCTTCCCGAGTTGATCATTTGTGAACTCTAGCAACTAAGTTAGTTTGAGTTGTTTTGTTCATATCTGCCTATTGATAAGCTGTTCTTGCATGTAAACCTACTCTTGTGTTGATTAAGATAGTAGAGAAAAATTTCTTCTTTGCATTGATCTTGGTCTCCACCATGCATCAAACTTGAACTCCTTGAAAATGAATTCTCCACCAATTCTCCCAATGAAAAACAAAAGAAAAACCTAATTTTCTAATTCTTACATTGGAAAAAATCCTAATACAACCGGTTTAAAAAGAAAAACAAAATTTAATTACAAACACATGAAACATAGGAAATTGTCTTATGTGCTTTCATTTAGAATGAAACAAAATTAATTTGATCACCACCACTTTCCAGCCATTCAACCATTGAATCCAACATAAGATATCATTAAATTACAATAGAAATAAATTGAAATTATTCAGACCATATGCCCATTAATATGAGAACTTAATTCCCAAAATAAAAAGGAAATTAGCCAAAGTGGATAGAACTATTCTAAACATTTTGGACCAAGAATCAAACCAGATTAATTCCAGTCCTAGATCAGAACATAATGCTTTGAGTGTTATGTGGACTGATTTGAGCCCCAAAAGGTCAAACCTTGCTAAGTTATTTGGTGTAAAATTCAAATCTTAAATCAGCCCAAGGAGAAATTGAAACTTCCTACAATAAACAATTTTCTTCTAGGATTATTTAATCAAATTTGATGTCTAGATCAAAGTGGGAATGTTACTTGATGTCGATACCACACTTACATCTCCTAAAGTGGTGATACCAAAATTGAGTTGTAAACTGAAGATGGCACAACAAAATAGCAAGAACTTGATCATGTCTTTCTTTGTGAATCAATGTGCATTCCAATTATTCTTGTTGAATGCAGTTGTTAATGACTTGAGAAATCTATAGTTTTTGCTGAAAAATCAAGAGAAAAGAGAGAAAGAGCTCTCCTTTTGGCCTTAGTCAAACTAGGGTATGGAGGTAGGAGAATTGATGATGATTTCTAGGATAATCTCTTATTCTCTATCATATATAGAGCTAGAGTCTTTTTCAATCCTACAAGAGTTTCCAAATCAAGTTTCCAACCTTAGAAGTTTCTAACTAGGAAACAATTCTAATCATATTATAATTTTGAAAAATCCAAACCATTCCCAATTCCATCCAAACTATCCAATTATCCAATCTCCTAGTAATTAAAACAAAGTATGTGACTAATTTTGGAATTGGATTAACATTCTCGAGTTATTTTAATTCACTACTTTAAATAGACAATTTTACCTGAATATTGTATGGCATGGGACCCAATAAATTTTCACATTAAATCATGTGGGTTCAAACCATGTAATAAATCAAATAGGCCGAATTCACTAGTTAAACCTTGCGAACCACCCACCCAATCTTATTGGACTTGGAATTGGCCCAACACATAATCATAAGTGGGATTTGGGTTTCAACCACCCTATGAACCCCAAAACAAATGGTTTAATATGAGAAATAAGTCTAATCAAGTTTCATCCTAGAAGACGTTTTCTCTTAACCTTTTAACCTATAATATCTATATATTGCCCATAGGGAATGTCCTCTTCCCTATATGTGAAATGCAATGTCACACTCTCTACTTAGATGGATCCTATGATTAAAACTTTTTGCAAAGCCTTTCATAAAATAAATTATTTATAAATATAAATACATTTTGCAAATTCACTCCAAAACATTTTGAAATTCCATTTCGACAATTTTTGGTTTCCATCAGAGAGAGTGTAAATCAGGATATTATCTTTGTTTGAAAAAGTAGCTGATCATGTTACAATTATCACCCACTCAAGTGCTATTCCAAACTACTCCAATATACCTAGGTATTTGACCTTTAGAGGATTTCATGAGTTGGTACACCAAAAGAAGCCTAATCCAACAACTAATATAGTACCATTATTGTCAAGTTTAGGGTTAAGTTCAACTTTTCAGTTTTGCTCATCTATGTCTAAACTCGAAGGCATAATTAGAAATGGTCCATGTTTAGTATTTCAACAAACACCCACTGGTTATACTTTTGGTCTTACCCTAGTAGTTAAGACAAACTGCACCACCAATTCTATAATATAATAGTGCTATCCTTGACAAGATAAACTCTTAAAGTTTATCTAATGGTTGAAAACATTCTAAACTAACATAAGTCTCATGAATGACCAATTTAACGAGTAAAACACAAAACCATATCAAAACACACATGAAATAATAGTGCTCTAACTTTATTTATAAACAAATGTTAGATTTCATCAATTTGATTAGAGCTAAGGGCATACATTGTCTAACAACAATGACTATTACCTCTTATGGTATGTTTTTCATCTTGTTGGGAACTCAATTTAAACATTTCTAAGAATGGATTAATCCCTTCTAATAGATCTCTAACAGTCATATGCTCTCTACCACTATAAATCAGTGGTTTTGGAATGATGAACTTAAGAAGTTGAATCAATGTTTTCTTCTAAGAAAAAGAGAGAATTTGTGAACAAGAGTTTCTTTTAGAAGAACATATTTTTAAGATAAATTATTTGTTTAGCAAGAAAATTGAGTAGCCTCTTGGCTTAACTGTTTCTCACTAAGATATATCGTTGAATTTCTTCAAGTCTTGAGCTTGTAGATATTGTGGATACTCTTGCATTGATATATTTTGCTTTGTATTTGTTATTGCTAGCTTGTTATATATTTAGAGGCATTTGCTTTGTATTTGAACTTTACATTTCTATATTTGTTGCCATATGTGTGTTTTAGTTTGAACATCATTGTAAGGTTTGGTTAGAACCCATAACCCAATGTTCATGTTTCGTTGACACCTGAAAATTCAATCGGGTTAGGTCTTGTAGGCACAAGAAAGTCCTATTGGTTCAAAGGTTTGGCTGACACTAAAAGCCCAAATTGATTTTAGTGGAATTCTCAAGAGGTTTTTTTAGGAGAGGACATAGGCTTGAGTTTGGTTGAACCTCTATAAAACTCCTTATTTACATTTCTACATTTTTTTTCTTTACTTGTGTATTTCATTTATTTGATTGTTCAGTTACTTGCATTGCATTGATTATTACACACACAACAACCTTTCGTTCCATCAAGTTTGCATTCATTGTTTTAGAAGGCATTAGTTGGGGGAAATATTTTTAGTAGCCAATGCACCCCCTTGGTTTTGGCTAACTAGTTATCAATGTTGTCATGGTAGCATCTTTTCTTGCTTCCTTGGCTTGAAGAGTGTTCTATCATTTGACTTAATTACTCATTTGTGTCTCAGATTTTCATTTGTTTCATGAAGTCTCTTAATTTCAACTAAGGATTTGTTTTCTGCAATTACACACTTATCTTTCTACATTGCTAATACTTTCAATGAATTTGTTATCACTAAAACATAGAGGGTAAATATGTCATACCCAACAACCATTGTCGACTACATGATCAGACTCTTCTTTGTCATCTAACAACTCTTCTCTGTCATTTTGTCAAACACATGTACAATAGGTGATCTTTAAGTCACTGCATTTAAAAATACATAATCATCACAACAACTGAAGAGAATCACCACTTGGTGATGGAGGACTAATTGTAGTCTGTAGGTGATGAATGAGGAGTTGAAACAGAGGTCAGTGAAGATGCAATTAGTGAGGCAAAATAAACCCAGAATCATCAATTCATCACAGCCATCAACGTACTAAAGACAAGAAATCAAAGAAGATAGGGGAATGAGAGGATGAATGGCGGGAAGCATATAAGGGTTTTTATTTGAGTCACTATAGAATTTGGACCAGCCAATGGATAATCAATTTTCTGTCCTTTCCAATCCAAAAATACATTGGACTTTTTAACTTTGGACTAATCCAACTTAACAACATATTGAATCATCCAACCCAATTCAATTCATTTTGATTTGAATGTGTCCTACCCAAATTCAGTCCATTGCCATCCTTACCCATGGATACATAGCTTTGATCTCACACATCAATTCATTCTTGTCCTCACTTGTTTGAAGTCAATCAAGAACCAACACAACATTTATAAGCATTTATTTAATTTGAGTCCCATTCCATCAAGGAGTAAGGACAAGAAGGTGTACTTGAGGTCCACTACAAACCTTACCATAGAAAGCCTATAGACATGTGGCTTTGATCTCGGACCTCCATGCTTGGAGCTAGAGATGCCAAGTGGCCATCTTGTTGACCATATGCTAATAGATTTCATGTGTGAAAATAAAGTTTCCTCCAAGTTCAAAGTGCAAGAAAGTCAAGAAATGAATCTCCCATCTTTAATTGGAATGAAGAAAAATCAAGTTCAAGTGAAGACTAAGAGTTGTATCATATAGGAACTTGATGTAATCAGTTCAAGAATCTCAAAATGGACTCATATCAAACCAGCCTTGGTTAAGCAAATATGTTAAAGACCTGTGGTTAGATTAGTCAGACTCTTAGACTTGCTCCCGAATCTTAGCTTGTTGTGCTAAACAAGTTGATTGAAAAATCATTTTTCTTTTTGATTTTGTGGTTACACCTATTGGGGGACTAATAAATTGATTCCCAAAGGTTAGAAGTTGAATTGTTAAGAAACTTGAATTCTGAGAGCCCAAGAAATCTACTACTTGAGACAAGGAATTGATTACTAGTGATTGGCTATATAAGTGAGCAATGCTCAAGCAAGGAACTAGTCAATTGGTAGAAGCCAAAATTGTGGACTTTTTTTAGAAGCCAACTTCTTAAGCTAAGAAGCCAACCAGTCAACTTCTTCGCATATGAAATCTTTGACAACTCAGTTCTAATGGCTAGTAAAGAGCTTCAATGACTCTTTCCTCTTTGGGATGGCTCAAAGTCAATTTGAATTCACCTCTGAACTTATCTAATTGAGAAAACTCTTGTAACAAAGGATCCAGATAGTCATATTGATCTTGTTTTGAATTCTTGGTATATAATCTTGGAGAATAAGATAGAACATAAGAGATAGAGAAGTGATTGAAAGGGTTTAACAAGAAAAATTAGAGGGAAAACAAGAGGAAACCACAAGATAGATCATTACAACCAGGGATGTAATTAAATGGATTGGATCGGAACCGAATTGGGGTATATTCGAATATGATCCAATAAAAAATCCATATGATTGTTTGAATTGAATACATCAAATTCTCTAACCCTTGATTCGAATTTGATTTGTATCATTTTCTCAAATATTTGATAAGGATCCAATTCAATTAAATATATGCAATATAAATGTGTGTGTATAAATATATCGGATTGGACAGGGGTGATTTGAATTTGATTTTATTTTGAAATGGATCCTAATTTGCAATAATGATCTGATTAAAAAATCTGATAGGACATCTTAATCCAGTAAAATTGGATCACATTTGAATTCAGATCGAATCATGATTCCGTCCTTTCGCACTCCTAACTAGAACTTCCCATGAGATGAAGAGAGAAAGAAATCCTTGAGCTTTTGAATGTGTTGAGTGAGAAAAAAATCAAGTTTACATTCAATCTGGAAAAGCCCTATACTAAGCCCAAGCTTATATTGTACTTCTTTCATATTGAGATAATTTAGGTTGTATTGTTTTATTAGCCTTATAGAGGCAAAAGATTGTTTTTTATTGATTGTTATATCATTTTATTCTTAAGAGAGTGATTACTCTTAGGTAGCTAGAAGGGGTTTTGGTTGTGTTGTGTTCAGAGATTGAATACAAGAAAAGTGGCACCTAGAAGTCCAACTGTGGTAGTAAAAGATCTTTTTGGAATCTGCAAATCCAATTCATAGTTGGCACCTGATGGTGCGCAATCCGGCTGGTCCTAGCAGTCAACGACCTTGCCTCTGAACGGAGCTACAGGGAACCTAAAACGGAGAAGATGACGAAACTCTGAGGGAACCCGGTGAGATTGCTTCGGAGCTCAAGTTAGAATTCTCTCAAAGGCAAGATAAAACCAGATGGTGCAAAGTTCACATACCTCGTTCTTGGGGGGTAGGGAGCCTTTTATAACCACCTCGCGCACTTACTCCTAAGCTTCTGTCAGGTCGGGTATGATTATCCCTACGCTCCTACCAATTCGGGTGTCATCACCTCTGCTGGGACAGAACCGCCACTGCTCTCTTTGTCGGAGCCGTCTCTGCAACTGGAGGTGGCGGTAGCAGGTGGCGGTGGCAGGTGGTCGTTGGAGTGCGGCTGTCAAGCGTCAGATCCCAAGTCAGTCAGGTGCACTGCCCCTAGGTACGGACTTCCTCGGTGTCAGGTGTGGTACGGTTTGTTCAGTTTGGCGTCCTGGAGGCGAAGTGCTGGAGTGGTGAGCGAGGTGGTCTTGAGTTCGAATAGAGGGGTGTCCCGAACTGCCATGGGGCAGGCCAGTTCGGGTCGTTGCCCTTTGTGCTTGCAAGGCTCGGGGCTTAAGAGAGAGCTCGGGTTCCTTACGGGGAGTTCGGGCTCCTTGTAGGGAGTTCGGACCACTGGTTCCTCGTTTCGGAGCTCGCGTCTTGGGTGTGCTGTCGTGCCGAGCTGTTGCCTTTGCCACATGTCGAGTGACTACGAGGTTGGGCCAAATCTTCCTTCATCAATTGCCCCCACTCCTCGTGTTCAAGGGACTTGCCTTGGCGCGAGGAGTTCGCGAGGTGGCAGGTGGATTTGTCCCGTACTTCGAACTAGTTTTGACTGATAACGTGAGGTGTTTGTTCGGATTTTCTGAGTTTCTCGAGCGCCAAAGAGACGGGAAGCGCGCCAATCTGTCTAAAAACGCTGACAGACGTGGCGGCGTGCGCTTATTTCAAATTTCAAAAAAAAGCGCACTTCTGGGAGATGTGACAGCGGGTCTTTTCAATTTTGAAAAAAAAAGCGCATCGCTGCCGCCTTTAATGCGAGGAGACGTGGGTCAGATGCAGGTTCTACGAACCGAGTTGCATCCCCTGATGGTTCTAGCGAGCCGGAGGTAGAGCTCAAGGAAGAGTTTGAACCCGTAGGCCGAGCCGCCTCAGGTAGTTTGGCGTCCACCTCTCGTCAAGGTTGGATGTTAGACAAGTTTGGGCCCTCGACCATGACACCAGAGGGGCTTCAATCCCTTATTACCCAGTTTAACCTGCCTGGGGAGTACGCCTACTTCATACCTTCGGGCAGTTTCCCTTGGGAGCACGGTCCTGATGAAATCGTGATATTCCGGGAGCAGCTCGCTGCGGGGTTGCGCCTGCCTTTCCACCCTCTCCTTGTCGAGGTCATGAACCACTTCGGCATTACTGTCGGCCAGCTTCACCCGAACTCCATTCATAACTTGGTGGGGACAATCTCCCTATTTTGCGAACAGGGCTTTCCTTTAGACTTGGAGATCTTCTCTTCCATTTTGATGCTTAAGAAGCAAGCGGGTCCCCTTCGCGGGCGTAGGTAGCGTATTACCTGTCTCCTCGCCCGGGTTTTAAGCTTTTACATGAACCTCCCAACAAGGTCCCGGCGTGGAAGCGGGACTACTTCGAGGTGCGAAGTGTATTGGGGTGGCCGTTTCAGACCGGGTGGGGAATGGCCGCCCCTGACTCCGGTGTTACGCTTGATAAAGAGACGGTGAAGGGCCTCCGGCAATGGGCGCGGCTTGGGCTAAAATGCCATCAGTATCTGACGGAGGCCAAGCTCATTGCGGTCGGCCTGAGTTCGGGTAGGTTCCTTACTCAGAGGTTTTTTGTTTTTGCTATTCTTTTGTTTTTTCTGATGCCAATCTCCTTTTGCAGGTGTGATGGACTCAGGAGGGACTCGTGGTGGGCACTTGTTTCAAGGCATGAAGAGGAGGAAGTGAGTCACCAAACGAACTCGTGCCGAGCTTCCCCGAGATGCGGAGCCCGAGGTACCAGACTACCCGTCAGAGGACCTGCCTAGGGAGCCCGAGATGGCTCCTCCAATGCAAGAAGCGGTAGGGGCCCCTTATGCCAAGACTACTTACACGGGGGCTCCTGCTTGCTCTGGGGCTCCCGCTTACTTTGGGTCTGCTTATACGCGAGCTGGGTGCTCGGGCTTGGGAGCCCAAGTAGAATTCAGGAGCGTGTTGTCGCCGAACCACACTCTTTAGAAGAGTAGGGAGGCCATTTTCCCCGAGGAGGTTTGCGGCGTGGACTGATCTTCCTTTGAACCAGGTGGTTTGTTGCATTGTCACTCATGCCATGGTGGTAAGTCAGATTTATTGTCGGCCTCTTTGCTTTTATCCCTCTTGCTGTCGTTCTTTTGATCACTTGCTCTTCCCTTTTGGTAGGTGAATTCTTCCATCCATGCCTTGGCGGCCTAGGTGGAAAGGAGCTCGAGGCAGACGCGAGCTACCGAAGAGGCTCTCCGTGCTGCCGAGACGACATCCCAAGCAGTTGAGGCGGCTGCTTGCGCTACTGAGGCGGCTGCTCGCGCTGTTGAGGCGGCTGCTCGCGTTGCACAGACCAGGCAGGCGAGGTCTCAGAGAGATGCCGAGGCAATGGGAGTAGTGGTGAAGCACATGGCGGACCTGAGGCTGCATCTGTAGCACCAGGTTGAATACCTTCAGGAGGATATTAGGGAGAGGACGCAGATCTTTTCTCAAGGCATCGAAGATGCCAAGAAGAAGGCCGTCGATGAGTACATTGCCTCGCCAAGCTTTGACGACCTAATGGTAGATTCGTATAGAAGGGGTTTTAAACTAAGTCGATGGATGATCTGGAATACGTACCCCGAGCTCGATATTAGTGCCATATCCACCTCACGCATTACTCAGGAGATGGCCAACGCCGCTGATGGTGAGCCGGATTCCGAGGGCGAGGCAGGGCCTTCGGGTATCGTTGAAGTGCCTTCTGATGGTGAAGAAGTAGCTCCGGGCCTGTGAATTTTTTTTTTTGAAATGTACACTCCCTTATTTTGAAATGACTTTTCTTTTGGTTAAGTGTTGGTTGTTCTTTTCTCCCGAACTGACCGTATTTTCTGAACTGACCATATGCCCGATCTATTTCTTGCCCGGGTTATTGCACTCGCACGGCCTGTTTTGGTGTTAATACTTAGTCTCCGAGATGCCGATGTCCCTATTAATACTTAGTCTCTGGTAGCGATTTTGTCCACTTCGCTTGGTGGTCTATAGGTAGTATTGCCTTAAGTTGACGATGTTCCACGCTCGGGGTACTTGTTTGCCCTCTAAGGTTTCGAGCTCGTATGCCCCCCCGAGCGCTCTCTTTACTCTGTAGGCCCCTTCCCAATTTGGTCCAAGTTTGCCCACGCCAGGTTCGGGTACCATGACCTTACGGAGAACTAGGTCGCCGATGCGGAAGCTCCGCTTCTTCTCTGGCGTTATAGTACCGAGCTACGTTTTGCTGGTAGGCTGCTGTCCAGATGTGCGCGAGGTCTCTTACCTCATCCAGTAGGTCGAGGTTGGTACGTAACTCGTCTCCGTTTGTTTGATCGTCATATGCTTCTAGTTGTAGTGTAGGTATTTCGATTTCCGCCGGGATTACTGCTTCAGTGCCGTAGGTGAGGTTAAAGGGGGTCTCTCCCGTGGCGGTTTTTTCCGTAGTTCGGTGAGCCCATAGAACAGTTGGTAGCTCGTCCGCCCACAACCCTTTAGCTCGGTCTAGTCGTGCTTTCAGTCCACGGAGGATGGCTCTGTTCATTACTTCTGTCTGACCGTTTGCCTGCGGGTGTGCGACCGATGTGAAGTTCTGACGGATTCCCATATTTTGGCACCATTCTTGGAACTTGATATCCTTGAACTGCTTGTCATTGTTGGAGATCAGTACCTGAGGTAGCCCGAAGCGACATACTATGTTCTTCCAAAAGAACTTCCAAAAGAAGTTCTGTATGTTTTCAAAAGAAGTTCATTACTTCCAGAGGTTCATCTTCTATCCACTTTGTGAAGTAATCTACTGCCACCACTAGGAACTTTCTTCCACCTGTTGCTGGCGGGAATGGCCCTAGGAGGTCGATGCCCCATTGTGCAAAGGGCCATGGACTGGTGAGGTACTTGAGGTCGGCAGCAGGCTGATAGTGGATATTGGCATGCTTCTGACACTTGTCGCATTTTCTGACGAGCTCGACAGCTTCTGCCTTCATCGTTGGCTAGTTGTATCCTTGTCGAAGTGCCTTTTGGGCGAGGGCTCTGCCCCCAGGTGTCCGTCGCACAGACCTTCATGAGTGTCGCAGAATACAAGCTCAGCTTTGGCAGTTCGCAAGCAATGCAGGTAGGGGAGCGTGTAGGACCATCAGTACAACCGTTCGTCTATTATGACGTATTTGGCTGCCTGGCGCTGCACCCTCTTGGCTGCATTGCGGTCCACAGGGAGAGCTCCATCTAGCAAGAAGCTCGCGAGTGGGTCGATCCAGCTCGGCTCTGCTTCAAGGATGGGAGCGACCTCCTCTGCCCCACCGAGAATGCTAGGCCGAGGTAAGTTCTCTATGTACACGGTTCTCATGGTGTTGTGACTCATGCTGGCTAACCGGGACAGGGCGTCGGCCTTAGTGTTCTCTGACCTTGGGATTTGCCTGATGAAGTGTGACTGGAAGTTGAGCAGAGCCTCCTTTACTTTTGCCAAGTATGCGATCATAGTGAGCTCGTAACCTGGTTAACCACGAGCTAGGAATCACTGTAAATAACTATGTGCTTTGCTCTTACCTTTTGCGCTAGGTTCAGTCCGGCTATCAGTGCCTCGTACTCTGCCTCGTTGTTGGATGCCGCGAACTCAAAGCGTAGTGCGTATTCCAATTTCGTGCCACCCGGGCCGCGTAGGACTATTCCAGCCCCGCTACCCTACTGGTTTGAAGAGCCATCTACGTGAAGGATCCGGGGCTCTTCATCCCAGTTCGCGTTTGGCCTAACCAGGAGAGATGCCACACTAGATGCTACTTCACGGGGTTCAGACTCTATTGGCTTGGGAGCTCCGGGCTCACCCGAACTGGGGATCTTGGGCTCAATCGGCCCAGGGACTTTGAGGCTAAATGTGCACTCGGTGATAAAATCTGCTAAGGCTTGGGCCTTAATAGCAGTTCGTGGCTTATACTGGAGGTCGTACTCGCTGAGCTCGATGCTCGTTAGCCAATCGGAAACCTCGGGCTTGAGTAAGACTTGCCTCAGAGGTTTGTCGGTCAAGACCATGACAGTGTGTGCCTAGAAATATGGGCGGAGTTTCCGAGCTGCAATTACCAGTGCATACGCTAGCTTTTCTATCTGCGGGTATCTCGTCTCTACTCCCTGCAGAATTTTACTAACATAATAGATGGTCCGCTGGACCCGATCTACTTCTTTTATTAGTACCGAACTGACCACCTCGTTGTTTGCCGAGAGGTACAGTTCTAAGACCTCTTCTTCCTCGGGCCTGGCTAAGGTTGGCACAGTGGCGAGGTAGCTTTTTAGCTCGTCGAATGCAAGCTGGCAGTCTCGGGTCCATTCGAACCCTTTGCCTTTGATTGCCTTAAAGAAAGGCAGACAACGGTCTGCCAATTTGGACATGAAGCGGCTCAGAGCGGCTATGCAGCCGTTTAACCTCTGAACTTCTTTTACTTTTCGGGGTGGTCTCATATCTAGGATGGCCGTTATCTTGTCTGGGTTGGCCTCAATACCGCGCCAGTGGACAATGTACCCTAGGAATTTCCCGAGGTGACACCGAAGGCACATTTGTTGGGGTTCAGTTTCATGCTAAATTGACGCTGAATTTGGAAGACAGAATCTAAGTCTTGTATTGATTCCTGTGAAAATTGCATCTTGACGACCATGTCATCTACATAACATTCTACTTTCGTGCCAATTAAGGGCCGAAATAGCTTATTTACAAGTCTCTGGAAGGTCGCCCCAGCATTCTTCAGTCCGAAGGGCATGACCTTGTAGCAGTACAGGCCGAACTCGGTTATGAAGCTGGTTTTTTCCTCATCAGACTGGTCCATCCTGATTTGGTTGTAGCCTGAGTAGGCGTCCAAGAAGCTTAGCAACTCATGTCCCGAGGTCACGTCCACTAGGCAGTCAATTCTAGGGAGGGGGAAGCAGTCTTTTGGGCAAGCTCGGTTCAGGTCGGTGTAGTCGACGCGCATGCGCCACTTGCCATTTGCCTTTTTCACCAGTATTGGGTTGGCTACCCAGCTCGGGTAATGAACTTCCCTTATGAAGTCCGCTGCGAGGAGCTTTTTGACCTCCATGTCGACTGCCCTCCAGCGCTTCGGGGCTAAGTTGCGTTTCTTTTGTCTAATGAGTCTGACTACAGGGTCAGTGTTAAGTTTGTGAGTTATAAGGCCAAGGTCAATACCGGGCATATCGGCCGCGGACCATGCAAAAATATCTAAATTTTGAAGTAGGAAACTCACCAGTTTGGTTCGTAGAGGCTCCTTGATGGAAGCACCGATCTGTAGCATTCGAGCCAGATCCGTAGCCGAGGTCGGGATTGCGACTGTTTCCTCCATGGGCGAAGCTTGTTCCCCGCCCTGCTCCGTAGGCCGCTCCAGCTCGAGGTCGTCGGCCGCCTTGGTTTTTCCCTTCAGGGCGGCAACATAACACTTGCGGGACTCAAGTTGGTCGCCCCGTGCTACCCCCACACCGAAGTCTGTAGGGAACTTCATTGCCAGATAGTAGGTGGAGACCACTGCCCGCAGAATATGCGTAATTGGCCGCCCTATTATGGCATTGTACGGGGAGGGGGTCGCAACCACCAGGAAATCGTGGTTGAGTCTGATCGCACAAGGCCATGTGCCGACTTCCACAGGTACTGTTATCTTCCCGAGGCGAGGTGGATTCCCCTTTAGGCAAGGTGGCCACTTTACGTATGGGGCGTCTACAGTACAGATTTTTATTTCTCTCGTTTGGATTCCCCTTTAGGCGAGGTGGCCACTTTACGTATGGGGCGTCTTTAATCATCATCAAGATCTCGGTCCGCCTCGTGTTTAACGGCGTGTAATCCGTCCGAACTGCTAAGGGAGCTCGGGATGGCTGGCTCGACTTCGCCTCCCGGGCCGGGTTTCTTCTGTCACCTGGGTTGGACAGCTCACCTTCTCTTTTCCTTTTCTCGACCCCGCCTTCGGTCCTTTGATTGATCTCTTCTTCTGTTCTCATGAACTTGTCTACGAGCTTGAGGAATTCGGCCACGGTTGTGGGCTGGCTGGCTACCATGTGCCATTTAAACTCTTTGTGCGTTACTCCTCTCTTGGCCGCCGCGAGTTGCACCACGGGGTCTAATCGCGGTATCTGCAAGCACGCTTCATTGAACCGCTTGATGTAGCCCCGGATGGATTCTCCTTCTCTTTGGACTACTCCGAAGATGCTTTCCTCGGTTCTAGGGCACCGCTTGCTGGTAACGAAGTGTGTGGTGAAGACCTGCATGAACTGGGTCCAGCTTCTTATTGACCCGGGGGCTAGGTTCCTGTACCAGGTGCGGGCCACCCCCTTGAAGGTGCTGGTGAAGGCCACGCACATGCATGACTCACTGGCCCTAGCGAGGTGCATTTGGGATTGGAAAGCATCGACGTGGTCGTTGGGGTCAAAGGACCCATCATACTTGTCAAAAGGTGGGAGCTTGAAGTCTCTGGGCATGGGGACTGCTAGGAGTTGTGATGCGAGGGGGGAAGGAACTGAGAGAATTGGAGCAGCTTTTACCTCGTTCGAGCTCGTCTCTTCCTTACCTCTGAGCTCGGGCAGGATACGGGTGGCAGTTCGGCAACTTCGTCGGCGCCTTCGTTGTTGAGTGGGCCTGGTACTGGTGCTGCTGGCCTCTGTGTTGCCAAGCTCGATGGGCTCGGAATGTTGGTAGTCTGCTGCTTGGGCGCTGAATCGGTTCTCTGTGAGTGGGAACTCAGGCTTGGAGCGCCGAGGTGCTGACTTTGCGGGCGAGGTTCCCGACCCGCCTGCGCGCTGCAAGGCGGGGATGATTTTCCTTTCCCTTCGGCCTAGGGATGAGGCCTGGCTGTTAGGGGGGTTCTGGAGTTGGGAGGCTTCTCCTCGGTGAGGGCGTCCACCCTGAGGGGAGGCCTTAACTGGCTTCGGGGCAAGGTGCCGAGGTGGAAGCAGTGACTAGTTCAGGGGTAGTTAGGGGAACTGCTGCTGATAGTGGTGTTGAGAGAGGTGGTGTAGTACTTGGTGCTGCTGGAATTGTTGCATGTGGG
Organism: Nelumbo nucifera; assembly: GCF_055504915.1. NCBI lineage: Eukaryota > Viridiplantae > Streptophyta > Magnoliopsida > Proteales > Nelumbonaceae > Nelumbo > Nelumbo nucifera. The sequence goes on along the minus strand of NC_142650.1, from coordinate 69,836,299 downwards.
CTTGCATTGCCCGCATGCATTGCATTAGGTCGTCAAACTGGTTCTGGCGGGTTGCCAGGGGATAGCAGTTGGTTCAGCAAATGTTGTTTCGATAGGGAGTGGAAGAGGGATGTTCATGGCAGGAAGGTTTATAGGCGCCACTATTTGTGGCGCATTCAAGCTCGGGATCCCATCCACCGGAAGGGGAATGGTGAACTGTCCGATGCACACCACGGGGACTTGGAGTTGTTCCCCGGTGGCGTTCGTCTCTGTGCCACGTCCGACATTGCTGGAAGAATCCATGAGTGTTGGGGTTTTTGGAAGAAGAAGAGGTTATGAGAGTTTTAGAGGGAGGCTTTTAGAAGCGTTCCCACAGACGACGCCAATTGATGGTGCACAATCCGGCCGGTCCTAGCAGTCAACGACCTTGCCTCTGAATGGAGCTACAGGGAACCTGAAACGGAGAAGGTGAGGAAACTCTAGGGGGAACTCGATGAGATTGCTCCGAAGCTCAAGTTAGAATTCTCTCAGAGGCAAGATAAAACCAGATGGTGCAAAGTTCACATACCTCGTTCTTGGGGGGTAGGGAGCCTTTTATAACCACCTCGCGCACTTACTCCTAAGCTTCTATCAGGTCGGGTATGATTATCCCTGTGCTCCTGCTAGTTCGGGTGTCATCACCTCTGTTGGGACAGAACCGCCACTGCTCTCTTTGTTGGAGCCGTCTCTGCAACTGGAGGTGGCGGTAGCAGGTGGCGGTGGCAGGTGGTCGTTGGAGTGCGGTTGTCAAGCGTCAGATCCCAAGTCAGTCAGGTGCACTACCCCTAGGGACGGACTTCCTCGGTGTTAGGTGTGGTACGGTTTGTTCAGTTTGGCGTCCTTGAGGCGAAGTGTTGGAGTGGTGAGCGAGGTGGTTTTGAGTTCGGATAGAGGTGTGTCCCGAATTGCCATGGGGCAGGCCAGTTCAGGTCGTTGCCCTTTGTGCTTGCAAGGCTCGGGACTTAAGGGAGAGCTCGGGTTCCTTACGGGGAGTTCGGGCTCCTTGTAGGGAGTTCGGACCGCTGGTTCCTCGTTTCGGAGCTCGCGTCTTGGGTTTCAACCACCTTATGAACCCCAAAACAAATGGTTTAATATGATAAATAAGTCTAATCAAGTTTCATCCTAAAAGACGTTTTCTCTTAACCTTTCGACCTATAATATCTATATATTGCCCATAGGGAATGTCCTCTTCCCTATATGTGAAATACAATGTCACACTCTCTGCTTAAATGGATCCTATGATTAAATTTTTTTTTACAAAGCCTTTCATAAAATAAATAATTTATAAATATAAATACATTTTGCAAATTGACTCCAAAACATTTTGAAATTCAATTTCGACAATTTTTGGTTTCCATCAGAGAGAGTGTAAACCAAGATATTATCTTTGTTTGAAAAAGTGGCTGATCATGTTACAATTATCACCCACTCAAGTGATATTCCAAACTGCTCCAATATACCTAGGTATTTGACATTTAGAGGATTTCACGAGTTGGTACACCAAAAGAAGCCTAATCCAACAACTAATATAGTACCATTATTATCAAGTTTAGGGTTAGGTTCAACTTTTCAGTTTTGCTCATCTATGTCTAAACTCGAAGGTATAATTAGAAATGGTCCATGTTCAGTATTTCAACAAGCACCCACTTATTATACTTTTGGTCTTACCCTAGTAGTTAAGATAAACTGCTCCACCAATTCTGCAGTATAATAGTGTCATCCTTGACATGATAAACTTCTAAAGTTTATCTAATGGCTGAGAACATTCTAAACTAACATAAGTCTCATGAATGTCCAATTTAAGGGGCAAAATATTGAAACATATCAAAACACACATGAAACAATATTGTTCTAATTTTATTAATAAATAAATGTTCGATTATCAACTTGATTAGAGCTAAGGGCATACATTCTCTAACAACGACGACTATTACCTCTTATGGTATGCTTTCCATCTTGTTGGGAGCTCAATTACACATTTCTAAGAATGGATTAATCCCTTCCAATAGATCTCTTACAGTCATATGCTCTCTACCACTATAAATCAATGGTTTTGGAATGATGAATGTTAGCACCTGAATTTTGCTCAATACCTTCTTTGACCCATATCATACATTCTATATGCCTGATCGAACCACGCCAATCACTTTAAAATATGCTAAAACCCTAAGAAATAAAATTTTAGCCCAAATGCCCATAAATCCACCATTAAATCTACATGATTCCCTCTCGATGGTCTTGATTATGCCACAACACCATACTTGATCCCCGACCAAACTCCATCACATGAAAAAATCCTTAAATAACCAATCACACAAAATTTTAACCTTAAATTCTTGAATTTATCCAATCATTCATTAGAGATTCCATTTTGATGCATATAACACTATGACACTCCTCGAACCTAAAACCCGTGATCTGCACCTACCTAACATATTCAAATCCTTCCAACAACCTCATAAGCCCAATCCGTACCTACCCACCAATTTTATCCCAAAATTCTCTTGTTTGACCCAACATCAAGCCTTTTTTCCGTTTTGACGAATCTTGTTGATCAAAAGCTCACCTATCATGAATCCCCATCATTCAAACGTTATTTAACCAATCAGACCTTGTCACCATTTTTAGAGACCCAAAAAATCCCAACACATTAAGTTTCACATCCTAATTCACCTATTTTACCGTTAAACTAGGAAAACGCTATTTTTACGCATCAAATTGAATCACCACATTAGCTATCCAACCTTGGATCTTAAGAGGGTGGGGACTGACGTCAGCACCTTACTTGACCCCATTAAAACACCTGGACTAATGAATTCAAGCTTAATAAGCTTAAAAATCTCAAAATACCAAACGGACCCCACTTGAAACTAATAAAGGACAAAACATTTAAAAGTTCATCAAATTAATGTTTTTTGCCATTTGATGCATGAAATCCATAATAAGCATTGCAAACTTGAGAAAATTTGTTGCACAAAGAAGGAATGGTCAATTGCAGGCCCTCCTCTCTCAAAACTCTTGCCTATTGCAGTGAAACAGATCTACTAAATCACAAATGTTGTAGCTAAACGAATTAGACCCACCTTCCTCCCTTTTCCTCTATAAATAGAGGCCCAACTCGAGCTTGAGGGGGGAGGAGAGGAGTAGTTTCCCAACCTCCGTAATACACCCATTCTGCTTAAAATCTTGAAATCCCTGAAGCCAAGCTTAAGCCTTATCCCCTATTTTCCAAACTTGACACTAGAAACGCTCAGCCTAGCTCCGTGCATTGCTCAAGTTTTGTTTGAAGTCCTTTTAGCTACAGGAAAGTTTGTTTTAAGGTCGTACATGAGAGGTAAGCATCTCATTCTACTGTCTCTTTGCTTTTAGTTTTGTTTTAGATTGCTTAAAGTCCTAAAAACCTAGGAAACTTGCATCCCCAACTTCCTCCAGATTGAGAAAAAGAGGTAGAGAGGCGAGGGTCTTAGGGAAACTAGTACCTAAGACCAAAGCTCAAAGTATTGATACATATCGGCCCATATTATCCGATACGTATCGTGTTGATGGACTGCCGATATGCCCCTCCAAGGGTTGTATTGGGTCAACCACCGGTTCAAAGGGTAGCCGGGGCCTTAAACGGACCCTTCTAAATTGGTTTCAAAAATAAATAAATAAAACGTAAAAAAAATGTACCGACACAGGTCTATATGCCGACTAGTGTCAATATTTAGAACCTTGCCTCAGATCCGATAACATCACCTTAAATCAATTCTAGGAGAAGTTGGGAACGTTTTTGCTAGATTTCAGGAGCTTTCAAAAATTTTGTTAATTCGTTCTTCACTAGAAATTGAGCCCAAATTACTCCCGTAATGGGTTGCTATAGTAGCTTGGAGAGAAGAGTGCTTAACACCTTCCCTCTCCCAATCTTTGGGACCCTAAACCTTTCGGTTCAGTGCCCTTCCCATGGAGGATTGAGTCACTATCAGAAAGCTAAAGTTGAACTTTCAAGTCTGAAAATGAGAGTCCATTTCCTTTAAAAAAATGGGTGGTGACTCCATCTCTTTAAGCCAACCATGAGCTTCCCGGAGCTCACAATGAACATAAGAACTTGAATCAATGTTTTTTCTAAGAAAAAGAGAGAATTTGTGAACAAGAGTTTCCTTTAAAAGAAGATATTTTTGAGATAAATTAGTTGTATAGTAAGAAAATTGAGTGGCCTCTTGTCTTAATTGTTTCTCACTAAGATATTATTGAATCTCTTCAAGAGATTGAGCCTGTAGATATTGTGGATACTCTTGCATTGATATAGTTTGCTTTGTATTTGTTATTGTTAGCTTGCTATATCTTTAGAGGCATTTGCTTTGTATTTGAACTTTACATTTTTATATTTGTTGCCATCTGTGTCTTTTAGTTTGAACATCATTTTAAGATTTGGTTAAAACCCATAACCCAATTGTTCATGTTTGGTTGACACCTGATAATTCAATTGGTTTAGGTCTTGTAGGCACAAGAAAGTCCTATTGGTTGTAAGATTTGGCTGACACCAGAAGCCCAAATTGATTTTAATGGAATTGTCAAGAGGTTTTTTTAGGAGAGGACATAGGCTTGAGTTTGGTTGAACCTCTACATAACTCCTTATGTACTTTATATTTCTACAATTTTTTTCTTTACTTGTCTATTTCATTTGTTTGATTGTTTAATTACTTGCATTACATTGATTAACACACACACACACAACCTTTCGTTCCATCAAGTTTGCATTCATTGTTTTAGAAGGCATTAGTTGGGGGAAATATTTTTAGTAGCCAATTCACCCCCTTGGTTTAGGTTAACTAGTTAATAGTATTGTCATGGTAGAATCTTTTAATTTCTTGCTTCCTTGGCATGAAGAGTGTTCCATCATTTGACTTAGGTGGCGTTTCATAAATCTAAAATCTGAAATATGAAAAGTTAAAAAGATATTATTTGTGTATGAAATCTAAAAAGAAGCATAGGTGCTTTTCTACTTTTTAGAGGCTCTAGATCCATAAGTGTTTGTTTTGGATCAACTCTTTACCATCTGAAATTCACTAATTTTACTATTGTACCTCTAGAACATACTATTTGGAAATGTTGAGTTCAATTTGCATTATCTCATAAAAAATAATTTTTAACTTCAAAATAATATTGAAACAATATGAATAAAAAATAATAAATTGATAATTAAAAATTACTAATTAATAAATGAAGCAATTAAAATAAAAAAATAATTAATGACCATAAAAATATTAAAATAATTAATAATTAACACAATAAGAATTAAAATATTTTTTAAAAATTAATGAAATAATAAAAAATCTTGACAAACAATTTTTAAAATAAAAAAAAATAATTAATCATCATCACTAAATTTTGCGTTATAGTGAGAGACAATTAAATCATCATCACTAAATGGCGAATTATAGTGGCAGGCAATTGAATGTTTGTTACTAAAGCACAAAATCTTGATATACAGTGATGGGCAATTGTCATCCGTCACAATTGATTAACTTATAGTAACGAATGATTTAATCATTGTCACTAAATGTTGAATTATAGTGATGAACAATTGAATCATTGCCACTAAATGGCGAATTATAGTGACAAACAATTAAATATTTGTCACAAAACCATAAAAGTTGATTTATAGTGATGAATAGTTTAATGTCGATCACAAAATCTTTATTTATAGTGATGGGTAATTAGGTATTTGTAAAAATCTTTATATTTAATAGCGATCAATTAATTATTTTCACAAATTAAAATCATCTTCATTTTAGGACATTTTTTGTAGTGTCATTTTCTCATAATCATTGATTAAATGTTATTATGTTTAAAATAATATAATGAATAAGACATTTGAATTGTTGAATTAATATATCCGAACAATAGTCAATAAGTCAAAATTTTAGATATTCAAAAAAAAGTTTTAGTAAAATTTCATTTAAGTTCTACATATGGGGATACTCTTAGGTCAAGTTTCTATAGACCATTAATGACTTTTAATGTTGTAAATGCTTGATTGGCCCATACATTATGCTTAATAATATTTATGGGGCTTGGCACTAGAACTAGCAAGCCAATTAAATAATAAATTATATGAAAAAAGAAAATATAAAATGTTAACTACTTTTATAATCAAAATTATAGAAAAATATGCATTTTTCTAAATTCATAACTATGGTATACCATAACTATGTATATTGAAAAGTTTGAACCCAACACTAACTCCAAGTGTTTAGGTTGCATTAGGTTTATGGTTGAGGGTTCAATAACTTCATTTGGGTTAGGTTGACCTCAACCCATCCTAATCTAAGGCTACCCAATAAGGGTGGATTTAAGCCAAGCTAAGCCGAATATCTAGCTATTCGATCATGGTTCGTCAAAAAACCGTCAAGCTCAAGCTCAATTCGATGTAGAGATTTGAGCTAAAATTTGGTTCAACTTAAAAGCTCAAATGTGTGGCAAGCTTCCTATAAAAAATAAAAAATCATGCATAGAAAAGTTAGTTTTGTTATATAAATAAATATTTAAGAATTATAAAAATCATTTATTGTCATATATATAATAACAATATTATATATAATATTTATTATAATACACAAAAATAAAAATATTACTATACATATAATAAAAGTTATTTATTAATATATGTATGTATGTATGTATAAGCTCGATTAAGCTTGTGAGCCTCATGAGTTGAGCTTTATTAGGATCGAGCTCCGCTTAACTAGCAAACATGTCTATATATTGGGCTTGAGCTTGGCATGAAGCTCGATTTAGACTGAGTTGAATTGAACTTTTCACAAGCCAAGCTTGAATAGCTTGTGAAAAGATCGATTTGTTTCCACCCCTACCACCCCATCCTAGCTTACAACCCTAATCATAGGAGTGGAAATGAGGTAGGTTTGGGGCAGGGATCATATTCCCAATCCTTGACCCTGATTTTGAAATAAATCCCTATCCCTAGCTCCTATCCCCGTAGGGGATAAAAGTTGTCCTCCATCTCTGATCCTTGATAGAGAAGGGTTCCTTGCAAGGACCTGAATCTCATAAATTTTTTAATTAACACTATTTTTTGAAAACTTAAAATAAAAGAAAATTTTAAGATATAAATAATATTTGAAATAATATATATATATATAAATAATCGAGGCCAGGGCAGGGTGGGGACTTCATTCCCCATCCCAACCCTGACCCTAGTCGAGGATCCCTATTAATCCCCATCCCGTCTTTACCCCTATCAAAGCAATTCCCATTTCTGTCCCGACCGTACCAAAGCAATCCCCATCCAGACCTAATGTCGGGTACTGATAGGGATGGGGGAAGTTGACATCCCTACATAATCATGATTCAATACATTAATTAATAAAATATTATTTTAATCAACAACTTTTCTATTATTGTATATTTAATTATTAATTATTAATATTTTATTATTTTATTATCTAATTATCTAATTAGCTAATTTATTAACATTAATAAATAGTTATTTTCTATATTATTTATATATATTAAAAGGAAATGCATATGGAAACATAGCCTATTCTTTCAAGCTTTGAAATCTACTCATGTGCGTAGATGAACATTCTCATGTGCTTAGAAGCACTCTAGTTAGTTCTACACGTGCAAATAAATGAAAAAAATGAAGAAAAATGAGAAAACCTTTATTATTTAAGTAAATTAATAATAAACAACAGTAATAAATTAAATATGAATAACCAATGATAATTAATTAATTAAAATAGTTATTTAATAATGAAAAATAATATTTCCAATTAAACTATATTACTTAATTTCGTAAATAAATTATTAATAAAGTATCAGATATCAAATATATATAAAAAATTATTAGTTATTCTTTAATTAATTAATAATTATTTATTAATGAAATAAAGTAATACTTAATTAATTAATAATTCTATGTGCTCCATGGGCCAAAGGCACCTTGGCTCACCCATTTTACCAAAGAAAAGATTTTGCCTCAAAATATAATTTTTAGCTTTGTATTTATGAAATATGAAAAACTAAATAAAATATAAATTAGACCTATATATATTTCGAAATATATAGTCAGACTGACTAGTCAGACTCTCGTTAAACCATGTGTGTGTATACTTATATGACGTGGCATGGTTTGACCCATTCGACCTGAATCATCAAACTTGTGACAACGATTCAAAGGCAACAATGATTAGTCCTCTAGTTTGATTTTGAAGACATTGATCACAGCCACTCCATCTAAAGATTGAGGATCATTGACTACGATAATCTAATAATCTTTACTTGCAAGTTAGGTTTGAAGACTAGACCTGTTCATAGGCCGGGTAGCCCGGACGGGCTAGCTTGGCCCGACCCGATCTAAGTTGGGCTTGGATAGGATTTTAGGCCCGTGAACTCGAGGTCGGGCCTAAAATATTGGGCTCAACCTTTTTCGGGCCGGGCTCGGGCTTTCTCAAAAAAGCCCCGCCTGAGCCCGAGCCTGACTTAATAATGTATTATATAATAAAAATATATTTTATTTAATAAATATATATATATATATATATATATATATAATATTTTTTCTTTATTATTCTTCTAATTTTTCAAGTAATAGTGAGATTTTTCATTATTTTTTAGGTTTTGAGGTCTTTTAATATAAAAAAAATAGTTTTTAATTGAATAAGAAAAGAAAAAATATTTTTTCCAAATTTCTGGCTGAGCTTGGGTTTAGGCCCGAGCTTCAGACAGGTTTTATATGAGAGCCAGGCTTGGGCTCGGGCTCGGGCCAATGCATGTTTTGTTAATGTAAAGGCAAAGCCCAGCTCGTGAACAGGTCTAATGAAGACATTAGTTGAATATGTGTAACTAGAGAATGAACAACTCTCAACTCTAACTAGATCTAGTAAAAAAGGACATTGTCACAAGCAAAGAAAGTTAGGGGCATTCAAATTCAGCCACTAAATATAATGAATAAGCAATTTAATTGGTTTGGATATTAACATATTATTATATACTGTTATACATCCTAATATTATAAATTTATAAATATTGATATACATTATTATAAGTATTCATATTAATATATTATTTTTATAAATATTAATATTAGTGTTTCCAAACTATCTACCTAAACCAAACCAAATTGAATTGGTTATGACATCATTTCCTATTAGTATCAGTTTGGTTAGGTTCTCATTTTTATCAAAATCAAAGAATGAATACCCTAGAGGAGTTATGGTTATATATTTTTTATTAAATCACTACTAAAAACATTAAATAATTAAAAATTAAGAAATATAATTAAATAACTAAAGTTGATTAATAAAAAATAAAATTCAACACTTAAATAATTAAATTAAGAAAATTTTAAATTGATTACTAAAAGATTTAAATTTTAAATTGATACAATAAAATATAATAATATTATAACTAATTAGTAATAGTAAATTTTATGTTTCTTAAAAACTTTAAACATTAATAAAATTATAAGTATATCACAATTTCCAATTAAAAATTTATATTTATAACACAATTTTAATATATATATATATATTTAAGAAAAATGTATAAATAATAAAATATAATTCAAAATTATTTTAATTTTAAATTAATATATATATATATTAATTGGTAAAAATTAAATTCCATTTTATATCAATGGTTAAGTATTAATTAATACAATTAAATAAACTTTAAATTTAGAATACCACTTATAATTAATTAATAAAATTTACTTTCATAATAAATCTTTATAACTAATAAAATTAAAATTTAAAATCAAATTTAAGTATAACTTAATATCAACTTAAGTTCTATTTAAAAAATGATTACATTAATAAAATAAATAAGATTAATTGCCACAGATCACTATCTTCTATCGTGAGATGTGCGGCTACAGTGTACTACGGGTAGGATGCAGGTAGAGAGCTAATAGGAAATCTGGGTTCTGATTGGTATGCAACGAACAAAAAAAAAAAAAAAAAAAAACGTTCATCTTCCTCTTGATATGCAAGGAAAATAGAAACTCTTCAGTTTCAGAGGTTCGGTCCTCAAGTCGCAACCTCTCGGCCTCTCTTCTCTCTTCTCAAACCACCACCGTGCATTGTCCACGACTCTATGATTCATGCTGCCAACACCAAAGTAACCCACCACCGTAGTGCTAATGTCATGGACGGCTCCTTAACACCACCGCCACAGTCTTTTATAGAGATCTCCCTCTTTGGTTGTTGGTTAACTTTGAATCCATCCCCTGTTCTTTGATTCTCTACAAAATTTTTTATAGAAATCTTTGGATTCTTAGATTCAGCTTCTTATTTCCATTTGCAGACATATAAACAAGCTTTCTATTTTGCGGTGAATTCATCCGACTAAAGCTTGAGTAGCTCATTATGACTTTCTGACTTCTTCCCATTTCTACTTTTGGGTTTGGCCAACAATTTTCAAGAACTAATTTTATAGATGAAGTTGTTATTTCTGAGATGGAGGCCTCTCAGGCTTCTTTGAATGCGGAAAGAGGTGTTCGGATTCAGGTTCCATTGGTAAGTTCTTTCCATTCACTTTTGGTCATTCGACATTTATTTATCCAGCCCATGCGTTTTTCGAGAAACCCATATTGAATTATTGGTGAATCTGCTGTGTGTGATCGCATCTTTGGAATATGATGAATAGGGATTCCGTATGTGTGGGGTTTAGAGGTTGGAATATGGAATCCTTTTTCAGTTCGGAGATGGGTAGGTTGGATATCGGATTTATTGGTTTTTTTGAAGAAGGATATATTCAAGTCTCTTGCTCCGGAGAGGAAATAGCTCGGTTCTCTTATTTGGTTGGGGAGTAATAAAACTTAGTGTTTAGGCGAATGATCTCAACTTTTGCTTCGCTTAGAGTTGGTTTTAGGTACAGGTTTAATCTTCTAAGTGCTTAAACCCCAAAAACTTTAGCTTCACTAGACAGACTAGAGAATCGTTTCCCTACTAGGCTGCCCTTAACAAAACTCCCGTTTATTTACCCCTTTGTACATTGGTTTTAGAGTTCCATGCACACTAATTTTTGCTGGATTCAAGTATTGTGAGTTATGATTAGTCATTTTTGTGATTTTGTTTATTTTCTTTCTTCCCGTGGTGGTTCAGATCCAATGAAGACCATTGTTATGAAGAGGGTTTGGAATAAGGCAAAGCATGCATGGTAAGAAGTACAAGAAAACTGAAAGGTCATCTTTCATATTGTGAGTTCAAGAAAATTGGAACATATCAATATTTTCCTCTTTTCATTTTCTCACTTTATTTTTTTTTTTCATTTGGAACATATTTTAGTATTTTATTAATATTTTGAATTGTTGAACTTATATTTGCAATTCTTGGTGGTGGTATTGTTTGGTTCAATTGCTGATATTGTTGGGAAATAGCATTTAGGGCTCATTGCTCCCTACTGTCAACTGATAAATCTAGAGTTCTTGTGACCCTTAAAAGAATTTCTCCAAGTGATATGTTACTAATGGATGCAAAAGTCTTAGGAAAACATGCTCTCATTAATCAAAACCTAATGTAAGTTTCATCTTAGCAACCAGATGGGTAGTTCATCCCCCATTATATGGAAAGGCTTCATGATCTCAAGAGTCCATGTAAACATATCAACTTTGTTAAGTACTAGGGTTGCTATTTCTATGGACATTGCCTTATTTTTAGGACCTATTGGTGTTTAGGGTTCACACATCAAGTATCAAGTTAGGATTGTGCAACAAATGATCCTTTAGATTGATTGATAAAAAAAAGATCTTTTAGATTGCCTTCACATCTCAAATTATTCTATTTTTTCCATTTGAAATACTAAATTGTTTGCACCTTGATGGTGGAAATACTAAACTACTGGTTGAAATAAGAACTACCATGAATTCGAATGACTTCCTCTTCTAAATGAGGAGTATGAAAACAAAACTGGTTCAGTGGTGCATTGGTGTCTAATACTTGTTCTTGTTATAAGGAGCAAATTTGGGTACACTATTGGCTTATTTAAACCAATCGTGTGAGGATGCAAAATTTATATCCATATTTTGAAAGCAAATTACTTTTGAATTTCAATGCACAGTTGCAGCCACCAACAGCCATTTTCAAGGAAAATTTGCATGTCAAACAAACAAATGGACACAAACTTGAACCAGAGTGTATATTTCGAGGGGCCAATGTTGCATTGTAAGCAAAGGCAACCTTAAAGACAAAACAAAACAACCAAGAGGTTCAGCTAATTTGCATTTGCATTGGCACAAATGAATGAAAGTGCAAATAAAAAGTGTATAAATTCTGCTTCTTCACCTTTTAACTTGTTCTATTTCTACATTGTTTTAGGTTTTATTTTACTTTATTAATTTTCACCACAAACAAAGTAAAATTGAACACAAAAATAAATTTGCATTCAACTCATTTGCACTCACCTGCTTTAATTTGCACTAATGCACTTAAATTAAGTTGCATTAATTGCATACACAAACTAGGCCATATTACCTATACACCAACACATTATAAAGCCTTGTTAGCTTCAAGAGGAACAGCCCTAAGGGGCTGGGACTTCTGCAAGGTGAGCCCAAACTTATCTCCCATGTCCATATCTTCAGGGGACATCTCACCTGGAGGCTCCCAATCAAAGAAGTGAATGAGTGAAGCCAACATTAGATGTATCATCCGAGTTGCTCCTGATAATCCTGGACACATCCTTCTCCCAGCCCCAAACGGAATCAGTTCAAAATGGTGTCCTCTAAAATCAATATCAGAGTTCAAAAATCTCTCTGGAATGAAAGAATCAGGGTTCACCCAAAAGCTAGGGTCCCGGTCAAGAGTGCACACATTCACCAGCAATTGGGCGTCCTTGGGCACCATATAGCCACAGATTTCTACGTTGGATTCAGCTCGGTGGATCAAAAATGGAACTGGTGGATGCAATCTTAATGTTTCCTTCACAATTGCTTGTAGGTAGGGGAGCTGATCAATATCTGATTCTTCAACCAGATTTCTGTCCCCAATCTTTTGTTTCAGCTCTAATCGTGCTTTCGCCATAGTCTCCGGTGAGCGGAGCAACTCTGCCATAGCCCACTCCACTGTGCTCGAGGTGGTGTCTGTCCCTGCAACAAATAGTTCCTGGTGCAAAATCATCATGAGGGTTCACTGCTCTGACAACTTATGAAGAAAAAACCAGAAACTCCCAGGAAATTCCCAGATTAAAACAATTGAATAGACGGAAGGAAATAAACAAATGAACAGTACCAAGAGAAGAATTTTAATATGAGTTCGCCCAAACTCCTAATCATTCTCTGTCTTTTGGTTGAGAAGTGCATCCAATACATCTTCCTTGCTTCCAACAGAGACAAGCTTCGTCCTTTGCACTCTAACCGCTGATCAATTATTTCATCAAACAACTTATAAAACCCAGCAACATTGATCGCCATGCGACGCCTTATACCTTGTGGGTCTATCCGTCTAAGTATAGGGAAATAGTCCATAGGGTTAGGTCTTCCACCCTCCTCCATGGCTCTGTGTACCAGAGCCTTGAGCTCTTGTGCAGAACCAGAATCAAAAGAAGCCAAGTCGGTAGAGAGAATGGTGTTAGATATCAAATTAAGAGTGGTGATAAAAGCTGCTTGGCCAATATCGACTGCACTTCTAGTCTGGCAGTTGTCGCGAACATGAGCGGCGAGTTCATGAACCTTTCGGCATCGGAGGCCTTGGCTGGCGTCAAGTTTCTTGGCTGCAAAAATTTCAGTATTAGCAATCCTCCGATGGAAACGCCAACGAGGAGAGTATGGTAGCCACACCATGGACGCCTGGTGGAAGTTGAGTGCACGGGCTGCGTCTGGGATGCTTCGACTGGCGAAAAGCTGGTCGTTATTCTGGAGGATCTCTTTAGCAATGTCGGTCGGAAGAGATGACGACGACAGTAGTTAAAGAGCCAAGCTTCAGAGTCATCAGGGGGCCATGGATTTTGCTCAGCTTGGCCAGTGATTCATGTGGTTTTTTGCCTAGATTGAAGAGGTTTCCGACGACCGGAAGAGGGAAGGGACCGGGTGGGAGTTTGTCGGAGCGGGATTTCCAACAAGTGAGAACATAAATGAATGCCAACAGACACGAAATCCATGATAGAACAGTTGTTTCATTCATTCTCTCTCTTAAAGAAATTCTCAACTAGAGTGCCCAACCCCAACAAGTGCAGCGGATCCAAAGTTCGTTCCAAACTAGGAGGGGCTGCAAATTAGATTTTTGAGGGGGATTGCCGTCCCAAAATCCCTAGAAAAATAAGGGAAGACAACAAAACGTACATCTACCACAACCACAAGTAAGGCTGCTGCAGGGCTGGCGGAGAAAAAGTGTAATGATGTGAATGTGTTGAATTTATTTCAAATATACCTGTATCTTGGCAACTTTAAAATGCAGTACCTGCCGTTGATCTATTTGACCAGTCCGTTAATCTATGTCAAGTGTCATTGGAAAAGTTAAAAATGAATTGAACAGTTCCAAATCCTAGTCTCTTTTATTTAAAAAAGTTAATGACTATTTAGAAGAATCTAAAATTTGGGACTGTTTATTTTATTGTCAATGTTTGGATAGTTGATAAAGAAAATTAGATGATATTCTTAGGGCATTCTTATTTTTCAAATGTCACTTAAGGGTTGATTAAGGACAGGTACTAGATTGTCACATTCTAAAAATTCGGGTACTGAATTGTTGCATTTTAAAGTTCAGAGACCCAATTGCCAGTCGAGCCAAAGTACAAGGTACTAATAAGGAATTTTCATATATATATATATATATTTATATTTGTGAAATTGTTTAAAACTCACCATAAATTTTCAGACTAACGGGCGTTAATATTTTACCATTTTAACATTCATAGAAAAATGTAAAATATATACAAAATAAATTAACAAGTGTTAATATATTACCATTTTAATATTTAGACATGAAAAAAGGAAAAAAGGAAAAAAGTTCAAAAAAATATTTTCAAATATAAAATACATAAAAACATAGAAATTACAAAAAATATAAAAAGTTATAGAAATTGTAAACAAAATAAAAAATTATTTTCAAATTATAGAAAATATAGAAATTGAAAAAAAAATAAGAAAATAAAAATTGTAGAAAAAACACCAAAAATTATAGGAAAACATAGAAATTGTAAATAAATAAAAAAAATACAAGAAAATTTATAGATTGTAGAAAATAAAAAAATGTAAAAAACAAAAATTATAAAAAACATTGGAAATTGTACCAAAACATATATTAAGAAGCATTAGCGGTGCACTAACGGAAGGTGCGTTTTGGAAAATAAAAACTTACTGACATAGTAAGTTCTAGACATTTTGAAAAGTTGTAGTGAGTTTAAGAGAAATATTGAAAACTCATGGTGAGTTTAAGAGAAATGTTGAAAACTCATAGTGAGTTGTAGATAATTTCCCTATATTTTTTGTAAACATTTCAAACACAACACTTACGCTATGTTTGGTTTGAAGGAAAAAGTAAGGGAAAGGGTTTCTCTTCCTTTCCCTACCTTTGCCTTTGAACCAAATATAGCCTTTGGGTATGCTTGGCAAATAATTTCTCTTTCTTTTCTTTTCTTTTTTTTTTGTCGGCAGAAACAACCAAAAAAAAAAACTTTCATTTCGTGAGATTCTTGAGGAGGTAGTTGATGTTGCACAACTGTTGTTCGGAGGTTTTGTCAAAATATTAATTTGAACATATGTGATAGGACATGTATATGCCAAAATATTAATTTGAGCAAGTTAAAAATTTCGTCTCTCTATAATTACTTGTTTTGGAGGTTTTTTCTCCAGTCATCTATACAAGTACTTTTTAAGTGTTTGATGAGATCATGAAATCTTATATCATGAGTGCTTATTTTTTTGTGAAAATGATAATTATAACTGTAAATTAACATAGTTATATATTGGATAAATATAAGATAAAAATAAATAAATAAATATTTATCTCATAAACCACTACAAGTACTTGTATGTTTCCACATTCAATGCAGCAGTGGTGTGAGGAAGAGAGGAGCGAATGAGAGAAAGGGAGGAGGAAAGAAAGAAGGAAGAAAGAAATGAGGGAGAAGAAGAAAGATAAAAATAAAAAATAACTAGATAAAAGGAGAGAGAGATGGTGGTGGTTCGGGAAAGACTTATGATAGAAGAAGAAGAAGAAGAAGAAGAAGAAGAAGAATTATGTTTGAGGGCACAATTTTTCTATGGAGATTTTAGAGTGCTTGCAACCTCTTTTCATCCATTAGGTGTAGCTAATCATAATGACTTTTCGCCCATTTTTCTTCTCCATCAACACTCTTAGGCTATGTTTGGTTTGAAGGAAAAAATAGGGAAAGGTAGGGAAACCTATACAAGGTTTGTAAGATTTCCCTACTTTCCCTACTTTTTCCTTCAAACCAAACATAGCCTTAGAGATGAGATCTCTACTTCTATCGATAAAACAATTTCCATCCCATACACCAATGAGAACGAAGTAGTGCCCGATAGGCATTCTTATGAAGGATAGCTTCTTAGATCAGTCCTTGTAGATTTCTGCCATTTTCTTGGGGATGATCTTCACACTCTTGTTGGTTGCTTCCTCTGCCCCATTAATTTGTGATCGATATGGGTTGTATATTGAACTTTTCACAGAGGACACTACCTCTTTCTTAAAGTTGTACCCATTATTAGAAACTAGCTCATGATGGACGCCACCATATTTGCAATGATCTAATTGATAATAAACCTAGCAACTTGAACTGATGTCAGCTTAGAGTAATCCACCCCACTTGGTGAAATAGTCTCTTGCTATTAGGATGTATTCATGTCCATTGGATGCCTTTGGTGTAATCTTAACAATCACATCGATCAATCCCCCATGTGAAAGAGAGCCGCATCATGGTCAAATTATGTATAGCTAAGATTATAGAGTGTGAATGAAGTTGGTGTAAAATTGACATTTGTGGCACTTCCAAACATAAGGATGATAGTTGGTTTTCTTCATGATCAATAGTATCCTAACCATAGAATTTTTTGTGTTTCCTTGTGTCCATTCATATGGGGCTCATAGACTCCTTCATAGACTTCTTTTACGAGTTCACATCTGCAGCCCACAAGGGGGCACCCCACAATGTCTCACAGCACATCCCAACCTTGTATTTGGAACATCTTCCGATGATGTTTCATCATTTCCATACATGTCATCGAGAGATGTTCCCAATACAAGGTGGGGATGTGCTGTGGAGCGCAGATCTGAACTCTTCTTTAACAAGGCAAGTAGTTTGATCTTCAATACAAAAAATAGTTGGACACCTTCCATCATATAGGACCTGTTGTAGAGTTTCCCTCTGCACACTACAAACTTCATTGCTAGCCAGACTAGAGTTTCTTTGTCGTTCTTGGTCATCCCTTGTAGGAATATCGCACAGCAGTGCAGCTAGTCAGCTACATGCATTTGAGTGGAGTCAATTGACCCCATTGAAGTTCAAAAAAAAAAAAGGCATGAAGTTCGTGTATTATTTTAGGCTTTCCAACCCACTTTCCCATATTGTCCCCAATAAAACTAAATGAAAATATAAGTGTGGGGTCAATTTAGTCATATTATATTTGGATTCAAACTAATTAGCTTTTGAACTAATTATATAAAGAGCCCATTTGGGACGACTTCTACGGTGATTGAGCTGCATTGAGAGAGTTACTTCCAAAAGCTAATTTAAATGAAAATATGTGTACATGGGGTCAATTTAGGTGCATTATTTGGACTTAAACTAATTGATTTTGAACTAATTATATAAAGAGCCCATTTGGGAGGGCTTCTTCGAGTTACAATAGCTTCAAGGACCTCTATTTGGCTTTTTAGATTTCTACAAAATTGGGCTTCACAATTTTATAGATTTCTTGACTTATACAATGCTAAAAGTCACTGCATGAAAGATGATGTAGGCGCACATGGCAGGCCCAATGACATAGGCGCACATGAAAGGCCCGAGATGGTGACACGTGGCACAGGCTGGATCACATCCTGGCCGTCTACATATAATAAACTCCAGGCAGATTCAAGTATAAAGAAATGGTGTCACTCCCTAAGTAAACTATCTTGGCATTTATTGCTCTAAGTTCTTTAGCTCCTTGGTGACCTTGTCTGAACTACTCTATTCAGGCCTCGTCTAACCCCTCATGTACACACTTACTAACTTGACTGCCAGAATCTCTACCCTTGAGATAACACCGGACATATTGGACTTATAGGCCCTCGGCTCTATCAGCCCTCGGACACATCATCAGTAAGCCCTCGTCTACGGAAGTGAAGGTACATTGTTTCGCTCGGCCCATCTTGACAGCAACAAAAACCCTTTCAAATGGGCATAAAGACTTTTCTGAAGCAGTTGATAATATAAAAAAGTAAATACATTTTAACATTTATGAAGCTTTTGACTCCACTAGCTACAATTCTTGACTACAGCACCGATTCCGCATGATTTATGAATTTCTACAACTCAAGTCAATAAAATCTTTTGAAGGAGTCATCTGCATTGTCGAAAAAATCATTGATGGAATGGAAAAATTAGCCTAGACAAAGAATATTACATTGTTGTATTGTTGTATAGATATAGCCAGGTTCATATATGGTGTGAATCCAAACAATGACAATACGATAATTTTATTTGTATCAAGATATATATTCTTAGTTCTTCGTTCCTGATTGCACAGAATCTCGATTTTTTTTATTAGAGATATTGCAGATCACAGAGAGACTAAGGGATGGAAACAAAGCAAGGCCGAGTCGACTGACCTTTTTATATATCAATGTAAGGTTCACTGACCTTTTACCAAAGATAGAGATACTGCAGTTACCATGGTATTCAAAACCGGACTGGACCGGATGGTTGGATCAGAAAAACCGGGAATCGGTTAGGTGATTGGTTCCAGTTTTTCTCAAAACCGGATTTTCTCCAAAAATCATTGATTTTAGTCAGTAAATTGTTGACCTGGGCAGTTAATCGTTCAAACTGTTTGAACAGTTTTTACCGTTTTTTATTTTTTTTTAATTTTTTAATTTTTTTGTCAGAATGGGCCTATCATCCGGTTCAAACAGTCGGACCGTTCAACCTGGTAACCGGACCCCTGACCAGTTCGGTTTTAAAAACCATGGCAGTTACAATTACGTGCTTTTTTGTAAATTTGTTCACCCATTTGTGTAATTGTGGAATTGATTTTTTTTTTCTATCATAATGCAACACTATTTTATTTCCATAATTGGTTTGTGTTTAATGTAAAAAATTAAACAGCCTACGTTGTCAACAAGGCTCTTCCTGCATGATATATAGTATGTGTTTGATTCTGTTTACGTTTTTTTCATTCAGTTTTTGTACTTTATTTGCTTGCAAAATCGAGAAAGGTAATAATTACAATTGTTTTTGACAACTAGGCACCACATCAGCATAACAATGAAAAAACGCTTAATCGTTGGGAGAAGTTTTAAAAAATAACTTCCACAAATAGTAAGTGTGCACAGAAATCAAAGTCACATTTTGCTATTCTTGATGCGTACGGAAGAGCATGAGAGGGGAACTGTTGAAGTGGTGCCTATGTGGCAGCGTTTATTGAATAAACGCCCATGATTTCAAACACCCTCATAGTTGACAGCTCAAGCTTCGGGCCTGACTTTACATTGTGTCGGGTTTGAGCTTCGGGTCGAACTAATTCAAATTTTGACAAAAACCAAGCTTGAACCTGGCCATGAACATGTCTAATGGCATGCAAGGAAGCATTATTGACAGCTCAAGCTGTGAAGCATTGACCGCCAAATCTTTCTTGTGCTAGTTCAAATACTACCCCATGCCTAGGGGTGTTAATTGACCGGTTTTGGATTGGATCCAATTCGATCCAAACCTTATCAAATTAGATTTGGATGGTCTGTTATAATTATTGGTTTGAGCCAATCTAAAATAAATTGGTCCATGTTCTTATTGGTTTGAATTGGACCTAAACCAAATTTCCAATAATCTGATCATAAGGCCAAACCCTTGTCCAATTTGAAACCGATCAAACTGAAGTGGCATAAAATCACTTTCACAAAAGCTCTTTTGCAAAAGCAGTTTTATAAAAGTACTTTAATGAAATCACTTTAATAAAAGCACTTTACAAAAGTACTTTTATGAAAACACTTTTATAAAAGTACTTTTACACGAAATCACTTTTACAAAAGAACTTTTATGGAAGTACTTTTATAAAATCACCTTTATGGAAGTACTTTTACAAAAGCACCAAGGTTCAAAATATCAATACGCTTGATACGTCAGTAGGGGCGTATCGGGTGATATTGATAGTGTTTTTTTTGCTGTTTTTTTTTTTCAAAACCGGTTAAGGGGGGCTGGTTTAAGGCTCCTCCACCCCTTGAACCGGTCAGAACCTCGATACCCCCCTATAGGGGCGTATTGGGAAGCCACCGACACGATACGTATCGGCCGATGTGGGCCAATACTTTGAACCTTGGAAAATACTTTTATAAAAGAACTTTTACAAAAACACTTTTATGAAAGAACTTTTACGAAAGTAGTTTTATAAAAGCACTTTTGTAAAAGTAGTTTTACGAAAGCATTTTTATAAAAGCACTTATACAAAAGTACTTTCATTAAAGTGCTTTTACAAAATACTTTTATGAAAGCACTTTTACAAAAGTGCTTTTTCAATGCCAAAAGGGTATATTTTTGTAATTTTCAGATTTTCTTCATTTTAATATATTTTTATAATTTTTTATATGTTTTGTTTTTTATATAATTTTTGATATTTCATTCTGTTCGGATTGGATCCAATCCAGTCCATTTACATTTTAATGAATTGGATTGGATTTGGACTGAATTGGGTCCAAAACATTTGTAAGTGGATTCACATTGGATCGGATTGGGTTGGACCAAATCAAGATCAATTGACACCTCTACCCATACCCAAAAATCCTCTCTTCTTTCTCTTGTCTCTTATCTAGGTACCTCATCATTTGCCTTAGTTCATACTTTCTATGATGCGGTCATAGAACTTATTTGCCACCTCCCAATTAAAAAAGGAAATGGTAGTAAAGGAAATAAAAGGATAAGGTCATGTGATGTTTTAAAATTTAACAAAGGACTTATTTATCTGCATCTAATTGGGAGTCACCACATAGGACACTGTCATAGCTCTGCGTTGAAACAACAAAATCAAAGCCTTTGATTTATAGGATCTGGGTCACCTGCCAACAAAACATGTTCCACCTATACCTATTCATGGGTCGGGTAGCCCAACGGCCTGGCCCGACCCCCGGATGGGCTTGGACATGTATTTTAGCCCGTGGGCTTGACCTCAGGCCTAAAAGCTTGGCTCGATTATTTTTTAGGTTGGGCTCAGGATTTGTCAAACAAGCCCGACCTGACCTGACTTTTTATATAATATAAAATATATAATTATTTTTTATAATTTCTAAACCCTAAGTCCCTAACCCGACTAACCCTTTCCCTCTTTTTTCGACTCAGTTCTTAGTTCTCACTCTCAGAGTCTTAGTTTATCTATAGCTCAACGAACTAGCAATCTCCGGAAAGTCGAAGTCGAGCATAAGCTAGCAGCGGCAGGCGGCAACCTTTTTTTTTACTTTACCTTCACCGGCGAACTCAAGCATTGGCTTCATCGAGTCATCAATGAACTAGCAATCTCCGACAAGTTAGTGTTGAGCATAAGCTAGCAACAACAGGATTCAACGGTCTTGTCATTTTTATCATTCTCCATGCGACGAACTAGGCTAGTAGTGGCAGATGGCGAGTGACCAGTAGGAGTGCAACTTTTCTGGGTTAGGGTTGGGATTTTGTCAAAATTTCAATAGGCCCAACCCGAACCTCGATCCCAAAACAGTATAAACTGTTAACTCGGGCCAACCCAACTTGCACCCCTTGTGACAAGGTCCTCTCTCTCTCTCTCGTTATCTTCCCCTCTCTCTCTGTTAGGTCGGGCTCGGGCTCGGGCTCGGGCTTTGGGATTTTTATGAGGGCCGGGCTCAGGCCCAAGTTGTAGGCCTATTGGTTGAGTCGGACTCAGGCTCGGGCTTGGGCTTGAAAAAATTCTATTAATGAAGAGTGAAAGCCCGACGCAAGCCTGGCTCGGCCCAACCCATGAATAGGTCTAGTTCCACCCCTCTACCAATACGAACACATTTCATATATGGCAGGTCCCACTTTTATGGTGGGTCCTAGTCTCATGGTGAGATGTGTGGTGTTAGATCAAGTTGGTAGAGGGCTGAAAACATGTTTTATGATCTCAATTCGATTTATAGATGTGACCTCACTTTGAATTAAATGAATTGACATCTTGACGGGGCCACAACAATAAATCAAAGGCCTCATTCTTTTTTGGTTTTATGGTATTTGGTGCCATGCACCACTAAACGTCCCCGTGATCCCTTTTCTTCCCGAAGTGGTGGTTGCAGGATTGCGTCACTATTGGAACAAACCAGCAAATACACCAATGAGCCACCTCTTGGTGAACGACCACAATAGAGATGATGATTATGTGTTTGGTATAGTTTTCGTTTATCAAATAAATGTTTGTACTTGATTTGTCTTCAAAACTAAGAAAAGTACTTAATAAACCGTTTATTGACAATTA
Source organism: Nelumbo nucifera (assembly GCF_055504915.1). Classification (NCBI taxonomy): domain Eukaryota; kingdom Viridiplantae; phylum Streptophyta; class Magnoliopsida; order Proteales; family Nelumbonaceae; genus Nelumbo; species Nelumbo nucifera. Next base: position 69,813,672 of record NC_142650.1, on the reverse strand, counting down.
GGTGCCACTAGGAGCCATTAGGCACCACATCAACGGAACAATAAATAAACGCTCAACCGTTGGGAGAAGCGTTAAAATGAAGATTTCCCAACAGTTGGTGCGCATATAAATCAAAACCCATTTTTGTGAATATCAATGTGTATGAATGAACATGATGAGAAAAATCCTGATTTGGCGATGACATAACTGCACTTTGATAAATGCCTATCATGAAACATCCACAAAACAAAACACACGCTAAAAAGTGAATGGCCACAAGATTGCTGCCCTCCATAACTCTAGATGGAGAGAACATCAAACTCCCTCATGACCTCCAATGAAACACATACACAATAGAGGTTATGATTAAAAATAGTTAATGTGTTGTTTTGAATTTATTTTCACTACTAGTGTGTTGGTGTTTCATTGGGGCATCACAAGAGAGTTCTGTGATCACGATTGCAACAGATGTGAAGTCATCTAGATGATAATCGAAGGCTATTGGACCAGTTTTCCTTTGATTATTTGATAGAAAGTTGGGCCATTTCCACTTTCCTATTTTCAGATATTCTTTGTCGTTTCCTACTTCACTCTTTCCTCTCATCCTTATGATTTTCAAGTTGTTATCATCTGTCCTATTTAGGAAGAGACACCAATAGTAATGGCAATGGGGCATGTTGGAGGAGGGAATTTCAAGAATTTCACAACTACTATTTTTACTACCTGTATCTTTTCCAAAATCCTCAGTGGGTTGGATTTTTAGAATCTAAACCCTTTCCACACATGAAAGTGCAAAGCGGTCCCTCACCGTACCCTCCCCACATTTGAGTGGGTGGGTGGGTCAAATCTAAACATCATATCTATTTTTTTTTTATTTCCTATTATATATAAACAATAAATAAGCAAAATAACATGAAGAAACATCCAAATTTTAGTAAACTCAATACATGGGTTGGGGCAGGGGAAGGTCAGATTTAGCCTAATATTGTATCTTACATTCTTACCCATACATGTAATACAGATCATAGAATCTCAAAACCCATTTTCACCCTAAAATCCATCTTAAAAAAAAAAAACGTCCCATCCAACATCCGAGCAGATACCTGCTAGGTAGAAGTGGGATCTTCTCCTCACACAACACGCCTCACACCGACCTCACAGGCACCTCCCATCGTGCATTGGGAACATTTCCCATAAATAATAACACATGAGTACGAGAAATGTTCCCCGTTCACAATGGGATGCGTCTGTGAGGTTGGTGTGAGGCACATTATGTGAAGAGCAGATCCGGTCTCGAATGGAAAATGTCATCCCTATGACTTCTACTCTTTCATGTGAAAAAAAGTGAGCCCTTAGCAAATACTAAACCAAATGGAATACACACCAATGTTTTTTAATTGGGGCTATTTATAAATCAGTCTCCCTCAGATTTTTTTATTGGTTTCCTGAATGTATTTACCCACATCCACACCATATCACATCAACTGATTTTTTCTAATTATTTTAAAATACTACACATGTTTTCTATTTCATTATGGGTTTCTTGTGACCACAATCACAGCAAATTTTTCTTCCTTTTCAACTAGGGTGTCAATGGACTGGTTTTGGATTGGATGGACCAACAAGACATATTGGATTGGATCAATCCGGTCCAAAATATTAATTAGATTGGATTGGATTTAGTGCATCCATAACAAATTATTATTGGATTGGGTTGGATTAAGCTAATAATTGGTCCATTGATATAAGATAAGAATATATGTATCAATGGACCGGGTTAGGGTTGAAACCAATCTAAATCAAAATGAATTTGAATAGATTAGATGGTCCAGACATTGAATTAGACTAGTCCAAATTAGTCCAAAACATTCATTGGATTGGATTGGACCTGGTCCATTTGTAATGGACTCACATTGGACTAGATCGGATTGGACCAAATTCAGTCCGATTGACACCCCTATTTTCAAGCACCATACTCACTAATATTTCTAAAAATCTATGATACTGGGAAGAGCTTTGACCAATCAAAGCACCTCATGAATTGGGTTGAACACCACCTGATTGGTCACCTCTTTTATGATTCCGGTTGACTAATTAGATGTTAGTTTTTCTATGTGAGAATATGGTTATCCACTCAAAAATCAAAACATGATTACTGATGATGCACAATCCGGTCACTCCTAACTGGAAGTGACTGAGCTTCTAGCTGGCGTCGGGCAAGAGATACCTATGTGAAGAGAAATGAAGGAACCTGGGGTTTCTCACCCGGCGGGAACACTCCGATGCTTAAGTTAGTACTCAGCTGCGAGCTGGAGGAGAATAAGTTTGCAAGAAGATGAGAAAGCTAGAGAGTGGTGAATATGCGATACCTTGGCCCTTGGGGGGTTGGGGTCTTTATATACTAACATTCTGGCAGGTTCTGAGGGGCCGATCCCAAATCTCTGCTGCGGTGATCTGTTGTCAGGTAATGCTTCGGAGTGATTGGTTGTTATCGTCAGGACTGGGGAGTAGGTGGGCTAATGCGACCATTATATGGTACGGTCCCACCAGGCAGGGGACAACCTCTGGGGTTGGCAGGCACGACGTCGCCAGGTGAGAGACAATGAGTGCAGTCCTCATAGTTGGCAGATGCTGTGCCGCCAGGCAAAGGACGTGGGTGTAGCTTTCAGGGTTGATAGGTACGGTTGTCAGATAGGAAGCTTCTCGCGGGACTCAAGGCTACTTGATAACGAACCCCGTAGCGAGCTCCCCTGTTGCGAGTTACTTGTGTCGAGCTGTTGGTGGCGTGTCGAGGTGATTCTGCCCGAGGTGGCTTGCTTGCTTGGGTCTAGACTTCCGTGAACTTGGTCGTTTTAGTTTGCAAACAGAGATGGACTCAACCCGAAGTACCTTCAGCTTGGGACATTAGTGTACCCGAGCTCATTCTGAGGTGAACTGATACTTGCTGAGCTGTCATCCGCATTGAGTCACGTCCACGTGCCGACCGCTCATGTCGAGTTGTCATTCATGTTGAATCACGTATACGTGTCGCCCTTTTATGTGGTCGGGCCAAATCACCCTTTATCAATTACAATGCTCGGAAGGATACAAGTGTTTGAATGAGAGAAACCAGAAAGGTATGATATTATATTGGAAGAACTTGAAGAACATTTCCTATCATTTAATTGGGGGTTGCACTTGGATAAACTTTACGAATTGTGTGCTTTTAAAGCACTAGGGGGTGTGTGAGTCCACGTTCTGTGAACCCGTGAATGGATGTGTGAACCCGCCAACCAGAAATGGCCACATCGTCAGGGCGAGTAAAGGGTAACGTTAGCAGACTTTGTCGGTCACCGGTGGCTTCCGCGTTTACCGACGCCGGTGTGGAGTGAGGACGCCGATGGATGCTACTGTGTTAAATTTGGTGGAAGAGAATGAAGAATGGAGGGAGAGAATTGTGGTTTTTTTTTGTCTTTTTGTTTTGACGACCAAAGTTCTGTTAACATTACCTTTTACTCACCTTGACAACGTGGCCATTTCTGATTGGTGGGTTCACACATCCTTTGAACCCATGGGTTCACAATGCGGTCTCTTCTACAACATGATCAATGTTTATGTTTTCATTTATTTTTGAAATTTCTACAATAGAAGAAAAGCAAACTTATAGTTTTAACTTTGTTTTTGTTTTTAAAGAGAAAAACAAGTTAGTTTTGTTTTAAAAAATAATATATGTTTTTGGAACCATCAAAATAATGGTTTTTGGTTTTGGTTTTTTGTTTTGAGAAACAATATATCGTTAATCTAGACTGTTTTGGTTTATTGTTGAAATCCATAACAGGAAAAACAATTCACATCATGGTTTTTGAACCGTCATTGACCCGGACGGTCAGATTATTTGGCCTAGGAACTGTTCAAGCAACTTGTTCCATTTTATCCCAAACCCATTCCTTGATCAAAAACCGTTGAATTGGTCAATGACCCGTTAACCCAAGCAGTTGAATCCGTTCGGCCCCGTTCAAATGGTTTTGGCCTTTTATTATTTAAATTATTATTTTTTTAATTTTTGTCAAAACGGACCATCCATTTGAACCGAACGATCAAACTGTCAATCTGAAAATCGGTGGCCAAAACAAAACCTATGGGTCCAAAGATAGCCCTTCATGACTCAAAAACAAAACCTACGAGCCTCCCTGTTTTTTGCAGATGATAGTTATTTATTCACAAGAGCCTCCCTTCAAGAAGGAGTCCATGTGGTGGAGGTCATCCAAAGATATGAAAAGGCCTCTGGCAATAGGTGAATTTTACCAAGTTTGAAATCTTCTTTAGTTCCAAAACCCATCCCAGATTTATGAGAATCATTGCTAAGAGCCTCAAAGTCAAGCTGGTTAGGAGCCTATCTAAATATCTTGGACTACCTACTTCCTTTAGCAGAACCAAAGCAAATATTTTTTCTCAGTTGATAGAGAGAGTCCAGGGCAAAATGAATGCTTGGAATGAGAAGTAATCCAAAAAAAAAAATACATAAATATAGACATGAAATGGGTGTTAATTTATTAATGCTGGTTAGGAGCCTATCTAAATATATATATATATATATATATATATTGACTTGACGTTAAACAGACTAATGGGTGTTAATTTATTAATATTTAGACATGAAAAAAAGGAAAAAGTTCAAAAAGATATTTTGAAATATAAAATACATAAAAACATAGAAATTAAAAAAATTATAGAAATTGAAAAACAAAATCAAAAAATAAAAATTATAGAAAAAACACAAAAAATTATAGAAAAACACAGAAATTGCAAATAAATAAAAAAAATACAGGAAAATTTATAGATTGTAGAAAATAGAAAAATGTAAAAAAAACAGAAATTATAAAAAACATTGAAAATTATAACAAACCACTAAAAATGAAAAAAAAAACAAGAAAATTGAAAACTGAAAAAGACCCTTTTGCCTCTAACTCACAATTCAAGGGTAATTTGGTCATGAAAATTATTATTTATGCTGAAATGAACACCTCTGTTAAGAAGCATTAAGGGTGCACTAACGGAAGGTGAGTTTTAAAAAATAAAAACTTACTGACATGGTGAATTTTAGACAATTTTCCTATATATATATATATTTAATACTGGATGTATTTAATTAATCAGAGGGTTACCCCATCAAGATTATATCTTGTAAGTCGTAACGCTTCCCCTTATATAACAGTACTCTTTAATCGTGAAAGATCCATTTTTGCCAGGAACTTAGACAAATTTATCCTTATTAATATTCCGAAACAAATGAGTTCTCATAATATCATCAACCATGCAATCCTGGAAAATACTTTGGCAACCAATTAATTATTTATGAGAATCCACTTGAAATTCCATAAATTTGGATTAAAATTATAGACAACAACCAACCAACATTCTTATACAAATCCAAAAGAGAATGGATTATATTCTTCCATGAATGAGAAACTAACAAATAAACTCAAGAAATACCACCAAGCAAATAAACTCCAAGATGTGAGAAGCAATGCTTACTCACTTAACGGCTCAAGTTTCTTCCTATCAAATTAGCCAATCACATCAGCAATCCTTTTCAAGACTTCATAGCCCTAAATAAAAACAATAAAACGAAAATATAGGCTAAACCATACCATTCAAATCTACAAATAACCAATTCATTCTGAATTGCTGACCCAATTCTCAGCTTTGGTATTTATCTGCTTTAATTGATTTTAGAATTAAAGCAAAAACAATGTGCATCCTGTTCAATGTCTTATTGGACTATCTAACCTGTTCAACCTGGATTAGATTGGACTGTTCCACTTCATTGTCTTATTGGATTGATTGTCCAACCTATTCAACTTGGACTGGTCCTATCCATTGTCTTATTATACTGGATTGGATTGGTCCAATTCAATGTCTTATTGGACTAATTGTCCAACCTCTTAAACTTGGAAACATCTTATTGGGCTGTCTAACCTGTTCAACTTGGAATAGATTGGACTGGTCTAATTTAATTTCTTATAGGACTGACCCAATTCAAACTTATTTAAATTTACCCAGTGGTTTCTACTTTCTAAAACTACTTAAGTATATACCTTATTTAAGCCTTTTTCAATTAAAGATTAATTGAAAATATTAAGGCTGTGTTTGGAAACGATGCAAATAAGTGTGAATGCAAATATGTAGAGTGTAAAACGGTTCATATAAATTGCAAATATGGATTAGTTTTGCATTGACAAATTTACCTTCTTACCAAACAAACTTTTAGCTGTAATGGATGCAAACATGAATTCCAATAAAGCATATGCCTTTTTTATTAAAAGCCCACTTGAATGCAAATTTACTTCTTTTTTATTGATGTACTTTTACATTTTATTATCAGTGTAAATATGCATTGGTCTCTCATTTGTCAATGCATAAATGTAATGTTGCCAAACACAGGCAAAAGTGAACCAAAGTGCAAATTTACCTTGAACCGGGATTTACACTCCATTCGCATCGTTTCCAAACGAAGCCTAAAGGACAAAATGCTCTTAATTGTTCATTAAATTTTCAAAACATGCACTTTAATTGTTATACCAAAAGAGTCTTGTATACCAATACCAATACCAATTCTTGGGTTCAATTATGTTGCAAATTAACACTCGGAGGATTCTATCCAGCTGCAAACATAGTTAAGCTGCTAGTAGCATTATTACGAGTAAGAACAACATACCATGTGATGATGCTGTTTTTGGCAGCACCCTGTTGTTCTGACTACTTCCTGGTGGCTGATGACTCAAAAGTCGAGCTGGAGTATTTCTGACGAATGAAGGCTTAGATGCCGAATTGACTGGACCGAATTAGGAGGCTGCTCAGGTACCGAGCTAGGTAGCTCTTTGAAGAGACCTGTAGGGAAATAGTGTCAGAGGACCCAAGGTGGATACCCGACGAGGTCTGGAAGCTCCAATTGATAGTGTGTGATCTGGAAGCTCCTAGCTGGAAGGATGCCTGGACGTTGTTCGCAGCGAGCTAGACCAAGCTACAAACTAGAGATTAGAGAGACTAGGGTGGATGACCCAGGGAGGTCGCTCTAATGCTTAAGTTAGTATTTTGTTGTACTCTGGTTGCGAGCTGAAAGCTCGAGTGCTAGAATGCTAGTGAGCAAATAATCGCGTGTACCTGAGTCTTGGGGGTTGATGTCCTTATATAGGCATTGTTTGGTGTAGGCTTCACACACCGCATCCGAGATTTCTGGGAGGTCGTGCTTAACCGATTCGAGATCCTCGGAGGTAACCACCATGCACATTGACCATTCTTTGGAATATCCAGTACGTGGGCCAACTTTCGAGAAACTTGGGAACGTTGAGATATGCATGTTGAATTTGTCGGCGAGCACATCTCGCAGGTCACCACCTAGTCCTCGGTTAGGTCAGCAAGCCCTCGAGGGAGGTCACTCCTCGCGTCGAGGTCACTTCGGCCAGTGATGAGGTGCTATAGGTTGGTCCTCGACGAGGTGCTGCAAGCCAACCTAAATTGTGGTCGAGGTCGCCAAGTCGGCAATAGAGGCAGGTCGCCAACTGGGACCCAATTTTGGCTAAGGCAAGTGGTTGCCTAAGTGATGTTGGGATGTAGTCTAGTTGTTCTGAGATGCCATGTGTCACGATGTCATTGGAGGACCAAATCCGCCCTCATCGATTCCCCCCCACCTCTTGAGCTGAGAGTAGCTCGATGAAGGGAGTAGGTCACTCCTTTTGGCCCGAAATGACTGATTCGTTGGTCTGATTTGCTTCTCAGGTTGGAAGAGTCCAAGTGTTTGTCACCTTACATAGGACCTCGTCGTTTTGATAGTCGAGGCACGAGAGCAAATTCATCTGCTCGAGGAGAGGTGGAATAGGTATCCCGAGGACATCTACCTTATTAGGGATGTGACCATCAAGCGGTTCTGCAATCCAACTAAGGGTCTCAAGAGAAAAGCTCATCATGCCGTCATAAAAAAGGGGGTTCTAACTGTGCAACTACTTTATCAGATCGCTCCACCTAGGTAGACTTCGATGCAGTGCTGCTCGAGCAGGTTCTAAAAGAGTAGCCAACGAGTTTGATGTGAAGCCTAAGACCTAAGTGGAGGTCGGCTGTGAAGAGATCAGCCAAGTTTGTATGTCTGCCATGGTGCTGAAAGCAAAGTAGTCTTTCCCTTGTTTCCTTTTCTCTCTTTCCCCCCTTTGCTTCATGTACTTCAAACTTTCCTTTATATACAATGCAAGTTTCAAAATTCCTTGTTATGAAAAAATTTTCTATGTATAGATTACTCCCGAAGTGTCGAGCTGTCGAGTTAGGCCCGAATAAGAATAACCCAATCTTGCTGCACTACAAGTGAACAGACGTTGTAGGGTTTATGCTCGACTTGTTTGCACAGGAGCTACTCTTTTATTTGCCCATACCAAAGTGGTTGGGTTCTTGGTTCCCTATGCCGAAGAGGCAACTAGGACTTATCTGCCTATGCCAAAGAGGCGATTGAGACTTATACTGTGCCGAGGTCTTTTGTCAGCTCGCACCTTAAACCTTAGGTCAGGGGAGCGACTTATGGTCCACTCTCTTGTAAATGTCCTAACCAGTTCGGTGGTCGGTGGTGAGATGTTGATGTCCTTTGAGGTCGATCAAGTGTAGTAACTATAATCATGACACTATCGAGCTAGATAGATGGGGGGCCGACCTACTGAGGTCGGTCTTCTTGTTACCGACGTGCTTCGAGGTCAATTTTTGACGTCTGATGATAGGTTGATACCACAGTTGCACTGCATTAGCCCTCGAGGACGTTGGTCATCAACTCCTACGAGAAGCCATAGGGAACTTGACTTGCGGGGGTAGCTTTGCTAACTGTAGGTTGCCAATTCACACGGGAGCCTTGAAAGGCTCGCCCAATAAGGGCGTTTGCATAGTCCGTAGGCCGCCAACTCCCACGGGAGTTGCAAAGGGTTCAACTTGTAGGGAAGACCTCGCAAAGGAGGCTGACGAGGCTCGTCCGGGTTGAAATGAGGTTAGCAGAGCTGCTTAGTCCATTGGCCATCAACTCCCACGGGAACCATGAATGGCTGGACCTTCGGGGATGGCCTTACTCCGAGGTGCCTGTCGCCGAACTACAAATATATTTTGCCCATGCCGAAGAGGCGGTTGAGTTTCCCATGCCGAGGAGGCGACTAGGTCTTATATGGTGCCGAGATCTTTTATCAGCTCGGAACCTTACCCCTTAGGCTTTGGGAGCGACTCGCTATCCACTCTCCAACAAAATATATCTAATACTAAAAAATTCCCCAAAATGAAACAAAAATAAGGTTCACGTTAAGGGACAAAAATGGGGAAAAGGGGCAAAAATTGAAAGAGGTTTAAATGCTGAAATCTAATGACAAAAGACCATGAATTTATACAACTCAATAAAATCATTTGAAGACAATATCTGCACTGCAGTCCATTCATGGAATGTCATAATGCGACCTTTTCAGCCCTAATTTTTCTATTTTGCTATTATGGTCTTACATGGCTGGGTTTGATAATTTTACTTGAATTTTCAGACCTAATTATAAGAGATTTTCTGCGATTGGGGATAAAAAATTTATTTTTCTTTCAGCATCAGATATTACAAATTACAGGGGGATTAAGGGGTGGGAGCAGAGTGACCATCTCAGCTATTAGGACATCAGTGCCATTAAAATTCAATTAGAGCTGTATTCATGTTCTCTGAAAATAGTAAAACCTCAATTAAAACTATATTCTTTTCAGTAAATTAAGCCATTCAATCAAAGAACAAAAGTAATGGATGATGAAGGTATGGCTAAACCACAGTTAGAAACCAAATCCATATTGGAAAATCACAATCCTGCAACATTTGAAAGGCCTTTTTCAATCTCTGTTTATACACCCATTGAATATGGAAATCAGATTCTTTGTGACCTTTGTTCGTGGTGATGAGATAAGGCTACGTTTTTCTAATATCCCAATTCAATATAAATAGATTAATATGCAGAATTTAGCAAGAAAATAGAAGAAGCCATCTCTGCAAAATTACTTCTGGAGAAAAAATAAAAAAAACTGAAGTAAAAGAAAAAGAACAAGTTCAGATACATATTTGAATTGCATTTCCACAAAAGTTACACACTTGAATTGAGAAAAAAAACAAATATATTGAAGAAATAGAAGGCTCCATTAACATTGATCAAATGATCACATTGATCCTAATCCATGTGAAGAATCCCTTCTAAAATTTGAAAGGGTTCAAATCCTAACACATTGTCCTTGATTTCAATACAAATTTTTCAAACGAGCGAAATTTCACTGAAATCGAGTTGACTCGCAATCTCTTCCAGTTGCTTCTTCACACTCATGTCGATCAATTTCGAACCAGAGTTCCCGTACCTGATCGTGAACCCTGCAACGAGCGACGGATCCAGCACGGTCTTGATCCTCACGTTCTTTGCCCCCGTCAACCTCTGCACTCCCTTCGCTATCTGCGCCAAGTGCTGCGACTCCAACGGCACCACTGAAGTCACGATCGCCAGCTCCGTGTTCGTCAATTTGTTATAGAATAGCTCGAATTCCTTCACGATGTCTTTCACCAGCTCGATCCGCTTCATGTCCACCAGAATCTTCAAGAAATTCGCCGTGTGTGGTTGCAAGCTCGACGATTGAGCAATCTCGTCGATCACTTGGCTCTTCTTCTCGCTTCTGATGGTTGGATTCGCGAAAAAGTCGTATACCAGAGAGTCCTTGAAGACCTTCTCCACTTTCTCCATGTCTGCGCTGGTTGAGTCCAGTGTTCCGTTCGATTTGGCAACCTCGGCCAAGGCGGAGGCGTAGCTCGCCGCGGCCGTGTCCAACATAGTTGCTCCGGCCGCTCCGGCTCCGCGTCGAAACCTGGTCTTGGCAGCGAGTTTCGGGAGTTTGAGGGATGAAAAGCTGCCGGAGAACGACAATCGGATTGGTCTCGAGGCTAGGGTTTTACCGGAGACCCGTGCCGACAGTGGAGTTTTAGCTTGAAGTGCAACCGGAGATTGCTGCAGAGCCGCCATGGTTACCGGCGACGACACTAGCCGAGATTCTGATGTTGCGTTTTTGGATTTTGAGGCTTTTGCGTTTTGCCGGGTGTTGGAGAGGTTTTGATTCGAACGGACGGTCAAAAAAGGGACACGTTTTGCAATCGACGGTGCAAAAGAAGCATTTTATCTTGTATTTGGAGAACGGCAACCTCTTATCCACGGTTGGCGAAAACGCGCCACGTGGAAACACCGATATGAGTTGAGCGCCATTCAAATCTTACCTCACTGCGAGAGTGCGAGGAGTGGAAGAGGTGCGAAGTGGTGGTTATTGCTGCTTCTAAGGTGATCCCCGATTTGGACCTCACAATATTTTCCTCACACCGTCCTCACATAGACTTTTCAACCGTGTATTGGGGATATCACATTTCACACTGTATAATGTAATGTGAAACGGCCGTGTATGGGATATCACATATGATGTAGGCGCACCTGGCCCGGACCAATGGGACGGCAGCGCATGTGCGGTAGCAGCATTCAGAGCGAATCCAATCAGTGCGCCTAGAGCAGAGCTCGGCGAGGAACCTAGAGCCATTAGCGCGGGTGCATTTGGCAGTCCTAATGACCGCACTTCTAGTGTACGGGCTGCATCTCGACCGTCCTAGCTCACTTACCTCCAGACGGCCTCAAGTATAAATAGGGGGCAATCCCTCAAGATAAGGGTCTTAAATCTTGAATTTGGAATCTAGAACCAAGAACTCTAAGAACTCTTTGATTACTTGTGGCCTCGTCTGAGTGCTCCCACCTCAGGCCTCGTCCACCTCGTACTACCTTGAATTAACTTGATTGTCAGAGTCTGCCTCGGGTACTCACCCGAGGCCTCTGACGTTATCCCTTCTTTACTCCTCGCAGGATAGGCCTACCAGCCCTCGATTGATCTAGGCCTCAAACTACTCAGCCACATCTCGTATCGGAAACAAATTGATAGTGTTGCCCCTAGCCCATTCTGGGTAGCAACAATTGGCATCGTCTGTGGGAACGTCACTAAGACTTCCTTCAACAAAATTGCATTCTCTCAAACTTAAAGAACTAACTCCTAAGCTTTAGCCGACATGGCAAGAAACACTAGGAACACCCAGAACCTGGTCACAAGGGATAAGCTCCAAATGGTTCTCAACCGGCTCAATGACCTCACTCGGAGGATCAATGAGGTGAGGCCCCAAGCAGGAGGCCGCCCATAAGATAGAGCTCAGGGCAATGAGGTGAATGCTGGACCCGTTAGCCATCAGCCCGGTTGGGTTCCACAGGACCGACCCCTTGGATTCCGACAACAGCCGGTGTTCCTGCTAACCACCGAGGGCCTCTTGACCTCCTAGCCGTAGAAGGGACGAATCTGCATAGTCTCGTGATCATTGCTGAGACCAAGAACATCACCGTCGCCGAAGAGAAGACTCCCAGGACATGGGCACGTGCCCGCATTAGAGTACTTGGCGAACTGAGCCGACCCACACTACGTCCAAGAGAACCAGGATGGGGGCACCCCTTGACCAAAGAATCGTTGACCTATAGGCACAACTCGGTGCCATCAAGGAAGAGCTTCACCAAGTTAGAGAGAGCCGAGCTGAGGCCTTGACCAGCCAGAATCCTCCGATCGTCAGAATGGATGCCTTCACCCCGGACTCCCCCCTTGGTCCATCAGCTTGTTGGAACAGTTTGCCAACCTCTTCCTTGCACACTTCATCAACAACAAAAGATTCCAGAAGAGCGTTGTCTCTCTCATGGCCGCCCGAAAAAAGCGTAGAGAGAGCCTGTGGTCCTACATCGACTGCTTTAAGAAAGAAGAGCTCGAGATTCGAGATATCGACCCCATGGTCTCCATGCATGTCACTATTAACGACCTACTTCTGGGCTCGACCCTTAGGTGCTTAGTGGCCAAGACACCGCCAATGTCCAAGGTGGAATTCTTGAAGAAGGCTCAGAAGTACATCGCCGCTGAGGAGGCCTTAGCGGGTGACCTTCAAGAAGGAGAGGCCGATCGCCACCACAGGGGCCCAGAGAAGAAGAAGAGGAATGGAGACAACCACAGTAATAACAACATCACTAGCAACAACAAGAAGCCACCAACCTCGACCATGGCTTATAGCAAGTATACGCCACTCAACTCCGCCCAGACGCAGATCCTCATGCAAGTAGGGAAGGAGGAGTGCATGAAGTGGAATGAAAAGATGAAGAGGAATCCAGAGGGAAAATCCAAAGAAGTACTACAAGTACCACCATGGCACCAGCCACGACACAGAGGACTGCTATGAGTTATAAAATGAAATAGAGTCCCTCATCCTCCGCGGTCACCTAAAGTGGTACGTCGGAGGTGAGGCTAGGGCTTCGCCATCGTAGCAGCAACAGATAGACAGCATCATAGAAGTCATTGTTGGGGCACGACCTCGGGAGGATCCTCGGCCTTAGCTCGCAAGACCTATGCCAGGCAGTTGAATACCCATGAGTCATCCCCCAAGAAGTAGAAATAGAGAGAAGCCCTTGCTTTCACAAACGTGGACTTGCGGGGGCTCTCAGTCCCCCATGACTACGCACTCGTGGTGTCCGTTGTCGTCGCAAATTTCATGGTGAAGAGGATATTGGTGGATAGATGCTCCTTGACTGACATCCTCTTCTATGACGCATTCGAAAGAATGAAGATAGCACTCGAGCACTTGCAACCCTCTGACATGCCACTCGTTGGATTCTCCATAAATGTAGTCAGGCTGGAGGGAAGAATCACCCTACCAGTCATGGTAGGGACAAAACCTCTGTAGGTGACGTGGATGAACGAGGTCCTAGTCGTGAGAATCGGCTCCCCCTACAATGCCATCATCAGGAGGTCGACCCTCCATGCACTTAAGGCAGCCATCTCATCCTATCACCTCGCCCTCAAGTTCCCCACCAAGCACGGCGTTGAAGTCGTTCGGGGGGATCAATAAGTCGCATGCTAGCACCAGTGCTATGTGACAGCACTAAAGGGTAAGAACAAGGGAGTCCTGCCACTCGAGGGCCTCGACCTCAAGGAGGAACCAGCGAGCCAAGGCCAACCAGTCGAGGACTTCTTCTTGGTTCCCCTAGACGAGGCTAAGCCCAATAAAATAGTCCACATTGGGTCCAACCTTCCCCTAGAAATCCTATTCAAACTGATAAGTTTCCTTAGAACCAATGCCAACTTCTTTGCTTGGTCTGTCGTTGACATGCCCGGAATTCACCCTTCAGTCATAACTCATAGGCTGAGTATGGACCTGAGCTATAGGCCAGTTCGGCAAAGAAAAATGAACTTTGCACCAGAGTGATGGAAGGCCATAGGAGAGGAAATTGACAAACTACTTGACGTCGGCTTCATCCGAGAGGTACATTACCCTAACTGGTTGTCCAATGTGATTATGGTGAAGAAATTTAACGGGAAGTGGCGGATCTATATTAACTTCACAGACCTTAACCGAGCCTGCCCCAAAGACAGTTTTCCTTTGCTGATGATAGATACCTTTTCGACGCCACCATAGGGTACGAGCTACTTAGCTTCATGGATACCTTCTCTGGATATAACTAGATTAAGATGCACCCTAAAGACAAAGAAAATACCTCCTTCATTACCGAGCACGACACATATTGCTACAAGGTTATGCCCTTCGACCTCAAGAATGCCGGGGCCACCTGCCAGCGCTTCGTTAATAAAGTTTTCAAGCACCAAATGGGAAGAAACATTGAAGCCTATGTAGATGATATGGTGGTAAAGAGCTTGAAATCCGACCAACACACTGTAGGGATGGGAGATCCATCATATGGATGACCGAACCATGCAGGATGGCTGGGCAAAATTACAAAAAATTTATTTCTCCCATCTAGGAATTGTATTCCCTTATTTAGAAAAACTACATTTTTCAAGGTTCATTCTTGAAACAAACTGGACCAGACCTGAAACCAAAAGAGAGAGAGGGATATACCTGATATAGAATCGTAAGTAACTCCTAACGTAGGTGTTCACGCCCAAAGAGGTCACCAAAACCCGCCTCCATTGAAGATGACACAACTTATGGTGAGGCAGGATCAACAAGGAGGTTCTTTAGCAAGAATCAAGTAGGGTGTGAGCACGACTTTAGATTGTTTCTTCTAGCAAGAAACAATATCAAGATCTAATCTTGATAAGTTCCAAGAATGGAGATCGAACTAGGTAGGGGTGCTAAGAGCTGAGGGAGAAAACTGTAGAAGAAGAATTCACCTACTGAGGAATTCACCCCCTTATTTATAACCCTTTTGGGATCAGGTTCCTAATCCAATTAGGAAGGAGTTTATTTATCCAAATCTGATATTTGGATATGGACTCTTAAGGAGATAAGACTTATTTTATCCTACTGCTGATCCTAATTAGATTATAAACCAAATTCACCCCATTTAATTAAATCACTTAAACCCAGTTCGAAATGGGCTTTAGGCCCATTAAGTCATATGGCTCACTTTCCCTTTTAAATGCTGGCTAGTTGGCTCTCTTGTATGGCGTGGGACCCTAGCATTGATCTCCACAAAAGCCATATGGGTTCAGCCCAACCTCTGTTACAAGGCCTGGCCGAATTCACTACTGAAGACAGTGAACACCTGAGCCCATCAATATGGGCTCTTAGCAAGCCCAACATTTATACTAAATGGTCCCTGGGTCCAACCACCTTATGAAGGCCCAATGATTATGGACTTATGTGAGATTAGCCCATCAGGTAAAACTCTAAATGGTTTTATACTTAACCTCTAAGCCCATAATGATCAAACACTACCCGACAAGAGAGGACCTCTCCCTCGACTACAAGGTATAGTGTTGCACTCTCAACTCACATGGATCTTGGGAATTAAAATATTTTGCAAACATTTTGTGAAACCATAATATATATGCATATCTCTATATAAATATATATTTGCAATAACAAATCTCAACAAGTTTGAAATCAATTATTGGCATTTTAGGTTTCCATCAGAGAGAGTGCATTCCCTGATCATTGACTTTGTCTAACAAAGGGGCTGATTTTGTCACTATGATCAGTCACTCAGGTGAATTCTCAGACTGCCCCAGCATACTCAGGTTTTGACCCCCGCTAAGGATCTCACTGATTGGCATATCAATGACTGCCCAATCCAACACCTAGTGTAGTACCATAATCAAGTCTAGGGATTAGGCGTAACTTTCCAATTTTGCCCATCTGTCTCTAAGGTCCAGGGCATAATTAGAAAATGGTCCAGTTCAGAGTTTCAATCAAACCCACACTACATGTGCTTCAGGTCTCACCCTAGCAGTTGAGACAAGCCACCCTAACCTTCTTGGCAGCACATTAGTATCAACCTTGGCAGGATAAACCCCCTAGGTCTATCCAACAGCTGTGAAGATTCTAAACTAATACGAATCTCACTAGTGTCCAGTTTAAGGGTATTACACAGAAACATACCGTAATAACATGAATCAATTATGCACTTTATTCATTTACAATAAATGTCAATAAGTACATCAATTTGATTGGAGCTAAGGGCATAACTGTCTAACACACACCTCGGACCTAGCCAAGACCTTTGACACCTTGCGAAGATTAACATGAAGCTCAATCCCGACAAGTGTGCCTTCGGCGTGGCCTTAGGCAAGTTCTTAGGCTTCGTCGTTACACAGTGAGGTATAAAGGCTAACCTTGAAAAGATCCGAGCTATCTTGGACATGGCACCACCGCGGCCGGTCAAGGGAACTCAAGACTCACCGGCTGAGTGGCTGCCCTCAGCCTCTTCATGTCGAAGTTTGCCGATCACTACCTACCTTTCTTCTAGGCCATCAAGAAGCTGGACTTTCAATGGTCGGATGAATAACAACATGCCTTTGAGGAACTGAAGCACTACCTTGCCTCACCTCTCCTCCTCACTCAGTCACTTCTAGGGGACGTATTGTACCTATACCTCTCAGTCGGGGACGAGGCCATCAACTCGATGCTTATCAAAGAAGATGGAGTGCAGAAACCGATTTACTATGTTAGCAAGGTTCTCTGCGATGCTGAGACCCAGTACCCCGAGGTAGAGAAAGTAGCCTTCACCCTCATGGTCTCGGCTAGGAAGCCCAGGCCGCATTTCCAAGCCCACCATTGTGGTCCTTACAAACCAACCCCTCAAAGCTGTCCTCTCCAAGCTAGAATCCTCGGGGCAATTGATCAAGTGGGTCATTAAGCTATCTAAGTTCGACCTAAAATATTGGCCGGGGCCTACAATCAAAGCGTAAGCCTTGGCCGATTTTGTGACAAAATGCACATTCAGTAGAGCCCTCCACTAAGGCCCTGAAGAAGAGCAAGAAGAAAGGCATCAGCCGGCCGAAGAAGCTCGGCCCACTTAGAAGCTTTTCGTTGATGGATCATCCAACTCCAAGGGAAGTGGAGCCGACCTCATACTCCTTACCCCAGATAACATCGAAGTAGAATACGCATTGAGGTTCGACTTCTCGGCCTCTAACAATGAAGCCAAATACGAAGCCCTCCTCATTGGGTTGTAGCTCGTGAATGACCTCGACTCCCAGCACATTAAGGTCTTCAGCAACTCTCAGTTGGTGGTGAATCAAGTCAACGAGGAGTATGAAGCCATGGAGAAAAGCATGACCAAATACCTAGCCAAGGTGCAGGAGCTAGCCCACCACTTCCAGCACTTCTCCCTACGACAGGTTCTATAGTCCGAGAACATGAGAGCCAATGCCCTATCCAAGTTGGCAAGCACCTCTAGTGTAGCCCTTGGCCGCACTATATGCGTGGAGAAGTTAGCTCACCCCTCCATTAAAGAAGTTATAGTCCTCCTAGTGTAGGCCAAGCCGTCTTGGATGGATCCCATCATTGCCTTCCTTACAGCCAAGCAATTACTAGATGACAGAAACCAAGCCAGATGAATCTGACGACAAGCCACTCACTACACCTTGCTTGAAGGGAAGCTGTACTGAAGGTCCTTCACCTTTCCTTACCACCGATGCCTCCGTCAGGAGGAGGGCGAGTACATGCTCTGAGAGATTCATGAAGGCATTTGTGGAAACCATCTCGGAAGCAAACCCTTGGCCCATAAAGCACTAAGGCAAGGGTATTTTTGGTCGATGATTCAGATGGATGCAGTCGAGCTAGTGCGGAAGTGTGACCGATGCCAGAGACACTCCAACATCTCCCACCGACCAGGCACAACCCTGTTGGCCCTCAGCATCCCTTGGCCCTTTGCCAAGTGGGGCATGGACCTCCTCGGCCCCTTCCCTCAAGCCACTGGAAACAGAGAGTAGCTCATCGTCACCATCGACTACTTCACCAAAAGGGTTGAAGCTGAGCCCCTGGCTATCATCATAGCCAGAATGATACAAAATTTCTTTCGGAAGAACATCATCCACCACTTTGGCCTCCCCCACATGCCAGTCACTGAAAACGGAAAGCAGTTTGATGATGCAAGGTTCCAAGAGTGGTGTGCCTCCCTCGGCACCAAGTAGCAGTACACCTCGGTAGGCTACCCACAGACTAATGGTCTAGCCGAGGTCACCAACTGGACTATCCTAGAAGGGCTGAAGACTAGACTTGACAAAGCTAAAGGACTATGGACCGATGAACTAAACAACCTCCTGTGGGCATACCGAACGACACCTCGGATAGCCACGGGAGAAACTCCATTCAACTTGACCTATGGCATCGAAGCTGTCATTCCAACAGAGATCGGCCCTCTGATGCTTCGAACCGAGGCATACAGTGAAGCCGAGAATGATGAAGAACTCAAAACCAACCTAGACCTATCGGTAGAAGTCCGAGAATAGGCGTAAATCAGAGTAGCAACATACCAACAAAGAGTAGCTTGCTACAATAACTCAAGGGTTAAAGGAAGACACTACATCGAATGAGACCTCATCCTCAGGAAAGTCATGGTACCTGAGCCTAGTGTAGTCAAGCCCGGCCCCAACTGGGAAGGTCCCTATAGAGTCAAGAAATTCGTCAGCCCTGGTACATTTCGGCTCGAGCATCTGAGCAGAAGACCAGTCCTTCAAACTTGGAACTCGGAAAATCTTTGGATGTATTACCAATGAATGCACTCCCTAGTAGTTGAACAATGAATGCAAGTGCAAAGTTCCTCCCCCTTGGCCCAGTGTCCTAGTGGGAGGATGTACACTCGAACTGGACAGTGCTTAGACACACGACTTCCTAGGAGCCATACGTCTACCTCGCCTTCATGCTAAGGCAAGAAGAGCCAGGGACCGTAGCCACAGGCATCGGCCAGCAACTCCGACCTATAATGAACAAACACACTATAAAATAACCTAAGTACGTCGCCAAGCAGGAAGAACAAGGGTACCTCGGAAGCCCAGGCTGTCCGGAGGACACCCCTAGGGGACCCGTAAAAAAGGTAAGCCAGGTCGGCCAAGATACACTCCCCGCTTTGATCCCTTGGTGACAACAGGCCACCTCGACTTTGCGCACTTAGCGAAATAAAAGGCCAGGAGAGCTGACTGTGACTTTCTTTCCTCCCCGTCGAGGAAAGGGGCCCCAAGCACCTCGGCGGCACAGACCAACCTCGGCCAAATTCATCTAACTTAAATTCCTAGGCGAACGACCAAGTAGTAGGGCACCTCAAATAATGACCTTTTGCTACTTGTGACCTCTTGGAAGGGGGCATAGACCCCTTAGCAAAAGAAAAGAAAAGGAGAAGAAGAGGTAGAAGCAACAAAGGCACAAAATACGCAAAAAGAATATACCATTAAGTATTTACTTTCAGCAATTACAAAAAGAATAGCCTCGGAGGGGGAGGCTAGACCCTTTACAAAGATGAACAAAAATACAAGAAAAAGCAGCAATCGGCAACAAAAAGCAAGAAGGCAGATCATCATGCCACATGATTCAGAGTCACCTAGATGAATTCTTCTAAGAAATATCTTGGAATCCCTCTTTTTCTAGGACAAGAAAAACCACTGAATGGTCATTCTTAGTGGAATGATTACAATCTAAATTGAGCAATTAGAAAACGGGGGTCTTATCCCACATGGGCATAAGCATTCTTATCAAGTTTACTCTCCAATGTCTACCTCAGTATGTATTGCAAACTTACCTCCATGCTAAATAAGCATTCTTGACACTAAATAAAATCTGCAAGGGTTTCTAGTGGTTTGATTCACAAGACCAAAAAGATCAAGATGGTGGGTTAGGATTCCATGATGCCTATCTAAAGAATCAGTCCACGATAGTTGGCTTGAGTTGGAGATTTCTTATTTCACTAACATCCCAATGGGCTAAAGTGTTGCATGCAAAGTATTTGTGGGGCTATAATTTCTTCTTGAGGCTATTTCTAATTTAAATGGCTCTTACATATGGCAAGGAATTGTGAAGTTTCATGCTCATCTTAGGAAATTAAAGATTGCACTTGGCTAATTGGAGATAGATGGAGAGTAGATGATTTACATGATCCATCTCTTCCTACTGGAAGTTGGTCTCCTACTTTGTTCCCCACACTACTATGTCTTTTAAGGTAGTAGAACTCATAGACCACTCTACGATAACTTGAGAGCAGAAATTTTAAACAATATATTTTAGTCAACTTCCGCTCAAACAATGTCATCCATTTAGACTTGTTCATGGGTGGGTAGCCCGACGGGTCAGGCCCGACTAAGTCAGGCTTGGACAAGATATCAGGTCTGCGGGCTCAGGCTCGGGCCTAAAACATCGATTCCGACCTTTTTTCGGGCCGGTCTCAGGTTTTCTCAAAAAAGTCCAACCTGAGCCTAAGCTCAACTTGATAATTTATTTAGTAATAAAAATATATTTTATATAATTTATTTATATAATATATTTTTATTATATATTGTTACCTTTTTTCAAGTAATAGTGATTTTTCATTATTTTTTAGGTTTTGAGGTCTTTTAATATAAATAAAATAGTTTTTTATTGAATGGAAAAAGAAAAAAAAATCTTTTTCCAATTATCTGGATGGGCTCATGCTCGGGCCTGGGCTTCTGAATTTATATAAGGGTTGGGCTCGGACTCAAGACCTAGGCCCATTGGTTGGGCTGGACTTAGGCTCAGAACTGGGTATATTTTATTAATACAGAGACAAGTCCTGGCCCGAACCTGACCCACCATGTCCATGAATAGGTCCACATGCATTACATTGCCGATTACATCTTAGTTGATGTGTCCCCTCACTCCCCTTGGGAGGTACACAACCTCTTTTGGGTACTGTCTTTTACATGGTGCCCACCCAATTACTTCATATGGCAGGCCATGTAGTTTGGAAGAAATTCTGGAGTTTAAATACTTTCAGCCCAAAACACACCATGTTCGTATGGAGACTAATGCTCTTCCCACATGATCTAGGCTACCAAAGGCTAAGACGACTTTGGACACAGTATGTCCATTTTGTACACAATACAATGAAAATGCAAAGCATCTCTTTTTGCATTGCCCACTTAACCAATTGGTGTGGTTTGGCTTAGACCGGATTCTTTACTACATCATATCCTTATTGACTAGATCTCTATGGACATGGATATGGGTGTTTATAACATTCCAATCTGCATCAAATACTTTAACGTTCTTCGGAATATATATTTGAACAGCCCATAATGAAAACATTTTCGAACATACACTTTATACCCTAACACAAGAATTTGCATGGGTGCTCCATAGAACATACCCCATAGGCACCCCATACCACATCCTAACCTTGTATGGGAACATCTCCCATTGACAATGAGTACACATCTCCGCCTCACAACATCCCACAGCACATCTCCGCTGTGTATTAGGAACATCTCCCGATGATAGTACTAGAACCGATGATATTATCATCGGGAAATATTCCCAATACATGGCGGGGATGTGCTGTGGGACGTTGTGGGGTGGCCCCTTGTGGGGCGAAGATGTGAAATCATTGACAATGCACATTGATATGTGTATGTGGGACACTTATGGGGTGCCAATATGAACTCCTAGAGAAAATCATTCACAAGGCCACTTTATCATGGGTGTTATTAGTTGAAGTTGCATGTAGTATACATGCACTCCATGTCCAGCATTTTAAAGTTCCACTCCCAATTCATCCATTACATTGGTCACCCCCACCTAATGGCAGTACAAAGTTAAACTTTGATGGTGTGATTTCTTCCACAACTTTAGGAGCTGGTGTTGTGTTATGAGATGATAATGCCCCTTATTTGTTCATTATATTGGTTTGGAGACCAAATCTACCCTTGCAACGAAAGCCACAACCCTTCGATCTTGAATGTTTTAAATTTGCTTCGGACTTGCATATCCAATCTGTTGTTGATGGAGGATGATTTGACCCAATCTATGAAATGACGACATGTGGACCTGACTCAGCATGAACAACAGCTCAGCATCATAGACTGACCACAACTACCTATAGAGCAGCTCGCTATATCATAGCTTACTGTAGGGGGAGCTCGCTACAATACGAGCTCCGGGTCCCCCGAGCTACCCAGAAGGGAATACTCCAAGACTGCTTCAGCTTGCGAGCTAAGGAAACCAGCTCACTCCAGCCCTTAAGTGGATAAGTCACCCCAGAGACCAACCTTGGTAAGGGTCACCCTGAAGTACTCCTAAGCTTGGTACGAAGTAGCTCGCGAATGGGCTACGCGATGTTCTCAGGAAGCTTCTATCTAACAAGACCGTACCGGTCAGATTGTGCCATGTCTCTCGACTGATGGTGCAGCCCTTGTCTTTTCGACAGTCTGCACCCACGTCTCTCGGTAGGTGGAGGCGTGTCTGCCCCCTTTGGAACGTGTCACTCATCCAAGCAGGTAGTACGTTGTAACGATCACCTACGCAGGCCTGGCAGGTAACGGCTGCGAGAGGAGCCCAGTGGCGGTTACGCCCGATTTGACAAAAACGCCCCTATAAATGCCCTTGAGGCGAAGGGGAGGAGATCTTCAGATACTTGAATACTTACACGCTCTCATACTCTCAACTTGAGTCTTTACTTGCTTGCGAGCTAACCTCTCAAGCATAGTGATAAAGCGTGACCTACACTCTTAGCTTTCGCACTCTCTTTTCCTTCCCCAGCCTTCTAACTTAAGCTTCAGAGTATTCCCGTCGGATAAATCCCCAGGAATCCTTCTTCTTCGTCTTCTCAGGTGCCGTCCGCCGCCAACAAGGAGCTAGTCAGCAGCCAGCTAGGAGTGCCCTGATCGTGCCGCATCATTAGGCGCCGTCTGTGGGAAACGCTTCTAAAAGCCTTCCTCTGAGCTTTCACAAGTTTCTTCTTCCAAAAAACATAGCATTCATCATG
This sequence comes from Nelumbo nucifera, assembly GCF_055504915.1. Classification (NCBI taxonomy): domain Eukaryota; kingdom Viridiplantae; phylum Streptophyta; class Magnoliopsida; order Proteales; family Nelumbonaceae; genus Nelumbo; species Nelumbo nucifera. The sequence goes on along the minus strand of NC_142650.1, from coordinate 69,790,405 downwards.
GCTTCTTCCAGTAATGCCGGATGTGGCACCAGCCAGAACGCTTCCGGAGATCAGCCCCAGCTTCCTAGTGTCTGCATCGAACAGTTTACCGTCCCCCTCTCAGCGGACGGAGTTCCTAGTTTGAACGTGCCTCTTACAAGAGCACCCATCATTGCTCCACTCTCTTCTACAGCCGGAGAAACCTTTTCCGAACCCTCGGTTGTGCCCCCAGCGGCCAACCCGATCCAACTGGAGGACTTGGTGCAATGCATGCGGGCCATGTAGGCTCAAATGCAACAGTTTCAATAGTTCCAACTCTACCAACAACAAGTGCTCCACCAGGTTTCCCAGTACCAGTACTAGCAGCCATTTCTCTCTTTGCCTCAGGCCCAACCACCGCTTCCTCCTCGGCATCTGGCCACAAAGCAGACCAAGCCGTTTTGCCGAAGTGAGCGACCTCGCCGGGGAGAGGCTTCCCAGATCTAGGATCCCACCAAAATCCAAGCCTCTTCCCGCAGCAAGAAGGAGAGCCCAGCCACTCCCGCCTCACAGCCTGTAGGCAGGTCAGGGGCCTCTCATCCAACTAAGCCCGTGTCGCCACAACCCTTGCAGTTCGAGCTCCCGCTCGTGGAGAATCCGTTCGGGGTCCTGGCCACGGACTTCAAACAGGGCCCTTCGGTCCAAAACCATCACCAACGGTCTGAGCCTATCGAGCTCGGTGACATTGAAGCGTCAAGTACCAATGCCGAACCAGCAAAGCAACAGTGAAAACGCCGGCGAGCCTGCCGAACTGTTTCCAGACCCTCTCCCGAGCTCAAAGGAAAAGATGAGGTATGCTCAGGTGAAGCGAAAGCTGCCCCCCTCCTCTCGGTTTCTTCCCCGCTATCTCCAGAACTCCTTGCTATCCCCATGCCAAGGGACTTCAAACTCCCTCATTTGGATAAGTATGATGGGTCTTTTGATCCAAATGACCTTGTAGACACTTTCCAGTCCCAGATGCACCTAACAAGAGCCAGCTAGTTTTGCATGTGCATGGCCTTTTCCACCACCTTCAAAGAAGTGGCTCACACCTAGTACCGAAACCTTGCGCCCAGCTCAGTAAGAAGCTGGGCGCAGTTCGTGCAAGTTTTCACCTCTCACTTCGTTACCAGCAAGAGGTACCTGCGAACTCAAGAGAGCCTCCTCGGCGTAGTGCAAAAGGAAGGGGAGCCCATCCGTAACTACATCAAGCGATTCAATGACACTTATTTGCAGATACCCGACTTGGATCCTACAGTTCGACTCACAGCAGCCAAGCGAGGTATCACCCATAAGGAGTTCAAGTGGCACGTAGTTGTCAACCAATCCAAAATCATGACCGAGTTCCTTAAGCTCGCAGATCGGTTCATTGGGACAGAGGAAAAAATCAACCAGAGGGGCGAGCAGGCCCTAGAAAAAAGAAAGAGGGAGCTGGAGCCCCTGTCTCAAAGTGACAGCAGGAAGAAGAAGGACATAGCTTGGGGGACAAGGCCAGTCCAGCCCTCCCAAGCTCCAGCAGCAGAAAGGGACTACATGCCCCTCGACATAAAGCGGGCTGAGATCTTCATGGCAATCAAGGATGCCCCATGCGTGAAGTGGCCACCTCGGCTGATGGCCAACCTGAGCACCCGGAATAAAAATTTGTATTGTAGCTTTCATAAAGATCACGGTCATAGTACCGAAAGTTATAAAAACCTCCGCGATGAGATAGAAGAACTCATCCGTCGCGGGTATTTACGAAATTTTGTACAAAATAATAATAATAATAGTAAAGCAGGTCAACAAGGGGAGAAAGGAAGAGACGCCCCCGAGTCCAGCAGGCAAGCGAAGCAATCGCAGAAGCAGCCCCCCGAGGAGATACCAGTTCAGGGAATCATCCATGTTATAGTCGGAGGCTCGATTGTAGCGGGCTGCAGCTCAGCAGCAACTCACGCATCAGCTCGCGAGACCGGCAGGGAAGAACGGAACCCTATGAAATGGCCAAGGAAGGAAGACCCCATCTTCTTCAAAGAAGATGACGCACACGGGGTCCACTACCCCCACGATGACACGCTCGTCATAAAGATGAAGATCAGTGACTTTGAAGTCAAGCGAGTCCTCGTTGATTCAGGCAGCTCGGCGGATATCCTCTTCAAAGCAGCCTTCGACAAACTCCAGCTTCAGGAGAGCGACCTAAAGCCTGTGAAAACTCCCCTGGTAGGCTTCAGCGTAGAGGAAGTCCGACCCCTAGGAAGGGTGACAATACCTGTGGAAGTCAGCACCTGGCCTAGCATTGTGAGGCTCAACCACGACTTCTTGGTGGCCGAAACCCCCTCCCCGTACAACACCATAGTAGGTCGGCCGATTATCCATGCTTTATGGGCTGTGGTGTCCACCTACTACTTGACCATGAAGTTCCCCACGGACTTCAGCATCGGGGTAGCGCGAGGTGACCAGCTTGAGTCTCGCAAATGCTACGTCGCCGCCCTCAAGGGAAAAGCCAAGGTGGTCGATGACCTCGAGCTGGAGCGACCTACAGAGCAAAATGAGAAGCGAGCTGCGCCCACGGAGGAGACCGTCTCTATCCCAACCTCGACAGAGGACCCTGCTTGGACGCTTCAGATCAGTGCTTCCATCGAGGAGCCTCTACGATCCGAACTGGTACGCTTTTTACTTAAGAATTTAGATGTTTTTGCTTGGTCCGCGGCAGAAATGCCCGGCATAGACCCTAGTATCATAACTCATAAGATTAATACTGATCTTGTAGTTCGGCCCGTTAGATAGAAGAAACGCAACCTTGCACCAGAGTGGTGGAGGGCAGTCGACGAGGAGATTGGGAAGCTCCTTGCAGCCAATTTTATTAGGGAAGTCCATTATCTGAGCTGGGTGGCCAACCCCGTTCTGGTGAAAAAGGCTAACGGTAAATGGCGCATGTGCGTCGACTACACCAACCTGAACCGAGCTTTCCCAAAGGACTGCTTCCCACTCCCCAGGATTGACCGCCTAGTGGACGCGACCTTGGGGCATGAGTTGCTGAGCTTTCTAGATGCCTACTCGGGCTACAATCAGATCAGGATGGACCCAGCCGATGAAGAGAAAATTGCCTTCATAACCGAGCTCGGCTTGTACTGTTACAAGGTCATGCCCTTCGGATTAAAAAATGCCAGGGCAACCTTCCAAAGACTTGTAAATAAATTGTTTGAGTCATTGATTGGCCAAAAGGTGGAATGTTACGTAGACGACATGGTCGTCAAAACCCAGCTTTCTTGTGATTTAATACAAAACTTGAACTTAGTTTTTGAAATTCTACGTAAATTCAATATGAATTTGAACCCGAATAAGTGTGTCTTCGGAGTCACCTCGGGTAAATTCTTGGGGTATATTGAGAACTGGCGCGGCATTGAGGCCAACCCAGACAAAATAAAGGCCATCTTAGATATGAGACCACCTCAAAAAGTGAAGGAGGTTTAGAGGTTGAACGACAGAATAAATGCTTTTAGCCGCTTCATGTCCAAATCGACAGATCGCTGTCTGCCTTTCTTTAATGCAATGAAAAACAAAGGGTTCGAGTGGACCTAAGATTTTCAGCTCACGTTTGACGAGCTCAAAAAGTACTTCGCTAGTGTACCGGCATTAACCTGGCCCGAAGAGGGCGATGTTTTAGAGCTATACCTCTCGGCCAGCGACGAAGTGGTCAGCTCGGTACTAATAAAATAAGTAGATTGGGTCCAATGACCTATCTACTATGTTAGTAAAGTGTTGTAGGGAGTAGAGTCAAGATTTCTAGAGATAGAAAAATTGGCCTACGTAGTGGTTATTGCAGCCCGAAAGCTCCCCCCGTACCTCCAGGCTCATACTGTTCTCGTCCTCACCAACAAACCTCTGAGGCAAGTCTTACTCAAGCCCGAGGTCTCCGGTCGACTGACGAAGTGGTCCGTTGAGCTCAGCGAGTATGATCTCCAATACAAGCTGCGAATTGCTATAAAGGCCCAAGCCTTAGCAGATTTCGTTGCAGAGTGCACTTTCGACTCCGAAGTCCCCAGGCCAATTGAGCATGAGGCCCCCAGTTCAGGTGAGCCCGGAGCTCTCAGGTCGGTTGAGTCCGAGCGCCGTGAGGTAGCAGCCAGTGCGACATCTCTCCTAGTTAGGCCAAGCGCAAACTAGGATGAGGAGTCCTGGATCCTTCACGTAGATGGCTCCTCGAACCAGCAGGGCAGCGGAGCCGGGATAGTTTTGCACGACCCAAGTGGCACAAAGTTGGAGTACACACTACGCTTAGAGTTCGCGACATCCAACAATGGAGTGGAGTACGAAGTGCTGATAGCCGGGCTAGCCCTAGCCAAAGAAGTGGAAGCCAAACATATCATCATCTGCAGCGACTCTCAGCTCGTAGTCAACCAAGTCACAGGCGAATACGAAGCTCGCGAACCGACTATGATTGCCTACTTAGCCAAAGTACAGGAGGCTCTGCTCAACTTCTAGTCATACTTCAATAGACAAATCCCAAGGTCGGAGAACGCTGAGGCCGATGCTCTGTCCCGGTTGGCCAACACCAGTGATAACACCATGAGGAACGTGTACATAGAGGACCTACCTCGGCCTAGAATTCTCTGGGGGGCAGAGGAGGTTGCTCCCATTGTTCAAGCAGAGCCAAGCTGGATCGACCTGCTCGTGAGCTTCCTGCTACACGGGACCCTCCCTGCGGACCACAGTGCCGCCAGAAGGGTAGAGCGTCAGGCGGCCAAATACGTCATAATAGACGAATGGTTGTACCGAAGATCCTTCATGCTTCCCTACCTGCGCTGCCTGCGACCTTCCAAAGCCAAGCTCGTGCTCTGCGACACTCATGAAGGCCTGTGCGGCGGACACTTGGGGGTTAGGGCCCTTGCCCAAAAAGCACTATGACAAGGCTACTACTGGCCGACAATGAAAGCAGACGCCACCGAACTCGTCAGAAAATGTGACAAGTGCCAGAAGCACGCCAACATCCATCATCAGCCTGCTGCTGACCTCAAATACCTCACCAGCCCGTGGCCTTTCGCACAATGGGGTATCGACATACTCGGGCCGTTCCCACCAGTGACATGCCAGAGGAGGTTCTTAGTGGTAGCAGTGGATTATTTCACCAAGTGGGTAGAAGCCGAACCTCTTGTAACGATCACCGCCCGAAACGTCCAGAACTTCTTCTGGAAGAACATAGTGTGCCTCTTTGGGCTACCTCGGGTACTAATCTCTGACAACGACAAATAGTTCGAGGACATAAAATTCCAGACCTAGTGCCAAGACATGGGGATCCGGTAGAGCTTCACTTCAGTTGCATATCCTCAAGCAAACGGTCAAGCAGAGGTTACGAACAGAGCTATTCTTCGCGAATTGGAAGCGTGCCTAGATCGAGCTAAATGACTTTGGGCAGACGAGCTACCCAGCGTTTTATGGGCCTACTGAACCACAGAGAAGACCACCACAGGAGAAACTCCCTTCAACCTCACCTATGGCACCGAAGCAGTCATCCCAGTTGAGATCGAGATTCTCTCGCTACGACTGGAAGCATACGACGATAAGGGAAATGAAGACGAGCTACGTACCAACCTCGACCTACTTGACGAAGTAAGAGACCTCACATATATCAGGACCGCAGCTTACCAACAAAGAGTAGCTCGGTACTATAATGCCATGGTCAAGAAGCGGAACCTCCGCGTTAGCGACCTGGTCCTTCGAAAAGTTATGGTGCCTGAGCCCGGCGTTGGCAAGCTCAGACTGAATTGGAAGGACCTTACCGAGTGAAACGAGTTCTTGGGGAAGGAATATATGAGATCGAGACCCTTGAAGGGAAACAAGTACCTCGGGCATGGAATATTGTCAACTTAAGGCAATATTACCTGTAACTACTGAGTAGACCATGTGTCACTCCCAAAAGCCTAAGGGCCAAAATGCCGAGCTAACACGACCTCGGCGCAATAAAACCCAATCGCCTCTATGGCATTGGCGAACTACTGAGTAGACCATGAGTCACTCCCAAAGCTTAAGGGCCAAGATGCCGAGTTAACACAACCTCGACGCAATAAGACCCAGTCGCCTCCGTGGCATGGGCAAACTTCAAGGGCAGCAGACTATAAGTCACCCCCTCAACCTAAGGGCTAAAGCGCCGAGCTAACCAAAACCTCGGCATCAAGAAAGACTTAGCCACTTCGATGGTATAAGCAAAGTATGAAATAGCAGAGGCGTAAGCAGCTTGGGTTTAAATCCTATGAAGCCTGGCTCATCTCAGTACGTTGGTTGAACTAAGGAATAACCGGCAAACATATAGCTCGGGCATACATGGTACCACAGGGGTGCCTTAAAACGTCAAAAGATAGCCTGGGATAACAATTACTGAAAGGTCCTACTTCGGGTAAGTAGCTCTAGTAGCTCGAAGTGATGAGATCGCTTTAGGAAAAAATAAAAAGAGCACACCTTACTTGGAAGAAAAAAGAAATTGAATTACTGTTTCAAAAAAAAAAGAAAAAAAAAACAACAACCGAGCTAAAAAGCTCGAGAAAGTCTAATAGAAGATAAAAAAAGGGCACAACCGCCCAACAGAAGATCCTTTCAAGACCGGGTTTATGGCACCCGGAAGCCACCAGAGATCAGAGCAGGTAATCAACGCCGCCGAAGCCTCAGGGGTCCCCCTCCTCCACCTCGTCCTCATCCTCCGGGGAGTCAGGCTCTTCCTCCTCCGCCTGGTCCGCTGTCTCGGGAGATAGGCCCTTCATGGTGATGCCGTCGAGGTTGAGCCCAAAAAATTTCTTTCGGACCAACCACTGGAAGAGTTTGAATCCGGAGCGGTACGAGCTCAAACCGTACTCCACCTGGAGGTCATGATATTCCTGGGAGTCCTTGAAGTCCCAGACCGCCTTCTCTCGCTTGGCCTCCACCATGTGGTCAATGTTCCGAGTCCGGTCTAGAAGAGTGGACTCCAAGTCCTGAACCTATTGTCGGAGGAGCTCCCTCTCCGCTGCTACCCTCGATGACTCCTCCCTGTAGCGCGCACTCTCTTCAGAAAGCCTGGCAATTTGCACATCCTGGTCTCGGACGAGCAGCTCCTGAGACTCGCTCCCCTTGCGAGTGTGAAGGAGCTCGCCCCGAGTCCGGTCGAGCTCGCCTTGGAGCTTCTGAACGATGGCCCTCTCGTTATGAGCGTCGCTAGAGTGGATGTGCGTTTGGAGGGCCATGGCGTGGATGGCGGCGTTCACTTGCCGACAAGAAACTAAGGTCAGAAGGCAACAAAAAAAAAATGAGAAGAGGGGAAGGACCACTTACCACCATACAATGAGAGGAGGCGAGCGCGGCGAGATCCCTAGTCTCCATCTCCCCTCACTTAGTGACCTCCTCATTGCAGATCACCCTTTAGCTCTTCCGTCGAGCCATGACGTAATCATTCACACCCTCCCAGTTTCCCACTAGGAGCCGCGGGTAGGGGAACGACTGGGAAGGACCAGGAGGAATCATCCCTTGCTGCGGGAGCTCACCCTCCTCGAGGCTAGCCCTGCCAGGACCCCCTTCAAATGGAGGTTGTGGAATTTCGGGCGATAGAGAAGAGAAGATTGGCTCAGTAGACCCGAACTCGGTACCCCCCGAGGTGGGGGGTCTGGTCAGGGCGTGACCTCTTCACTTTGCACCTCTGGTTGCTTGAGAGGAGGCGGCGTAAGTCAACACCAGACATGATGGCTGCCAAGAAGAAACCACAAGATATTAGTTCAGTAAGCACAAAGTATATGTCTATACACAATATTGTTACAAGGTACTATGCAACAAAAAAAGACAACCTACCTGGTCTCAGGCCAACCTGCGCGAGCTTTTCCTCGGTTAGGTAGTCCGAACAGAGGAAGCCTACCGATGCCCAGGACAGCATCGTTTTTCGAATTTCAGGGTCCAGCTCGACCCCAGAGTCCTGGACGACACCCCTCCAAGAAGTTGGGAAGGACCACCCCTCAGGGTTATGGACCACAAAATAATCCCGCTTCCAGGCGGGAATCTTATTTGGTAGCTCGTGCAAGAGCTTATAGTCGCGGCGGTGAGAGAGGTAATGAAAATGCCTCTCCGGTGGAGCCCCGGGAGTGACATTTTTATACAAAGAATAGAGGAAAAACTATCAAGGTTCAAAGGGAAACAGTACTCATAACACAAGGATATAGTCCCAACCATGTTCCGAATGGCGTTGGGATGAAGCTGATCAATGGTGACGTTAAAATGGTTCAACACCTCCACTATTAAGGGGTGCAGGGGGAGACGCAGGCCAGCCTCGAACTGTTCCTGGAAGATAACTATATCATTGTTACCGTGCTCCCACGGGAAGTTACCAGTGGGGAGGCTGTAGACAAGGTCTCCAAGAAGGTGGAAGTATCAGGCTCCCTTCCCCGGGAAGTAGAGGCCACATCGCCGGAGGTCTCCCGAGTCTCCGGGACATCTTCCCAGGCTCCCCCGAGCGCGAGGGGGCATCATCATCTTGGTTACTGCCCCGGTAGTGAGTATGGTACGGGTACCCAGACATGATTGGCAGTAATCGAGACTCACCGGAAAAGATGGGACGAAGTAAACTGAGGAACTCGAGTGGACTAGAAAGATGCGCGGCCTCAGAATCCGAAGACAGCAAGATGGCGTGAGAGAAAGTGAGGCCCAGAGGGCCCTCCTATTTATAGTCACCGCGCCTCCGAATCAACAGCCCAGATTAAGGCAGATCCAACGGTTCGTAGGCGAGCTGACCGCACACCTTCTGAAACTGAAAACCGATTGGCTGCATGTCTCCCATGATTGAGGTAATGACGGCTGCAAGACATCCGGAGTTAAGAGCCACTTCAGCGTGTTTTCGGAATTCAAAAAGTCAAAAAATCCCCTGATTCCCGCAAACGCATTTAATATGAGCAGTTAGTCAAGTTTGAATTTCGGTCAAATCAATCCGTTATACTTCATGAACTCCTCGCGCTAAGGCAACACTCTTAGCTCGTGGAGTGGGGGGCAATTGATGGAGGATGATTTGACCCGACCTATGAAATGATGACATGTGGACCTGACTCAGCACGAACAACAACTCAGCATCATAGCCTGACCACAATTAACAAGCCTATAGAGCAGCTCGCTGTAGGGGGAGCTCGCTACAATACGAGCTCTGAGTCCCCGAGCTACCTAGAAGGGAATACTCTAAGACTGCTTCAACTTGCGAGTTAAGAAACCAGCTCGCTCCATCCCTTAAGCGGATAAGTCACCCTAGAAACCAACCTTGGTAAGGGTCACCCCGAAGTACCCCTAAGCTTGGTACGAAGTAGCTCATGAATGGGCTACGCGACGTTCTCAGGAAGCTTCTATCTGACAAGACTGTACCGGTCAGACTGCGCCATGTCTCTCGACTGATGGTGCAACCCTTGTCCTTTCGACAGTCTGCACCCACGTCTTTCAGCAGGTGGAGGCATGTCTGCCCCCTTTGGGACGTGTCACTCATCCAAGCAGGTAGTACGTTGTAATGATCACCTGCGTAGGCCTGGCAGGTAACGGCTGCAACAGGAGCCCAGTGGCGGTTACGCCCGATTTGACAAGAACGCCCCTATAAAAGCCCTTGAGGCGAAGGGGAGGAGATCTTCAGATACTTGAATACTTACACGCTCTCATACTCTCAACTTGAGTCTTTACTTGCTCGCGAGCTAACCTCTCGAGCACAATGATAAAGCGCGACCTACACTCTTATCTTTCGCACTCTTTTTTCCTTCCCTAGCGTTCTAACTTAAGCTTCGGAGTATTCCTGCCAGACAAATCCCCAGGAATCCTTCTTCTTCGTCTTCTCAGGTGCCGCCCGCCGCCAACAAGGAGCCAGTCAGCAGCCAGGTAGGAGTGCTCGGATCGTGCCGCATATCAGTTGTCATTCAAGGTGATGTGCAATCATTGATTAATCTATTGTTTGAGGATATTATTTCGCCTCTTGGATGTTCATACCCCCATATCTAAAAAACCTTGCCCTTCTATTGTAGCTTGATTATGTCCACCTGATTTCCTAATTCCTTTTATTTTTCAAATTCAATGTAACTGGGAAATTTGTTGATGAGCCTTCAGGAACTTTTTAAAAGAAAAGTAACAACAACAACAATAACAATAATAATAATTACATGTTTGAGAACAGTGGGGCCGATTTGTAGCTAATTACTTACGTGGCACAATAGAACATAATTAACAAGCTTTACTCTTTTTTTCTTTTTTTTTTCTAGATTTTTTTAAATATTACTGGCATAAATTAAAATTTACATACATTATGAGTCTATATATGTTGGAGACAAAATCATGCACAATAGGCTAGGCAACCTATCATGAGTGAATACCCTAGTGTTCAATATGCATAAGGTGTAAGTTCCACATGGGTCCCATGTGTATAAAACACTAACATATTCACTTGCGATAAGTTGCCCAGCCTATTGTATTTGATTTTATTTCCAACCCATCTAGTTCCATGCATCAGCACAACCATCTTTCCACTAATATATGTGTTGGAGTAATGAAAGTGTGGTGAGAATAACCAAAGAAAAGACAAAATCTTGTAGAGGAAAAGTTGAAAGTTAAAGATAGAATGAAGAGAAAAAGATTAAGGAAAATTACAAAATTACCCACACTTGACTTCTCAATACCTTCACTTAATTTGTTTTTCATTCAAAATCTCAAATGCACAAACTTTTTAGAAGTTAGAAGCTTGGTGAAGATATCGGCAAGTTGGTCTTCAGTCTTGATGAACTTCAATTCAATTTCTACTTTCTCAGCTAACTCTTTGATGAAATGGTGTCTTAGCTCAATATGCTTTGTTCTTTTATGAAAATTAGGTTTTTGGTCATTGCAATTGCTAAAGAGTTGTCACAGTAGATTGTAGTTAGGCCATTTTGCACATATTGAAGGTCTTTCAAAAGTCTTCTAAGCCAAATTGCTTAACAAGATGTACTAGTGGCTGAAATGTATTCTACCTAAGCTAAAAAGTGTGTTATAGCATTTTGCTCTTGGGTGACCAAGAAATTATTTTACTTCCTAAGGAAAAAATATATCCAGTTTTGCTTTCTTGATCATCTATGGAACCAGTCCAACCACTATTTAAAAAACCAATCAGCTTGCAATCATTTTTACTTTCATATTTTAGCTCAAAGTTCCTAGTTCCTTTCACATATCTAAGTTTTCTCTTTGTTGCTCCAAAACGTACTTTACTTGGCTTATTTGTGTATCTTGAAACAATGCTTACAACAAGAACAACATCTAGCCTTATGTTGGTGAGATAAATCAAGGAACAAATAAGGCTTTTATAGATTGGTTCATCTACCATTCTCTTTCATCGAAATACTTCTTCAAAATTTTGTGGTTCAAGTGCAAGAAATGTAAGATCACATGAATTACTTAGGGCTTCCTTAGTGGAGTATTTGAATCTACACCATCTGGGTTTACTTGCAATGGATCTTGGTTTATTGGACTAAAACTTGTTGGACTTGGTCTTCTTGTATTTTCTAACCTCACATTTGAAGTAGTTGTGTCATGCTCATGGTCATTAAGCATCACTTATTCATCTTCTATTAGGTATTTCTTTGTTTGTGAGTATTTTTCTTCAAAGTTCCATGCCCCCTCTTCATCAAATATCACATCTCTTGAAATTATAAATTCATTTATAGTTGAATTCAGTAGCTAGTAATCTTGGGATTCATCATTGTAGCCAAGGAAAATACATTTTTTACCTTTGCCAACAAATTTTTGTCTCTTTTGTAAAGAAATGTGAGAATAAGCAATATAGTTAAAGACATTGAATGATCTAATAGGTTCTTTCCTGTGCCATGCTTCAAAAAAGTATGTTGTTTTACATTACTTTGGTAGGAGCACAATTTAATATGTGAACAACAGTTTAAACTACATCAGCCCAAAAATTTTTTGAAAGGTTTTTACCTTGCATCATGCTTTGTGTCATTTCTACAATGGTTCTATTTCTTTTTTCAACTACCTCATTTTTTGTAGGGTCTGTTTTATTGTCAATTTTCTTTTGATGCTTTCTTCTTTACAAAACTTCCCAAGTTCTCTCTATGTAAACTCTTTTCTTCTATTAATCCTTAAGATTTTTAATCTGTTGTCACTTTGTTTTTCATCATATGTTTGAAATTAAACAAAAGTGGGCAATGCTTAGGATTTTGCATCTAAGATATATTACCCACATTATTCTAGTACAATCATCAATAAAGAGAAGGAAATATCTCTTATTGTTGAAGGAAGGTGTCCTCATTGGACCATAATATCAGCGTCCAATGGTGTGCCTTTAAATGACATGATCTCCCTAAAACTGGTAGCTTATGATATTTCCCATAGATGCAACCTCTACATACTTTATGTTTTCTATCCATATGAACAAGTCCAATCACCATATTCTTGTCATTTAATAATGGAAGACTTCTAAAATTCAAGTGTCCATTATCAACACCCAATTTTTTCTCGGTCCCTTCACTCCAACTCTTTATATTCTCTTTCGAGACCCCAAAGCTTGAAAAATGACCAAACCAATTTGAGACTTGTCAAAACCAAAAATTCCCTCTTTTTAGAACAATTTCTATGTTAAATGCCCGACTAAACTACAACAATAAACTTAACCCCTAGTTAGAAAAAACATTAAGATTAACATCTAATACTACAAATGTAACCCCTAAATGTAAGAAAAAAAACATAGTTACACGTTGAATTTTCATGACCAAACTTCAAAGATTTACCATTCATAACTCCAACCTCCTCTCTATTGGTCCTGATCTATGCAATGATAAAACCTTAACTTTACAAATTCTAATAAGATACATTCATTCCTTTAAGGATATTAAGATACAATTAATCTCCAAATCTCATCTTAAATCTATGACGATTAACCTTAAAAATGCTAAGATTTTATTTTGATGGCCTTGGATGAATAGAACTAGACAACCAAGATCATTAAATTCTTTATCAGATTTGAACCATTTTCCCGAATCCTCATCTCAATTTGTGCACACATGCCAAATTTCAACTTAAAATTCCACTGTTTAATCATCTTATCAATAAATATTCTAATTTGGCATTTATGATTAAATCACACAAGAAGTTATGGGATTAAGAACCTATCATCAAGTCCAAAATCCTCAGAATAAACCATTCATCCAACTTTAGTCTTAAATTCCTCTATTTCCTTCCAAAATAAGCAACATTCTAGTTTAGGCCCTTTCATTAATTAATAAGCGAAAAGCTCAAACCTTGATCTGAATCAAAATCTTTCAATCCACACCTTTAATCAATGATCCAACCTTTTGACCTAGCCACTAAATTTCATCATAAAATTCCTTCGTTTGACCTACCATCAAACCAAAATTTCATTTTAACAAACCTCATTGACTAGAACATATTAAGCTATAGATATCCATTACCAAACCTCATTTGACCAATTAGACCTTACTACCATAATCAAAGAACCAAAACACCCTAGAACATCAAATTTCATGACTAAATTCATTCATTTAACCATTAAATAAGCAAGAGTTCATTTAAAGCCTTTTTATTAATTAACAAGTCATAAGCTAAAAGTTGATCTAAGCCAAATCTTTTAATCTAGATCTCTTATCAGATATTTGACTCTTCCATTAGATTTAAGATGTCTAAAAATACCTACCCACAAAATTTCATCACAAAATTCCCTCATTTAATTCATCATTAAAACAAGATTCTATTTTAGCAAATATTGTTCATTAGAGATTATTAGCCATAGATCCAATATCTAATCTTTATTTGACCAACCATACCTCACCACCATACTCAAAGACCTAAAAAACCCTTGATTGTTAAACTAGAAAGATCTTATTTTAACACACTAGATTAACTTACTCCTTCATCTGTCACAACATGAGACCTCAAGAGGGTGGGGGCTGATATCAGCCCCATTCTTAACCTGTCACAACACTTAGATCAATAAAATTAAGTTTACTAAACTTTAAGAAAAAACCCAAAAAACCAAAGATACCCTTATTTATTGGTGATTTAAATTTATGTTTTATGTTATTGGAATCACTTCTTAAGAAATGTTGGTCAAGACTTTCATTGGACGCATAAAACCCATGAAAATCAACCCCAAAGATTTGACATTGCTGAACTAGGTTTAATGGCTAACCAAATGTTCAAAAATTTTCTAACCCAACTTGGGAACCAATTTTCTCGGTAATTTTGAAATATGAAATTTTGGGATCATTCTTGCATTGAACTAGACTAGACTTGGAATCCAGATTAAAACTAATTTACCTGATACAGAGACCACAAAAATTTAGCTCCCAGAGTAGTAGTTTACACCCAATATCAGTCCCAAAACCAACCCCCCACTAAAAATGGCGTAGTGTGTATGTGAAGCCGATTTAGTAACATCATTTCAGCAAAATTTGGTTTCCAATTTGCTTGGAACGAAGAGGGTATGTGAACCAGATATACCCCGATGTTTTTCTTGCAAAAAACATAGTGAAGAACTAATAAAAAATAGCTCTTATCAAGGCTAGGTCAAATTAGAGTTTTTGGGATATAAGGGAGAAGAGAAGAGAGTAAGAGAGTGCAGAGAATTAGCTAAATTAGACTCTCTCTTTCCTCTTTCTCCTTTATATAGATCACTTTCATAATCTAATTAGGAGTTGATCCAAATCAAATTTGGATAAGGACTCAATCTTTAATTGTAAGCATTATCCTCTTAAGAGGATAGGTGTTCCATACCTAGATTCATGCCCATTTTCAACCCAAGTTATATGACAACTTAAGTTGTCTTGTGATCACTTCACTAATCATATTAATAATGGGCTTTATGCCCATTTTCTATAATGGTTCACATCCCAAGGTGTTGCATAGCCACTTTGGGCTTGAATATTGTATAGTGTGGGACCCAAAAAGGTCTCACACAAGTTCATAAGGGTTCGACCATACCTCTAGAAGAGATTAGCCAAATTTATTGCTCAGGCCAGTGAACCCCTAACCAAATTAGCTTGGGCTCGGTTTGGGCCCAACATTTACAGTTAAATGATCCATGTATTCATTCACCCTATGAAGGCACATAGATAACGGACTTATGTAAGATAAATCCCATAAAGTAATAAGCCCTATAATGGTTTTTTACACCTAACCTCTCGACCCATAATCATCAGAACATTGCCCATAGGAAAAGTCCTCTTCCCTGACTACATATTGCAGTGTCACACTCTCTGCTCAAGTGGATCCCTGGATTAAAATCTTTTACAAACCTTTTTCATAAAATAGTAATATAACATATAAAAATATTTTGCAAATTACATTTCAAATATAGTTGAAATCTACTACCGATACTTTAGGTTTCCATTAAAGAGAGTGTAAAGCCTGATATTCACTTTGTCTAACAAAGATGTCGATCCTATCACTATGATCACCCACTCAAGTAATTTTCCAAACTACTACAACCTGCTCAGGTATTTGGCCCTTGATGGATCTTACTAATTGATACATTAAAGGTAGCTCAATCCAATACCTAGTGCAATATTATAATCATGCAACTTTCCAGTTTTTCCCATCTATCTCCAAGGTCCAGGGCATATAATTGGAAATTGTTCTAGTTAACCCTAGTAATTGGCACAAGATGCTCCACCAGTTCGATAGCACACTAGTGTCATTCTTATCAGGATAAACTCCACAAGTTTATCCAATTGCTGAAAACATTATAAACTAACACGAACCTCATAAGTGTCCAGTTTAAGGAGTAATTCACAGAAAACATACAGATTAGAACATGAAATAATAATGTATTTTGTTTATTCACTAATAATGGTTTATGTACATCAATTTGATTGAAGCTAAGGGCATACACTGTCTAATAGTTGTTGTAGTCTAGACTAAGTAAGGTGATTCTAAACTCATTTCTAATGGTCATTGTGTTCCCGATTTAACTCAAAATTTGCTTAGTATTGGGAAACTTATACAAAATGTTATGAGGTGCGCTTTGGCAATCATTACTAAAGTAAAAATGATAGTAAACAAAGTGTTTCCATAAATCATATCCTATGATGTAAACTATGGGCTAAAAAGTGAGAAGATGGATGAATCCATGTTATGCCACCTAAGATATGGGTATGAGATTTAGGAAGCTCATGGGTAATTCAAAGAAGGTGTTGCCTCTTATTTTTTAAAAGTAAATGAGCCTCATTCCAATTTTGAATATTTGATTTATCTTCAAAATAGTGACTCCATTTTCCACGGAAAAGACACTCTACCAAGAGATTGTGGGGTTCTAATGGATTAGGAATGGGAAAATGTTAGGCATCCCTCTCTCAGCCCAATATGGGATTTTTAGGCTTAATTTCCAACAAAAACCAATAAAAATATTGCTAAGAATTCTTGAAATCTTGTCAAAAAATGCTTCTAATTTCTCTTGAAACTAGTTTGAGGAGATGTTATCAGGCCTTAAGTATTAACATCCCTAACACCCTTGCTTCTCTACCTCTTTATCCCAGTCTAGAAGAAGCCAAAAATGCAAGTTTTCCAAGGTTTCAAAATTTCAAGCAACCTATAACAAAAATGAAAAACAAGAATTATGAACTTGACCTAAATGGTAGAGTAAGAGGCTTACTACTCGTGTGTGACCCAGGAAAGGATTTTCTAGTAGCTGAAACGAGTTGAAACAATGTCGAATGAATTGGTGGAGTGCCTCTAGTTGACCTTTTAATATCAAGGGAACTCTAGAACTGTCAAAAATTTATAAAGCTCTTGCAAATCCAAGATCTGAAACACAACAAATGGATTTGAAGTTTATGGCTTAAAGAGTTAAGGATATCTTGCAAATAGGACCTCTATAGGGGTCGCGAATGCTTCTAGGATCTCTCTCCTTTCATTGGGCTCGAGTTGGGTCTTTATTTATATAGATAAGAGGGAAAAATAGGACTAAGAATTTTAACCAATCAAAATAACTTGAGTCTAAAGAAAGTATTTTTATGAAAATGGCAAGGTTTTTCAAAGAAAAAGGTTTATAGTCAACCTTTCTTGGTGTAATGTCTCTCCTTGATTTGGGGTTGATTTTCATGGGTTTTGTTCGTCCAATGAAAGTCTTGGGCATGTTTGGGCTTTTGGGTATCTTTGGGTTTTTGTGCATCCAATGAAAGTCTTGACCAACGTTGATATGGCCAAACCAAGTTTAATGACTGTTAGAAGGGTTAGAAATCAGATTTCACATGGTTAGGTTAGATTAGAAAATTTTTGAAAAATTGGCCAGCCATTAAACCTGGGTTGGCCATGTCAAATCTGATTTCTAACCCTTCCAATAGTGGTATCAAATCTTTAGGTTCAATTTTTGGATTGAACCAAATCAAATTTGTAAGAAACATCAAATTGACATGAACTAGTCTAGCCGATTTGACTTAGTCAATGATATAAAATTTAATCTTTCCATTTTTTGATATTATTTGGAATGGTTCTATGGTGAATTCTTGAATTCTTGGGCTGAAAGTGTGATAGAGATCAAATTCTTTATTGGTGTCAAGTTTTATGCACACCATGCAATATTATTTTTATTGGTTTGTAATTAATTATTTTTATTTTATTTTCTAGAACAGATGTATTAGGATTTTTTTGATGTAATCATTAGAAATTATGGTTCTTCAAATTTGTTTACATTGGATAACATGTTGGAGATCGCAGAGAATGATGGAGAAAGAGATCGATGTGGAGATAGAAAATCGATGGTTTCCTACAATTTGTCCATATTAGATTCGGACCGTCACACTATCAGCCCTAGTTGTTTAATTCTGTTATATTGCTGATTATTTGCTGATTTGATTGTGAATCATAGTTGAGAATTTTTAGATCAGAATCTTTGTAAATTGATGCATATTTTGGGCACCAAACCCTAGGTCGATCTGATCTAATTTTGGTCCACCTTACATGGGTTGAACCTAAGGTTCTTTGGGGATTGTTAACAACCCCTTAGATCACTGATTAAGTGATCATTTTGGGCCTAGGCCAAGGGTTTGATGGGCCATTTCATGGACCAATTCTACCCACACTTTTGAAACCTAGTTAGGTTTAGATAAAAGCAAGATAAGCCCATTTTAGCTTAGACAACTATATGAGTCAAACTGCTTGTTGTAGTTGGGCTCATATACCATAATAACTTTTATTAGATAATTAGGTCCAATAATAGACTGATAATGTGTTAATTTAAATAGATTTAGGTTTTACAAGATTTAAGTTTATTCTTGATCAATTGTGTGTAATGTGTTATGTGAATATGATTCATACTTGGGTCATAAGTGCTTGGCCTATGCAAAGATTTTATGTGGCTCTCTGTGCCCATCATGGCTGAATGCACATCATTGGCATGATGTCCATGGATCATTGAATGATCTCCCTCATAATGGGCCCTTTTCATGTTTCCTCTCTAAAGAGGGAACTCCACAGAAACCCAAGCCTATTTAGGCCCACTTAAATATGACTTTAGGAAAGTCAGTGGAAGACATCGTGGTAAGACCTAAAACTGACCTAGAAACTAATATAATTGCTCCCTCATCAATAATATAAGTGCTAGAAGATATGGAATATCATAAGATGACATATATAAAGACCTTCCGTCATTAGCATGAAAATGGACTGAATTGGTGAGAAAAAATGCACCATAAAATCAGGTTATCTGTTTTACTAACGTAGTTAGTTGAATTACTTCATTGGATGATAGGAGCATCATAGACTAGTGGGAGGGGCCTATCCTAGAATGGAAGACTTTTTCATGGTACCTTGTGGCTTCTGATATGATGGGTCAATACTTACAGATTAGAAAGGTTTAACCTAAAATGGCTATGAACCTTGTCTAATTGAGGCCAAAGGGGAAGCTCATGTGATATAAGTGATTTATGATCTTTCACAGAAAGTTATGGGGTTATGCAACTAAAACAATTGACCCCATGCACCTATGTAATTTCCCACATTTCTAGAGACATGAATAATGTTAGACAATGTATGCCCTTATCTCAAATTATATTGATGTACACAAAAATTTATCTATAAATGTATAAAGTACATAGTTGTTTCATATTTATATTTGTGTATTTTTTATATATTACCCCTTAAACTAAACACTTATGAGACTCATGTTAGTTTATAATGTTTTCAGCCATTAGATAGACTTGGGGAGTTTATCCTAACAAGGCTAACACTAGTTTGTTGCCAAATAGTTGGAGAAACTTGTATCAGTTGATAGGGTTAAACCCAAAGTATAGAAAGTGGGTGTTTGGAAGAAACATTGAACTTAGACCAATTTTCAATTATGCCCTAGACCTTGGAGATAGATGGGCAAAACTAGAAAGTTGCACATAACCTCAAATTTGATTATGATACTACACTAAGTAGTGAATCGGGCTGCCTTTGATATGCCCACTAGTAAGATCCATTAAGGGTCAAATATTTGGGCACATTGGGGAAATTTGGAATATAAATTGAGTGGGTGATCATAGTGATAGGATCGACCCCTTTGTCAGACAAAGTGAATATCAAGGTTTACATCCTCTTTGATAGAAACCTAAACTACTGGTAATGGATTTCACTTGTGTTTGAAATCTAGTTTTACAAAATATATTTATATATTATATTATTATTTTGTGAAAATGGTTTTAATCCTGGGATCCATCCGAGCAAAGAGTGTAAAATTGCACTTGCAGCCAGGGGAGAGGTCCTTCTCTACCAAGCAGTGTACTGATGATTATGGGTTAAGAGGTTAAGTGTAAGAGACTATTATAGGGTTGATTACTTGAAGAGCTTTATCTCACATAAGTCTTCTCCTTGACTTTTTATAAGGTAGCTGAATCCAAGGATCATTTAAGTATAAATGTTAGGCCCAGGCTAAGGCCATGTTGATTGGCTCAGGGGTTTACTACCCTAAATAGTCAATTTGGCCCAATCTCTTTCAGAGGTGGGGCTAAACCCTCATGAACTTGTATGAGACCTTTGTGGAGTCCCACACCATACAATATTAGGCCCAAAGAGGCCATGCAACACTTAGGGACATGAGCCTTTAAGAGAAATGGGCCTAAGATTAATATGATTAGTTAAGCTCTCACATGACAACTTATATGATTTGGGTCAAATTTTGGTTATGGATCTGGGTATAGAGCACTTATCCTCTTAAAAAGATAACGTTTATCAATTAAGAAAAGAAAAGTTTCGATCCAAATCAGATTTGGATCATCTCCTAATCAGATTTGGAGTTTGCTCCATAAATAGATAAAGAGAGAAGTGGGTGAACCAATCTTGGACTCTCTCTACACATTCTTGTTCTCTCTTGTCTCTCAAGAAACCCACAACGATCTAGCCTTTTTAAGAACTGATTTCTTTCAATTTTCGTCAATGTTTTTTTTTTCAAGAAAAACAATGAAGAAACTCAGGCTCACTCAGCCTAGTCGATCCAAACTAGTTGGATAGTAGATTTGTTGAAATCAAAGTTGTTGAATCAGTTTCTCCCATGCACTGTGCCATCTTCAGTTAGAGGTCGATTTTGGGACTGATATTGGACGTGAATTTCCACCTTGGGAGCTGCAATTTGTAATCTCTATATCAAGTATAATACCCTTTCAATTAGGCTTCAAATCTAGCATGACTTAGTGTAAGATTGACCCTAAAAAATCAGTTTTTAAATTTATTGGGAAATTGGTTCCTGAAATGGTCAGAAAAAATTTTGAAAATTTGCCCAACCATCTAGTGGTTCAACCATCCATATGATGGATTCTAAACCATTCTAACAAATAATGTCTCAATCGCTAAGATAGAGGAAAATCTTATAAATGAACAAATGGAAATGGAACGTAAGTAAAAGTTCATTCTATAGTACGTAACAAGAAACAATAATCAGGTTGTGGACTAATTACTCATTCCATTTGTTAGAAATGGCACATGGACCATTCACTAAACTGTTAGATGATAACATACTCAAGAGACCTAGGTAGTGGAAAAGGAATTGTCCTCAATATTTAGAATCCCTTAAGAAGAAGAAAGAAGGTAATTTTGAAACTTAGGTCATAGAGACCAACATGTTGATTACTTCTACCTCCTGATATATTGACATTGGGGTT
The DNA here is from genome assembly GCF_055504915.1 of Nelumbo nucifera. Taxonomy (NCBI): domain Eukaryota; kingdom Viridiplantae; phylum Streptophyta; class Magnoliopsida; order Proteales; family Nelumbonaceae; genus Nelumbo; species Nelumbo nucifera. Next base: position 69,769,328 of record NC_142650.1, on the reverse strand, counting down.
TCTACTCATGCATGTAACACTTTGTAGGGGTTTAAGAAAAGTAGAAGGCTGAGTGATGATGTGATTGTGCTTCACAAGGGTACATTTCCAATCGTTGTAGCTGTTGCTATAGGATTGGTAGATTTACTTTTAGAGAAGAGATAATTACTCTAAAAGATTGTCTTTATGTTCTACAGCTTAGGAGAAATTTGATTTTGTTTTCTAAGTTATGTAAGGATGGTTATTCTATTTTATTCAAAAATAAGATTATAGTTAAGTTGAATAACAAATTCCTTGCTTATGGAGAACTTGAGAATGGTGTTTATGTACACCACCCTTCTCTATAAACAAATGTGATCGAAACAACTTTATAACACATCTCCATTAAAAGAACACGAGAAACTATTAATCCTACATGTCTGTGGCATTACCAACTTGGCCACATGAACATAAAATGAATCATAAGGTTGGTAAAGGATAGTCCTCTAGATTTTCTCACAATAAAAGATCTATTAACTTGTGAACCTTGACTTTAAGACAAGATAACAAAAATGCCATTTATAGATAAACATGAAAAAAGTGCAGGGGCATTGGACCTTATACATACGGATGTATGTGGTCTCCTAAATATTAGGACACACAACCAATACTCTTACTTTATAACTTTCACTAATGATTATTCTTTGTATGGATGTGTACCTAATGAAACATAAGTTTGATCCTTTGAATAGTTCAAAGAATTTAGACATAAAATTGAGAAACAATTATGAAGACAAATTAAAACCCTTTCGATTAGATCAAGAAGGTGAATATCTCTCTGACGAATTGAAGGTGTACCTAAAAGACAATGGGATTGTATACCAATTTTCTCATTCTTCTACACCATAATTAAATGATGTATCAAATAGAAGAAATCAAACTTTATTATATATGGTTTAATCATTCATCGTTCACTCAGAGTTACCCATATCCTTTTGGGGACACAAATATGAACTGCGATCTATGTGTTAAATTGGGTTCCAACCAAGTCAATTCCTAAGACTCTATTTGAGCTCTAGATTGGCAAGAAACCATGTGTCTAATACTTTAAAGTATGAGGTTGTCTAACACACATAAAAAAGATAAGTGTTGAAAAATTAGAATCCAAAATCAACTGTTGCCTATTTGTAGGATACCCTAAGGGTTTTATTGGATATTTATTCTATGACCCAATGGAACAAAAAGTGATTGCTAGTTGAGTCGAAATGCCTATACTTAAGAAGAGGGTTGCATCCTGAATAATCATCATCAGGAGGTTTGAGGAGGGCTCAGAATTTGTGGGAGATATCCACAAATTCCAAATATTGAAACCTAGTATAGAAGATCTATTTGGGCATCTAAACCTCCAGTTCGTTTCAGCTATGATCAAGAAAGTTACTTGATGAAGCCATGGATAGTAAGGATGATCATTTGACTTATATAGAAGTTATGTTAGATAGACTCTTTAAAGTGGGCAAATGCCATGAAATCCGAGATACACTCAATGAATAACACAGAGTCTAGACTTTGGTAGATCCATTCCTTGGAGTGAAAGCAATTAGTTGCAAGTGGATTTATAAGAGGAAGAAGAACCTTGATATAAATGTTAAGACCTATAAACCTCAATTTGTGGTGAAAGGTTACACTTAGAAAGGAGTCGACTATGAACCTTCTCACCCATGGTCATGCTTAAATCCATTAGGATACTATTGGCTATGGCTACACACTACGATTATGAAATCACACAAATGGATATCAAAGCTATGTTTCTAAATGAGGATAGTATTGAAGATATGTACATGCAATAGCCGAAAGGCTTTGTTGCCAATGGTTAGGAACACATGGTGTATAAGCTCACTAAATCCATATACGAATTAAAGCAAGCTTCTAGAAACTGGAACATCCATTTTGACTCAATAGTTAAATAGTTTGATTTTGAGCAAAATCCAGATGAACCCTATGTTTACAGAAAGATAGTGGGAGACAAGGTTGTATTCTTAGTTCTATATGTAGGCAATATTCTACTCATTGGGAATGATATAGAAATTTTAATAATAGTGATGGTATGACTTTTGTAGAAATTCTCCATGGAAAATGTTGAAGTTTGAACGCTTTTTTTATGATTATTTTAGAATAGTTGTATTATGTTAGGATTTACATAGGTATTGGGGACCCCAACAATGTGAGTCAAATGTTATTATGTTTTTGAGTCCTATTCAAACTGTTATATTTTTTATTATAAATAACAAGTGAAGGGGGTGGACAGAACATTGCTCTCCTACTTCTCAAAATCTTTTCTTGTCTTTTTCTCTTTCTCTCTTCCTTCTCTCTTTAAGAAAACACTCTTTTCTTTTATATTTTTTAATTCAGTAGATCTCTACTTGGTACCAAAGCTTGGTTTAGGGTTCTTGAAGCATTGTCATGCAATCATAGATCAACCAACCGCATGAAGTAAGAAGAGGTTGATTGACCTGCTTTTGATTGCCTAGTTCTTTGATTTTTTGGTGAGATCGAGTCATTGGGAAGGTGATCTTCGTCTTAGCATCAAAATCAGGAGCAACTGGAGTATGGGGAAGAGTCCTAGAAAACCTAGACTCTCTATTCTTGATCTGATCTTTGGTGCATAGGTATCATTTGATTTCTTTTATTTTTCTATTGAGGGTGGTAAGCTTTCTAGACCTTTTAGAGTGGCCGTTTCAGTCTTCTCTCTGTTGGGAGACGCTGGGAGGAGAGAGATTTCTCTTCGATTAGGGTTTTTCTTTTTCTGGAAGGGTTTGTTTATGTGCATGTCTTAAAATTGTTTCTGGAAGCTCTCAACTTTCTTCTTTTAGTCTATTAAACTGTTTGAAGTAAGATAGAGAATTGGAATACCGAGCTGAAATCCACTAGTAGCATGGAACTAGGTGTTGGAGGTGGTAATGATATTTTTGGGTCTGGAATTATTACTATAGTAAAACTCGATAGAACAAACTATTTAGAATGGGCACAATCTGCCAAGATGGCCATTGGTGCCCGCAGAAAGTTAGGATACATTATTGGGGAGGAAAGGAAACCAGATATAGATTCCTCTCAGTGGGTACAAGAGAATTACATGGTGATGTCCTGGCTGTGTAATTCTATGCTACATCACATTGGAAAAAAAATTATGGGCTAATACTGCTAATGAGATTTGGGATGGAGTAATTGAGACCTATTCTCAGAAACAGAATGTAGCCAGAGCTTATTAGCTAAGAAATCAGGTGATTAGTATAAAACAGGGAGATAAACCTCTTGCTATGTATTTCTCCATGCTAAAAACCCTTTGGCAAGAAATAGACAACTTAGAAACTATGATGTGGGTAAGTGTCAATGATGCAACAACATATCTGAAACTGGTAGAGAAAAATAGGGTTTTTAAGTTCTTGGTAGGGCTGAACCCTGAATTTGACATTGCAAGGCAACATATCCTCTCTAAGGAGAGTGTGACACTCTCTCAAGCCTATGCCTTTTTTTCTGGAGAGGAAAGTATGAGGAATGTCATGTTGAGACAGCCTGAGATCGACCAGTCGTCCATGGTTAGTACATCCAAACCTAAGCCGAATGGAGACAGGGGGAGCAGTGAGACTAGGAGTGAGGAGAAGAAGGACTTGGTGTGTGATTACTATAAGAAGCCTCAGCATACCAGAGATACTTGTTGGAAAATCCATCAACATTTTTTGCCTACTCGATTCAAGAACCAGAAGGAAAATGTGAATGTGGCCACTACAAGAGGCTCTTTGACCCCTCTTTCCCAAATTGATTGAGAATCCATTGCAGTAGTAATTATGAGAATAAAATTAGAAAGGTTTGGACAACTCATGAGTAACAATGATATAACTAGTTCTAGCCTTCCAGATGGATAGCAGAGTGTAGGAGCCAACTACACCACCTCTTTGGCACATACAAGTAGTTCATATGCAACTGCAAACCTTGCATCCACTTCAGGTAAGGAAGGACTCTTCGGATTATAGACTCAGGAGCATTTGAGAACATGACTAGTGCCCCTACCCTTTTCATTTCTTATCAATTGTTCTCTGGTAGAGACATAATCTCTACAACAGATGGTTCTCATATTCCCATTGCTGGGAAGGGAATAGTTAGAGTGACCAATGATATTACCTTATCCTCTGTCTTATATGTCCATAAACTTCATACTAACCTACTTTTAGTTAGGTCTTTGACAAAAAATCTGAATTGTTCAATGACTTTCCTTCATAGTAATTGTGTTTTGTAGGATCTGGAGCCAAAGAAGATGATTAGGAGTGGTCGTGAGGTGAATGGAATCTACCTTCTAGATGGGATTCCAAGTTATTAGTCATAATGTTAGTTCTTTAAAATTTCCGTTTCCAAAGTTATTTGAGTTTGTTCAGTTATCTACCTTGGAGTGTGAGAGTTGTTAGTTAGGAAAACATTGTAGACATTCTTTTAAACCAAGTGATAAAAGAAGTGTGTTTGCTTTTGATATTGTTCACACTGATGTATGGGGACCTATTATATTCCTTACATGGGTGGCTACCGTTATTTTCTCCTATTTGTATATGATTACACAGGTATTCTTGGATATATTTGATGAGATCTTGCCATGAAGTCCCTAATTTGGTTCGACAGTTCTATTAGATGGTTCTCACACAATTTGAAGTAAGAACTAAGGCCTTCAGATCGGATAATGCTAGAGAGTATTTTGAGAAGGACTTGATAGCATGCTTTTGGAGTATGGCATAATTCATCAGAGCAGTTGTGCACATACACCGCAATAGAATGGAGTAGCGGAAAGAAAAAATAGACACATTATGGAAGTGGCAAGAAGTCTTATGGTATGTACTTCAGTTCTTGTCCATTTCTGGGTAGATGCAATTCTTATAGCTATACACTTGATTAACCGTGTTCCTTCATGTATTTTGGGGTTTAAGGTGCCATTCAACCTTCTTTTTCCAGATGCAGAGATGTTTTACATTCCTCTGAGGGTTTTCGGTTATGTGTCCTTTGTTCACATTCTTGGCTCCCATCGCAAGAAATTGGATCCTAAGGCCAAGAAAGGTGTTTTCCTTGCATATGCTCAGAACCAAAAGAGGTATTGTTGTTATGATCCTGTGTCGAGGAGTAGATTTGTCACTATGGATTTTACCTTTTTGAATCTACCTTCTACTTCTCAAGTGACTCTCCTCAGGGGGAGAGTTTTGGGGAGAACTTATAGTCTGTTCCTTTTCCTGTTTCCTTTGTGTCTCCATCAGTATCCCCATTAGCAGCACCTCCATTAGTTTCTTTATCTGACCAGCACCAACAGATGTTCTCACTAAATGAAAATCTACTGATTTGCAAGATGAGGTATATATGGACATTCTAGTAGGCTATTATGAAAATATTGGTAGAGGAAAGGTGTGCAAACTCAGAAAATCATTATATGGCTTGAAACAATCACCTAGGGCTTGGTTTGACAGGTTCAGAGGGGCACTTATTCGTTTTGGGTACATACAAACCTAGTCTGTTCACACTCTCTTTGTGAAGAGGAGAAACACTCTAGTGTCAATTTTGATTGTATATTTGGATGATATAGTAGTTACAGGAAATGATATGTAAGAGATTAATGCTCTCAAAAGGCTATTGCAACAAGAATTTGAGATCAAAGATCTTGTGAATTCAAATACTTCATAGGGATTGAGGTTGCAAGATCCAAACATGAGATTTTCATTTCTCAGAGAAAGTATATTCTTGACCTACTACGGGAAACTGGGAAATTAGGAACAAAACTAGCTGACACTCCTATTGATCCAAACCATAGAATTAATGTTGTGGATGGAGAGTTGGTAAAATATGTGGGGAGATATCAGAGAATTGTAGGCTGACTGTTGTATTTGTGTATGACATGACCAAATATTTCATTTGCCGTTAGTGTTGTGAGCCAGTATATGCATGCAACTCGGGTTCATCATTGGGAAGCTATTAAGAGTATACTTGCATACCTGAAGAAGCACCCTGACATAGGCATTTTTTTTTCAAACTATGAAAATCTAAAACTGGAATCCTATATTGATGCAAACTGGGTAGGGTGTTTCGGTGACAGGATATCTACATCAGGAGTATGCACCTTCGTAGGTGGAAACTTGATCTCTTGGAAAAGCAAGAAGCAATCGGTTGTGGCTAGGTCAAGTGCAGGGGCTGAGTATGGATCCATGGCCCATGGTGTCTTAGAACTACTTTGGGTTAGATCTCTATTGAGCGAGATTGGGGTGAAAGTAGAGGAGCCTATGATGTTGTATTGTGATAATCAGGCTGTAATCAACATTGTCCATAAATCCAACATGATAGAACAAAACATATTGAAGTTGATAGGCACTTCATAAGGGAGAGGGTAACCAATAGAGAAGTTTGCTTGCCTTATGTCTCTTTAGAGTCATAGTTGGTTGATGTTCTCACTAAAGGATTTGCAAAGAACAAACTTGAACATGATCTACGCAAGTTGGGAATGTGTGACATCTACTCCCAACTTGAGGGGGAGTGTTGAAGTTTGGACATTTTTTTGTGATTATTTTAGAATACTTCTCTTCTTCTCTCTCTCTTCCTTTTCTCTTCAAGGAAACACTCTTTTCTTTTATATTTTTTAATTCAGTAGATTTGTACTAAAGATCTTGGTGAAATTTCTTACATCTTCGGGTTTCGATTCTATAGTGAGGCTGTCAAGGAAGTAGTATGGATGAGAAAATTTGTCAAAGAATTAACAATCACACCATCTAACACATCACCCATTCCACTGTTGTGTAATTACACTGAAGCCAATACTTAAGCTGAGGAGCCGAGAGCCCACTCGAAGTCAAAGCACATCGAGAGGAAATATCACATTCTACCGGATATTGTTGGTAGAGGAGACATCCAGATTTAGAAGGTAGCATTAACAAGACCTATTAACTAAGACACTAACATAGGAAGTATTTGAAGGACACATGGATAGTATGGAACTGTGGCTAATACTTGATTGAACCTAAGTGCAAGTGGCAATTGTTAGACAGTGTATGCCCTTGGCTTCAATTGGATTGATGTACATAAACCATTATTAGTGAATGAATAAAGTACATTATTTATGTTTTAATTGGTATATTTTTGTGAATTAGTCTTTAAATTAGACACTTATGAGACTTGTGTTAGTTTAGAATGTTTTCAGCCATTGAGTAAACTTGGAGAGTTTATCCTGACATGATTAACATTGATGTGTTGCCGAGCTGGTGGAGTAGCTTGTCTTAGTTGTTAGGGTTAGACCCCAAGTACAACTAGTGGGTGTTTAGAAGAAATACTGAACCCAATCCAACTTCCAGTTATGCTTTAGACCTTAGAGATAGATAGGCAAAACTGAAAAGTTGCACATAACCCCAGATTTGATTATGATACTTCACTAGGTATTGGTCTAAGTTGCCTTTTATGTGCCAACTAGTGAGATCCATCAATGGTCAAATACCTAGGCATGTTGGGGTAGTTTAGGAAATTACTTGAGTAGGTGATCATAGTGATAGGACAAACCCCTTTGTCAGATAAAGTGAATATTAAGTTTTGCACTCTCTCTGATGGAAACCTAAACTGTCGGCAATGCATTTTAAGTGTATTTGAAATATGATTTGCAAAATATTTTTATATGTTATATTACTATTTTATGAAAAAGGTATGCAAAAGGTTTTAATCCTAGGATCCATCTGAGTAGAAAGTGTGACACTGTATTTTGTAGTCAGGGAAGAGGTCCTTCCCTGTGGACAGTGTTTTGTTGATTATTGGCCGAGAGGTTAGGTGTAAAAGACCATTACAGGATTGATTAATTGATGAGCTTTATCTTACATAAGTCTATTATCCTTGGGTCTTCATAGGGTGGTTGAACACAAGGATCATTTAAGTGTAAATGTTGGGCCCAAACTGAGCCCTAATTAGTGAATTTGGCCAAATCTCTTCAAGAGGTAGGGTAGGACCCTTATGTACTTTTTTGAGACCTTTGTGGGTCCAATGCCATACAACATTCATGCCCAAAGTGGCCATACAACACCTTGGGGTGTGAACCATTAGAGAAATAGGCCTAGGGCCCATTAGTAATAGGATTAGTTAAGTGATTAATAACAACTTAAAATGGGCATGGATCTGGGTATGAAGCACATATCCTCTTATGAGGACAATGCTTATCAATTAAACATGGAGTCCTTATCCAAATTTGATTTAGATCAACTCCTAATTAGATAGGAGAGTGATATATATATAAAGGAGAAAGATGGGAGAGTCCAATTTAACTAATTCTCTATATTCTCTTGCTATCTTCTCTTCTCCTTTGTATCCCAGAAACCCTAATTCGACCTAGCCTTCATAAGGAATGATTTTTATTATTCCATTGTGTTTTTTCAATAAAAAATCAGGGTATATCAAGTTCACATACCCCCTTCAATCCAAGCAAGTTGGAGACCAGATGTTGTTGAAATGGTGTTGCTGAATCCACTTCACATACACACTACGCCATTTTCGATGGGAGGCTGGTTTAAGGACTGATATTGGGTGTGAACTACCACCTTGGGAGTTACATTTTTGTGGTCTCTGTATCAGGTACAATAAATTTTGATTTAGGTTTCAAATCTTGTTCGGTTTAATTTAACATCGATCCCAAAATTTTAGATTTTAAAATTACCAGAAAATCGATTCCCGAGTTAGGTTAAAAAACTTTTGAAAATTTGGCCTGTCATTAAACTTAGTCCAGGCATGTAAAATCTGATTTCTAACACTTCCAACAACAACACCCTTTCCTTCAACATTTTGGAGTTTGTCATTTCCAAGCTTTACTTGAGAATTAACATGTTCATTTAACTCTAGAAAACATTCTTTATTTCCTACAATGTGGTTACTACAACCATTATATAAATACCAAACTTTTCTTGACTCTTGCTGATTATTCATCATACAAGAGTAAAATAAATGGTTTTCTAGATCATCATTTTTAGTATGGTGGGCCTGTTTTTTCTCTTTAAACCTGCAATCTTTTGGGGCATGAACATAATTTTTGTATTTTTTTTTACATTTGAAATAGCAATCTTGAAGTGAATTGTTATCCTTCTTGCAAATAAAAGAACCATTATTTTGCTTTTTACCTCTTTCCTCTTCTATATGATTTACCTCCTCTACATCGTCTTCCATTATTTTGATATCCTCTTCTTCTACATTGAGATGACCCTTCTTTTGGAGTTTCTTTTTCACCATCATTCTTTTTCTTTCTTCCAATGGTGAATTTGGACTGATAAGCTTGCTCCAAAGAAGAATTAGTAAACTCCTCTAAACCTTTTTTACAGTTTATTTATCTGAAATAACATCTTCATATGTCCTAATTTGATTTACAATACCGACAACTCTAGAGAAAAGAAAACTTTCTTGAATAGATTCATTTTCTTTTATCATAAGATTACTAGAATCTCTCCAAAGAGTTTGAAGTTTTATGGGTTTTACCTTTTCAGTGCCTTGAAATTCCTTCTTGAGAATATCCTATGCTTCCTTTGAACTCTTGACAGTCATGGTTCTTGGGAAGACTATTTTTCTTATTGCTTGTTGAACATGATATAAATCTCTAGCATCATCCTTGTTATTTTCTTTGTACTCCTTGTCTTTAGCCCCATGTGCAGTTGTTCACAGATTTGTGGCTCTTCATATCCTTCTTCTATTAACTCCCAAATCTCTTTGGAGATGAAAAAGGTTTTTATTTATGTGCTCCAATAATCATAGTTTTCTTTGCCCAAAATAGAAGAAAATGGAAATTTTTTGAAAGGATCCAAAATAAAGCTATTAGTTTCAAATCTGATATTGAAAGTTTGTTGGAACAATGAAAGTGTGGTGGGAATAATGAAAGAAAAGACATAATATAATCTTGTTGAAGCTAGAAAAGTTGGAGATAGAATAAAGAAAAAAGATTAAGGAAAATTACAAAAATTATGTTACGTTATTTGAACTTGCCAGATGTATCTAAATTATAATATTTAGCATATATATTGCTCGATTTATAAACCGATAATACTACACAATACAGTACCATAAGATACATTATAATATTTCAACTCGCATGCCTTATATGCTAATTATGGGCCCCAAATGAAATGAATTTAACATTTTGTCATAATATCGGACATTTTTCACATCCACCTCCCCCTACCCTTCCCGGTCTTAATTTCCGTTGAAATTCTTCATTCTGTCGCTTTAGGTCACATAACTCCTGGACAATTCTTGTCATTTCCACTGCTGATTTTTCTCGATCCATTCGTGCTTCTTGTAATGCATTGGATAGTGCAATTCTTTCTCGTTCCCGTTGTTCTTGAAGATAAGAAATTGTAGTCGTGAACCTCGACTCAACCTGCATGCAATATAAAAACATCAAGATGTCATTTCATATAATTTAAGGTGGGGCCATGACAACAAATCAAAGAATTATTGGGATCTGTTCCTTACACAGGGCGCCCCATAACGACTTTACATGCAGATCTCACGGTGCATTAGGAACATCTCCCCGTATGCATGGTGCGTGGGATGTACCTGTGAGGGCGGTGTGAGGCGCAATGTGTGAGGAGCAGATCCGGTCTCCAAATCAAAGGCTTTGGTTCAGTTGTTTCAGTGCAAATGTGGGTTGGGTAATTAATAATAAAGATAAAAACAGTGTTGTATGATTTGGATTAGGGACCTGGTCCAATGACTTTTCTGGGTAGGGGTAGTGCAACTCGGATTGTTCCGGGTTACCATTTTACTCTAACTCAGGCTAGGCCCTTCAGAATTGGTTCATTCAAATTTTGATAAAAGCACAACCCAAGACGGCCCAAGCTGCACTCCTATTTCCGGGTCCCAGTCGTTGTAGTTAAACAACCTTGGTTTGAACAGACTAACTGCCCGGCTAATTAATTTTACCAGGCTCAGTTTGGAAGGAGTACAAATACATACACAAAATGATACAGAATACAAGGATTTGCACTCTACGTATTTGTATTTGTATTTGTAATCCTTCGTTGGACTGGTTTTGGGTTACATCCATCCAAATCAAAATCAATTTAGACAGATTGGACGGACCAATAAGATATATTGAATTGAAGCAATCCAGACTTAATGGTTCAAAATACTTAATATTGGATTGAATTGGACTTAATCCATCCATATTAGAATTAATTATATTGAATTGGATCAGATTGAACCAACATCCGGTCCATTGAAGAAAAAAATAAAAGATAATAATTCATGTATCAATATACCAGGTTTGAGTTGGAACTAATCTAAATTAAACCCAATTTGAACAGATTGAATAATCCAAACATTAAATTAGGCTGATCCAAAATGGTCTAAATTATTTATTGGATTGGATTGAACCTAATTCATCTGTAATGAAATCATCTTAATTGGACCCATCGAATTGCACCAGATCCAGTCCAGTTGACGCCCCTATATCTTTACTTAATTTCCAGCAATGATCCAAGTAATTGCAAATCAATGAACACTTAAGGATCGAATTTTACCATTTGCGTTACTTGTTTGAGTTGTTCATCATATGCCTTCTGCATCTTCTCTTGCATCATTAATATCTCCCTTTCATTTAACCCTTTCGACTTGGCTTCTTCCAGTTGCATACGTTGCCATTGCATTTCTCTCTGTCAAACAAACATTGCTTGCATTATACAATTTTCATGCATGATTGAATGATAATCAATTTCACAAACTAGGGAGATCTGGGGGCTGTTTGGTAGCATTTCCATTTCAAGCATAAAGATTGCCAAATCAGCGTCACATGGATGTTTTGAGTTTAATGGTCAATTTTCTGTTCGGTTTGAGACTGTTTTCAGTCAAAACAACCACTTTATATGGAAATCCGTGCAATGGATTATGGATTTTTCAATAAACATCAATTTGACATCTCCCTGCACTAAAAGGCAATGTCTCAACACGATGACTAATGTGGTGCTGACATGCAAGAATGCAAGAACAAACAGTTATCACCAAACAGTACTCAAATTTATAGTGGTAGTGTTTGTGTTTCAAGTATAAATGGTGTTTCAATTTAAAACATTGAAGGTTGAAAAGCCAATAGTACCAAACACAGCCCTAATATCTTTACCTGCAATTTAGTATGAAGCTCATTTGTATATGGCTGTCCACCATTATCACTAACGACCTTGTTCACAAGGGAGATCAATTTGCACACTTGCAAATCCCGTTTATTTTGATCCTTAGTCTTGTTATCAAAGAGTACTATTCGATGTTTGCATTGTTGAAGAATTTCCTGCATCAGAGAACAAGACAATGAACATTTCGATATATTCAAATAAGATAAATGTTGTAATGTTCTTCACTAGCTATTGTCATGGTTCACATGTGTAAGATCTCTTTGAAGTTGATGATGACACAATTTGAGAGAGAGAGAGAAAGAATGGTGTTGCTATCAAAAGAAAGAAAGAGGACTCATCCTCAAAAGCACAAACTCCAATAAAAATAGAAAAAAGCAATTCTCTACTTCTTCTTAAGGCTATATTTTAATGCAGCACACTAATAACTCTTTTAAGGCTATATTTGGTTTGAAGGAAAATGTAAGGAAAGATAGAAAAATTTTTACAAAAGCTTGTATAGATTTTCTTACCTTTCCCTTCCTTTCCCTATTTATTCCTTCAAACCAAACAGACTTAAGGTAAATGGTAGTAGGGAACAGGACTCGAATCCGCATCTCGGCTGAGACTACCCAGCTAATTAGCGTAGCAACTGACCCACCATATGGTTCAGCGCAAGCGTAATGGAGAAACAAGGAAATATCTGGTAATAAAATCTAAAGGAGGCATGACAGGTGCTGACATAACTTGCATGGAACAACAAATACCAAAATTGTTATCGAGCAAAAAATCAAAGGCAAGACCGTGCCAGGAGAAACACAAGATCCAGATTTATTAACCCTAGACAATACATGACCATTGAGCCATTCCAACCACCAAACCCAAAGTGAGTGTGGGTTCAAAAAAGTGTTTCAAGTGAGAATAAAATGACTGAAGGCAATGGTCTGAAAGGTAGAGACTGTTGGGAAATGGGGTCACTGAAATTTCGAGGAGAAGCTCTGAGGCGTATGGGCAAATGCTTGATTCACGCTCCTTAAATAATTTTAAAGAATCATGGAGCAAAGTGCGAGCAAAATGCGTCTCTAAAACACCTCATTGCGCCACATACGTGCGCACGCGTTGCACAATAACAAGTCTCCGTAATCTCCTCTTTATATCTAAGGAGTGTAAATAAGCTCCTATTAAAAAACCCAAAATAATTCTTATAATTTTCCAATGTGAGATAAGTTAAAAACTGGTTTTAATAAGAGAAAAAGCTATTTTTCAAAACATGTGTGCATGAATGTTTTTTCTGATAATTTCAATGAGGATAATGAATTTGAAGGAGGAGAAGATGATTTTGATGGAGAGGGTTTGGATGGCGATGATAGCATGGAGGAGGAATGGGAGGGTCATTACATGCAAGATGAAGGGATTAATTTCAATAGTACTGTGAATTTACAGAATTCAGAGGTTAAAAAGAATGAGGTGCAAGATGATTCCGATGCTAGAGACAATATGGGTCTGAAAATTCTGAAAATTACTCATGAAGATCCTAATATGGAATGTTAGAGGGGTAGACAGACCCTTTTGAGAGGTCAAGTTTGTGAGCTATCTAAGGCTCATAACCTTGACATTTGTTTTTTGATGGAAACTAGAGTAGATTCAGATGGAACTAAGAAAATTATTAAATCTTTGCCTTCATGTACCTTCTTCTTAATAATAAGCTCTCCTCAAAGAAGAATTTGATTTCAAAAGGGTTTCATATTGATGGTTCTTGTAGTGTTTGTGGTGAAGAGGAAGATTCTGATGACACCTTTGTTAGGTGTATTGTCCCCTTTTGGAAGAAAAAGTTTATTTTGCTATTATGGTAGATATGGAAAAACCGAAACGACTGTGTTTTCCCCCTCCTATTATAATTGATAGAGCTTGGCATACATTTATGGAAATCCAATCTTGTATGGAGCTTGATGCGAATGACTTCGAGGGTATATCTATTATCCCTATCAGATGGGAAAGCCCTAAAATGGGATCAAGCGTACTTGTACCATTGCTTGCATAGCTAGAAATTATGTAGGTCAAGTTCTTGACCTTAAATTCTACATAATTGGTGTTACCACTATTAATGTGGCTGAAGCTTTGGTTGCATGGAAAGCCCACAATATGACCCTCAACTTTTCAAGAAATAACATCACTATTGAGGGTGATTCAAAACTTGTGATTGACTATCTAAAGATACAAATTGAACCATCGTCGAGATTGAAATCGATCGTTGAGGATTGCAGGTTGATGTTTGAGAGGCTAGAGGGCAAAGTGGAGTATTGTCATATGTACTTTTAGAGAAGGCAACATTGTGGTAGATTGGTTAGCTAATTTTTCTCATTCCTATGTTGTAACTAATTCTGTCATTCCTAGATTTGTAAGTGTCATTAGCTGTTTTGATTTCTGGGGACGTGCTATCCCCCATTCTGTGTAGCCCCTTTTCTTGATCTATCAAAAAAAATTATTTATTTTATTTTATTTTTATTTTTTATGTTGATGGCAATATTGGATTGACCTATTGACCCAGAAGGGAAAATGGTTCAAGCTCTAGGCAGGGTTTAAAAGCACTTCCTTTCATGCGTTAATGTTCATGGATCTCATTCAACCATCTATGTAGATATAAATTTTCTTATTTTGAATTCTTTTTTTTGTCTTTTTGAATATTAGGTCCATCCCTACGACACTGGAGAATTGATACCATAATAATTAATTAATAAAATTAATCTAAGGTCCACCTTCAGATACTACATTTACAGATAAGACAAGAATGTATAGGAGTCCAGATTTGTTCCTCACAGAACACGCCTCACAACAACCTAACAGCATGTTGCAACCTGCATGGGATATCTCCCATGTCGTGGTGTGAGGTGCATTCTGTGAGAAGCAAATCCTAGGGATAAACCAAATATGAAGACTAGGAAAGATTGATAATACAGGTTAAGCATTACCTGGAAAGGCTTAGGGCATTCAGCCAAGTAATCTTGTAATGCCTCATCATCATCTTCATCAAATGAATCACCACCAGTAAAAACAATAATTATGTGGTCTGTAATTGCTTGCCCAAAAATTCCTTTTATGATTTCCATTCCAGCTTCTTCCTCTTTTGAGAAACGGGTGGAAGTGGAAAATACCATAAGCATTGCATGGATCCCATTCTTTGCTAGATCAATACACTTAACGATCTCCTTTTTAATATATTCAACATCAAGTGCAAAGTCAAATAGCCCTGCAACCACTTGTCAGTGTTAGGGTTTATGTTCAAGAGAAGCCCAAAATAATTAAAAGAGAGAATAGGGTCAAGAATATATATATATATATATATATATTTTAAGTTTTGTTTATTTATTTTTTTAAAACCGGTTTAGAAGGGTTGGTTTAAGGCCCAGCTACTCTTTGAACCGGTGACTGACCCGATATAACCTCTGGAGGGGTGTATTGGTAAGCCATCGGCATGGTACGTATCGGCCTGTATCGATACTTTGAACCTTATATGAATGTATGTATATATGTATTTTTATGGAATAAGTAAATTAGATGAAACAAACCACTAATTATTACAATCCTATTAGCAACTAAAGTAAATTAAGCAAAGTAGAAAAAGGGGTAGTCAGCAAAAAGAAGCCCACCAGGAGTGTCAATGACATTCACAGTTCGGCCATCTTGTAGAATAGATGATTGCAGCTCAGTTGTCCTTGTAACTGAATTAGAACTGCGTTTTGCTTTGAAGGCATTCGTTTTAAGAATGCTATTGGCAGTTGAACTTTTGCCATTACCAGTGCGCCCAAGTAAAACCATGGTAACATCGTTGGATGAAGCCATCTGCATGCACAAAACAGTAGAAAAATTTATGTATTAATCTAATGCAGCAATAATGGAGGTCTAAAATTGCTTTAATTTTCAAAGAATTCTACGTAGGTCACCGGCCCAGCCTAAAATTTTGATCGTAATAGGGGATGGTTAAATGGTCCGATCATCCAGTCTGAAGTCGGTTTGAACAGTTTTGGATTTCAAAACCAGACCTGGAATGATGATCGGTTCCTGAGTCAACTGGTCCAATCATCCAATCCAGTCCAGTTTTCAAAATCATGCTATATAAGTACAAATCCTATCTCAGATTCTCAATTGAAAGAGGACTACGTATTCTTTTCGTGACAGATTAAACAACAGATTTATAAACTGCCCAACAAGCAATACAAAAGATGCAATCAGACCTCAAAAGTCTGTGACCCATAAGACCTCCACATAGGATTCAATGGCACGTTCAGCAAGGTGCCAATCAGCAGGTCTCCTGCTAGTCGTAGCGGAGACTTGGGATCGAATCCCACTTGCACCTGGGTTGAGGGGTTATGGGTTGGGGAATGAACAATCCCATTGTGTAGCCCATTAAAATAAATAAATAAATAAAATAAAAACAAAAACAAAAACTTTAACACCACCAAGGGAAATTCATTGAAGTTAACCATCTAGGGTTAAGCAAAAGAGAAACAAACCTGCAGAGATTGTTAGTTGAGGAACTATGGAACGATTTTGAGTAAGGATGGAAAGTTTAACTTCAGAAACCAAAGGGTTCTGCTGGTTCTATTTGTTTCAAAAATTCATAAACACAATCCAAATTTATAAGGGGTAGTGGATGCTCACTGAAGGGTGAGTGGAGTAATACTTGATTCCATTGCATTATTTGGATGCTAACTGCTCTTAGATTGTATATGGAGAATTGGTTTGAATGGACATGCATGATATAAGAGTTCACATCTCCGCCCCACAACGCTCCACAGCACATTCCGCTGTATATTGAGAGCATCTCCCGATGATGACATCATTGGTTCTGGTACATCATCGGGAGATGTTCCAAATACATGACAAGAATGTGATGTCAGGATGTGGTCTCATGATATATACGCATTGGAGTGAAAGGCAAATATGAATCTATAAGCAAGATATTACTTTGATGCCTCTAAGTAATCATCTTTTAAGAATTATCATTGTGTTTTTACCAGTAATTGAGATTTAATTTTTTGTTTTAGTAAATTTAGTACTGCAAATGGATTGGACTTAAATCAGATTCGTTTAATTCGGGTTTAGATATATATCCATTTGGGGACCATGTGACAACAGCTGAAATGGATGAACTGAAAAAGTTTATTGCTTTGCCTTTTAGGCTCAGCTTGGGAAGAGTATACTACACCGTTGAATATATATATTTTTATTTAATATTTTTATCCATTATAAGACAAAGCAATAAGTCATTCCTTTCAACAATTTCTGTTATTACCAAACGACCTCTTAGTTGATGGGATCGGATCTAAAATATGATCCGCTTATTAATCACATGGGAATTGGATATTGTGTGATCTAATCTGATGTGATTATATATAAATATATGTAAAATATTATTTTTTTAGCATTAAAAATTCTTTTAAATTAAGTGGGAATTAGGGTTCAGATAAACTTGTATTTTCTGTTTATAGTATATTTTTGGGCTGGGCACAGGCCTAGTCCTTAGTAGCTTGAACCCGCTTTGATCTTGTCCCAACTTGAGCCTGATTCGACTATATACATTCATATATACATATATAGATATATGTATACATATTTGCATAAATGCATATATACATATATAATTTTAGAATGGGTTCATTGATCAACTCGAACCCAACCCGAATTCATTAAATCATAATGCGGACTGGGCTTGGGTTGTAAAGATCGGGTTTGACTGCAAGCTCGGTCTAGGCTCAGCCTTTAGGCCCAAATCTTAGGGTTGGACCTGGGTTGACCATAAACCTGTCCCAATCCGCCTGTCTTGCACCTCTAATTCTAAGGTGGCCAGTTCCACAAAGGTCAATCAGGGCTAGTTATCTAGCTTAGTTCGGGTAGGGTAAATCTCTAGACCCTGTAATCGGCAGGGGTCAGTTAACGTTACAAGAATTTGGAACCATACCCTACCTTCCTGAGAACAGATTTAGTTAAGATGGTTTAAGACTAATTTGAGATTGGTTCCATTTGATTCTATTCAGTTTCAGGTAAAACCTACCAATTTGCTCACTCCATGTCTTATCACTTATAAAAAAAGAAAATCCTTAAAAAAATTTATTTCCTTTTTTACCTAATTTTTGTTAATGACTTGTAATGGCTATGAATTATTTAATAAACAAATGAGGGAGAAATCAGTGGAAGTAATTCTTGACCAAGTAGATGTGCGTATGAGAAAAAATTCAAAACTGATCAAGATTTTTCTTTTTTTTTTTAAGAAATAAACCGAATTCAACAATTATTTCAATTGAATTTCAACACGGAAAACAATCAATATTTATATATGATTTGAATTAGGTACTAGCTACTTGGAAACTGTAACAGGTTTGAACACCGAGGCCTTAATGTAGAAATGTGTAAATGGGCTTTGAATTTTTCAAACCATAATGTGAAAACATTTGGTTGCTTTACCTAATTTTGATGCTCAAGTTAATCACATGATTCTTTCTATCCTTTCCTTTTTTGCTTTTCCCAAATGAATAGAATATTGTTCTTTCTATCCTTCTCAAATAAAACGGAATCCTATTCTTTTATGTTTAAGCATTTATACACTTCTAAAACATAACGAATATTGGGCACCGACAGTGTGAATATAAATATATATATATTCTTGGGTAAATTACTTAAACCTCCCTTGTATTTTTTGATAATTGCTTTTGAACTTTCAGTCTTTCATCTCTTCAAAAACTTTCCTTTACATTTATATCCAATAGAGGCTGAACGGTTCGATCAGTTGGGCCGAACGACCGTATCATATCAGCGTGTGTATATATATATGTATGTATAAATATATATTTTATCTATAAATAATGTATAATTATGTTTTAGATATTATATATGTATTATTTGATATTTAATTTATGTTTTTAAATTTTTTATTTATAAAAATATTAAAAATTGAAATTTGAGACCAAAAAAGTTTTTTTTTGTAAAAATAGCAAGGGAACGCATAAATCTTGAAAAGTAACCCAAAATAAAAAAATACCACAATTGAAAATTGGAGTGCAAAGTTATGGTCTCCAGAAGTTCTGTATACATAGTATCATGGTTTTTAAAAATGACCCAAAGACCGAACCGGTCAGGGGTCCAATTATTGGGTCGGAACCAACCGTTCGACCCGAACAGTCGGCCTGTTCTGACAAAAAATAAAAAATAAAATTAAAAAAAAAACAAAAACGGTCAAAACCATTCGTACGGTTAACTGCCCGGGTTAGTGGTTTGCTGACCAAAATCAATGATTTTGGGGAAAATTGAAACTGGTCATGATGAAGGGAAATTTGGCCCGACCTCGCGATCGCCCGACACGTGGCAAAGGCAAGCAGCTCGGGACAGTAGAGCACCCAAAGCGAACATCGGAAGCAAGTCCAAACTCACTACCGAGCCCGAACTCCAGACCGCTGTACTTAGTCCAAGCTCCTCGTTAAGAGCGAGCTCCCTGTCAAAGGTCCGAGCTCCCTAAAACCCGAGCTCCCTAAAGTCCGAGCTCGGTACTAGGAGCCCGAGCTCCCTAAGTAAGAACTCGAGCTCCCTAAAACCCAAGCTCCCTAAAGTCTGAGCTCGGTACTAGGAGCCCGAGCTCCCTAAGTAAGAACCCGAGCTCCCTAAAACCCGAGCTCCCTAAAGTCTGAGCTCCCTACTAGGAGCCCGAGCTCCCTGTTAAGAGCGAGCTCCCTGTTAAGGGTCCGAGCTCCCCAAGAACCCGAGTTCCCTAAAAACCGAGTTCCCTATGTCCAAGCTCCCTATTAGGACCCCGAGCTCCCAGTTAAGAGCGAGCTCCCTACTGAGAACCCGAGCTCCCTGCAAGGAGCACGAACTATACTGGGCCCCAAGCCTCACAAAGCTGATCTGAGCTGGCCCATGGCAGCTCGGAACACTCCAAACTGAACTCAAGGCACCTCGCTCACCACTCCAACACTTCACTTCCAAAGCACCAGGCCAGCCAAACGTACCCGACACCAAGGACGTCCGTATCCAAGGGCGACGCACCTGACTGATTTGGGATCTGACGCCTAACAGCCGCATTTCAAACGGCTTCCTACCACCGCCACCTGCAATCGTTGTCACTTGCCGCAGAAACGGCTCCGACAAAAGGAATAGTGGCGGTTCTGTCCGAGCAGAGGAAATGACACCCGAACTGGCAGGAGTTCAGAAGTAATCATGCCCGACCCGACGGAGGCCTGGAAGTGAGTGCGCGAGGTGGATATAAAAGGCTTCTACCCCCCCAGGGACGAGGTATGCTAACTTTCGCGCTATCTGGTTATTCTTGCCTTTGAAGGATTCTAACTTGAGCTTCGGAGCCCTTACGTCGGGTTCTCCCCGGAGCTTCTCTTCTCCTCCCGTTTCAGGTCCCTGTTACTCAGTTCAGAGGCAAGATCATCGACAGCTAAGACCGGCCAGATTGTGCATCATCAATTGGCGCCGTCTGTGGGAACGCTTCAAAAAGCCTCCCTCCAAAACTTTCATACCCTTTCCTTCTTCTCTGAAAAACTCATTACTCATGGCCTCATCTAGCAACGCCGAACGCGGCACAGAGACAAACACCACCGGGGAACAGCTCCAAGTTCCCGTGGTGTGTGTTGGGCAGTTCACCATCCCCCTCACGGTGGATGGAATCCCCAATTTGACTACGCCACAAGCAGTGGCACCTGTAAGCCTACCTTCCGCAAGCATCCCTTTCCCTCTTCCCATCGAGACTACCTTCACTGAACCAACCACCGTCCCCCTGGCAGCTAGCCAAAATCGGTTGGACGACTTAATGCAATGCATGCGGGCAATGCAAGCCCAGATGCAGCAGTTCCAGCAACACCAGCTTCACCAGCACCAAGTGTTGCACAACCTCTCCCAATACCACTATCAGCAGCAGTTTCCCCAACTGACACCGAACCAACCACTACTTCCACCTCGCCACCCTGCCCCGAAGCCAGTAAAGGCCTCTCTGCAGGATGGGCGCCTCCACCAAGGAAAGGCCTCCAGGCCCCAGAATCCCCCAAACAGCCAGGCCTCGTCCCCAGGCCGGAGAGAAAGAAAAGTCATCCCCGCCTCGCGGCTCGCAGGCGGATCAGGAACCTCGCCCGCGAGGTCAGCACCTCGGGTCTCCAAACCGGAGTCCCCACTGGTGGGAAACTGATTCGGCGCACTGGCAGCAGCGGACTACCAGCACTCCGAGCCCATCGAGCTCGGCAACACGGAGGCCAGCAGCGCCAGCACAAGGCCCACTCAGCAGCGAAGACGCTGTCGAAGTCGATGAACCGCCACCCGCGTCTTATCCGAGCTCAGAGGCAAAGGCGAGACGAGTTCGGACGAGGTAGGAGTCACCCCGATTCTCTCAGTTCCTTCCCCCCTCGCCTCAGAACTCCTGGCAGTCCCCTTGCCTAGAGATTTCAAGCTCCCGCCCCTAGACAAGTACGACGGATCCTTCGACCCCAACGACCACGTGGACGCTTTCCAGTCCTAAATGCACCTCGCCGGGGCCAGCGAATCATGCATGTGCGTGGCCTTCACCACCACCCTCAAGGGGGTAGCCCGCACTTGGTACAGGAACCTGGCCCCCGGATCAATAAAGTGTTGGGCTCAGTTCGTGCAGGTCTTCACTGCACACTTTGTCACCAGCAAACGGTGCCCCAGAGCAGAGGAAAGCATCTTCGGAGTAGTCCAAAGGGAAGGAGAACCCATACGGGGCTACATCAAACGATTCAACGAGGCATGCTTACAGATACCTCGGTTAGACCCCGCGGTACAGCTCGCCGCAGCAAAAAGAGGGGTGACGCACAAGGAATTCAAGTGGCACATGGTAGCTAACCAGCCCGCGACCGTGGCCGAGTTCCTCAAGCTCGCGGACAAGTTCATGAGGACGAAAACGAGAAAAGAAAGAGGGACGGCGAGCCCTCTCACTCGGCCGACCGAAAAAACCCGGCCCGGGACCCAAAACCGAACCAGTCGTTCCGAGCTCCCCTGCCAGCTCGGACGGATTACACGCCACTGAACACGAGGCGGACCGAGATCCTAATGACGATCAAGGACGCCCCCTTCGTGAAATGGCCACCTCGCCTAAAGGGAAATTCGAACAAAAGAAACAAGAATTTGTATTGTAGTTTCCATAGGGACCACGGTCACAGTACCGAGCAATGTAATAACCTCCGAGACGAGATAGAGGGGCTCATCCGTCGCGGATACTTAAGAAACTTTGTACAACACAACAATAATAGCAATAAAGCGGATCAGCCGGGCGAACACTTAAAAGACGCCCCGGAGACTAGCAGCAAGCCTGCCGAACCGATGCAGTGATAGCCTCCGGCAGAAAGGCCAGTTCGGGGAACCATCCATGTAATTGTGGGAGGTTCAGTGGTGGCGGGGTGCACATCAGCGGCAACTCGGACCTCAGTTTGCGAAGCGGTCCTCGAGGAGCGGAACCCCCCGAAGAGGCCAAAGACCGAGGAGCCGATCCTCTTCACAGAAGACGACGCGCGGGGAGTCGCTACCCTCACGATGACGCACTTGTCATTAAACTCAGGATCAGCGACTTTGAAGTTAGGCGCGTGCTCGTAGATTCAGGCAGCTCGGCGGACATCCTATTCAAGTCGGCATTTGATCGGCTACAGCTGCCAAGGAGCGAACTAAAACCTGCAAGCACTCCCCTGGTGGGCTTCAGTGGGGAGGAAGTCAGGCCCCTTGGAAAGATAACGGTGCCCGTGGAAGTCGGCACGTGGCCTTGTGCGGTCAGACTCAACCACGATTTTCTGGTGGTCGCGACCCCCTCCCCATACAACGCCATAATAGGACGGCCAATCACGCATATCCTACGGGTGATGGTCTCTACCTACTATTTGGCAATGAAGTTCCCTACGGACTTCGGTGTGGGGGTAGTGCGGGGCGACCAGCTCGAGTCCCGCAAGTGCTACGTCGCCGCCCTAAAGGGCAAGTCCAAGCCGGCCAGCGACCTCGATCTGGAGCGGCCTACGGAGCAAGGCGAAGAACGAGCCTCGCCAACAGAAGAAACAGTCGCGATCCCGACCTCACCTATGGACCCAGCTCGCGCACTCCAGATTGGTGCTTCTGTCAAGGAACCCCTACGGACCAAACTGGTAAGTTTTTTACTCCAAAATTTAGATATTTTTGCATGGTCCGTGGCCGATATGCCCGGTATTGACCCTAGTCTTATAACTCACAAACTTAACACTAACCCTTTAGTCAGACCCGTTAGATAGAAGAAACGGAACTTAGCCCCGGAGCGCTGGAAAGCGGTCGACGAGGAAGTCGAAAAGCTCCTCGCGGCAGACTTCATAAGGGAAGTCCATTACCCGAGCTGGGTGGCCAACCCTGTGCTGGTGAAAAAGGCGAACGGCAAGTGGCGCATGTGCGTCGACTACACCGACCTGAACCGAAATTGCCCGAAAGACTGCTTCCCCCTTCCTAGGATCGACCGCCTAGTGGACGCGACCTCGGGACATGAATTGCTAAGCTTCCTGGATGCCTACTCAGGCTACAACCAAATCCGGATGGACCAGTCCGACGAGGAAAAAACCAGCTTCATAACCGAGTTCGGTCTATACTGTTACAAGGTCATGCCCTTCAGGTTAAAAAACGCTGGGGCAACCTTCCAAAGACTTGTAAATAGGCTGTTTCGGCCCCTGATCGGCACAAAGATAGAGTGCTATGTAGACGACATGGTTGTCAAAACACAGTTTTTGCAAGAATTAATACAAGACTTAGATTCTGTCTTCCAAATCCTGCGCCAGTATAACATGAAATTAAACCCCAACAAATGTGTCTTTGGCGTCACCTCGGGCAAGTTCCTGGGCTATGTTGTCAATCGACGTGGCATTGAGGCCAACCCAGACAAAATACAAGCCATCCTAGATATGAGGCCACCTCGAAAAATAAAAGAAGTCCAAAGGCTAAATGGCCGCATAGCCGCCCTAAGCCGCTTCATGTCCAAGTCGGCAGATCGCTGCCTACCCTTCTTTAAAGCAATCAAAGGCAAAGGGTTTGAATGGACCCAAGACTGTCAGCTCGTGTTTGACGAGCTAAAAGGCTACCTCGCCAATGTACCAACTTAGCTTGGCCTGAGGAAGGCGAAGTCTTAGAGCTGTACCTCTCGGCTAGCGACGAGGTGGTCAGTTCGGTACTAGTAAAAGAGGCAGACCGGGTCCAACGACCCATATATTATGTTAGTAAAATCTTGCAGGGAGCAGAGACAAGGTACCCGCAGATAGAAAAGCTAGCGTATGCCCTGGTGGTAGCAGCACGGAAACCTCGCCCGTACTTCCAGGCCCACACCGTCATTGTCCTGACTAACAAACCTCTGAGACAAGTTTTACTCAAACCCGAGGTTTCCGGCCGGCTGACGAAGTGGTCCATCGAACTCAGCGAGTACGATATCCAGTACAAGCCAAGAACTGCCATCTAGGCCCAAGCCTTGGCAGATTTTATCGCAGAGTGCACGTTCAACCCCGAAGCCCCTAAGCTGGTCGAGCCCGAGGTCCCCAGTTCGGGCGAACTCAGAGCTCCCAAGCCAAACGAGTCCGAACCCCGTGAAGTAGCAGCCAGCGTGGCTTCCCTCCTGGTTAGACCAAGCGCGAACTGAGATGAGGAGCCCTGGATCCTTCACGTAGATGGCTCCTCGAACCAACAAGGCAGCGGGGCTGGAATAGTGCTATGCGGCCCGGGCGGAACAAAACTGGAATACGCACTACGCTTTGAGTTCGCGGCATCCAACAACGAGGCGGAGTACGAGGCACTGATAGCCGGGCTAAACCTAGCACGCAAGGTCGGAGCAAAGCACATGGTCATCTGCAGTGATTCCCAGCTCGTGGTCAACCAAGTTACAGGCGAGTACGAAGCACGCGAACTCACTATGATTGCGTACTTAGCAAAAGTAAAGGAAGCTCTGTTCAACTTCCAATCACACTTCATCAAGCAAATCCCGAGGTCAGAGAACGCTGAGGCCGACGCCCTGTCCCGACTAGCTAGCACGAGCCACAACGCTAGGAGAACCGTGTACGTAGAGGACTTGCCTCGGCCCAGCATTCTCGGTGGGGCAGAAGAGGTCGCTCCCATCACCGAAGCAGAGCCGAGCTGGATCGACCCACTCACGAGCTTCCTGTTGGACGGAACCCTCCCCGCGGACCGCAACACAGCCAAGAGGGTGCAGCGCCAGGCAGCCAAATACGTCATGATAGACGAATGGTTGTACCGACGATCCTACACGCTCCCCTATCTGCGATGCTTGCGCCCAGCCGAAGCCGAGCTGGTACTCCGCGACATCCATGAAGGCTTGTGTGGCGGACACCTGGGGGGCAGAGCCCTCGCCCAAAAGGCACTTCGACAAGGATACTACTGGCCAACGATGAAGACAGAGGCAATCGAGCTCGTCAGAAAATGCGGCAAGTGTCAGAAGCATGCCAGCATCCACCATCAGTCCGCTGCCGACCTCAAATACCTCACCAGTCCATGGCCCTTCGCCCAATGGGGCATCGACCTCCTGGGGCCAATCCCACCAGCGACAGGCGGGAGAAAATTACAAGTGGTGGCAGTAGATTATTTCACAAAGTGGATAGAAGTCGAACCCCTGGCAATAGTTACAGCCCGAAACATACAAAACTTCTTTTGGAAGAACATCGTATGTTGCTTCGGGCTACCTCGGGTACTGATCTCCGATAACGGCAAACAGTTTGAAGACATCAAGTTCCAAGAATGGTGCCAAAGTATGGGAATTAGTCAGAACTTCACATCAGTCGCACACCCGCAGGCAAATGGTCAAACAGAAGTAATGAACAGAGCCATCCTCCGCGGACTGAAAGCGCGATTGGACCGAGCCAAAGGTTTGTGGGCAGATGAACTACCAAGTGTTTTATGGGCACACCGAACCATGGAAAAGACCGCCACGGGTGAGACCCCCTTTAACCTCACCTATGGCATCGAAGCAGTGATCCCGGCGGAAATCGAAGTGCCTACGTTGTGACTAGAAGCATACGACGAACGGACAAACGAGGGCGAGTTACGCACCAACCTCGACCTACTGGACGAAGTGAGAGACCTCGCGCACATCCAAACTGCGGCTTACCAACAAAAGGTAGCTCGGTACTACAACGCGCGAGTAAAAAAGAGGAACTTCCGCGTCGGTGACCTTGTTCTCCGTAAGGTCATGGTGCCCGAACCCGGCGTAGGGAAACTTGGACCAAACTGGGAAGGACCCTATAGAGTAATGAAAACACTCGGTGGGGGAGCGTACGAGCTCGGAACCCTAGAAGGGAAACAAGTACCCCGAGCATGGAACGTCGTCAACTTGAGAAGGTACTATCTATAGGCCACCAAGGCAAGTATGCCGAAGTCATTTCATAAAACGAACTGAAGGACCAAAATGGTCAGTCCGACAAAAAATATAGCTCGAAGACACCAGTACATGAACAAAAAGACATTTCATTTCAAAATAGATGTGTACATTTAAAAAAAAAAAAAAAGGTGTACATTCACAAGCCCGGGGCTACTTCATCGTTATCAGAAGCCTCTCCGACAACGCCCGAAGGACCTACCTCCCCATCGGAGTCTGGTTCGGCATCCGTAGCATTAGCCATCTCCGAAGTGATGCGCGAAGTGGATATGGCGCTGGTATCGAGGTCGGGGTACGTATTCCGGATCATCCACCGACTTAGCTTGAAACCCCTCCTGTAGGAGTCTACCATCAGGTCATCGAAATCCGGCAAAGCAATGTAATCGCAGACAGCCTTCTTCTTCGCGTCTTCGATGCCTTGAGAGAAGATCTGAGTCCTCTCCCTGATATCCTCCTGAAGATACTCGACCTGGTGCTCCAGGTCCAGCTTCATTTCCGCCATGCGCTGCACCACCACTCCCATGGCCTCGGCATCCCTCTGAGACCTCGCCTGCCTAGACCGCGCACGGCGAGCAGCAGCATCAGCAGCACGAGCATTCTCCTCGGCAGCTCGCGCCTGCCTCGAGCATTTCTCCACCTGGTTCGCCAAGGCGTGAATGGAGGAATTCACCTATCAAAGGAAAACGAGATCAGAGAAACGAATAAAAGAATAAAAGCCGAGCTCTAAAGAAGGGATCACTTACCACCATGGCATGAGTAACGGCACGGCAGGCCACTTGGTGCAGGGGGAGCTCGGTCCACGCAGCAACTTCCTCGGGAAACATCGCCTCCTTACTCCGTTGAAGAGCATGAACAGGCGACAGCACGCTCCTGAAGTCGCTCGGGGCCTCCGAGCCCGACGGCCCAGCTCGCATATGAGCGGACTTGGAATAGGCGGGAGCCCCCGTGTGTGAGGTTTCGGCATAAGGAGCCCCCGCCGGCCCCTGCATAGGAGGAACCATCTCGGGCTCCTCTGCCGGATAATCCAGCACCTCGGGCTCCGCAGCTCAGGATGGCTCGGCGCGAGCTCGCTTGGCCACCCGCTTTCTCCTCTTCATCCCCTCGAACAAGTGCGCACCTCGGGACCCTCGAGAATCCATTGTACCTGCGAAAAGGAGTTCGGCATCAGTAAGACACGTAAAAGAAGAGCAAGATAGGATCACTAGGGAAAGAACCTACCCGAACTCAGGCCCGCAGCAATAAGCTTGGCCTCCGTCAGATACCATTGGCAATCCAGCCCAAGCCGCGCCCATTGCCGGAGGCCCTTCGCCGTCTCCTCATCAAGTGTGATGCCGGAATCAGGAGCGGCCACCCCCCAACCGGTCTGAAACGGCCACCCCATCGCACTTCGCACCCCAAAATAGTCCCGCTTCCACACCGGGACCTTATTGGGGAGTCCGTGTAAGAGCTTGAAGCCCGGACGAGGGGACAGGTAGTATGCCCGCCTACGCCCAGGAAGGGGACCCACTTGCTTTTTTAGCATTAAGATAGAAGAAAAAAATCTCCAGATCCGGAGGGAAGTTCTCGTCGCAAAATAAAGAGATCGTTCCCACTAAGTTCCTAATAGAATTCGGGTGAAGCTGGCCAACCGTCACACTGAAGTGGTTTAGGACCTCGACAAGAAGAGGGTGGAAGGGCAGTCGCAGCCCCACGGCGAGCTGTTCCCGAAAAATCACCATCTCATCAGGACCGTGTTCCCAAGGAAAGCTGCCCGTAGGAATAAAGTACCCGTACTTACTGGGCAAGTTGTAGTAGTCTACGAGGGTTTGAAGTTCCTCAAGCGTCATAGTCGAAGGGCCAAACTGATCTACAACCCGGCCACGACGGGAGGTGGATGCCGACCTACCCGAAGCACCTCGGGTGGTAGGCCCGACCCCTTCCTCAGGACCTACATCGGGCTCACTTGAACTACCGTGGGACGTAAACTGGTTCGTAGAACCCACATCAGACTCGCTTGAACAGTCTGAATCCCCCCAACCAGACATCGTGAAACGGAACGGGATTCCAAAAACACTCACCCGGGAAGAAGACTGAAGCAGACCGCGAGTACTCGAACAAGCAAGAAAACCTGGGACGTGAGCTGAAAAGCCTGGACGTGAGCTGAAACTTAAGGCGCGAGCTCAAGATGTACAACAGTAGCAAGGACGCCCCCCCCCCCCCCCGCGCACTATTTATATCCACAGCGTACGGAAAGCGACGGCCCAGATCGAAGCCAATCCAACGGCCCACAACCGCGCTAAGCTGCACGTCTTCCAAGACCAATCAGCGCATGTCTTTCCGAAACTAACGGAACATCGCGCATGTCTTGTCAGAGGACAGGTGTCGGCACGCGTCTTCCCGAAACTGATGGGGTAACGGCGCACGTCTCCTCGCAATAAAAGCGTCTGCAAGCGCAACTCCCGAACAACTGCCGTCACGACTCCCAAACGCGCGCCCTTTTTTGAAAATCAAATTAGAGCAAGCGCGCTCAGCACGGACCAAAACCCTCCTGCTACCTTGCAAACTCCCCGCACCAAGACGGGACCATTGTCACAGGGACTGGGGGGCAATTGATGAAGGGAAATTTGGCCCGACCTCGTGATCGCCCGACACATGGCAAAGGCAAGCAGCTCGGGACAGTAGAGCACCCAAAGCGAACATCGGAAGCAAGTCCAAACTCACTACCGAGCCCGAACTCCAGACCGCTGTACTTAGTCCAAGCTCCTCGTTAAGAGCGAGCTCCTTGTCAAAGGTCCGAGCTCCCTAAAACCCGAGCTCCCGAAAGTCCGAGCTCGGTACTAGGAGCCCGAGCTCCCTAAGTAAGAACCCGAGCTCCCTAAAACCCGAGCTCCCTAAAGTCCGAGCTCGGTACTAGGAGCCCGAGCTCCCTAAGTAAGAACCCGAGCTCCCTAAGTAAGAACCCGAGCTCCCTAAAGTCCGAGCTCCCTACTAGGA
Source organism: Nelumbo nucifera (assembly GCF_055504915.1). Taxonomy (NCBI): domain Eukaryota; kingdom Viridiplantae; phylum Streptophyta; class Magnoliopsida; order Proteales; family Nelumbonaceae; genus Nelumbo; species Nelumbo nucifera. The sequence continues at coordinate 69,739,883 of NC_142650.1, read as the reverse complement.
GCCCGAGCTCCCTGTTAAGAGCGAGCTCCCTGTTAAGGGTCCGAGCTCCCCAAGAACCCGAATTCCCTAAAAACCGAGTTCCCTAAGTCCAAGCTCCCTACTAGGACCCCAAGCTCCCTGTTAAGAGCGAGCTCCCTACTGAGAACCCGAGCTCCCTACAAGGAGCACGAACTATACTGGGCCCCAAGCCTCACAAAGCTGATCCAAGCTGGCCCATGGCAGCTCGGAACACTCCAAACCGAACTCAAGGCACCTCGCTCGCCACTCCAACACTTCACTTCCAAAGCACCAGGCCAGCCAAACGTACCCGACACCAAGGACGTCCGTATCCAAGGGCGACGCACCTGACTGATTTGGGATCTGACGCCTGACAGCTGCACTTCAAACGGCTTCCTGCCACCACCACCTGCAATCGTTGTCACTTGTTGCAGAGACGGCTCCGACAAAAGGAACAGTGGCGGTTCTGTCCGACCAGAGGAAATGACACCCGAACTGGCAGGAGTTCAGAAGTAATCATGTCCGACCCGACGGAGGCCTGGAAGTGAGTGCGCGAGGTGGATATAAAAGGCTTCTACCCCCCCAAGGACGAGGTATACTAACTTTCGCGCTATCTGGTTATTCTTGCCTTTGAAGGATTCTAACTTGAGCTTCGGAGCCCTTACGCCGGGTTCTCCCCGGAGCTTCTCTTCTCCTCCCGTTTCAGGTCCCTGTTACTCAGTTCAGAGGCAAGATCATCGACAGCTAAGACCGGCCAGATTGTGCATCATCAGGTCACATGACCGATTCTCAGTTTTTCCAGTCCGACCGTCCGGTCCGGTCTAGTTTTGGAAACCATGGTTAGTATACAACTCGCAACCTAATCACCAGGTCGACCGGGTCAACGGTCCGACCATCTAGGTCGGACGGTTTTTGACAAAGTTAACAGTTTTTGTCATTTCTCTAGGTTTTACTTGAATCATACCTTGAATTTTGATGGGTGATAGTTCAAACAGTTCAATCAACCAGATCAATGGTAGGTTAAAAACACTATTTATATCTATAATTCTATATTTATACCATATAAAAGAGATACTTGTCTTACTGGTCATAAAAAGTTAAATTCAAAATATGTCATGTATGTCAATACTTATACACGCACATAGCATGTCTTATACTAGTACTATATAATGGGATACTTGTGTCCATTTCTGTGTAGACTATAAAAGTTAAATCAGAGTATTGGAACTTGCATAAGATTATTTGTTTTTATCCTTTAATCTTACACACATTCATAACCTTGGAGACTCCTTTGAAGCTAAGCAGCTGCTTGATTACTCTCTTTCTTCACACATATGATTATATTGCATTTGAATGTAAGCAATAACAACCTTGGAGACTCCTTTGAAGCAAACCTTTGAAAATCTATATATATATAAGGATCGACTACTTTCCACCTCAAAATAACATCGTAGGGAAATAAATGACAGGAGACTAGTAGGGTTTAGGAATGGCAATGGGTGGGTTTGGAGAGGGCTTTTGTAAATTTTAGACCCTATCAGCTTTCCTAAACCTCCCAATTTGTATCCACCACAAAACCTGTAATGTGTTGGATTTTCAGAATCCAATTTCTTTCTTCACGTGAAAAATGTAAAACCCTCCCCAACCCTATGGTAGGGGCGGATTGGATATATAATTCGTATCTAATTTCCTATTATTTACTGTTATATATAAATAATAAGTAATTAAAAAAACATGAACAAAAATCAAAATTTCATGACATGTAAAAAAATCATAAGCTATCAATTATCTTTTACATAAAATTTAAAATCTTATTAAATTCAACACCTAATGCATAAAATTCATGTGCTTTCCACCAATATGCAGGTAAGGAATGGTCAAATTTAGCCTAATACCATACCTTACCCTTACCCATATGAGTTATAGAATCCCAAAACTGGCTCATGCCTTGAAATCCGTATTTCAAGTAAAGAAAAAATAAAACTCGCCCTGTTGGAGTGGATACCCACCAAATAGGGTAGAAATTGGTATATCCCTAATAGGGTTACAGGTGGGCCAGGTTTGGGCTTTGCTAATAGAGTTCACATCTCTGCCCCACAATGCCCCACAACACATCCCCGCCATGTATTGAGAGCATCTCCTGACGATGACATCATCGATTCTGGTACTATCATTGGGAGATGTTCCCAATACACGACGGAGATGTGCTGTGGGGCATTGTGGGGTGGAGATGTAAACTCTTGCTAATAAAGCAAATGGCGTGACAAGCTATTGAATCAAACTAAATTGCAGCGTTTGCCCCAGCCCGGTCCTAAGAGTTGAATTGTTGACCCAAACCAAATAGGAAATCAATTTCATTTTTTGGTTGGTTTTGAATTTGTATTTCATTTCCATTATCAATAAAAACAATTCTTATTTATGACACTTATTTTTCTTTAATATGATTAATAAAACATTAGAGAAATGGCCCATTTTTATACATTTTTTTTTATTTTGTAAATTTGTTACAATTTTAAATATTTTATTATTAATTATGATATCATGCATGGATTCACCCAATCAACTGGAATGGTTGAATTGGATTACCCACCACTTGGATGGAAGAATAATTTTGTTTTTTTTTTGCTAATTATAAAAAAGGATAAATTTCTGAAATCTCCCCTAAAGTTTCTAACTATTGCTGAAATCTCCCCTAAATTTTGGTAATTGCAATCGCCTCCCTTGAAATTTCTAATATAGTTGCAAGTAGACCCCCTCTCTTAAAATCCCCTAACAAGAGGCGCATAAATGTCCAAAATACCCATGCAGTTACTATTGAGGCTGGTTTTTGCATAACAAATAATACAAACTCTATGAACAGCAACAAAAAAAGTTTAAATTGCAACTATGAGGGATTCATATAAAGGGAAAAATTATAAAATAATTCAATTTCGAAAAAGAGATTGGAAGGGTTTGGGGTAGTGATTGATATGAAGGGAAATTTTAGAAAATAAACATTTTAGTCAAATTAACTACATGGTTATTTTGGACAATTTCATTCCACTTGTTTGAGGATTATAAGAGAAGGATTCTACTTGCAACTGTGTTACAATGTTCGTAGGAGTTGATTTACCCAACTCCAGGCGAGGTCTTCAACAATGGTCAAAAACTTCAAGGGAGGTTTTAGAATTTTACCCCTTAAAAACATGGGTTTCATATTGTTAAAAAGTATTTGATAAACATGGGTTTCAAATTACTTTTCAAAATATTTATTTTTATACTATTAAAATTAATGTTGTGCCTTTAATCCGTAAAATTTAATGATGAAAAAATATATCTTAAATATAGGGTTTAATGAGAGAATATATCCAATTAGTTTTAAATTTTATATTCAATTTTCATCATTAATAAAAACATTCATTATTTATCATACTTATTATTGTTTAATATGTCAAATATATGATGCTAAAATGTTCCCAATTATTTTTTATTTTTATATTTTTGCATTTTATCGATTTTTAAATTTTATTATTTAATTATGGCAAAATGGATTAACCCATTGAGCCAAAATGGTTTAATTTCTTACCACCACCAAGATGAAAACACTATTTTTTCCTAGGTAGATTTTAAAAGTATAAGTTTTTATGTTATTGGAATTATTAATTTATTATGTATGGATTTAATTAATATAAATTAATGATGAGAAGAAACAAAAATGTTTTAAATATATGATTTAATGAAGGTGATTGTAAGAAGATTCCTTAAATGTTGGATTTAATGAGAGGTAATTGAATGCATTGAATCATAAAATTACATATTTTCAACTCATTTAATATCAATAACTGATTACCCTATTTGCCCTCAATTTTTATCAATAAATTTAAATATGGAGGGGAAACTTTTGTCCTTAAAAATTTCAGAAATATTCTTGAGGTTATTCGTGCTTTTTTAAGTAATATAGATGTGTATTTCTATATGTAATTAGGGGTGGCAATTGGGTGGGTTTGGGTGGGTTGGGTTTGGGTTGAGCTTCAACCCAACCCATTTGACCCGTCAATCCATTAATGACCCATTTATGAAAAATTAAATGGGTTGGGTTCAACCCAAACCCACCATAACCCAACCCAACCCACCCATCCCATAAATTTTTTTATTCAATAAATGAGACACAAATTCTAGAAAATGCAAAAAATAACATAAATTACAGAAAAGTAAATATTGTAAAAATTTATAAAATAACCCAAAAATGAAGAAAAATAACATAAATTACAAAAAAAATAAAGAAATACATGGAAAAATAACATAAATTACAAAAAGAAACAAAGAAATACACGAAAAAATAACATAAATTACAAAAAAACAAAGAAATACACGGAAAAATAACATAAATTATGAAAATAACCAAAAAATTAACATAAATTACTCCAAAAAATGAAGAGGAAATTTCACCTCCACTTCAATGTCCAAATCCCTCCAGCTTGTTTCCAGATTTAAGAGTTGGGAATAATCCTGGGATTAAAAGAATATTTTAAAATTTAAGTAGGAAAACCTCAACTAAAAAGCCCAAATGTGAAAAACCAACTGAAGCACAAAAGGAAGCCTAGAGAAATCCTAATTTCAGCAAAATATGTAGAAGTGAAGAATGAATTTTTGTCCAGAAAAAAAATATCAAAATAAAATGTATAGAAAGAAAAACAAGTAGAAAAGGAATGAAATGCTCTAACCTCGCCAAAATCCTCTGCTTATATACAAGTAGGGGTGAGCATTCGGTTTATTCGGTTAAAAACCGAACCGAATAAACAAAAATTTAAAAAACCAAAATAAAAAATAAAAACGAGCCGAAACTTCATTATAGGAAAATCAAAATAACCAAAACCAAAATTTTCGGTTCGGTTTTTTGGTTATTTTGGTTAAAAACTGAATTTAATTAATATATATATATATATATATAATATTATATTTTATAACCTATAAGATATATATTATTATAATATATAACATGAAATTGAATTTCATTATAATACATTATATATAATATATTAATATATAAATATATAGCATATTATATATTAACTATTATATATCGTATATTATATACTACATATTATATAATAAATTTCAGTTAATTCAGTTTTTTTGGTTAACCAAATTTCTAACTTCGAAAACCGAAACCGAAAATCGAAATTCCTAAAAACTGAATTAACCGAACCAAATTACACAAAAATCGAACCAAAACTGAAATTTTTGGTTCGGTATTTCGGTTTTAACCGAATAATACTCACCCCTATATATAAGTGATAAATGAACAGTTGCAACGAGTTTGAGAGTTGCGAATGGCTTACTAGTAGTTTCCCCACCAGTATCAGATTTTTAGCAGGAACTGCAACTTTAAGAAACAACTCTATCATCATAAGAATTTGAGAGTTGTGAATGGCTTACTTGTACTTAATCCAAACTTCACTGGCAAATTAGTAAAACCTCCATCTTCTGCAACTTAAGGCAAGAACGCTGATACTGTTCACATCACCATAAGAATCAACGATGCACTCTAATGTCGACTCCACCGCTACAAAGAATGTCGGTCTTGGCATAGAGAGAGAGAGAAAGTCATGGAAAACAAGAGTAAAGCTTTTTCCAAATCAAAAAGAATAGTAGCCTTATTGGATGCCCTGTTGGATGCCCATCCCCAACCCATTAAAAATATTTTTATTTGGTTGACCCACCTACTAAAGAACCAGGATTAAAAAATGGGTGGGTTGGGCGGGTTGGGTTGTAAATTGCCACCCCTATATGCAATTAATTATGTATATGTGGGGGCATCAATTCATTCATGAATGCTTATATGGCTTAGAACACCTAGACAAAGTTTATGATGCATCTAGAATAGAGAGGCATGCATTTTAGAACTCTACAAATCTTTTGAGAGTGTGAGGCTTTATGGATAAAATTCAAAATATCACAATTAAGAAGTCTCTTGTAATTTTTCATATAACTATTGGCCACAATAAATGAAACCATATGATGACCAGTAGGTTCCAACATTCAAAGATTACCATTAGTTACTACTTTAGGAGAACTTATAAGGCCATATGTAGACTTGAAAGAAAATTGATTTGTCCACCATCATTTAAAGAGGTGCATCCTCACATCAGTCACTTAGAGAAATATTTTTAACTATTTTTTTTAATGTGTTATATATATGCATTGACATTATGTGTGTCTAAGTAAGATTGTATTTGTGCAATTGATGATACCCATATAAGTGCATGGGTTTCCACCTGGAAGAGAAAAAACCATATAACGGAAAGAAGTCACGATGTGTTCATTTGATATATAGTTCACTTTTGTTTACGTGGGATGGGAATGATTTGCACATGAGTTTAGGGTATTTATAGAAGTTGTGTCCCATTCCCACCTAGAATTCCCCCATCATCCTCCAAGTAATACTATATAATTTGTTTATTTGGTTAGAAATAATTTTAAAACCAATCTAAAGGTGATGGTTGACTTACATTTTATGTAGAAAAATACTATGTTGTGGATAGTGGATTTTTAACTGTGCTTAGATATGTAATCCCTTATGTTGGTGAGCGAGATACACTTAAATGACTTTAGAGGACACCGAAAGTTTAGATCAAATAAGGAGTTGATAATTACAAGCATTCAACATTAAGGAATATCATGGAGATGTATTTTGGTATACTAGAAGGGAATGCCATCATTTGATATACAAATGCAATATCAGGGATAGTATAAAAGATCAGGTGTGGGAGTAGTACTAGTCTTTCGAGTTTGATGTTGTAGTATGGTGGACTTTTATTAGATACTTGTATGTCTTTGATGTTTGTTTCCAAATTGGACATCATGTTTGAATATACACTAGACATTGTTGTGATATTATAATTTTATGCATCGTTAGTCCTTTCTTATGCATTATTTATAGCCAATATATGTTATAATACAATGAATCTGATACAAGAATGACCAGTCACGTATGTACATCCATTTATTATGGCAAGAACAAATGTCAATTATGGACATTGGTTTTTTCGTTGCCCAAAATGGGAGAACCATGCCAATTCCTTGTTTTGGGTAGATGAAATTAACGAGAATGATGCCAATCAGATGCCATGTGTTGACACAAATTTCATGTATAATTCCAAATACAAGAAAAATGAAGACATTCAAATAAATTGATTTTTTAGGTTTATGAAATAAATCTGATACACACTCATTATATTTGAATTTTCTTATAAAAGAGATAACACTTCTTATTCTCTCTTGATGATGCACTTCTTACAACTTAAAAAATTGTATTTGAATTGAAGCTGAGTATCGGATGACGTGCTCCCATACTTTAGACAACAATAGAGATTACTTCCTTTAATTGGGATTGGAAAGTTTGATCAAAAGAAGGATTCTACTAGACTTCAAATGTGTTGTGGCTTTGCTCTTTAGAAGATGGTGTATGTGTTTTCTTCTTCTTAAGAACCTTCTTACTTCACTTAGTTTTTCTCTTTGACCAAAAGTATCATATTCTTCTTGATGTGAACCCCTATTTATAGATTTCTTAATTTAATCTCTTAGTCACCTTGATTAGTTCTTCTCACCCTTCTTAGATAGTTAAAGGTTTGTAATCATTGCAATTCTTGGAGAGAATAATTTATCATCTATTATTCTCTCTTCAATCATTGACAATTTTCCATCTATAGGAAGATATGCCTCAATTGACTAGAGATTTGATTGGCTTTAGTTACCTTTTATAAAGAAGAAAATTCACAATTTGCCATTTATGGAGCGAATGATTTTGTCAATTATTCTCTCTTTAATCAATGACAAGATTTCCATCTTTAGGATTTGAGATGGGCTCTACTTGGATTATTTTCATAAACCACTAAGACTTGTAATTCACATTTGAATTTGACTTTGACTTCATAGTGGGTCCCACATGAACTCGTCCATTATGCTAATGGATTTGCAAACATGAAACCTAAATATTAAGACCCATGTACATATTTAAGAGTATGAGATAGGGTCCAAATACAAGGACCCCCATTGAGGCCCACGAGCAAATTTGAGTTTATGGGAGGTAGACCTAGAAGCTCATGCAAATTTTAATGTCTAGAGAATGTATAGATTATACACTTCGTTACCAACACATGGATCATTATGTAACCAGAACCCATACTCATTTACGTAAAGCAGATAATAACTTATTGGCCTGTTGTGGATGCAATATATTCTGCATCACTCTCTTAATATAGGTTGCTCCAATGGCTTTAATATATGTTTAAATCATAGTTGTGATACTATTTTAGAGATATGGGTAAACACGTACTCAATATGGATTACTAATGGGGAACCAAGAGTTAAGATTTTAAACTTGGAAGAAACTATTTGTACTAGACTTGTAAATTTACATGTATCCTACTAACCTAGTACGTATGTGCATTCTAGGACATGCACTAATAAAATCAAGTTAGAGATTGATTCATGAAAGGATTTTTGTGCCACTGTTATTACTTGTATCTCTCATATGCAAAGTTCTTTTAGGTTGTGTTTGGTTTGAAAGAAAATGTAAGGGAAGGTAGGGAAATCTATACAAACCTGTATAGGTTTCCCTACCTTTCCCTTCAAACCAAACCCAACTTCAGTTATTACACCTTAGGAGTTTCATGGCTAGTTGTAGGATCATGATCAGTTAGTTCATTTGATATGCCATGAAAATGGTTGTTGAAGATCTATAGCTATGAGACTCTATATGTTGGGTATTTCTGAGTAATTTTATGGTTTTAAGAATCTTCAATAAGGAATTTAGAGAAAGTCTTATTACCAAGAAGTAAATCAGGATTTTGGTCAAGAATCCTAGTTGGACTAGGACTTTGGCAAAGAAGTCCTACTAAGGTTAGGATTCCTATATATAAGTTTATTGATGACACTAGGATGAGTATGGAAGAATCCTAGTTGAATTGGAACCCTTATTGTCTTGATTGCCTTGAAAGAGTTTTAAAGTAAAAACTGAGTTTCAAGTAATTTTTCAATTAGAGCAGAACTCTTGTTCAAATTCCATTTGATGGTGATAGGTAGAGATAGTGACTCTTTATATGGTGATAGATAAAAGAATTCCTAGTAATTTCGCAATTTTATGTTGCATGTTAGGGGCCAATGTGATAATTCCTAAAACTTAAGGTTGGACCTCTTTACAGTTTAAGGAAAATTTTCTAATCCTAATCATAAATTAGAGAAAGGTTAAAAGATTCATATCCAAAAACCCTAATAAGATCTCACACCTTCTTAGAACTCTGCTTCTCATAATATATAAGATATTTAGAGAGCTTAGAATGCATGGTATGATCAACCTTAGAGGAGAAATTAAACCAATGCTTCTAGAATCGAGTGTCGAAAGGTCACAAGTAAAGAGAGTAGTGTGACTTTCATTGTTGAAATTGATTTAACCAATTGGATTGACATTGTTTGTTGGATTTTCCGCTAAAGAATTTTAATTTGGGCATTGAACTTAAAGCTCTACATGTCGAAATAATTAAGATACTCCATGGTAATCTCTGATTTATAATGAACTGAATTAGTTTTCTTTCTTGTAATTTCACTTTCATCTCCCCTTTTACCTATACTTAAAGAATGGTTCTCTAATCTCTAGGACCTTTGTTTAGACTCTCTAAGACATCATATAAATTCAAGATACCTATCAGAACTCATGTAATAAGAAGACTTCCTGGTGATGCAAGATTGAAGCTAAAGAGAAGGTTGCAAAAGATCAAAAAAAAAAAGAAAAAGACTTCAAAGCATGGACAATGGAGAATCTACAATCATCTTTAGGTAGCTCCTAATTTCAATTAATTAGTTGGTCTTGATCTCATTGAAGTGATGCCATTGGGTAGTGCATTAGCATTTAGGTTAATATTAGTAGACAAGTTATGCATATAGAAGGAATAGTAGTAATTGAGAATGCTAGATTAAGAATGGGGGCGGGCCATGGCTAGCTGTTGGAATGCTCCATAGTGACTTATGTGACCAAGGTTCAAATCTTGAAAACAACTTCTTTGTATGTGTAGTGGTAAGGCTGTGTACATCTATCCCTCCCCAAACCCTACATTGGTTGGGAGCCTTGTGCATTGAGTTGCCCTTTTGTTGTTACTTCAGTGTAGTCAAATTGATTAGAATTTTTGCATATTTTATTTAGTATCCATAGATCAGTATTCTAGTCCATATATTTTTGTCTTCCAATTCATTTTAGCATATTACCCTTTTTATGAAATTCATTTAACTTTTAAAGTAAGTTGATAAATAGCTAATAGTTAGTGTTTTTTAAGAAGCAATTAGTTTTTAGGGTGTATTGTTCTAATTAATTTCTCCTTAAAATTTATAATAGTTAAATACTTTTTTCAATCATTTTATTCTTAAATCTACATTCATTTAGGCTTAGTTTTGGAAAAATGCAAATACAAATATGTACAGTGCAAAACCTTATAATTGGTATTTCTAAACCTTGTATTTGCATTGTAACCAAATTGAGCCTTAGTAGATAAATCACAATAATTAGAATTAGTTTCCTTTGCTTGTTTTATGCTAAGCATTGTTAGATCATCTCCCAACTCTAATTTTTAGATAGGGTCATTCTTGTCAAATTCAATTTCCACTTTAGATTACATGTTTGTTAGAGCCACTTTTTATATTATGTCTCATTATTTTCAGAATTGATTAATTCATCAATGGATTCTTTTTCTCTCTTTGGTTTTTTGTCTTGATTGCTTGTTAACATTTTAACTTGTGCAGTTATTTTCTAAATAAAAACAAAACGAAAACTATTTTAATTTTTAATTTGAGAATTCATCTTTTTTTTTTTAACTCCAAACAAAAATTTTATTGATTTTCAAGAAAAAACCTAGGAGGGGGTTGAGTATGCCAGTACCACAATTTCTAAGGGAGGGAGTTGAGAGTTCAACTAAGTAGAGGCTGGTTTCATATGAGGCATGTATGGGGTGCTAATACCTTTTCACAACATACCTTAACCCCTTGACTAAAATTCCATGATTTACATTGGGTGAGTGACCAAAAACTAGTTTTTTAGTTACACCAACTTTTTCCTCAGTTATTTATTTATTTTGTAAAAATTTAGGTGATTACTATATATATATATATTTATTGCTTATATATAACAAGAAATAATAAGAAAGTAGCTCTGGATTTTGAACACAACTCACCCTACCCTTGAATGCAGAGAGGGTAGGATTGTGTAGGGTCTTGTATTTTCATGTATGAAGAGGGTCTGGATTCTCTAAATCCAACTTGCTACAGGTTTTTGGGGCGAATATGGGTTGGGAGATTTAGGAAAATAGGTAGGTCTAAAATTTACAAAACCTTTCCTAAACTTATCTATGGAAGAAGAAGAAGAAGGAAGAAGGTGGTTTGTGAGAGGTTAAAGCTTATCAATCCAATGATATTATAGTTTATTGTGATTTTACCATAATACCCCCATTTACACGTGAATGAGGTCGCACATGTATTCGGTTTTCTAGATCAGTGCTTGGGAACAATGCCTTTCTCTGTTCTGTGTTCTTGAGAAATGACGGAAACCTTATTTCATAGGAACAGATTTTCCTATTCCACAGGAAAGTCCGGAATGGACTATTAATTTGGCCCAAGGTATACAGCTTTCCCATTTAACTTAATAATAGTCATTTGTACTCCAATGAATTCATATTGCATTAAATCCACGAGATTTAGCCACACCACTCCTGGATATATCCATTATGCTTTCAAACAGTCCCGACAAATTTAGCAGTAATAGTCAAGTGAAAGAATACCATTCTTTTCAGCAAAGGTTTTTAAAACCGAATCGGTCAGGGGTCCTGTTTTCGAGTCAAATGGTTCGGCTCATTCTGACAAATAATTTAAAAAAAATTAAAAAAAATAAAAAACGGTGAAAATTATTGAACGATTCAACCACTCGAGTCAACGATTTATTGACCAAATCAACGTTTTTTTATAAAAATCCAATTTTAAGAAAAAACCAGTTCCCCATTTTTCCATTCCGGTCCAATTTTGAAAACAATTGTTTCAGCATACAATATACCATTCAACACATCAACCTATCCACCAATAACACAAACCCTTTTTGGAACTGCTTTGATGCAATGTGAATTGTATCTGAGCTACGGGAAAGAAAATAAATAATTAAAATAGAAAAAGAGGGAAGTAGAGAGAAGAGAGAGAAATGTTCTCCTCTAGAGTCAGATTTATTTGTTGTTTATTAATGAGACCACTCTACCATTGTTAATATGAAATAGCTGGAGGTAGCAATTTGTGTTATTGTGATGTCGTGTCAAGGTTGGGGTATTTGGATATATGGATCGACACGAACACGAAATGATTAATTAGTCGTGTCAAATTTTCAATCACGAATGCAACTTGTCGATTATATGTATAACAAACATGTTTAATTCTATAGTAAATGGCATGCATAATTCAAATTAACACAAAATCAACATAATTAACTTGTTTAAATTAAACAATAAATAGATTTAAATAGTAAAACAAACATTCAATACTCCATTATCTAAACAAATTCATAAAAACTATTCAATTTCAGATTATAGGAATTTTTTAGATAAGCAAGTCAATTCGAAATTGACATGCTTATCAATCATATTAATGAACACAATTAGGCTTCGTTCACTTTTCGGTAAATTATTTACTCAGGTAAATGTAATTACTTGGATAAGTTTTTCCTGGGAAACACTTATCCAGATAAGTGCATTTATCCATGTTTTTTTCTTTCCTAAGTAAATAAGGCAATGGCCATTTTAATCATAAAAATTCATTAGTAAAAAGGGCATTTTTGTCCCATTCAAGTATTGGCAATTTTCCCCCTATGTGGGAAAGTTATTTACCCATTTAGGAGATGGGTATCACTTTCCTAGTTTAGTGGTACATAGTAAAATAAACTTTCCCTGGTCCTCACATAAAACTGAAAAAAGAACATGTGAATCTTGGTCAATGAAAACCAAAATCCCATTAACCAACTTTCCCCCCTCTCAAAATCCAAAAAAAGAACACCCCATGCCCCCTTAAGGTAAACCCAGACCCACTAGCTTTTGTCATATTTTAGTTGTATTCATGCGTTATGTCAAATATTATTATTAGTCTAAAGAACGGCCACTTTAGTATACTAACAAACTCGTAATATTCTGATAAACATAATGTTAAATAAAATGACTCTACTACTAGGGGTGATCATTTTCAACCAAGCCCATAAAGTCAAGCCTAGCCCAAGCCTCCATCAGGCTTATAAATTCTAGGGTTATGATTAGGCCCAATTCTTCAGGCCTAGTCCAACCTGCACATCTATATAAATATTATAATATGACACCTATAATATAATACACATTATATATAATATTTTATATTATATAATGCCTAAAACAAATTTTATGCACATAATATATGACATATAATATAATATTATACACATTTAATATTTTATACATAAAAGCTATATGCCTGAACTGCATGGCCTGGCCTGTTCTGGCCCTTGGTAGTCAAAATTGTGTTTAGTTAAGATTCTTCTCCAAAACTATCTGAAGAGTTGGGTTGTTTTATTTTTATTTTTAAATGTTATACTCACTAGTCTCTAAAATATTGTAAACACCAAGATAGACATTTCATAATATGCTTCAGAGACAATTGGATACATTGTAAAGCTCAAAATAAATTCCAAAAGAATTATCATTAACACTAAATATAACTTATAGATGATTATAAATAAGCCATATACATATAAGAAGCATATACTTTAATGATTTATATGAAGTGTGAACAACACATTTGGTAAAAGTCCAAACGCGATGGAAGAACTAATATATGCATTTATTTATTTTAGTTCTCAAAAAATTCAATATAATTTACATTAATAATCATATATATATCTATATACATAAAGAGAGAGAGAAAGAGATTTTAATAATCAACTTTTAACATTCACTCATGACAAGCATTTGCTAAGAAAATAAATTAAAAGTTAAAATCAATAATCCATGTAATAATCATTTACCAAAAAAAGAAAAAAGAATCTATGCAACATGACAATTAATTGGAGCATGGTGTAGTGATGAACACAGTTCGAAGTATCAACACGTATCGGCTGATACGTATTGGGAGCACCCTGATATGAGCTTTCAGATGGTGTATGGTGTATTGTGGTTCTGACTGATTCAGAGAGTAGAGGAGCCTTAAACTGGCCCCCCTGAACCGGTTTTGAAAAAAAAAATATAAAAAAAAAAGGTCCCATACTGCCCGATACACCTCTACCGACATATCAGGAGTATCAATATTTAGAGCCTTGGTCATGAATTTGTTATATTTCAACCTAAGAGATCAAAGTTCGAGTCTTCTTACTTACTTGATAATGGATTTATTATATTTCAACTTAGGGGAATTTAATAACAATTTGATTGCTTTTTCCTTTTTGGTGAGCCAATTTCTAATTGCTTGGCTTAAGGGAGCAATATAGTCAACAAGCTTCATAACTCTTTCCTTTCTAGTAAAAAGATAGGCCCTATTACATTACTGGCATAAAATATTTAGATACATCACCCCCTGTTTCCAATATTGTTTCACACCTATTTAAACTTGATAGGTGTCCCTAAATTCAAACACATATTGTACCATACATGGCTCTTGCCTCCTTTTATGGTCTTATTAGTCTTTCTCTCTCTCTCTATATAAATATAAAAGCTCCCAAACTCATTATGACACCACACAGGCGCATTCATCATCACTCTTATTCATCTTTTCAACTTTTTTCAGAAATTGGTCCTTCTCCTTCCTTAACTCCGTCAACTCCTGGACAAGATTTCTGACTTCCCCGGCCGATTTTTGTCTGTCCATTTGTGCTTGTTTTATTGCTTTGGATAGTGCAACTTTTTCTTGTTTCAGTTCTTCTTGAAGCTGAGAAATTGTATCCTCGAACTTCTTCTCCAGCTGCATTATAAAGATAATTGTGAACAGGTGACATCCGGGGAAACTAACACAACCAAATGTGGGCAGATTACAATAAGATAAAAGGAACCACCTGATTAAATAAACTTTGGTTTGAAACAGACTAGCCAGTGGTAAAACTATGACTCAAGTTATCATTCCACTTTGTGTCATGTCGAAGTCTTACAATATTGAGATAAGATGGAATTTCTGCATGAAGGCCAGACTACACTTGACGCGAGGTTTTGAGCCTCGACTCGTGAAGCATGAGGGAAGGCAGATCAATATAAGACTCTTTACCAACAACCATGAATTAATTAGAGGTAAGTGTTGGGTGACATTCTTAGTTCAAAGTGGCACCCTACCTATATCTATATTATACAAACAATATTCCAGAGAGAGGTCCAAAAGAAGAAAGGAATCGTGGTGGTAGCAAATTCCAGTTTCCATTCTCCTTATTAATAAAAATGCTACTCCTTTTGAGTAAAAGGGTACATAGGGGGTGCAATTTGGCCTTCATCTGGTTATTGGGTTAAGATCAATTCTCCCCCAACTCAGTCAGTCAACCGATGTAGGTAATGACATAGATGCTTTTGTGATGGCTCATGAATATAGAGAGTACATGCGTAATAAGTAGCTGATGATGTTTTTGTCAAGGTTTGGGAGAATGAAGAACAATTTATCTCATGAAATTTATTTGCACTATAAATGCATGAGAGTGCAAATGAAGAAAGTGCCTGGTTAAAATATGTCAGAATTTACACTCAAATCATTTGGACTGTCATAGTTTTGCATCGGTTGTATTTGGTTGCAATGCAATTTTATTTCCACAAGTACAAATGCATGGGAGTGCAAATGAAAAGAATGTAAATTTTGGCTTAATTTTATTTTTGGCTTTACTTTATTCTGTTTCACGTTTTATTTTATTTCATTTTTACTGCGATCAGATAAAGTAAGGTAAATTTTGAAATAAAAATAAATCATAATTTGCACCAAAACCATTTGCACTACTGTGATTTCACATTTTCGCATCAGGGCAAATAAATTTGCATCGCAACCAAACACAGCCATCAGTACAAATTTGTTTGCATTGCAACCAAACACAGCCTTAGGCTCAGTTTGGAAGGAATACAAATAGAAATATGTACAGTACAAATACATACAAAATATAAGGTTTTGCGCTCTACATATTTGTATTTGTATTCCTTCCAAATGGAGCCTTAGAGAATAAATACCTATTATCACTTGAATAGGCGGCAGGATTCTCTGCAAGCGTGCAAAACTCTACACACACTTTGAAAGCATGGGATTCTAGCCGCACATTAGGCTCAGTTTGGAAGGAATGCAAATATAAATATGTACAATACAAATACATACAAAATAATAAAAAATGTAAGGCTTTGCACTACAATTTTGTATTTATACTTCTTCCAAACTGAGCCTTAGGAACAACTCCCCATGAATTTAACAAACATATACGGGAGATATTCCTAATTTGTGACTGGATGCTATGATCATAATAGAGGTTTTTTCTTGCTAGAAATCTAGGCTCTCTGAATAGGTATTTTTCTTCACCACCAATCAATCACGCCTGGTTGGTGTTGATGTTTCATTGAATGGCCTGTGTTGTTTCATGACAAGACAAAATGGAAGTCTTTCATGGAAAGTCTACTTCCCCTCTATGACTTCTATAATTATTAATGGTATTTTCATTATTTAATTATTTTCCTGTAATATTCTAATTATCTGCAAACCAATGAAGACTAAAGGATCAAAGATATGTACCATTTCAGTCACTTGTTTGAGTTGTTCCTCATATCCCTTCTGCATCTTCTCTTGCATCATTGATATCTCCTTTTCAGTTTTCCCTTTGGACGCAATTTCAAATTGCTTATGTTGCGAGGCAATTTCTTTCTGTCAAACAAACATTGCTTGCATAGTTGCATTATACAACTTTCATAGAATAACAATCAATTTCACAAATTAGGGCATTTCCATTTCATGTATAAATGCCACAACATCAGTACTACACAGGTGTTTTTTTGAGTTTAATAGTTAATTTTCTGTTTGGTTTTGAGTTAAAATCATAGTTTTCAAAACCGGACAAGAAAAATTGGGAACTAGTCACCTGACCGGTTCTGTTTTTCCCCAAAACCGTTGATTTTGGTCAGCAAACTGCTGAACCGGCCAGTTAACTGTTCGAATGGTTTTGACCGTTTTTCAATTTTTTTTATTTTTTTATTTTTTTATTTTTTTTGTTAGAACGAGCCGACCGTCTGGGTTTGACCCGATAACTGGACCCCTGACCGGTTCGGTCGTCGGGTGGGCTTTAAAAACCATGGTTAAAACAGTCATAAAACACTGCATAGAAATCTGTGCAAAGGATGTTTCAAGAAAGATCAATTTGATGTTTCTTGCTCCGAAAGGAAGAGTCTAATAGTTGTGGTGTTGATATAGATGCAAGAACATACATTTCTCATCAAAGTACAGGTAAGGGTGTCAATGGACCAGTTTTGGATTGGACCCAGTTCAGCCCAAAATCAATTTGGAAGGATTGGATGGACCGATAAGACATATTGGATTGAACCAATCTGGTCCAAAATATTTATTAGATTGGATTGGACCTGGTCTATCCGTAACAAATTTATATTGGATTGGGTTGGATTAAGCCAATATCTAGTCCATTGATATAAAATAACAATATATGTGTCAATGGACTGGCTTTGGGTTGAAACCAATTTCTATCAAAATGAATTTGAATAGATTGGACAGTCCAGACATTAAATTGGACCGGTCCAAATTGGTCCAATACATTCATTGGATTGGATTGTACCTGGTCCATTTATAAAAGACTCACATTGGACTGGATCAAATTGGACCAAATCCAGTCCAACTGGCACCCCTAAGTATAGGATTCAAATGCAGTCAGTGGTGGTTTTGGTGCTTCAAGTATAAATTGTGTTTGAACCCAAAGCATTGAGGGTTGCTACATCAATACCAAGCATAACCCTAATCCTTACCTGTAATTTAATAAAAAGTTCATTTGTATATGGCTGTCCTCCATTATCCTTAATGACCTTGTCTACAAGGGAAATCAATTTGCAAACTTGCAGTTCCCGCTTATTTGGATCATTAGTCTTGTTATCAAAAAGTGCCACTCGATTATTACATTGTTGAAGAATTTCCTGCATCAATTCAACAAACAATGAACATTTCGATATATTCAAATTAATATATTGTAATATTCTTCTTCCTCATTGTTGTGGTTGACATGTGTAAGAACATTTCTTTTAAGTTGATGATGATTGTAAAGGAGAACACAATTTGAGAATAAAGATATATAGATAGATAGATAGAGATAGATAGAGAGAGAGAAAGAGAATAATGGTATTTACACCAAAATATAAAAAGAAAACTCATTCCCAAAAAGGAGAATAAGATAGATACGGGTGCTCACGGTTCGGTTAATTGAACCATGGGCTTTTTTTTTAATCGAATCGGTACTACCGGTTTTTGGAAAATCGGTAACCGAAATCAACCGGTTAACCAGCTAATCAGTTCGGTTAACCGTCAGTTTGGTTTGTTAGTTTGTTGGTTTTTTTAATTTTTACAATATATATTATAAAAATATGTATAAAATACTATATTCTAAATAATAAATAATATATCATATATTATAAATATATATTTATATATAATGCATATTTATTAATTTATAATATATAAAAAATATAATATATATAATATACATAAATATATAGAAAATATATAGAAATATATGTATATCAGTCGATTCGGTTAACCGTCGGTTTTCTATATTGGTTAACCAAAACCAAACCAACCAATTTGATTTCAAAGTAAATGACTAGGGTGCAAGTCTCTTAACTTATATATGTTTTTTAAAATACATGCATAATAAAGTAATGTGTACAATAAATCGTCATTAATTAATACAAGTTAAGAATTTGATTTATATTAATTAAGTAATAAAGGAAAATAAGAGATTATGGGTTCAAATCGTATTAAATAATGCATTTTAAAATTTCAATTGGTTAAGGACCTGGGCGGTTTCATGAAACCTAGATCAGTTCACTGGTTTACTGATTAAACCGGTTGACCAATCAGTTTTCACCAGTTTTTTAACAAAAGCAGTTATTGGGGTAAAGCCGAATTAACCAAGGTCCCAAGTCACGATTCAACCGGTCCAACCGGTCGTTTCGGTCTGGTTTTTTAGCTTTTCCGCACATACACACCCACATATATTGATTCTAGATGTTAAGCATTACCTGCAAAGGCTTGGGACATTCATCCAAATATTCCTTGAGTCCCTCATCAGTGTCATCATCTAACATATCACCACCAGTAAAAACAATAATCACGTAATCTGTAATTGTATGTCCAAAGAGACCTTTTATGACTCGAACTGCAGCTTCTTCCTCTACTGTAAAACGGCTATTAATGGAAAAGACGAAAAGCATTGCATGGATCCCATTCTTTGCAAGATCAATACACTTAACAATCTCTTTTTCAATAATTTGAGCCCCAAGCGCAAAATCAAACATTCCTGCAAACACTTGTCAGTGTTAGGGTTCGAGTTTGAAAGGCAGCATAGATTACGTATATGTCTGGCATCGATGTTGCAGATGCAACATCGTTTTCTCAGAAAATGGTGCTACTGATATAGGTGGGTTAGAAGTACTGTTTTCTGAGAAAACGGTGCCTTTTTTATATTTGAAATCGTTACTGTCAGGTAGGACGTTTCCTGGATCAACAACTTTTTTTGTTTGATAGGCACCAATGCTCCACGAAATGTTTTCTGCACTGTTACCTATTATCCAGTGCCACATCACTGCCTTATTGGCAACAACGAGCTGCAGCTAGTTCCAGGAAACGTCAAATTTGGCATTGCTCCAAGCCATGCTTCCCGATTTCCAAGGCATGGCTTGGAGTACCGTTTTCTATAGAAAAATGGTTCCAAACAAATGGCTATTTCCGGGAACACCATTTTTTCCGATGTAACACTGATGTAGCGCCGTTTTCTAGAGCAACAGCAACGATTCCAAACAGACGCTAAGAATGTGAAATGAGTAAATTAATTAAACAACTACTAATCACTCCAATTAATCCTATTAGCAACTAAATTAAAGCAGAGTAGAAAATGACTAATCAACCAAAGTAGCTCCACCAGGTGTGTCAATGACATTCACAGTGCGGCCATCTTGAAGAACAGATGTGTTCATCTGAGTAGTCTTTGTAACTGAATTAGAACTTCGTTTCGATCTGAAGGCATTCTTTTTAAGAATGCAATTGCCAGTTGCACTTTTTCCATTACCAGTACGCCCAAGTAAAACTATGGTAATATTGTTGGGTGAGGCGGCCATTATGGAGATATATACAAAATTATCTGCAAAAAACAGTAGAAAAATGAATTCAATGTACGTAAAAACTAGCTAATATGGAGTTTTAGCAAATGCATGCTTTAATTAAATTTCAATGAATTCTATGTACATCACCCTTTATACTAGAATTCAGTTGGACTAGAAGATGATATTAAACTCTAAATAAATAAAGAATACAGCTGTAGTCTTTGAATTAATTAGAATATAAAGTGTGATATATATTTTGGTAGGCACCGACCTCTATGTCAATAGAAGAGGACCAAGTATTCTTCCATGACATATATAGATTGTGTTTGAATTGGTGTAAATTAAGAATGATGTAAGCATTTACATCAGTTTGGTTTTATCCGTGTTTGAAAAGAGTGTGTAATAATGATTGACATAAAACTCTACTCCAGTTTAGTTTTTCGTGTGTTTGGATGGAGTGGAGTTTTACATTGTAAATCAATATAAAATCTCATTATATATAAAGTTTTGCATCGATTATCGATGTAGTATATGTAAAACTTTATACCGATTGCATCGCATTTTTCAAAAAAATATAATGGTCACTTATAACAGTTTAGTGTAAAAATTTATTGGTATACTTTTACACTGATGATGCTTTACACTAATTCCAAACACAGACATAAACTCTCAACAAGCAATGCAAACGATGCAATCAAAAGTCTACAACCATCAGACCTCTAAATAGGGATTCAATGGCAAAGAAGAAGAAGAAACAAAGAAACAAAGAAATAGAGAAACTTTCAGCATCATAAAGGAAAATTCATCATCTTGGCTTAAGCATAAGAGAAATAACAAACCTGATGACTGTAAGTTGAGAAACTATGCAATGATTTTCAGGAAGGATGGAAGACTTTAATTTAGAAATGAGAGGGTTGTGTTAATTGATTTAAATGTTTAGACATGATTCAAATTTATAAGGGGTAGTGGATGTTCACTCAGGCGTGACTGGAGTATTGATTCCATTGCATTATTATTTGGATGCTAACTGCTAGACTCTATATTTGGATGAGGATAAGAATCAACTTTTTTTTTTTCTGATGGCATATATTCGATGGAAAAGTTAGGGTTGCAATGGATTGAATTTAAATGCGATTTGTTTAGTCGGATTGGATATCCATTTAGCCATGATATTGGAATAGAGTTCGACTATGATATGGAAAAGATATGATATCTGAAAAGCATTTGACCAATAAATTGGAATTATAAAGGTAAAAGCCAATTAGGTGTTATTTATCAAAATTCATGGGTGGGGGCTTTGATTGGTCAAAGCTCTTTTCATACCATATCTTTTCTGCATCATAGATTTTCCCATTGAAATATCCATCTATCTATTTATATATATTTCAGAGAAGTACAAATAGGCCTAATGCAGATTTCTGATTTTCACTGCAGAGCTATAAACATTCAAAATGTCAAAAATTCCGTGCTGGCACCCACCCCAACTGTAATTTAGGCCTAAAAATTCTGACCCTGGGCTGTGAAACGTCATTCTCCCTATGGGAAAATCCAAAACTTGATTAAACCACTCTGCCTCTAAAGAGATGAAGAATTAACATTAATTCAGTGAATTCAAAAAATTTATGATAATTAAATGCAATTAATAATAAACAGTAAATTTATGATTGGTAATTCAATGCAGTAAACTAACAGTAAATTAATTAACAGTAAAAATCAGAAATACAATGATTTTGAATGCAGTGGTTTTAATTAATAGTAAAATCTCCGATAACTAAATATGGTAAATTAACAATAAATTAATTAATAGTAAAATTGGAAGTAAAATGATTGGAAATTTAATTTATTTATTGTTAATCTATACTATAATTCACATTAATTTTGGAATTTTTTGATAAGTAAATGCATTAAATTGAAGTTAGAATTACTGTTAAATTAATTATTCAACGATCAAAATACTGTTAAATCTCAATAGTACTTTTAAATTAAATTCATTACTACAATTACTAAAAAACATTAATTCACTAAATTTCTGTTAAACTAATTAACATTAGCTAAATTAATATTTAGTAAAATCAGATAATTAAATGTTGAGGATGTGGGCTCCATGATCGAAGAGGCCAACCCATAAGTAGAATCTGATAATCAAATGATGAGTAATAGGTCCCGTGAGCCAACCCGCCGACCCAACATTCTCAATTTTATCAATCAGTATACGTTAGTTAACATTAAGGTCATTTATTAGAACAACCTTTATTGTTTTGCAGATTTACTTAAATCAGTCTTATATTACTATAACACCCCCCTTATAGTTTGCAACTTATTTAGTTAATTGTCCTTTAAAAACTATTTATTTTGCTAGTAACATGATACATAAATCAAGTGGAAAATGTTTAAGGGCATAGATTTATGGTTGTTTATTTCAAAAGTACCTTTAACATTTTTTGGTATAAAAAACAAATACTGACCAAATAGAGAAAATAGAGCTGTTGTTTATGTTTTATTAGGGGCAAAATGGGCATTTTTGTTTTTCTGTTTCTTTTGATTAAATTTACGGAAAAGTATGAACAGGCTTAATGCAGATTTCTGATTTCCATTGTAGAGCTATAAACATTCAAAATGTCAACAACCCACACTCTATGCACCAACGCCCGCCTGTGAATTGGCATCAATTCCGAGCTGACACCTATCCCAACAATAGTTTGGGCCTATAAATTCTGACCTTGGGCTTAAATTTATTTGAATGGATGTTAGTGTTAAAACTGTTATTTTTCACTTTCATCTAATGAAATGTCGATTAAGTAAGTTGATTGCAAACTATAGAGGATGTTTTAGTAAAACACAAACTATAGGGTAAGTTTTAGTAAATTCATGAAACCATAGGGGGTGTTTTAGTAAATGACCCTAACATTAACTACATTTACCGATTGTAAGTGCATTTTGTTTACCACGACTACAATAGAACAGAAGGCGCTAAACCGATGCTGCGAAGACACCTGTGACGAGTTCACAACTCGTCATAGATTTGCAATGAACTCAGATCTTGCACAAACTTGTAATGAGCTCATAGCTTGCACAAGCTTGCGATGAGCTCAAAGCCTGTACGAGCTTGCGATGAGCTCAGAATCACCACAAATATGCAAAAGATTCAAATCTATGGTATCAAAGATGAACTCAAAGTCGCTAGGGATCTGCAATGAGCACAAGGCCATCGCGAGCCTACGATGAGCTCAGAGCCATTGCAAACATGTGATGAGCTCAGAGCCATCGCGAACGTGCAATGATCTCACACCCAACGCAAATCAGTGACGAATGAAGAAACACGAAGACTGACCGATGTCACTCGTGACCGAATGCACAATAGGATTAAGAGAGGCACGTAAGACTAGCATTGACATCATCCATAACACATCAGTTTAAGAGACTCGCAAAAGGAAGTAGCATATGTGTATTATGAGAAACCCAAGACGAAAGGAAACCTCATTCTAGAGAGATCTCATAAGACACGTGGCAAAACCTTAACAGTGTCCCCTTGACAACTGACACCGAATCGAAGATCTTCTTTCCAAGTGGGAATCAAACTCTTTCGGCTCCTTCCTTTCAGGACCTCGAGATCTATCCCTATAAAAGGAGGCCCAATTCATAACAAATGGGACATTCTATCAGTCTGAGCCTTTAGCCTACCCTTTGCATACCCTCTGCCTTCCTTCGTCTTTGAAGGAAACCACCGCAAGTAGCCTTAACACACCACCCACACTGATAAATTCACCCTACCTACTGACTCGATTGGAAGATCATAGTAACATGGCAGGGTCAATGGAAGAGTTGTATTGTTATCCAATTGATTAAGGGTGAATACATGATTTATTCAAGTAAAAATTGAATCAAATATATATATATATATACATATATAATGATAGGCCAAATGAAAGGAGAATGAAAAAGAAAAAATGTTATTTGGTGTTTTAGCATACAGAGTTTCTGTGCTTTTAATGTGAATCACTTAAATATTATTCCCATTGTGTGTATTGCTACTCCCTTCATAGAGTTGGCCTGAAGTTCGTAAGCACTCTCCATAATACAACATATTTAGGCCCTATTCATTTTTTGGTAAGTTATTCGGGTAAATACAATTACCTTGGTAAGTTTTTTCTAGGAAATACTTACCCGGGTAAGTGTATTTATCCATGTTTTTTTGTTGCTCACATAAATAAGGTAATGACCATTTTAGTCATAAAATCCATTATTAAAAGGGAGATTTTTGTCCCAGTCAAGTATTGGCAACTTTCCTCATAGGTGGAAAAGTTATTTACCCACATAGGAGATGGGTATCATTTACTAGGAAAATAAAGTTTCCCTGATCCCCACTTCAATCTTAAAAATGAACATGGTATTCTTGATCAATGAGAACCAAAATATCATTGACCAACTTTCTCGCCTCTCAAAATCCAAAAATAGAACGGCCCCTTAGAATAAAGTCACAAATCCATTCGATCCATTTGGTAGGACCCGCCATTGTGTCAAGATAAGTTTGGAGATTGATTGGGTGATTTAGGAGAGAATAATGAGTTTTTTTTTTTTTTGTTGATACGGTTGCCTTCTTCATGGAAAAGTGGAGAAGAGAATATATGTGATTGGAAAATACAATTTCGACATGAAATCTGGTTGAGGTAAGAGTATGAGAAAAATCCTAACATTAACCGAACTCGACACTTTTTTTCATTCAGAAATTATTCGATTTAATGGTGCCACTCGTAAACTTTAAATATACTTAAATACTGAATTAATGTAGGAAATGTGTAAATAAGCTTTGAATTCTTCAAATCATTATGTGAAGCATCTGGTTGCTTTACCTTCTCGAGAGCATATATTCACACCTACTTGCTATAAAAATCTCATTTAATTTTGATGCCCAAATTATTCACATTATACTCTATCCTTTACCTTTCTGTTTTTTCCAAATGAATAGAATATTTTCTTTCCATCTCTCCCAAATAAATTAACTGGAATCTATTCTTTTATGTTTATGCAAATGGAATCCTGTTTTCTACACACTTTCTCAACCACAACAAACATTGGACCCCAACAGTGTTTTGAATCAATCCATATAGAAAGGAGTGCAATTTGGGTTGGTCTGCCCTGAATATTGGGTTTAGGATTAGAGTTGGAAAATGCTAATCCAACAAAGTCTTTTTATGTCTGGCTGAGATAGGGTTCACAATTATATATTCATGGGTACATAAATTACTTAAAACTCCCATATGTGGTTCTTGACAACAGTTTTAGGCCATATTTGGTTGATTTCTTTAGGTATCATTCTTTTAATTCTTGTTCATTCTGAACAAAAATGAATGATATTAGAGCATTTGGTTATAAAAATCATGCCATAGGCCTCATTCTTTTTAGAATGAAAAATCAGCCCATAGTGCAAAATTTGTGGTTGTGTGCAGTGTGAAAAATAATCATCCCCATCTTGTTTATTTTCATTCTTTGAAGAAACTCTATGCCTACAAAATCGCTGCCATAAATGTTTACTAGCAGACTACAATGGAAACTTAGTTTAGTAGACATTAACTGCCAGCCATTCAGCGGTAAATACTATGCCAACAGTTAGAAGACCTAGGTTGGCAGTTTTATAATCGCTGGTATAGAGTTTTTCGAAGAATGAAAATGAGTAACATAGGGCACTTGTCAGTCTGAAAAGAATTCATTTTTAGGAAAAAATGTTTGGTTTATAATACTATTTTCTCATTATACACATTTGTACCCATTCTTGTCCATTGTAAAATTTTATCTTGGGTTAGAATGGAAAAGAATGAAAATTGAACCAAACAAGGCCTAACCTCCTTTGAACTTTGTTTTTGTTTTCTGGTACAAGATAGAACAACAAAAGGCTACAACAACAGGGTGTAGCCAACTCCAAAGATCACAAAAAAGCTAAAAGATAAATCTCTCTTGAACCACCACCAGATCTCACAAACCACAACCTCGCTCTAGCTTCATTTGCAAGCCAATCATAGACCCATTAGCTTCTCTAAGCTCATGACGAATTTTACATTCAGACCATTATTTCATACAGTACCAAGGATGTTTGAAATGCCCCACAGGGGGTGTAGTCTTCTTTAGCAATGAACAACAAGCTTATGTTGTGAAAATAGAAGTGGAATGAATTATACTAATCTAAAGTGAAACTTAATTCCTTGTGGAAAAGGAAAGAGATGTTGGAGAGAATCTCCCTTTAAATTAACAAACAAGTTACAATAGACAAGATTTGAGCTATTCAATTGATCCCCATGATCGATGGATATATCTAAACTGTAAAGTTCTAAGCATCTCGAGTGATTACCAAGAATAAGAATAAACTCTATTTACCAAAAACTATTCTATTACACCAAACCCGACACTTAAGCACCTTTAGGGGTGAAAGTCGGGTCAGTTGGGCTGGGTTTATGATTAATCTGGGTCTGATCCTAAAATTTAGGCTTAAGGCTTGAGTCTGAGGTCAAGTCCAATTTTCCCAACCTGAACCCCACATTATAATTTGATGCACTAGGGTTGGGCTTGGGCCCAGGCCAGGTTTGGGTGGGTCAATGAATCCATTTTAAAATTATACATATATATATTTATGCAAATATATATACATATATTTATTTACATATGTATACAAAATATGTATATATATATAATATATATATATATATAGATATGCATGTATAAATGTGTATAATTGGGATAGGCCCAAACCCAACCTAAAGACCAAAAATCCAAACCCAATCTATATAAAATTTGGAACTGTGCCAATTCGGACTCATATAAAATTTCTCCAAATTTCAAATATTATGTTTAAACAAAGTGGGTTATTATTGTAATTTGAGCCGAGTTGGACAAGTTAATATAAATAGTGATCTGACCAATTGGGAGACTATTCTATTATGTTCAATAATAGTCTCCTTTCTTCTCTATTGGACTAATTTCTATCTTCTGCTTCTCCCTCTATTTTCAGATTTATTCTTTCTGCATCTAGGGCTGTTTAGACAAGACAAGGATCAAACAGAGAACTCTATTTAGGGGTAATTTCCTGAGGTGGGATTTTGTAATTTTGGAACTTACAATTTGATAGAAATGCTATGCTAGTGGTGACTCTGGATCTCCTTCCCACACACAAATTCTGTTTATGTCTACCTACAATACATTACCCCCGTGAAATGAGAACATCTCCCCCTGCATAATACTATGTAGGAGGATGAGATGTTCTCCATGTATGGCTGTGATGTTGTAGGTATGGACAGAGTTTGTGTGGGCAGGAGATCCAGACTCACTAGTGGCTAGCACGAATTAGGAGTGAGAGAAAATTATTTGTATATATCTCATTCTTTTTAAATTGAGAAATAAAGTAACCAGTTACCGATAAACAAACATACATTAATGCAAAATGTTTACTTGAATATCTACAAGTATTTTGACCAATGTTCAAAGTATCAACACATACACAATTGGTACTATTTTAAGGTTTTATTTATTTTTTTAAACCAGTTGAGAGGGGTTGGTTTAACGCCCGACTACCGTCTGAACCAGTGTCTGACCTGATACAACCCCTGGAGGGGTGTATCGGAAAGCCATCAACATAATACTTATTTATCGATACGGGCCGATACATTGATTTTGACAAATGAATAAATATGACAAATGTTAAAAACCATATATTGATTGAGAAATAGGGTAGGTATCAATTACCTCACGGTTAACTTTGGTTGCTGCAGCTACTCCTTTATCAATAAAATATTCCAAGAAAGTAAGTTGAATCCTAACAAATGTCATTGCATTGAGTTGTTCTTGAAATCCCATAAACCATAAGATGCTTATAATATAAATTCTGCATTGTCCAAGAGCTACTTGATAAATTGATATCAAGGCAATGGTGATGGAGAATCAATGGCAACTACAAAGTAAGACCCAACTTCTCTTTGAAGTTGTTCTTAGCTTTCAGCCGGAGTTGTAGATGATTCCGTTGAATAGGAATCTCTGCAATTGCTGGCTTATCAAAGACATGGAGTTATTCGAGGTATCTACTATTTAAAAACTAACTGAACGGACTGGTTGTTGGGTACTGGGATGATCCTTTTATCTATGAGCTTAAAATAAATACAAAAATTTAAAAAAAAAAAACTTCTAAAAACTGGATCTCTGTAGTGTCTAATAACAAGCAAAAACTCCAGAGAAAAATAGATGTTTATTGCATTGGAAAAAGAAATGAAATTAAAACCCTAGAATCAAGGCATCCTATGTTTAATGGGGAAAACTAAAATAATAGAGAAGAGAGAGACATGGGAGAGGAGAAAGAATGTGCATAGCCGTCAAGTTGGCAAATGAAGCTAGAGAAGTTATGTTGAAGTAATAACAGAGTAAATCTTGATCCAAATCCGTAGGCTTTCAGATAATGGAGTAGATGTTGTTGTTGTACCAAGAGAGGCCTATGCAATTGATAGCAGTTTAGATTACTGGTTTTCAGATTAGAAATGGAATTAATGGAGGTGGATTCTCGAGACTTTTCATTCCAAATTCCTCCCAAGTGATGGATTCTCTTTGTTTGTAGGGTTGCTTAACTTACTTTAATTAGGCTTTACTTCTCTCCATTCTCTTGTTCTTTTTCTCTTCTTCCTTTGCAAGTCAAAACCCTAGTTCAAACCAACCATAGTGAGGGCTGATTCTCATCAGTCCTCTACTATATTTTTAGAGAAAAACATCAGAAATTTTCAAGCTTACACAGTTGCACCAATCTAAAGAAGTCAGAGTTCAATTTTTGCTAAAACAGTGCTGCTGAATCAGCTTCACACATATAGCTACAACATCTTCAATTGTAGGCCGATTTGGCTCTAATATTGGGCGTGAATCACCACCACTCTGGCAGTTGTGTATTGTGGACTCCATATTAGGTATGATCAATTTTAAATTTGGGTTTCAATCTCATCCGAATTCAATGCATGATCAATCTGAAAAATTTAAATTTCAAAATATGGAGAAATCAGTTCTCGGGTTGGACTGGTTTTTTTGTTTTTTTATTTTGACCAGCAACTGTATAAAGGTCGACCATGGTTTTTAATCAAGCTTCCAATCTATCTAACAGGATTAAAGAGGTTAATTGGCGGAGGCCCATATAACAATCCCCTCTTTCCTTGAAGTAACTCAACTTCAACCACTTCAGATTCTTATCTTACACACCATCTCCCAAAACCATATTGGCCGGTGGTTCCCTCCCTTAGTTTGTGTCATGAAATTCAATGTTGATGGAATCTGTTGCATTTTTTTTTTATCTTTTTGTATGTGATTCAAAAGTTCTGTAGGGGTATTTTTGTCTTGTTTTTAATTTTTTTACATGCTTACAAATTCTAACACGTGTAATTTATCCAAAATTCTTTTAAATAATTTTTAATTTAAATTTAAATTTTAAGTGACCTTTCATCACTAAGTGACTTTTTTTTTTACTCTAAATGACTTTTCAAATTAAAGTGTCTTTTTATTTCAAGTTTCTTTAAATATGTCTTTTAATTTAAATTAGCGACCTTTCATTGAAGTGCCTCTTTAATTAAAAGTGTCTTTTAAACATAATTTTTATTAATGACTTTTCATTAGCAACCCATCATTTGGAATCTTTTCTTTATTGTCTTTTGATTTAAAATTTGGTAACCTTTCATAGGTGCCTTTTCTTTATTCTTTTTTCTCACAAGGTGCCATTGGGTCTATACATACAAAAGGACATTTGAGACTTAATGCATACAAGAAATATCCTTCTCTCTTACTCCTTGCACATCTTTTCAACATTTTCACATTCTCATGTATTGAATGAATTGGGTTGAATTACAAAAACTGAATTGGAAGATTGTTGCAAATTGTATGACCCAATATTTTCAAGTGAATGGTTCCTGGAAGCCATCAAGGCTGTTGAATCCTAGATATATATATGTTAAAGCTAGTCCTGTCATGTCAGCATGTCTCTCCTTTGAGAAAAGTTATTTATCTATTTTTTACTTTTTTGAATTTTTTATTTTTTTAATATCATGTCATTTTTGAAACAACCAAGGAGATGCACTTTCTCAATAACCTAAATAATCTCTTCTCCAAAAATTACTCCTAAACTACCTCCCCCACTATCCCCCACTTTCTCCAAAATTATCTCTAATTTAGTAGAGAGTTTCTCTCCTAAATTATCTCTAATTCCTATTTATCCTCTCCCATACTTTTTATCTATATCTATCTAAAGAAAGTTTGGATTAAAAAATTTAAGAATTATTTACATATTCTAACAAAATTATAAAATTACTTTAAAATATTTGTTAAAAATACAAAAAATATTTTTATATTTTTACAAAATATATCACAAAATTATGTACTAACAATTTAAATTATTTTTTTCTGTTTTATCAATTTAAAAGTTTTTTAAATATTTTATAATATGTAATAGCTTTAAATAAAAAAATCAAATAACAAAATATTTTAAATAGTTTATAGAATATTTAAATATTTAAATAACTAAATATTTATCATAACTAGATTTTAAATAGTTAAAATAACAAAATTATGTAATAAATTAAAAAAAAATTCTTCAAAGTAGAAAAATAATTATAACATAATACGTAAATTAATAATAATTTAATATATTACAAATTTAATAATGAAATTATGTAATCATAGTATAAATTATGATTTTATGGAAAATTAAATTCAATAAATAATTAATATTTTAATATTTAAATAAAAAAATATTTAACATAAATATATTTTAAATTGTTAAAATAAATAAATTATGTAATAAATTAAAAAAATCTAAAAAGTAGAACAAAAATTATAACATAATATTGAAATTAATAATAATTTAATATTTTTACCTAATATTGTAAATAATTAATTTCACTTATATCAAGTAATAATTCAAGAAAATAACTTTCAAAACAACAATATTTATTAATAATAATTTTAAACTCTTAATCTATATTTATTATATAATTATATATACTAAAATTAATATTTATTGTATTTTGTGATAAATTTATTTTCAATAAGTATGTATAAATTTATTTTGTTAAGTTATTTAATAGAAAATTTTCAATAACTATTGGAGATTAAATTACTATTACTAAAAATTTTAAATTTAATTTATTGTACTTTTTGTATTTATTGTGTTTTTGTTATAAGTTATTGATTAATATTTAGTATAGATTAAACTATTATTTGAGATTATACTATTTATTGACTAAGTTAATATATTTTTAGTACTTATTGTATTTTTGTAATTTTTGTAATTATTATAGTTTTCATTATCAATATATTTTCAATAATTGTGTACTTTTGCTATAAATTTTCAATAATTATGGAAGATTAAACTATTGTTATTTATTAGAGATAAGACTTAAAAATTATATTTAAAATATAAAATATTAATATATATCCATGATCAAGTCGTTCGATTTTGGTCGGTTTACAAATGGTCAAAGTGGAACTAATCCAACATGGTCAATTTGGGAAATTTTTTAACCAAAGCCAACCTAAAATACTAGAAAATTAACCAACTCGGGTCAAGTTAATTGGGTTGGTTGGTTTTATTAGTTTGACAGATAAACCTAACTGAACATAATTGTTGTTATTTTTGTATTATAAAAATTTTATTAAAAGTAGTATATAAAATATGAATAATTATTAATTATTTAAAAAGTTAAAAATATAAAACAATTGTATACTCTTATGTGTTTCTATTAGGGTCATTTATTAGAACACACTTTTAGGAATGGCAATTTTCCCCATCCCTGATGGGGACCGGACTTCCCCGACCCAATGGGACTGGAGATGGGGATTACTTTAGTGGGGCGGGGTGGGGACGAGGATTAATAGGAATCCCTAATTTAAGTCGGGGTCAGGGATGGGGATTGAGGTCCCCGCCCCACTCCAACCCCAATTATATATGTGTTTGTGTGTGTGTGTGTATTAAATGTTATTTATATTAAATATACTATTATATTATTTATAATTTAAAATTTTTATTTATTTTAAAAAATACTATTAATTGAAAACATTTTGGGGATTCGGGTCCCCATGGGGAACCCATCCCCATCCATCCCCATCCATCCCCATCGGGGATCGGGGATGGGGGATAATTTCAAAATCAAGGTTGGGGCCTTAGGCTCACGATTTCATTAAGGAGTTTTTGTTTTGCCCTTTAGGCCCATGAGTTTTTATTCCAAAAATATCCCTAACACTTTTTTTGTATAAAAAGCAAAATTGAACAAATGTAGCCAATAGAGTGGTTGCCCATGTCTTATTAAGGGAAAAAATGGTATTTTTATTTTTATTTTCTTTTGATTAAATTTATTTAAATGAACATTAGGGTCAACACTGTCATTTTCCACTTGTCATCTAATGAAAGATTGATTAAAGTCATTGCAAATTATAAGTGGTGTTTTAGTAAAATGCTAATTATAGGGTAGATTTAGTAAATCCTTAAAACTATATGGGGTATTTTAGTGTATGACCATTTTTATTATTTAGCTTTCTCTTACTAAATCTCGTGCATTACACAGGTCCCTTCTAGTATATCTATATGCACGGAACTTCTCAAGCAGTGATTTTTAAGGTGTTAAGGACAATGTCCTAGATATGCCTCAACTGATAAGTCCAATTTTCTACATTTATTTTATTTCTCTAACTTTACTTGTTATTAGTGGTTTCTATGTTATTTTTTATAATTAAATTACTTTCTCTCAAATGTTGTTAATTTCTTACAATTAAATTAGTCTCTCTTAAAATTTATATTTCTATTTTCATTTTATTATTAGGCCTCATTTGTTTGCATCTTTGTAATTTATTTAGGTAAATGCACCTATCCAGATAAATGTTTCCTGAGTAACATTTACTTAGGTAAATGCACTTACCCATGTTCTTTTGATTTTTAGGATTCTCAGGTAAATAACAAAATGAAATTTTCTCATAAAAAGCTAATATAAAAATAGGCAAAGTTGACCCATTATGCATTATAAAATTTTTCCCCACGTGGAAAAGTTACTTAACCACTTGAAAGATGAGTAAATTTTACCTAGGAAAGTGGAATTTATTTTACCATGGGGCATAAATACAAAAAGAATATTATAAAGTTGGTTAATTAAAAAAAGATATCCATTAACCAATTTTTCCAAACTTATTTATTGGTAAGGGAATGGGTCTTACTAGTACCCATATACACCTCTTAGATAACCACTCAAGACAGCCGAAGAAATTATAGAGTACTCTAATGGAATCATTATGGTAAGGTCAGGACTGCCTTCCATTCTTGGTACGACCATAGTTATAACCTAATTGCTAAAGCAAGAGCAATTCACAATGCACTGATCCATATACTCATCATTGAAAGCGACTCCCTTGTTTGGTAAAAGCAACATGTTCTATACGGAATTGAACAGAATTCGACTGTTGGTGGGTTGGATCCAATCCCAATCGAAACTAATCAAATTGGATTTAAATGGCCTAGTATAGAAATTGGGTTGGATTAAATCCAAATAAATTCATCCAAATTGTTATCAGTTTGATTTGAACTTGAATCAAGTAAATGTTCACAATCGTGAAGATTAATTTATAAAACGAACAAAATTAAAAAGTACATTCTGTGAATAAACTTTGATTTTAATCAATGTTTTCAAAATCGGACTGGATTGGAAAATTTGAGAATGGTCACCTGGCCAGTTCCATTTTACCCCAAAACTGAATAAAAACCGTTGATTTGGTCAATGAACCACTACCCCAGGTGGTCAAACCATTTGACCCAGGAACGACTTTTGAACATTTTTTGGGTTTTTTAAAATTTTTTATTTTTTTTATTTATTTTATCAGAATGGATTGTCCATTCAAACTAGATGATCAGACCATTCAACCCAAGAACCGAACCCCAAAACGATGCCTAAAATCCCTTGTAAATGTGATGTGATGTTGGAGCTTTACTCCCAACTTGACAAAGATCTCTCTCTCCCATCAATTTATCAATCTAATTACTTAAAGCTTGGCAAATTCCTTTTATGGAGATTTAAACGTAATCAATTACGGTGCCTCAATTTAAATACCTTTATTCAAAGCCACAATAATAACATTTGAACTTTTTTTCTTTTTGTAATGTTTAGTTTTTTAATGATTAATTAATAAAATTTTGTAACCTTTTTGCTGTATACGTAATTATTTTATTAGGGAAAATCTGTGATGCTTGGAAAGACATGATACGGGAAGAGTTTTAACCAACCAAAATCCGGATTTTTGTTAAATTTCACCCGATTGGTTAACAACAGGTTTATGATATTGGTTGATTGATCAAATTTTTTTTTGGATATTGGTTGACGGTGGAAAAAGCAGTTTCATTTTTTAAAATATTGCTTTCATCACAAATTAACCTTGCCGTTATCGGCAACCATGATTTTGATAAACAACACCTAATTGGCTACCACTTTTATGATTCTAATTGACTGGTCAAAAGTTTTTCAGATATCATATATTTTCCATATCATAGTCGAACCCTTTCACTAATATATATTTCATTATTACTGCAATTATTTAAACTTCTTATTTTGCTCCAAGGGCCTACACAATAGGGGGGGTAGCCCATCCCCCAAACCCATAACCCCCCCAACCAGGTGTAGTTAGGTGGGATTCGATATTAAGTCTCCGCTACAACGAGTAGGAGACTTTATCAACCAACTGGTTGGCGAGTTCACATCTACGCCCCACATGCACATCTCAGCTTGCATTGGTAATATCTGTGAAAATTGTGATTGGGAGATGTTCACAATACACAGTTGGGATGTGCTGTAGGGCGCAAATGTAAATTCCCAATTGGCATCTTGCACAAATTATTTAAACATGCGAAGCGCTGCGCCAAATAGTCGACCTCCAAGTGACGGTATCAATGCTGGCACTGCAAAATTGATTATTTTCTCCCCAAGTGAGGGTTCCGATTTTTGAAGTAATTTGTTTTGAAGATCTTCATTCTGACGCTTGAGGTCCCTTAACTCCTGGACAATTTTTCCCATTTCCTCGGCTGATTTTGTTCGGTCCTTACGTGCTTCTTCTAATGCATTGGATAGGACAATTCTTTCTCGTTCTAGTTCTTCTTAAAGATTAGAAATTGTGTTCATGAACCTCGATTCAATCTGTATATAACAAGATTTTGTTGGATGAAAAACAATCAAATATACATATATATATATATATATATATATACATACATACATACATACAACATGGCTAGCTAAAAGTTTCTGACCTGATTGACACTTGAGCAGGTTGTTATAATAACATAAAACAGTGTTAATTGTATGAACAGACCAACTGCCCAATTAATTCACCTGTAAAATTGTAGCCCAAGAGCGTTCTGGTTGTGTGTCCGATCTAAGTCTGACAATATATATTGAAATAAGATGGAATAACACTGTTTTATTTCAACAATCTGAAACCAATCCAAATTTGTTTGATTGAGTGACTAATTAATGACTCAATTACCTCTAAATTGCATACCTTGAAATAATCTTACAAAAAATATAAAAATTAAAGACTACATAGCCAGAATCCATGTAGAATATAATGGGCTCTTGCAAAAGCAAAGAAAGAAAGAACATTTTCTGTTTGGGAAGCTAAAGAAACTGAGTGAGCATTTGGTGTTTTGTTTGGTTCATAATGAAAAGAAAACCGAAAGAAAGAAAGAAAAATGTTAGCACATAAATAGATGGTAGAGTGCATTTCAATTTTATTGAAGTTCACAACAAAGCAACCCCAGTTCTTCTAATAAATAGATGGCATCAAAGTAGCAACTTCAATTGAAGGAAACAGATCGTTGGAATTTCCAAACAAATTGCCACCATCTTAGTTTAATTTGATGCAGCTAATTTAGAAGAAAACAATTATGGATTCATGACAACAAAATAAGGAATCTTCCCTCTCACCGTGGTCCATACACGCATATACTGCAGGTGGCCGGCTTCTCCTCTGCTTTGATTCAGTCTTGGTTTATCATGTTAAGAGGAAATTCAACCGTGTTATTCATAAACTTGTTAAAATTGGTGTCAATGGTCATTGCTTTTAGGTGGGTGACATTCCCTCTTGTATCTCTCTTTTGCTCAAGTCTGATTTGTCTCCTGGTGAGACTACTGTTAACCAAGATTTTATAGGTGAATGAAAGTTGACTTCAGGCCTTTCCAACTCAAAAAAAAAAAAAAAAAACAGACGAGAGAAGGTAGGGATGTTGGCACGGTTAATTAGAAAGAACTCTTGCTTTAAAGCAAAAGAGAAACAAAACCTGCTGATTATAATGCGATTATTTTGGACAAGGATAGAAAATCTTACCCAAGTTTCTTGATTCAAAGTTTGGTTGAAAAAAATGCTTAGACATGGTCCAAATTTATAAGTGAAGTGGTAGTGGAAGCTCACTGATCAAGGGTTATTGGAGTGTCATAGTTGATACCTTTGCATTATTTGGATGCCAATTAACTGCCCTTAGACTTTAGAATTTATGTTTCTAGCCAAGAATCAACTTCTTTTTCTGATGTTAAGAAGGCATATATACGATTAACGAGGCTCCACTACCGAGAAATCTTTCAGGTCGAAAATTGTTCTATTTTTTCTATGATTAAATAACAAACAAATTTATTATTAAGGTCTGAAATTTTCATATGTATCGAGCCATTTTAATAGATTGGATTGGATTTGATTTGTATTAGATTTAGACCATTTATAAGTGAACTCATATTGGACTGGATCGGGTTGGACCAAATCCTCTCAATTGACACCATTACATGAATCTTAGCGTACTTTGGAATAACTCCTCCACTTGCTACTAATGATATCTCTGTTTCTGAATCGCTATAACGGTGGACAATGAATCGAATTCAATGATGAGATTAGGGTACCCTTTACACTGAACTTGCCACAATCCTTCATGAATGGCCCATAATTCTGCCATGTCATTGGTTGCATTTCAAATAAAAATTGAGTGGCCATCTTACCAACCACCCAAATCAATGTTTTAAAAACTGATTCGGAACTTGGACCATTCTGGCAACTGGTTTTTGAGTTGATGGTTCAATCATTTAGTTCGAATGAATAGCCCATTTTGACAAAAAATTTTAAAAATAATTCAAATAAAAAAGGTCAAAAACCATTGAACTGATTGAATGGATCAACGGTTCACCCGTTCAGATCAATGAATCGTTGATTCATTCAACGGTTTTTGACCAGAGACCAAATTTAGGGTAAAACAGAATCGGTTATCTGGATGATTCTCGGGTCAAACGGTCTGACCGTCTGGATCAACGGCGGTTCGAAAATTCAACTCTAAAGCAGTGTAAATGGGTATGAGAAAAATCCAAAATTCAACAATGTTTACAAGTAAACACTACTAAGCACTGCAATATGTCTTGAAGACAGAACAAATCTGAATATTTATGTAATTGGAAACTACTATTTGGAATACTTGGAATCTGTAAATAGGCTTGAATAGGGGGGCCTTAATGTAGAAAAATGTGTAAATAGTATACTAAATAGGCGTTTAATTCTATCTTCTCCCTTTTCGGTTAACCTTCTTTTGTATTTTCCAAATGAATCGAATATTGTTCTTTTTATCCTTCCAAAATAAAAATGGAATCTTATTCTTTTATTTTCTAGGCAAGTAGAATCCTGTTCTTTTTATACACTATACGAATACTTCGTTTCCCACAGCTTTTGAGTCAATTTCATGAAGAGTTTTTTTGGTTGGGTTAGGGTTGGAAAATACAACCAATATAAACTCAGGTTAGAGACATGATACCCGAAAGGATTTGACCAATCTGTGTGTGTGTGAATATGTTATTTGAGAAGGGGAGGTGTGATGAAGGGTTGATTCTAAAATAAAGGGGCAACTTAGGCAAACGTGATAGCATTTAAGGTCAATCCAGACCCAACCCTAGTAATTGGGCCTTAGGCCCAAGCCCAAGCTTCCCAATCTAGGCCCATCCATACAGAAATTTGAAACATTGATACTAAAATTCGCATATACCTGCGCTCCACAAACGTCCTACAACATATCCTAACTGTGTATTGAAAACATTTCCCACTGACAACTTTGGGAGATTTTCTTAATACACGATGAGATGTGCATGTGGTGCATTTGTGGGGCGCCCTCTGTGTGATTTTTATTTGTAGCCAGTCACAAACGACTAGGATTTTCCCCACCTTCTAGGAACTTCTCCACAACATGCGTGTTTGATGGTACATTATATTTACATAGATGTTTTGGGTATTTCATGTGGCCAAATTTGGGTTAATGAGAGAATTTATTTATTTGCATTTTTTTTTAACTTTGAAACTATTAGGAGAAGCCATTACTATTGTAAATACCAATTGAATCGTAGCTCACTCACTCTCTCTCAACGGATGCCGGAGCTGATCGATTTTAACAGCAATGGAATCCAAAGGCGATGAGGTTGAATCCTATCTCTCTCGTAAGAGGGGCTCTGATAGAAATTGCAGAGTTGAAGTCGGAATTAGAGTCGGGGCCTGTTCGTTTACTCTGAAGTTTGACATCTGAAAGTGTAATAATTACATTAAGCGGTATATTGGTATTGGTGAAGTTTTCTTTCCTCTAAACTCTGAATGCAGAGAATGTTGTTCTAAATTCTGAACTCTGATTTCTGAAAACTATTAAATATCTATTTTGACCCCATATATGAGAGTTTTTGTTTATCTTTTTGAGGGCATCATTGGGAAACAAAAAGTTGTATCGTTGCACTTTAAGAGATAAGAGATAAGAGGAAACGAACAACCAATTTTCTCTTAAAGTTAAATGATTCTTCTTAAGAGATAAGAGTTTAGAGGAAACGAACAGGCCCTCAGAGACAAAAATGAAGATAGAGTGGAGCTGGAGACGTAGATGAAGATGGAATCGAAATCGGAATCAGAGAAAGAGTCAGAATTGGAGTCAGAGCCGAAGATATAGACGAAGATGGAATCGGAATTAGAACCAGAAACAGAATCGGAGTCAGAGTCGGAGACGTAAATAAAGAAAGAACCGGAATCTGAATCAAAATCAGAGACGGAGTCATAATCGGAGTAGCTAGAGACATAAACAAAGACAAAATCAAAATCGAAATTGGAATTGGAATCAGAGACAAAGTCAGAGACAGAGACTGATGGAGAATGGAATGGAAGCATAAAAGGGTATTTTAGGAATTTTATAATATATCTGTCAAGTGATGTCACATGTGAATGGAGTGTGATGGAAAGTTAAAGTAAGAGAGGTTTTAGACAATTATCAAAAAGTTTGAGGGTACTTTAGGTCAATACTAAAATAGTAAGGGTATAGTTAATTAATTTCCAAAACCTTAGGGATAGTTTAAAAAATTTGCTGCTTATTTTTTTCTCTTCCGATGTTTCTTCTTGAGTAAAAGGTGTTACTCGCCTGAATGGGCTGAGGGAAACAAGGTAAATCCACTTTTTAGCCGAGGGTTGACCGATGAGTGCAAGGTTCGCTATGGCCGAGGGCTAGTATGTCAAACTTGTGGAGACAGAGAGATCATCAGAGGCCCCGGGTGTTAGCTCGAGGCGTAGACTCCGACAATCAAGTTAGTATGGTGTGACGAGAGGTGGACAAGGCCTGAGGTTGGGATGCTCAGACGAGGCCACAAGGAAGGCAAGGAAATTCTTAGTAATAAAGAGTCAAGATGCTTACCTTGGGGGGTCACCCCCTATTTATACTTGATACCACCTGGAGGTAGGTGGACGCACCCAGCCAGGATGTGGTCCAGCCGTGAGGGCACAGCCATCCGAGGCCACTGCACTATTGGCCCCGCATTACGCGCCAACCTCTACTTTGCGCATGCTCCTATTGGATCCACTCTGTGTGCCACCTTCCAACACGCGCATGCGTGCCATTGGCCAGAGCTATAAGTGCCTACATCATGTGCCCCCCACTCTCGAGGTTGTGGTGGAGGTCTTAGTTGAGAACCTTGGGTTTAGCCAAAGAGAGTGTGTTATCTTCACATGAGGCACTAATGGGCCCTTTTTCTGAGGGCCTTGGCTTTGGTTTTGGCTTATCGAGGAGGCACTTAGTCCTTAATCACGATAGTGTTGACTAAGGATTCAATTCCCCCTCCAAGGAGGCACTTAATCCTCGACTTTTGCAAGTTTAGGCCCGTGCTGGATACGGGTACGAGGCATACTTGCCCCCTATCCTATATTTTACTGGTACTGTGGTGAATCTGTACAAGGTGTCGGACTTGGCTGACAGTCATCGAGGGTGACACTTGGTGGCAGGTGCTCGCACATTGATCGTCCACAAGACTGGTCTTGTTGCTGACAAGCTGTAAGCTGTACTGGGGACGGGTTTCGGCATAGGGTACAAGTCGTGTGTGCAACAGATCTCCACAATGATGAGTTAGGACCATGCCTAAGACGGGCTACGGATCGGAGCCATGCGCGGGATGGGTCATCGCGCCGTATCCATACGGAAGACGAGCACCAAGCTAGCCAAGTCGCGCTACTTCTCTAAGTTCCATGCCCGAGGGACTATTCTTTCATTCAAATACACAAGTCGAAATGTGCCAAGGCCGACAACTTGCTTGGTTCTATAGGGACCTTCCTAGTTGGGGCCGAGCTTGCCCACACTAGGCTCGGGCACCATAACTTTTCTGAGGACGAGGTCCCCTTCCTTGTAGTGTCCTTCCTTCACCCAAGATGAAGGAAAGCCCCCTTTCCTTCACCCATATACAAGAGAGAAAGCCCCTAGAAATACATAACTCTTCGTATTCGGTTCGGAGCTATAAGATGAATATGGATCGGGTCCATACCACCATGGGGGCGGTGCCCCCGCACTCTTAATGGTGATTTGTGGTGGACTATGGATGCATCCACCACAAACCACTATGAAATTTTGACTTTGGATTTTCTCAAAATAATTCGGAACGAATTCATGAAACTGGTTGCTACAAAGAATTAAAGGCACAAACATAACACAAATTTAATTGACTTTCCTTGTATCAAGACTTGTGCAATTACTACTATTATATTCATTACTTAATTTCTAGCTAGCTACTAGTCCAATATCTGCCACTCAATGAACATTGAAGGATCTATCAAATTTTACCATTTGCTTACTTGTATGAGTTGTTCATCATATGCCTTCTGCACCTTCCCTTGCATCATTAATATTTCCTTTTCATTTAACCCCTTGGACTTAGCTTCTTCCAGTTGGATATGTTTCCACTGAATTGCTCTCTGTCAAACAAACATTGATTGTACTAATTATATAGACTGCTGAATCGTCAGCGCCACATGCATTAGTGTTTTGAGATTAATGTATGACCAATTTTCTATTTGGTTTGAGACTGTTTTGAGTTAAAACAGTCATAGACCACTTTTCTCTATGCAAGGGACATGGATATGCAAGAAGATACAATTCTTACCAAACAAAATTCAAATTTAAACAGTGATAGTCTTTGTATTTCAAGTGTAAAAGTGTAAATGATGTTTCAACTTATTACAACGTGGGTATAGGTTATTGAAAAATCAATAATATACCAAACACAACCTTAATATAATCCTTACATGCAATTTCATAAGCAGGTCATTTGTATATGGTTGTCCACCATTATCCTTAACGACCTTGTCCACAAGGGAGATCAATTTTCTAACTTACAAATCCCGTTTATTTTGATCCTTAGTGTTGTTATCAAAGAGTACTGCTCGATGCTTACATTGTTGAGAATTTCCTGCATCACAACAACAACAGACAATGAACAATTCTCTATATGTTTTAATGGTCTTCTTCACCATTGTCATGGTTCACATGCGTAAGAGCATTTCTTTGAAAGACGTACCATCGCCGCCGGCAGCAACAGGAACCTGACCCACCGTCAGACTAGATTAGATCATCTTGCTTGTTCTTATCTTATTCTATTGCTCTTATCTTATCTTGTTAGTAAGTTATCAGATTAGGATTAGTTTATCTTATTATCAGATTAGGATTAGTTTATCTTGTTATCAGATTAGGATTAGCTTATCTTATCCTTAGCAAGATAGAATTGGAAGTCTCCCTATTCAGCAAGGAGACTCCCTAAGATTAGGACTCTTGTAATCTCCTATTTAAGGAGACACCATTATTGAATGATGATAT
The DNA here is from genome assembly GCF_055504915.1 of Nelumbo nucifera. NCBI lineage: Eukaryota > Viridiplantae > Streptophyta > Magnoliopsida > Proteales > Nelumbonaceae > Nelumbo > Nelumbo nucifera. Next base: position 69,697,382 of record NC_142650.1, on the reverse strand, counting down.
CTAATATTCAGTCAAGAAAGAGAGTAAAGGAGAGTTAGGTGATCTCTAGAACAAATCAACCTCAGTTCGCCACCGTAGGGTCTGCTCGCAAAGGGAGGGGCAAGGGGAAGCTAGGAGTTCTCCCCGTAGACCAACCCATGACAAGATCCTACGCTAGGGCCCATAACATTTTGGTATCAGAGCCTACTGTCATGGGGGAACAGGAGCCGCTGTCTTCCAGGGTCCACGAACTGGAACATAGGCTAGCAGAAACCAGCATGGAGGTTCGTGAGGTCAAAGACGATGTCTGGGAGCTGCGACGCTTGTTGGAATCGTATTTCTCTAACAGGGAGAGGAATCCATAAGGGTCTGTAACCACAAACAGCCTCCAACCAGACTTAACGGAGCCGTCCGGCGAACAACAGCAGCAGCAGCAAACTCTTCTTGGTCCACAACAGCAGCAACACCCTCAGCCATAGCAGCCAGACTCTTCTTGGTCCATAGCAGCAGCAACACCCTAAGCCACAGCAGCCAGACAACCAACAACAGCAACAACTACAGCAGCAGAAGCTACAACATGATCAACAACAGCAACAACAGCTTCTCCGAGCAGCTATTACTAGTACTAGTATAGTTGCCCCGAAACTGGCCCCTAAGTCCTATGGGCCCTTCAAGGTTTTACGACGGATTGGCATTGTGGCCTACCGGCTGGAACTGCCAAAGACCAGCCGGATTCATGATGTCTTCCACATCGCCTTGCTGAAACCATTTACGGGTGTTCCTCCGGACCAAGTCCCCTCCCTGCCACCCCTGTAAGATGGCAAACTGATTCCCCAACCTAAAGCTGTCATTCACTCTCGTTTCAATCAAGGAGTTCTTGAAGTCTTGGTGAAATGGTGTAGCTTACCATCAGCTGAAGCCACATGGATCCCATTGACAAAGTTCCAAGCCACATATCCGGAGTTTGAGCTTGAGGACAAGCTCGTAGTCTAAGAGGGGAGTAATGTTACGGACGCATTCCTCGGAAAGACGTACCATCGCCGCCGAAAACAACAGGAACCTGACCCACCGCCAGATTAGATTAGATCATCTTGCTTGTTCTTATCTTATTCTATTGCTCTTATCTTATCTTGTTAGTAAGTTATCAAATTAGGATTAGTTTATCTTATTATCATATTAGGATTAGTTTATCTTGTTATCATATTAGGATTAATTTATCTTATTATCAGATTAGGATTAGCTTATCTTATTCTTAGCAAGATAGAATTGGAAGTCTCCCTATTCAGCAAGGAGACTCCCTAAGATTAGGACTCTTGTAATCTCCTATTTAAGGAGACACCATTATTGAATGAGGATATCTAATATTCAGTCAAGAAAGAGAGTAAAGGAGAGTTAGGTGATCTATTGAACAAATCACCATTAGGGCGCCTAGATAGGTTCATCAAGAGCAGAGAGGAACAAGGGAAAACAGAGGGTTTTCCCCGTGGACCAACCCGTGACGAGATCCTATTCGTAGGCCCATAACACTTTCGGCCAAATGTTTTTGTAATGCCTTATCAGCATCACCACCATTATCATCATACAAAAGATCACCACCAATAAAAACAAGAATCATGTACTCTGTAATTGTTTGCCTAAAAATTCCTTTTATTACTTGAACTATAGATTCTTCCTCTTTTGAAAAACAATTGGAAGTGGAATAGACCCTAAGCATTGCATCGATACCATTCTTTGCTAGATCAATACACTTGACTATCTTCTTTTTAATATATTCAGCATCAACTGCAAAATCAAATAGCCTTGCAACCACTTGTCAGTGTTAGGGTTTGTGTTCATCAACTGAAGCCTAAATAATTGAAACAAAGCATAGACCAAGGATATGGAGTAAGTAATTTTGGGGGTGTTCTTTTTTCGGATTTTGAGAGGAGGAAAGTTGGTCAATGGGATTTTGGTTCCCATTGATCAAGAATCCCATATTCTTTTTTCAGATTTATTGGGGGGGGGGGGCAAGGAAAGTTTATTTTCTTGGGTATCACTTACCCATCTCCTAGGTGGGAAAGTTTAGGGGGGAAGACAAAAATGCCTTTTTTAATAATGGATTTTTATGGCCAAAATGGTCATTGCCTTATTTACATGAAAAATAAAAGAACATGGATAAATGCACTTACCCAGGTAAATATTTCCCAGGAAAAACTTACTAATATAAAGTAACTGCATTTATCCAAATAAATAACTTACCGAAAAGCAAACGGGGCTTAAATGTATAACAAACCGACCACTAATTATTAAAATCCTATTAGCTAGCAATTATAGCAAAGTAGACCCAGAGTGTCAATGAGATTCACTGTTCGGCCATCTTGTAGTTTAGAAGATTGCATCTGAGTAGTCCTTGTAACTGGATCAGATTTGCGATTTAATTCGAAGGCATTCCTGTGATTAAGAATGCTATTGCCAGTTGCGCTTTTACCATTACCAATACGGCCAAGTAAAACCAGTGTAATATTGTTAGGTGAGGCCATTGTGTAAGGTACAAAATCTGCACAAACAGATAGAAATTAAATATGAGTTGCATGAAGAAACCAAGGTTGTGTTTGGTATCATTGCATTTCAGGTTGAAATGATTTGAGTAGTGTGGATGGTACAAGTTTCAACGGTTAGAGAAAAAACCTGTTTGATTTGAAGGAAAAAGTAGGGAAATGAAGGAATCTTGTATAGATTTCCTTACGTTTCCCTACCTTAATGTTTTAGTCTCAACAGTCACACTTCCAATTACTGTTATGCCAATCTAATGGAGCTAAAACATTGTGAGACGCAATGGCTGCTGGGGAAAACGTCAATTTGACATTTCCTCCAACGCTCTTTATACCTTTTATCTACATATATGAATTTCACAGAACCCAAATGACTAGTTATAGATTTAATTTAGTCCAAAATATCCCAGAATTTCCAAGATATAACTGAACTAGAGCCATCGCCTTCAGACAAGAGAGCTTAACTCGATTTAGTAAATCTTTCAAATTAAATAACAAATTTATACATAAAAACTAAATAAAATAATAACCTAATTATACAAAAGAAAAAACGGGTCATTCACTAGTTCGTCTACCAAACAGAAACTAGAGAAGCAGAACTGAAGAGATCTACCAAACCCAGATTCTTAACACAAGGAAGAGCACTTTTAGCTCTCAGTACAGACTCTAAAACAACTCTGAGAGATAAAGAGAGATAACAAAACAAGAGGAACCTAATTTACTACCAAAAATACCCCCATAACAAAACCATAGGAACGTAACCTAAATTAAATATAGAGGGTCTCCTATATACTTGGTAAGCGGCTCAGATTTGGTACCTCCCCTCCACAGGGCAAAAGTAAGGCATGTCATGTAGGTGGCAAAATCTCTTGCCACGTGATCAGAATCAACTCCTTTTGGATTAGATGGAAATTCTAGAGGCACCATGTGGTCAGAATCCAACCCGCTGTTGTCACCAGAACAGGCTGTCCTTTAGCTGTTTTATCGGTATTAAGCTTGTTATATCACAACTAGAGCTGTTCATGGGCTGGGCCGGGCCGGGCTCGGGCCGGGCTTTGACTCTTTATTAACAGAAAACTGTTAGGCCCGAGCCCGAGCCCGGCCTGACCAACGGGCCTACAATTTGGGCTCAAGCCCGGCCCGACCAACGGGCCTACAATTTGGGCCCAAGCCCGGTCCTGATGAAAAGCCTGAAGCCCGAGCCCGAGCCCGAAGCCCGATCTAATAAAAGAAATTCAAAATTTTCTGACATTTTCTATTTTAATTTAAATGCTTTTTCCCCTATTTAAATGAACAATGGATCTACAAGTGAATCAATGACCTCAAATCAAAAAATTTATTCAAATAGACATCACATAGGGTTTTTACTTAGGTTTAACTATAGGTCGGGCCGGATTTACTTAAGTTTAACTATAAGTCGGGTCGGGTCGGGCCGGGCTCGGGCCGGGCTATTTTAGCAAAGCCCGACCCGGCTCGAATTTTATGCGGGCCGGGCTTTTTGGCCCGAGGTTAAGCCCGCGGGCCAAAAATCCTATTCTAGCCCGTCTAGGAGTCGGGCCGGGCCGGGCCGGCCCGTCGGGCCACCCGGCCCATGAACAAGTCTAATTACAACCTATGCTATTGAAAGAATTTTTGGGAATGTACATTACCATGAGAATGGATAAATTTATAATTATATGTTAATTTATTTTTATTAAAAATTAAAGCATGGGCATGAATAGGTGAATTACCTAAAACGTGCCCAGCCCAAAAACTTTCTCAACAGCCTATGCTGTTAGGCCCCAACAGCCAAAGTTAACCCGAGGCGATAGGGATATCCACGGTTCAGTTAACTGAGTTATGGTTATTTTTTTCAAACCAAACTGTTCTTACCAGTTTTTCAATTTCTCCAAATCAAAACCAAATCGATACCACCGGTTAACTGATTGATCAGTTTCGATTTATATATATATACAGTGATTGATTCGGTTAACTGCCGATTTTTTTAGGCTAAGAGAAAACTGAATCGATCCTTTGATTTTCAAAAATACTAAAGCGATCAATTCGATTACCGCATTTTCCAAATAGGTTTTCTCCGTTTGATTCTATTATTTGGTTTTATATGGACACCCTTTGGAGGCGGTATCCATTGAATACTTTTCCATACCGTACGTAATGTAGTTCTCATAATACATCTGAATCTAATGCCAAATACTCTGACGACTAACTGGAATCTGTTGCAAAACAACTTAATTTCCACATTTCTAGATCATAACACAAGAGTAAATCACAATTCGGAATTGGTTAACGGAGGATAGCCCATTGGATGCACCCTCCAAATTGATTGAGCCATATTACATGCCATGTAGTACAAGTGTTAGCTAAAGATGTCTTACAAATTAAGCCTCCAACAATTTTCACCATCTTTTCTATCTCATATTTTGTCAATTAGGTAATTTCAAGGTTCAAAATATTGATACACCCGATATGTCGATAGGGGCATATCAGGCGAATCGATACATATTTTAGAACTCTGATACACTCACTATATTAGCATATCGGAGAAGTCCCAAAACGATATGTATCAACCAATACAGGCCGATACATGTCGATTATTTAAACCTTAAGTAATTCTTTACCCAACTCCAAAGCAGTAGTGTTTAGAAGTACACTAGTAAGCACTAAGCACTGCAATAGGACTTGAAGGCAGAACAGATCTGAATATTTATACAATTGAAAACTACTCTTTGGAATACTTGGAATCTGTAAATAGGCTTGAATAGAGAGGCCTTAATGTAGAAAATGTGTAAATGCCAACTAGGCGTTTAATTCTATCTTCTCCTTTTTTGGTTAAACTTCTTTTGTATTTTCCAAATGAATCGAATATTGTTTTTTTTTTATCTTTCCAAAATAAAAATGGAATCCTATTCTTTTATTTGTAGGCAAGTAGAATCCTGTTCTTTATACACTAGTTCTAATAGATAAGGAATATTTTGTTTTTTCACAGCTTTTGAATCAATTTTATGAAGAGCTTTTGAGTTGGGTTAGGGTTGGAAAATGCAGCCAATATAAACTCAGGTTAGAGACATGATACTGGAAAGGCTTTGACCAATCTCTGTGTGTTTGTGTGTGTGTAAATATATTATTTGAGAAGGGGGAGGTGTGATAAAGGGTGCAATTTGAGCAAACTGGATAGCATTTAAAGTCAACCCAGACCCAACCTTAATACTTGGGCCTTAGGCCCAAGCCCAATCTTCCCAACCCAAAGCCCACCCATACTGAAATTTGACACATTCAGGTTGAGCTCAAGCCTAAGCCAGATTCAAGTTGGTTAACCGAGCTCATACAGCATTTGTGAAACTAGAATACCGTTGCATCACATCAATGGTACCTTTCAAAATTCAAATATTATAAATTTTTTAAAAACAAGTAAATATTTTAAAGAATAAAATGCACTAATCTATTATTATGTTTAACATTTAATTGGTTATCACCACCCATGGCTTCAAGCACTTTGGAACAATTCGCCCACCAGAAATCCCCAAACTCTAACAGGTCATGCAACCAAATAGTTACACCTCCATCTAAGTTTTGACCAATAAGATGCAGTTAAACCATAAATAATCTTACAAGTTTAAATTAATCAATAGAAAGCAGTGAAGAATCCTCTTAGCTAGATTGAGTTTAAAAGTTGGCCGGATATTAGATTAAATAACACCAATTTGTTCAGTAAATATTTCTAAAATCAAATACCAAAATCACTCAAATATATTATTTTCAAATTCTTACATCATAATACCAAATGGACCTAAGTTGCAATTTCTGGCCATAATAATAAATTTGGATATAAATACAAAAAGGAGATCTCAAATTAATGCTTAAAACCACCGAAATATGGTTTAAATAAGCATAATCGATTCATAAACAACTCCTCAAATATGCACAAAAAATTTGTCCAAAATGAATCTAAAATAGCCAACATTTGGACTCAAATTTGCTCATTATTGGTGCATAATGATCACAAAAAACAGCTTAGAATAGCATTAAATGTGACTCAACATTTTCCCAAAATGGTTCAAAATGACATAAAAATTACCTAAAAAATATCTAAAATTGTACCCAAATTAGATTTTTAACTAGTAGGGACCCATGCGATGTACAGGCTTTGTTGAAACAATTTCAGGCAATAGAGCTAGGGGTGCAAGTCGGGTATATCCAATTCAAGCCTGACCCGATTCAATCAAAGCTTTTACACAGGTTGGGTTTTAGTTTTTGAACTTTAAGATAGGTTTGAGCAAATAAAACTTGGGCCTAAACTAAACTCAGATTGGGCTTACATTGACGCCTTAGGTTCTGGTCTGATGCAATTTAAGTTTGTCCAGCATTGTATGATATATATATATATATATATATATATATATATATATATATATATATATATATATATATATGCCCAAACCCAAGCCTAGCCCAAGCAAGGATGGCAACAAAGTGGATTCGGGGAGGGTTTTGTAAATTCTAGATTCTATCCGCTTAGCGGGTTGGGTATTTGACGGATATTGAAAATTAATATCCCAATTCAAATCCGATTAAATATTTGAATATTCTATTCGATTAAATAATTATTTTATATAATTAATAAATATTTTATTGATATAAAGTATATAAATATATAACTTAATTATTATATATAAATTATATAAAATATTTTATGTATTATATATAAGAATTAAATAATCGGTCAAATTCAGATATTTATTGAATCGAATCAGGTCATATCCGAATTCGATTCGATTATGTCAAATATCAAAATTGAAATCAGATTTTCAAATACCATTTACACCCATACTTCTAAATGTGAAGGGCACCACACTAAAGAGAGTTTTACTTGAAGGTTGCAAATAAACACCCCCTTGATGTAAGACCATGAAGACCTCATCTCCAACATAGATAAATGGTTAGACCAGATCTTAACATAGGTCCAAGATCTAACCAACTTGGTCATGGAACTTTGAGATAGGAGGACTTCTAGAAGTGCTCACCTGTTTCCCCTTTCCTCCCTATCTTACTGACCCTATTGTCGCCATGTGGATGAGTATGACAAAGGCTCAATGTGTCTTCTGCCTAGGAATCACTAGAATGAGAGCATTATCACCCCAAACATCATGTAGAAGTTGAGATAATTCTGCCTCAACACAAGGATGGTGGAATCAAATGCGAGATCACCAAGTTTGCATGCAGGTATAGTCCACTAGGAGGATGTCGTCAACTAGTTAAGCAATGTAGAGAAGTTGTTCAACTACAAGGTTGTTCCAAAAGAAAAGAAAGCTCCCCTTAAGGCCCTTAAGCTATGCGGTCAAGCCCTTCCCTCGTGGGATAATTTGTTCCAAACCTATTGCCAAATAGGTAAGTCCAAGATCTAAACCTAGGAATCCATACAAACTAATATGAAGAGAAAGTTTCTTCCTCCTGACTACCACCAAAGTTTGTTATCTAGTTAGTCTCTATGACAAGGTAACAAGACCTCTTAAGCCCATTATACCTAGAAGTGTAAAGTGGGCCGTGCTGGGCTTGCACGGCTGTGCCAGGCCTATACGGCATCGCCTGTGCAAAGTGTGGGCCGTGTTGTGCTAGTCCGCGAGCTGTCATGGGCCATGTCGTGCCTCCCCAGTGAAAAATTTGGGGGTCGGCCTGGCATATCCCATGGCTCGAGCCCGGGCTGGCCCGTGGGCCGAGCCTTGGGCCAGGTCAGGCCATGCAACGGGCCAAAGCTACTTAATTAAAAAAAAAATTGACAAAAAACTTAAAATTTTAATTTTATATGAATTTTGTGTATAAAATTTCTTATATATACAATAATTAAATAAATTAGTATAATAATATTAAAAAATATTTATTTTATTAATATATTATATACTATGTATTATTATATAATTATAATTTATATTATATTATATAACTATATATAAAAATATATAAAATATATATATATATGGGCTGGGCTACGGGCTGTGTCGTGTCGTCCCACGGACTGCAGGCAGCACAGCCCGCTCGATCATGCCATGTCGTGCTGGCCCATGGACCTAAAATCCCAGGCCCAGCACGGCCCGCATGGTTGTGCCAGGTCACGGGCAGCACGACCCAATTTACACCTCTAATTATACCCCTCACCTCACAAAACAACAAACCTACTACCCTGACCCACCAACTCAAGAAGCAACCCCAGACTTGCAAAAGCGTATCTAATTTTTTAAGTGTAATAAGGTCAGATATAGTGCCAACAATTGTAAGTTGAAACAAGTTATGTACAATGATGTAGAGCCCTAGCAAAAACCATTTAAAGCATAGGAGAATGTTGAGTTCAGATGACAACTTGGAGGGAGAAGCTCTAGTCATTTGTAGGAGTCTGTTGGCACTTGACTTTTAGCTACCAACACACTACAAGAAGAATGACTTTTAGCTACGGATAAAATCATAGTTAAATGTTAGAAAAACCGTAGCTATAGCTATAGCTACAATTTCGCTACGGATAGAAAACCATTGCATATGTTCGCTCAACTATAGCCTACAGTTACGGTTAAAATAATCCGTGGTTATAGCACATCTATAGCTACGGTAGTTGTCTGTGGCTATAGGATGGATGCAAACTGTGGTTATAGCACATCTTCAAGTTTACATGCCTCATAGGTGGCAGATTGTGCAGTGTTGTGATCAATGAAGGTAGCTACAAGAATGTTGTTTTGAAGGAAGTAGTTTAGAAGCTTTGAAGGCCTTGTTTGAGAACACTTAAAAAATGTACTTCTTTTAACAAGTGCTTCTTTTAAGACATGGGACCACATATTAAGTGGTTTTTAAGTATTTATGGGTGTTTGGTAAAAAAATGGAGAAGTACTTAAAGAAGTACTTCTTTGAAAAAGTGACTTCAAGTTGGCATTCTTTAAGAAATTCTCCAAAAAATAGGACAAACCAGTCCTTGATAAATTTTTATAATACCTAAAGTACCCCCGCACCCAAAAAGCACTATTCATCATCTTCTTCCTTCCGCCCCTCCCCTCCTTTCTTTGCCCCTTCATCTACCTCACCTCCCTGCTGACCAACTCTACCATTGGAAACCTTTCTTCTTTCTTTTCTTCTAGTCGCCAAATCTTGGCCCTTCTTTGTAAGTTCCTCTCCCGATCTCTCCCCTATTTCTCTCTCTCGCCAAATCAGAATTCTAGCGAATTGTAACTGCTCCCAGCGGCAGTTATTGGAGAAAATGTGCTGGGAAATGGGGTCTCTGTAATTTTGGAGGAGAAGCTCTGAGGCGCATCTGAAAACACTGTCTTTAGAACGTTATTTTCCCCCACTCAGTTTCATTGAGTTTGCTGTTGGGTTACAGGCAAATCTGTTTCCAGGATACAATAGAGCTTTGGGCGAGAATCTGTAACTAGCAAAGTTGAAGAATTTCCGAAGAAACCTTCTGTGAGATTGTAGTAGACCGGACTGAGAGAGAGAGAGAGTGGATTTCGAAAAAATGTGTTTTTTGAAGTCTTATTCATGCTCCTTAAAAAGTTTATGAAGAGGTATGAAGAAAGGTAGGTGCTGGTTCAGAGAAGGCACCTTGAACAATCACAATTTCAAACATTGTGATTGTTTAAAAGGTAGTTAACATTAACTTTGAATTGTGTCTCTTGATCACACCCGATCAAATGGTAATTGTTGATCTCATCAACGATGACCAACGGTCAGCATTGCACCAAAACCAAAGCCGCTCTTCGCAAGTCACACAAAGTGCGAGCAAAGTGCACATCATTGCAATGCACACACATGTGCACGCACATTGAGATAGATTCGAAGAGCACTTATCACCAAATTCACATCAGGCCATGCGATGAATGAAAGACAATCATCAAGGCCAAGGAAGGCTTGTACAATGGTTAGTCATGCCATTTGGGTTGTCTAATGCTCCGTCTACTTTTGTGAGGGTGATTACTCAACCTTTACATTTCTTTTTAGATAAATTCATTGTTGTGTATTTTTATGGTATTCTTATATGTAATAGAAGTATTGATGAACACACAAAGCATTTGTGTGAAGATTTTGATATTCTAAATAAGAAGAAATTCTTTAAAAATTTGAAGAAATGCTCATTTATGCAACCAAACTTAATCTCCTTCGTTTTTGAGCTCTCCCTTGAGAGAATCAGAGTGGACGAGTCCAAGGTTAAAGTAATCCATGAGTGGCCTACACCGAAAAACCTGCACGAGACCACGAGTTTCCATGGACTTGCTCCTTCTATACACAATTCATCTGAGACTTTGGCACCATCATGGCCATATCATAGATTGCATGAAAAGAAAACAAAAGTTTTAATAGATTGAGGTAGGGCAAGCAACATTTTATGAGATCAAAAATAAATTTGCGAGTGCCCTTGTCCTTGTACACTTTGACTTTAAAGCGTTTGTGGCTACCCAACCTGAAGAGAGGACGGAATGGAGTATGGAGTTGCCACCTAAATTTATGGAAATGGGAATTTAAGAAAATTCAAGATTTTTCAAGAAAAAACATTTTTATTTATTTTTTTGGTGATTCGATTCCCAATGAAGATGAGATTCTTAGGGTCTAAGGATCAAGGTACGGTGTGGAAGGTATTAGGTACCCCACAGGCACCCGATTAAACCGGCCTCCACTTAACCAATTTTTCAAAGATTATTTAATAATTTTGGGGTTTAGAAAACACAAATACATACAAACACACACTATTGAATTAAAATCTAGCAAACAAAGAGGAAGTTGTAAGCATTCGATCAATTAATTAAGAAATGCATTTGAACAAATGGAATGACTAAATGACAAGTATGAAATTGACTATAACATGTAAAGGATGAATTCATAATCACAAGTAGAATGCAGCGATTAAAGAATTTAATAGCCAAAAAAGGATGGAGTTGGTTATAAAATTAATGACCTAATTATTTGCAATACTAGTGAAAAATGTGACTAATGAGTGATGAATGAAGCTTACTACACATGCCAAAGAGGTATTCAAAGGTTAAATGGAAACCCAATAAGCAAGCAAAATACCATACATGGCTGAGTGCTATGGATAAGGCAGCTATGAACAACTGATATAACTCGAGAGGAAAAAAATAATTGAAAAATGGCCCTATGCAAATCATAAGAGAAATATATGCTGGAAAAGTACTGTCAAATTTTAAGCTAACGCTAAAAAAGACTAACTAAATGGAAGAAAAAACACTTAACAAAACGAAAATGAGCAAAATCAAAAGTTTCCAAATGACATGCAATTAATTAAACTTAAGATGACCTAAGGCTCAATTTGGAAGGAGTACAAATACAAATATATGTACGGTATAAATACATACAAAATAATAGAAAATACAAGATTTTGCACTCTACATAATTGCATTTATACTCCATCCAAACTGAGCTTAAGTTCTAATTCAATGCAAAGAAATCATATGAGAGCAAATCATTATATGCAAAACGAAATTGTGCTATGAAAGAGATAGGACTGATTTCACCGGACTGAAAATGAGTAAAAATAAGACCAAGAAAGAAGGAAATGAGAATATTGGTGGGGTCAGCTATTTACTAATGGAGATTGAGATCAATACCAAAAATAAAAGGTAAAAGTTCACAAAAACAATTTGAATAGTTTAAGAGAGAATGACTTCTAACCGAATGCAAAAAAAGCTACATGATTCATAGATTTTGCAGTAAATAAGAAATAGTCATGCAACTACTATTTGCAAAAAACAGTAGAAGAATTCTATGTATGATTCATCTTCGGACCACCCAAAAAAAAAATCAATCCTACTCAACTACTTAGAGTGGAATAGCAATTATTAAACACTACATGATTAAATCAAGGTTTAAAGTATCAATATTTATAGGAATGCAAAAATGAATAAGTAAATAAAATAAAGAAGGAAAATGCCATACTTTTGAAATTGTTTTCATGAGTGAACGTGACCTTACCCCTTCAATATTAGTTCAGCGTTAAACTTTCCAATGACGTCCTCAGCCTTGGTGCATAACCATTTAGAAAATGCAAAGCCTTTAACCTTCACTCTTGGACATTTTGAAACCGCAAAAGCTTAATTTATGTAGCCCAAGATGTAAGGAATGTTGCTGGATGGTGTATCGCTTTGGTTACACTGTTGTTGCTTCGACAATGCTTCAAAGCTTCTTCTTCGATGTAGGCTCGAGCTAAGGAGTTCTTTAGATGTGATGGAGGTTTCCTCGTAAGTTTATACGTGGATTAAGGAAGTTTGGAGTTGGTTGGGACATGAAGGGGGTATTCTTTAGGCTAATGGGATTAGAATTCTCTCTCTAAGCTAAATTGTGTGTTCCTTGTGTGTGAGAAAGGGGGGTATTTATAAATTTTTAAGAAGGAAATGAAGGGCTGAGATAGGAAGCCAAGGGAAATCAAAGGCTAAGGTTTAAAGAGTTTTTTTGGAAGGGAATGGGCTATCAAGACAGCTTTGTGAGAGATCATCTCAATCAACCAAGGTAATAAGAGGAAAATTTCACCAATTTATCTAGATTGAACATTCTAAGTTTAAGTAATTGCCTTGATTGATCAGAAGCTTATTCGCTAGTTAAATCTTGGATTTTAAAACAGTTCTAGAGTCTGGGAGGATGTTTTGGCTGTGGGATTTCCTAAGTTCGAAGTTGTAGTGAAGAGGACTCCAAACAGAAGGCTTAAAATGAGTCTAAATTTGAGTCTCAAAATGAAGGAATTAACGGTGTCGGAATTGGACGATTTTGGTACTGTTGGACTCGAAATTTTCAGCTCTATCCATCTACAAGGTTTAAGTTCAGATTTTATGTGTCATTGGGTGTAGGATAAAAAATGACATCAATTAAACGATCGAAATCAATTCCAGGTTCAGGTCTTGAGATGAAGGGGTAAACGGTATCAGATTTAGATGATATTGGTGTCATTGGATTTGAATTTTCGTGATCTATATACCTATAGTTTTGGGTTTCTGATTTGACAAAATGAGGTTTAAGATCAAAATGACTCCAATTGAATGGTTGAAATCGATTCCAGCTTTAGGTCTTAAGATGAAGGGATAAACGGTTTCGAATTTGGGTGATCTTGGTGTCATTGGATTTGGATTTTTTAGCTCTATGTATCTATGCTTTTGGATTTCTGATTTGACATTAAATGAGATTTGGATCAAAATGACTCCGATCAAACGATCGAATTCGATTTCGGCTTTGGGTCTTAAGATGAAGGGGTAAATTGTGTAGGATTTGGGTGATCTTAGTGTTGTTGGATTTGGATTTTTTGGGCTCTACGTACCTATGGTCTCAGATACTTGAGCTTCAAACTTTTGTAAAATTCTAAGATTGCCTCAGAATTGGCTAAAGGCTAGCTGAAGTATGCTTGAAGCTTAAAATATTATAGAAAGACTAGAGAGTACAAAAATGGGGTGTCTACAGTATTGATATTGGAGTAGTCTTGATGCAACTCAAGCAACCCTTTGCTTATTTCAGTAAAAGGCTTACATGATCATTTCTATAAAGTTTAGCATCTACTCTGACCATGATGACATCAAGTACCTAAACTCCTAGAGCCACCTCAATGCAAAACATTCTAAGTGGACCAATTACATCCAACAATTCACCCTTTCCCTACAGCATAAGGTCAAAGATACCCCTCATTGCAATGCTATAGATGAAGGTATTTCGTTTTGATTACTTTAGAGGGATGTATGTAAATGACTTTGACTTCTCTTCAATTTTTCAATCTACTTTATTGAGCATTGTAGGATCTATTAGCCTTTACCAACCTCTACCTATAGTCTCTTGCCCTTGGTCTGACATCAATATCGACTTCATCCTCAGTCTACCCAGAACCTCGTACAATGTCAACAACATCTTCGTCATGGTTAACAGGTTCTCCAAACCCTTGCCAAATGGCCATGCAATGATGTGTCTCACTTGGCCCAACTTACAATCCGAGAAGTGGTGAGTATACATGGGTCCCCGAATCCATTGTCTTTGATCCAGGCAAAAATTAATTAATTTCATAGGACATTTCTAGCAATACCTTTGGATGAGGTTGAACATAGGCTGAAGTTTAGCAGTCCTACCAAACCAAATTAATGTTAAACTAAGGTAGTCAATAGACAAGTCAAGAAACTCCTATGAGTTGATGTCAAAAAACCTCCCCAATCTTGGGACACTAAAGTACCCCTTGTCGAGCTATACTACAACAAGAGTCCCCACCACAACACACAACTCATCCCTTCCGAATGGGTCCCTTAGAGCTAACTGACCTACTAGTTCTATTGAAGACAGTTGCTAAGGTGGACAACATGCTTGTCCAACACAAGGATATCAACAACAGGGTCAATGCACAAGTTGAAGCTTTAAACACCTATTACAAGGAACAAGAAAAACAAGCATACCTAGAAGGTGGTCTTCAATGTAGGTGATTTAGTATGCTCTCCCCTGAATGCTTTCTAATAGACGGTCCAACACCCTTCAAGGTTAATTAAGCTGCCTTCACACTTTAAGGGTCTATTTGGTTCGTAATCAGAATCGGAATCAGAATTGGAATGATCAATTCCTATGGTCTGTTTGGTTCAGATAAGAATGAGAATGGGAATTAAAATCAGCAGGAATGGGATTTCATTCCCAAGAGAGGGGCAGGGAATTGAATGACTATTCCCTTAAATGGATCCGGGAACGCCATTCCAGCAGGAATGGGAATGGGATTCCGATTCCGCCCAACCAAACAATTAGAATCAGAATAGCCCATTCTGATTCCGATTCCAGATATTCCTGCAAACCAAACGGATCCTAAGAATTTTGACGTATTCAGTGTAAAACATCCCTACGCATACTTTGGTGAAAATAACACTTATAAGTGTCAAGATCAAGGTCAAGCTCTCCTAAACACAGGGAGGATGATGCAGCCCACAAGGTCATAAACTACAAGGTTCAAGATAAGACAAAGACAGGAGTGAGGTCCTAACCCTTGGCTACCATAGAACCAATCCACTAGTGAATAGGTGTTCGATTGTTGTAACCACCCCTTTGTTTGCCTATTTCATTATTTTATTTAGACACCAAATTTGCAATATCTTTTTCTCTCTTGGATAAATATAAGTCAAGCCAAGTTTGTAACACACGATTGATTTTTTAATATGTCAAATATACTTTTGTTGAAGATTTTTTGTTTCCCCTTCTTTTCCTCTCGTTGGGCTTCTTACAAAGACACAAAGGCCAAATTCCTAGCATTCCCATGTGTGTAGAGACTAAGCTAGGTCACTACCCTCTGCAAGTTGCATTACCAAGAGGATAGTGTTATCCCACTATTCTAGTCCTTTGATTATCGTAGTGTTACATTGTTGTTAGTTGTTCTCTAAGAGACGGATTGCCATTTGCACAACCTGCTTTGATTGCTTTGAGTTAAATTGGATTGGTCTAGTCAGTATGATCAAATTAGCTTGGGTTGGAAATATAGGTATAATCTTTTGCCATGGTGGTTGACCCAAGAGGAGGGGTGAATAAGATTTGCAATAAAATCTCTTCTTACACTCCAAATTTCCTTTGTCTTCAATTTTATTATTTAATGGCTATAATCTGACTAAACTAATTAATGTAATCAACCAAAATAGATTATAAGTGAAGAGCACTTGAAACAATAAATGAATGCAATTAGCTTCAATTTAGTAAAGTATAAAGACATAACAAATGTTGAGTTGTAACTATTATGGAAAGAGTTTATTGAAGTTGAAAATTTGTAGTGTGGATTTACTCAAGCCCAATTTCAAATGTTGCTCAAAGAACCAAACCTTATACTAATCATGCATATGCTTTCTTCCTTCAGCTCTTGGTCATAGATAACTTCTTTCTTGGGGGGTTATAAGTTGATCCAAGATGATTAACAGCTGCTCACATCTTTTGCCCATGCTTGTCTCTATAGAAATATGCTAGAAATGTTTTAACTCAATAGATACAACTACATACTTAACCCATTCATTAGTACTCTCAAGGAATTCGTTATAACACATAGGGCCAACACTCTTAACTAGAATTGTTCTAATATTTGGGCCGAATTAGGAAATCAAGTTTACTTTATATCTTTCCAAATTATGTTAAGAAATATTATTGGATTAGGAAAGGGTTCTTGGAATCCCATCCTAAGCAATAAAAGACACTCATCTAGAGGAGATCGAACAAGTTTAGATCACCTCCAACAAGCCGAATTCTTGGGAGCACTAAAGCTTGGACATGAGCTACCACTTAGATTTACATGGTTGTGGACATCAAAGATTAGGTATTTCTTTCATCCCAAGTTATAGGATTTGATCTTTCATCATCCAATCACCCAAATGATCCTAGAATTTCAATAAATTCAAAAGTTTTGAAATTCATCTCTCTAAATTCTAGAATTTTTGGCACATTACGATCACTTGTTGATCATCTTTCACAACTTTTCCAACATTGGGTATAGACCTTGTACAACTCCAAGTATAGCTGAAGATGACTTAGGAACTAATGAGGAGGAAGCTTTACCAGCTTTCTTTCAACCATCCCTGGCAAGACTAACTTTATCATTCTATGTTGATTTTGGATTAGAAGTCCACTCATCATCCTTCTTCTTGATTTTCATGTTTACTAGTGTTTTGTGACTCAAAATGTTCCCATCCTCGAATGGAACTTTTCTTCTCCATTCAAGTCAAACCCTAAATATTCGAATGCCCTAGTTAGAGCAATTCCAAATGGTAGGGTAAAAAAGTTAGGATGCCCACATGATATGGGAGATTGATTTGGGACCTAGTGATCAAAAAATACAATAGAAGCATCTCCATATTGGAGATATGGTCGACTCTCCTTTTTTTCTGAATAATACCCTTGGCTACTATTTGATGTAGAATTATTACTTTTGATCTATACTTTGGGACATTAACCCTGGGTCTAAAATTTTTACTTAACTCTTTCTGTTCAAATACAACCTTATCCACATCCTTATACATAAGGTCTTCTAGTACTGGTCACCTATTGGACTCATAGAAGAATGATCCAATGTTGCTCTGGTTTAGAGTGTTGGAGATGTTAGTAAGTTGAAAGTACCTACTCTAATACAAATTGTTGCCCAGGTGGCTAACCCAAGAGGTGGGTGAATTAGGTTTATGATAAAATTTCTTACACTTCTCATTTCTCTTAACTTCAATTATATTATTTAAAAACTACAATCTCACTCATGGGTTCCATGCCTTACAAGCATACTTTTTTCTTGAGAAAATAGAAGGTTCTTGGACCAGTGCGCTCAACTCTTGGAATAGTTGTAGTATGACAAAAGAGAGTCGGCTTCTTTGACTATCCAAAGCATGGCTGAAAAATAGCAATGTTCTGAAAACCGGACTGGACCGGCCAATTGAATCGTGACCCGGCCCCTTGGCCGGTCCGGACATACCCTTAAAATCGGTATGTTTAAAAACCCATTTGCCTAGGCAGTTCAACCGGAGAACCAACGAATCAGTCCCGATTTTGCATAACCGGCCAATTTTTTAACATTCTCATTTTTAGTACAAAAAAGACAAAAAAAAACTTAAAATTGGGCCAAACAACCCCTAAGGTCCAATCAAAAAATCCCAATCCCAGCCAAAAATAAACCCTCTTAAATCGATCTCTGATTCTCCCCCTTCCTCTTCAAACCTAACCAAAGTCCAACGACTCCAGCCACCACCACCAGCGCCTCACCACCGACGCCAGGTAGTCTCTCCCATCCTCTTTCAATCCTCCTCCTCCTCCTCCTCCTCCTCCTCCTCCTTCTTCTTCTTCTCTTTGGCAGTGACAGTAATGCTCTATTCACCACCCTCTCCTAGTCTTCTTCCCTCTTTCCTTTTCCTCCTCCTCCTCCCATCGCTTGAATCTGATTTCTTCTTCAGTTCGAATCTGATTTTTGCAACATTTAGTCATTTATTTTTAATATTTATGTTTTTATTCTTGAACTTGAAATTAATTACTGATAGTTTTGTTACAATAAGTTTGATTTTTTCTTCAAGCTTGGAATTTGATCTTTGCTTCAGGCTTTTAGTCCACCAAATTTGGCCAAGATACACAACTAGTTGTTCAGTCTTGCAGATTAGCCTAAGCCCTCTTGAAATCTTGAAATAGAAATTTAAACTTGAATAAATTGATTTCATATTTTGAATTTAGGTGATATTGATATTGAAATATCTGAAATTGGAACTAAATTTAGAATAGTGAGAGTGATACTAAAATAGCTGAAAATTGAAATCAACTTTAGTTTATCACGTATGCATTACAATTTTTTAATCGATATTTCTTGAAATGCCTTTGTGACAATGGTGTTTATAATTAGGATTGAGTCTTCAACTTTATTGGATTGTTGATGTATTTATTTTCATTGTGGGACATATTGTCTTAAACTTTGAAAGTTTGAAGTATTTATTTCTATTTTGGATTAATTGTCATTCATATTCAGTCATTTTTCAATTTTATTATATATATATATTATTTATTACATCAGCACGGTTTGACCTTTGATTCGACCCTAGTCAGATCTCTAACCCGTGAACCTCTACCTTTACCAAGTCGATGCCTGGTCCGGTTCTCTGAAAATTGGAAAATAGGAAAGCTCTAACTGAAATGGGCTTTTGGCCCATTAAGTATTCAGTGTTTAATTAGTTTCCAATCTGCTGCCCAGTTGGGCTTCTTTGTATGGCGTGGGACCCAAGCATTGATCTACACACCAGCCACATGGGTTCGGCCCAGCCTTTAATACAAGGCCCAGCCGAATTCACTGAAAAGCTCAATCAACCCCTTGAGTCCATCATATGGACCCCATGGGCCCAACACTTACATTAAGTGGTCCCTGGGCCAAGCCATCTTATAAAAACCCAGGGACTGTGGGCAGGTGCAAGATTAGCCCATCAGGTATTATCCTAAATGGTCTTACACTTAAACTCTCAGCCCTTAATGATCAAGCACTGCCCGACAAGAGAGGACCTCTCCCTCGGCTGCAAGGAACAGTGCCGCACCTCCCTCTCACATGGATCCCGGGAATTAAAACCATTTGCAAACATTTTGAAACCGTACATATAATATAAGTATATTAATTTTGCAAAACAAAATTCCAACGATTGAAATCAACTGCCGGCAGTTTGGTTTCCATCAGAGAGAGTGCATTCCCGATCATTACCCTTTGTCCGACAAAGTGGCTGATTCTGTCACTATAACCACCCACTCAGATGAATTCTCAAACTGCCCCAACATACCCAGGTTTTGATCCCCGCTAAGGATCTCACTGATTGGCATATCAAAGGCAGCCTGATCCAGCACCTAGTGAAGTGTCATAATCAAGTCTAGGGGTCAGGTGTAACTTTCCAGTTTTGCCCATCTATCTCCAAGGTCCAGGGCAAGACTGGAAATCTGGTCCGGTTCAAGGATTCAAGTAATCCTATACTGCATGTGCCTCGGGTCCTACCCTAATGGTTGAGACAGGCCATCCCAACACTTGGTGGCACACCAGCATCAGCCTTGGCAGGATAAATCTCCCCAAACTTATCCAACGGCTGTGAACATTTAAAACTAACATGAATCTCTATAAATGTCCAGTTTTAGGGTTTTGCACAGAATTAAACCAAACAACATGAATCAAACATGCACTTTATTTATTTCCACTAAATAACAAAAGTACATCAAATCAAATTGAAGCAAAGGGCATACATAAACTGTTTAACAGCTCCCACTTGCACTTAGGTCCAATCTGGTACAAGCCGGAGTCCCATACTTTCCACGTGTTTCTCAAACACCTTTTGTGTCAGTGGCTTAGTCAATGGGTCTGCCACATTGTCCGCTGATGCTACTTTCTGAATTAGGACGTCCCCTCTACCAACGATCTCCCGCAGTACATGGTACTTTCTCTCGATGTGCTTTGACTTCGAGTGAGCCCGAGGCTCTTTAGCCTGGGCGATCGCTCCATTGTTGTCACACAACAACGGTATGGGTGATGTGCTGGATGGAATCGCTCCTAATTCGTGTATGAACTTCTTCATCCACACGGCTTCCTTGGCAGCTTCACTTGCGGCAATGTACTCGGCCTCAGTTGTGGAGTCTGCAGTGGACCCCTGTTTGCTGCTTTTCCAGCAAACAGCACACGATCCTATCGTGAAAACATACCCAGATGTAGACTTTCTATCATCCGGATCCGACTGGAAATCGGCATCAGTATACCCTAGAACTTGTAGTGAACTACCATCGAATACTAGACAAAACTCTTTTGTCCTTCGAAGGTATTTGAGTATGTTCTTCACAGCAGTCCAATGCTCCAACCCTGGGCTTGCCTGGAATCTGCTTACCACACTCACCGCCTGAGCTATGTCCGGGCGAGTGCACAGCATGGCATACATGATGCTCCCTACGGCTGAGGCATAGGGAACGTCTCTCATGCTCTCAATCTCCTCAGAAGTCTTGGGAGACATCTTCTTGGAGAGAGTGACTCTGTGCCTGAAAGGAACGTTTCCTTTCTTGGAGTTTTCCATGCTGTATCTTTTGACAATTTTGTCAATATAAGCAGCCTGGGATAATCCATTTATCCGCTTCGGTCTATCTCTATAGAGTCGAAGACCCAGTATGTATGAAGCATCTCCAAGATCTTTCATGGAGAACTACTGTGATAGCCATACCTTGACCAAAGTCAACATTCTTACATCATTCCCAATGAGTAGGATATCGTCCACGTACAAGACCAAAAAGGTGATCTTATCCCCACTGGATTTCCTGTAAACACAGGGTTCATCCGAGTTCTGCTCAAAGTCAAACGTTTTGACTGCAGAATCAAAACGGATGTTCCAACTCCTAGAAGCCTGCTTAAGTCCATATATGGATCTATTAAGTTTACATACCATGTGTTCCTGACTAGCAGCAATGAAGCCTTGCGGCTGCTGCATGTAGATTTCTTCACTAAGATCTCCATTCAGGAACGCTGTTTTGACATCCATTTGCCAAATCCCGTAGTCATGGTACGCTGCTACAGCTAGCAGGATCCTAATGGATTTAAGCATGGCCACGGGCGAAAAGGTTTCCTCATAGTCGATGCCTTCTTTCTGAGTATACCCTTTCGCCACCAAACAAGCTTTAAAGGTCTCAATCCTGCCATCGGGGCCCTTCTTCCTCTTGTAGATCCATTTGCAACCAATTGCTTTTACCCCGGAGGGTGGATCCACTAAAGTCCAGACTCCATTGGTCTCCATCGAGTCCATCTCGGCTCTCATGGCCTCCACCCACTTCTGGGAATCTATGTCTAACATAGCTTCCGCGTAAGTCACGGGATCCTCTTCTTTAGTCAAGGCTTCTACCAGGTAACTATCCTAGTCATAACCATATCGGACTGGTGGTCTGGATGCCCGGGTGGACCTTCCAGGTTGGTCATTACCTGGAACTTGTGGGACATCTCCCACTGCTCCTGAGCTCTCCTCATCAAGAACTATTTCCTGACGATGAGTGTCCAGGATGTAATTGGATGTGAACCAAGTACGTCATGGGATCTCCCTTGTGGACAAGGGGACGTGGTTGAGCCGGCCTTAAAGGCCACGTGGCCGCCTAGTCACTTCGGCCACATCGGCACCGCCTTGCCAACTCTGCAACATACACCGACATCGTGACCATGACCGCGCTATGCTACCTTCGTAGCCTTCACCTTATCCCCTCGGCGACGTCAATTCCACATCAAGCGGATAAACACGACCGAGAACAGGAGAGGATGGGGAGAATTCGGTCGGGGATTAGGACTTATCCTGAAGACCTCGGCGGAATACTTCGTCCTAGAAGACTAATCCTGTGAGGACACGAACCTTCAGCTATAAAAGGTATCTCCCAGTCAAGGTAAGGGATCGAACACTTAACACACATACTATTACTCTGCTCGGACCAGCACTACTCTCTAACTGCTCGGCTCGACCGCCCACTACCTTCTATTGACTTGAGCGTCAGAGTACCTACCCAGGGATAACTCCTCGGGCCTCTGACTTCTTGTTCGTAGATCTCATTGTGCAGCTTCCACCTTCCCCCTCAGCTCCGCCCTGTAGGTGAGGATTATCCGATTGTGACCTCAATTCTTGCATTACCTAGGATCGTGCAGCATCAGATTGGCGTCGTCTGTGGAAAACACTCAAAAAGTCTTTTCTAAATCTCTGTTACCGTGCACTCAAAAAAGCGATCTAGATGCCAAGAAACCATTCCGAATGATCAACAGGCCGATCCCCATCTCAGGAATCTTACTGCCGCAGCCCCCCGTGCCAAGAAATTTAGCAGCCGTCAACCATAGTCGACCCCGCGTAGTTCTAAGCGATGCAAGAAAAGGTCGACAAGATCTTTGAGATGATGCAATCACTGGGGTCTGTGGCACCGCCCACTCAGATCGTCCCCCTTGTTGCCCCGCCGTGCGTCGGTCAGATAAGAGAGGAGCACACGGTCCGACCAGGAAAGACAAGACACAGCAAGAAGGTCTGCCTCCTCCACCTACTCTCGTAAATCTGACAACCGTAGTAGGACTCATCAGACTACATTGATTCCAGCCAAAGAAAGGCTCGGTAAGTAGACGCCGCCCCAGGTGGTCCTCGTCGCCGAGTCCATTTCGGTAAAAAACCGCCCAGCATGGCCCAAGAAAGAGAAGGCTATGCACGCCACGGTCCCAAAAGATAGGGATGCAGAAATTTCGGAGCTCCGACAATGCTTAACCTAGTTGGAGTGCAGCCAAGCCCAAAAGAGCGTGGCACCACCTGTAGATTAGCCCGTGCAACCAACCATCCAACCCGTCAAAGAGCCAACATTCATCCAAGAGATTGTGGATGAGATACCCCCTGTAGGATGGCGGGCACCTCAGTTCGATAAGTACGATGGGAAAACCGATCCCGATGACCATATTGATGCACTCAAGGCTCAAATGAGATTGCATGAGTCATCCAAGGGCTTGATGTGCAAAGCTCTCGTAGCCACCCCCAAGGGCCCGGCCTTGACCTGGTACTCTTCCCTTCCCCCACACTCTATATCATTGTGGGACCAATTAGAGAACCAGTTTCTGGCATAGTTTACAACGAATCAGAAACACTAGAAGACTTTGGCCAGCCTCATGCAAGTGCGGCAGAGGAAGAATGAATCTCTCAAAGACTACCTGGTGAGGTTCAACAATGAAGCACTTCAGGTCTGGAACCTGAACCAATTCTTGGTCGTCTTAGCCATTCAACACGAACTCTGCCCCTCACCATTCAACTTCTCCATCTCCAGGAATCCTCCTCAAACCATCACTGCGCTAATGAAGCACGCTTAGAAGTACATCAACGCAAAAGAAGCCCAGGCACAGCTGGGGGATGAGGAAGAGCACCCTGACAGGAAGAGAAGGGACGTCGAAGACCAGAAGATGGAAAAGGATCAAGATAATAAGTGGAAAGACCGCCAACCAAAGAGGAGGTCGTGCAAACTACCTCTGACCTTTCGGAATTTCACGCCACTAATTGCTTTGCAGTCTAAAATTCTGATGCAAATTCGAGATAGCAAGTATCTGGGGTGGCCTTAGAAAATGAAGACATAAGCAAACAAAGGAAGTTGCGATAAGTACTGTGACTTTCATCGGGACCACGGCCATGAGACCGACAACTGCCTCAACCTCAAGCACCACCTCGAAGACCTCATCAGGTGTGGCTACCTAGCGGGGTTCATTGACATAAAAGAAGACAACCCACCTAAGGTAGAACCGCACCCCAGGCCCCTTGGCCGAGCTCCCTAGCCGGAGTCATAGCAGTAATCTTAGGAGGACTGGCTTCTAGGGGAGAAAGCAACTTGGGCAGAGAGGTATGCGTGCTTGGTGGAGATAGATGATAGGGAGCAGAAGAAGAAATAGGCAGAACCAATCACGTTTACTGAAGATGACCTCAGGGGGGTCCAAACTCCACATGATGATGCTCTGGTGATAACGACAGAAATTGTGAATTTTGAAGTTCGACGCATCCTGGTGGACACTAGGAGCTCGGCTGACATCCTGTTCGAAGATGGCTTCGATCAGCTCGGCATCAGTAGAGATCGTCTAACACTGGTCAACATTCCCCTAATGGGCTTCTCCGGCGAGAAACTTATGCCCAAGAGTAGGATCGCCTTGCCCCTGCTCATTGGAAATGGCGAGATCACCTCCATGACCAAGGTAGACATCACCATTGTTTGTTGCCTCTCCTCTTATAATGCAATCCTCAGTCGTCCGACTCTGAATGCTCTACAAGCCACTGTGTCTACCTTCCACTTGGCCATGAAATTCCCAACTTCATATGGAGTAGGAGTGGCCCAAGGAGACTAGAGAGCGGCACGGCAATGTTATTTGACATCTTTCCGAGGAAAACAGCCAGCCATAGAGACCCTCACAACTAAAAGCATAGATATGCGCGACGAGTTAAAGACGTAGCACGGTCAGCCTATAGAAGACCTCACCCAGGTACTGCTCTCCATGGAAGACCCTGAGAGGACAGTCCAAGTCGGCTCCCTTTTGGATGCCCGCCTGTGCGAGGACCTCATTCAGCTTCTCAGGGAGCACACAGACGTGTTTGCATGGTCAATGGTAGATATGCCAGGGATTCACCCCGAGGTCATTACCCCCCACCTCAATGCCGACCCACGCTACCGACCAACCAGGCAGAAAAAGAGGAGCTTTGCCACGGAATAGTGGCAAATCATCAATGAGGAAGTCCAGAAGCTGCTTGATGTCGGCTTTATCAGGGAAGTAAAGTACCCAGACTGGTTGGCCAATGTAGTCATGGTGAAGAAAGCGAACGGGAAGTGGAGAATCTACATTGACTTCATGGACCTAAACAAAGCTTGCCCAAAAGATAGCTTTCCCCTGTCAAGGATAGATCAGCTCGTCGATGCAATGGCGAGGCATGAACTCCTAAGCTTTATGGATGTGTTCTCAGGATACAATCAGATCCAAATGCATCCTGACGACCAGGAGAAGACCGCTTTCATCACCACCCACGGTTTGAACTGCTATAAGGCAATGCCTTTTGGCCTCAAGAACGCCAACACAACTTATCAACGGTTGGTGAATGAGCTGGAAGGTCGAGCACCACCTAGTCGAGCTCAATGAAGCCTTTGGCACACTTAGAAAGTATCAAATGAAGCTGAATCTGACCAAGTGCGCTTTCAGGGTTGGTTCCAGCAAGTTCCTATGGTTCATGGTCACTCAGCGAGGAGTCGAAACAAATTCAGAGAAAATCCAAGCTATCTTCAACATGCAGTCACCCCGGACTCACAAAGAAATATAGCGCCTTAAAGCGCCTTACTGGGCGAGTAGCTGGCCTTAGCAAGTTCATGTCGAAACCTGCAGACCGGTGCCTTCCCTTCTTAAGGCCTTGAGAAAGGTCAAAATTTTTGAATGAACCAAAGAATGGGAGCAGTCCTTCCAAGAACTAAAGAGGTACCTAAGCTCGCCACCTCTCCTCACCAAACCGGGCCCTGGGGACAAGCTGTTGCTCTATCTCTCGGTCGGTGATGAGGTGGTCAACTCAATACTGGTTAAAGAAGAGGATCAAACATAGAAGCCGATCTACTATACGAGCAAAGTCCACAACAACACAAAAACTCGGTATTTGAACCTAGAGAAAGTAGCCTTGGCCCTAATCACCACG
This sequence comes from Nelumbo nucifera, assembly GCF_055504915.1. Classification (NCBI taxonomy): domain Eukaryota; kingdom Viridiplantae; phylum Streptophyta; class Magnoliopsida; order Proteales; family Nelumbonaceae; genus Nelumbo; species Nelumbo nucifera. The sequence continues at coordinate 69,671,230 of NC_142650.1, read as the reverse complement.
GCAAGGAAACTCAGGCCATACTTCCAAACCCACAGCGTCTGTGTGCTCACCGATCAACCCTTCAAACAAGTGTTACAAAGACCGAAAGCATCGGGACGCCTGATCAAGTGGAGTGTGGAGTTGAGTGAATTTGACATAGAGTATACTCCGTGACCTGCTATCAAGGCCCAAGCCCTCGTCGATTTCTTAGAAGAGTGCACATTCACGATACAAGACCCAGCCCCGACACTGTAGGTATGGACTCTCCATGTGGACGGTTCATCCAATAAGCAAGGCAGTGGAGCCGGCCTCATTCTCTTTGGGCCAGAAAACATGGTGCTCGAGCATGTCTTAATGTTCGAGTTTAAGGCCTCCAATAACGAAGCCCTGATTGCTGGACTCCGACTAGCCATAGACCTTGGTGTGCAACATGTAGAAGCCTTCAGCGATTCCCAGTTGGTGGTCAACCAGTTCCACGACCAGTTTGAGATGCAGACCTTGACAATGGTGAGTTACTTGAAAAAGGTACAGGAGTATGCTCAATGGCTCGATCACTTCACTATCCAGCAGATCCCTCGAGCTGAGAATGTCCGAGCAGATGCACTCTCCAAGCTGGCAAGTTCATTGCTGACCAACCTTGATGTGACAGTCCGGATTGATGTCCTTACTCAGCCGAGCATTGCTCTGATAGCGCTCCTCGTCCTTCCCGTACAGCAAGGCTCACCATGGATGGACCCCATAGCGCAGTACTTACAGGACGGCAAACTGCCTGAAGACCGTACGAAAGCAAAAAAGCTTGCATACATAGCCACCCAGTATTGCCTCATCCAGAGAAAACTCTATTGTTGGTCTCACACTCTTCCCTTCCTGAAGTGCCTCTCCCCTTCTGAGGCTAACTATGTTCTTAGGGAAATTCATGAAGGAATCTGTGGAGATCACCCTGGTGCCCGAACCCTGGCTCACAAAGCACTTCGCTAAGGATACTACTAGCCAACCATGAAGCAAGATGCCACCCAGCTTGTTAGGAAATGCGACCGATGTCAAAGGCACTCCAACCTTCATCATCATCTAGCGGTCCCCTTAAAGCCAATTACTAGCCCATGTCCCTTCGCACAATGGGGAATGGATATCCTCGATCCCTTCCCTACCACGATCAGGCAAAAAGGTTTTCTTCTGGTCACTGTGGACTACTTCACCAAGTGGGTGGAAACTAGCACACATCACCGCACACAACGCCCATAACTTCTTCTAGGAAAGTGTTGTCTACCGCTCCGGTATTCCACAGATCCTCATCACTGACAATGGCACACAGTTCACCGATCGGAAGTTTGAAGCACTTTGCACTAACTTGAAGATCAACCACCGTATTACAGCCGTCCACTGACCTTAGAGCAATGGGCAGACCGAAGTGACTAACCGAACCCTACTACACGGCCTAAAAACTAGGCTTGACCAGGCTAAGGGAAGGTGGGACGAAGATTTGCCGAGCATCCTCTAGGCGTACAGGACCACACCGCGGATTGCCACCAGGGAAATGCCTTCTAGCCTAACCTTCGGAGCTGAGGCCATGTTCCCTATTTAAATAGGCTCACCAACTCTCCAAGCAGAATTCTATGATGAAGAGCATAATAACGAAGACCTCCGGGTAGAACTTGACCTAGTAGAAGAAGCATAGGACTGAGCACACCTCAAGATGGCTGCACAGTGGTTGCCCAGTCACCTTGGCCACGTCAGCACCGCCCTGCCAGCTCTACGGCATACACCGACTCCACGACCATGACCATGCTACGCTACCTCCGTAACCCCCACCTTATCCCCTCGGCCCCGCCAACTCCACGTCATGCAGATAAGCACGACCAAGAACAGGAGAGGATGGGGACAACTCCTCTAGAGATTAGGACTTATCTCGAAGACCTCGGCGGAATACCTCATCTTGGCAGCCTCGGAAGCCTAATCCGATCAAGACGCAAACCTTTGGCTATAAAAGGTATCTCCCGCTCAAGGTAATGGATCAAACTCTTGACTCTCATATTGTTACTCTGCTCGGACCAACACGACTCTCTAACTGCTCAGCCTGACCACCCACTACCTTCTACTGACTTGAGCGTCGAAGTACTTACCCGGGGATAACTCCTTGGGCCTCTGACTTCTTCTTGTTCAGAAATTTAATTCCGTGGCTTCAACCTTCCACCTCAGCTCTGCCCTGTAGGTGAGGATTATCTGACTATGACCTTGATTCTTGCGTTACCTAGGATCGAGCAGCATCAATATATATATATATATATATATATATATATATATATATATATATATATATATATACAATACATTGGCATCTCTTTAAGAAAACTTAAACTGTTAATCTCTAAGCTGGTATCAAAGCATACAATCCACTCATTGCTCAAACCCAATCTCCCTCAGTCACCTCTGTTAGAAAACCACCACCAATGCTACAAATCCTGCCACCTTCCTCTTTGGAAATTTCTCACACTACTTTCTAGTTAAACTCAACAAGACAAACTATATCCTATGGAGAGCATAGTTCCTATCAGTCTTCGTGCCCAAAGTTTGATGGGCTATGTTGATGGAAGCTTGAAAGCCCCAACTAAATTATTCAGATGATCGGCATATGATGGATTGACTGCAGAACTGTAACTGAATATGTGATGAGCCACATGGATCTTTGGAGTTTGGTCATAAAATTCAATGTGCAACTAAGTTTTAGTTTCTTAAGTCTAGGGATTTTGTTTGATGAGGGCACTAAAACCTATGTAGTGTGAGATGTTGATATCAATGTTCTCATTAATCAGAGGTTAAGTTTATTGGTATAGTTTAGTCGAATAGTTGACATACAGATCGTACCAAAAAGAGTGATTTTGAGTTTTAACAAGTCTTAGGTTTGACTTGGTTATATTTTCATGTTTTTGGGTCTTAAAAAGGGTATAAATATGTAGGGTAAAGGAACCAAGTAAAAATTGGATACTGAAATTTAAGAATATTCTAAAGTGGTAACTAAGGGGATATGAATTAATTTAACATGTATATGAATTAAATATGAGGGCAAATGGATAAAGAGGAAATATGAGAATATACTAGAAAAAGGAGCTCTAAATACTATCAATAGGCCCCATACCCATATGGGTACCCATTAACATCATATTCATTTTAACCCATTATGGAGGAAAGAGGACTCATATTCCCTCTCATCTCTTCCCTCTTCCTCTCTCTTTCATCAACCTCAATACCACCATCTTCCTCTAAATCATTGGAGTCACACCACTATCATTGACAATATCCTAAATTGGAAACTCTAGGAGTGCTCTACCTTGATGGTAATTCCAAAAGAAATTTATAACTTAATGGCCAAACAATATCAAAGAAAGGCTCAATTCCAAACTGATAACTCTGAGGGGCTTTGACTCAATGGTAGTTCCCAAAGAAATTCACGCCCCAATGGCTCGACAATATCAAAAGAAAGGCTCAATAGGTAAGTTTGGGGGGTTCTAGCTTGATGGTAATTCTATAAAAAATTCACACCTCAGTGGCCCAATAATATCACAAGAAAGTCATAATGCCAAACTAGTAAATTTGGAGGCCTTCAACTCGATGGTAATTGCAAAAGAAATGCAAACTTCAATGGGCCAACAATATAATAAAAAAAAAAAAACAAAACTTAATCCCAAACTAGAAACTGAAGGGGGCTCTGATGTTGCACGATCTGAGCACTCCTAGCTAGCTGTGACCAGGCTTCCGGATGGAACGAACAGCACCTGAGAAGAAGGAGGAAGTGAAGGGTTCCCAGGGAGATATTCCAGTGGGAACACTCCGATGGCTAAGTTAGAACAGGAGAAGAATCTCAAAGAGAGAGTAGAGAGTAAGAGTGCTTAAAGTGCTTAAGCTTCAATACCTTTGCTTCGTGAGGGTGGTGGTCCTTTTATACCGGAGGTCGGTCACATCAGGTGTAACCGTCACTGCCCTAGCCGTTACTGTCAGGACTGAGGTGGCAGGTGCAGGCCGCCACTGCGGGCTGCTGCTGTAGGGTACGGACTCGTCAGGCGTGCTATGCTTTTCAGGGACAGCAGGCACGATGCTGCCTGGCAAGAGATGTGGGCACTGCCACCAGATCCGGCAGGTACGGATGTCAGGCGAATCTCCCCTACAGGATGCCGAACTACTTTGATCCGGTAGGTACGGATTCTGTGGGTGCGGTCCCGAGGTACTTCTCCCTCGGGACACTTAGCCAAAAAGCTGAGATGCCCCCTCCTCAAGAGAGGAGAGCTCGGGGCTCAAGGGGAGCTCAGGGTAGGAGAGGAGAGCTCGGGGCTCAAGGGGAGCTCGGGTCCCTTGGGGCTGCGGGAGCTCGGGGCGCTTAGGCCTTGCGCTTGGGGCAAGCTGAGCCTCACCTCCTAGCGAGCTGTTACTCTCGTCGAGTCGCTTGGTCAGGCTTCGTCGAGCTTGTTACGTCGGGTTGTGGCCAGGCTGTCATGCTAAGTTGTTGTTCATGCCAGGTCATGTCCACGTGTCCCCATGCTATGAGGTCGTGCCAAATCACCCTACATCAATTGCCCCCCACTCCCCGTGCTAGGGGTGCTGACCCAATGCGGGGAGCCGAGGTCTGCCCGGTGGATTTGGCTCGAGATTTAAGCCTTCTTGTCCGCCAGCTCATAGGTTGGACCAGTTCCCTGCTCGGTTTTTCCAGGCGCAACTCGGCTCGCATACAGTCTACGTGCGGATGTCACGTGATTTATAGATTCCGCGGACGCCAAAAAATGCGCTAAACTGATTTCGTCTCGAAGGTCATGCAACCGGTTTTCATGAGGGCCGTCAGATTGCTTTGATCTCAACCGTTGATGCCCGTAGATAGTGGCTATAAATAGTAGGGGTCCTGGTCATTTTCCTTTGCCACAAATCTTCAACTGTAGTCTTGAGCTCGCGTCCAAAGCCTCCAGCTCGGGTTAGTTCCTTTCCAGTCTGGTCTTATTTCTCTTTGGTGAGTCACCCTAGCTCTTCCTTAGTTTCAATTATGTCTTCCTTTGATAGCCTTTTGAACGAGCCTGAGGTGGGTACCTCGGCTCAAGGTAATCCTCCCAAGGCACAGGAGGCCTCGTGTCACTAGGCATCCACCTCTCATCGAGTTCGGATGCCAGATAGGTTCAGACCCTCCACCATGACCTTGGAGAGGCTCCATGAGCTCATTCGGCAATATAACTTGCCAAGGGAGTATACCTATAGTTTATCTGCGAGGAACTTCCCATGGGAGCATGGCCCTGACGAGGTCGTGATATTCTGAGAGCAGCTCATAGTTGGGTTGCGTCTTCCCTTCCATCCACTCTTAGTGGAGGTCTTGAAACACTTCAATGTTACGATAGACCAGCTTCACTCGAACTCGGTCCGTAACGTGGTCGGGACCATCTCTCTTTGTTATGAGTATGTCATGCCCCATGACTTGGACATACTCTACTCCATCTTGACCATCAAGAAGAGTGCTTCATGTGTTCTCCCCGAGCACAGGAGAGCTTACTACTTGTCCCCCTGCCCGGGCTTTAAGCTAAGGCACAAGCTTCCAAGCAAGATCCCGGCCTGGAAGCAGGACTACTTCATAGTCTGAAATCCCGCGGGGTGGCCCTTCCCTACTCACTATAGGGCCACTATCCAAGACCCTGGCGTCATACTCGACAAGAAGACCAGGGAGGCATTCCAATTGTGGGCTGAGGTCGGCTGTGATTTCAGAGATTATATCAAAGGGGGTATGCTCTTCCAGGCCAGCTTGAGCCCGGGTAGGTAGGTAGTACCTTAGTTGTTTGGCCTACTCTTCTTTTCCTTCTTTTACTCATACTAACGCCGAACTCTTTTGCAGGTCCTATGGAGGTAGACAAACTTAAGGGAGACCGGCTCTTTAAGCATATGAAGGGGAGGAAGAAGCGGGTTGCCAAGAGAGCTCGTATCGAGTCGCCGCCTGCCCCCACTCCCGAGCCCCAGCTTCCACAGGCTCCAATCTCTGAGCCTGAGCTCCTTGGGGCTCCTCCGATCATCGACTTGGAGGAGTCCCTACCACTTAGCGAGCCTGGGGCTTCAGCTGAGGCCGTAGTGAGGTCGGAAGTCGAGGCCAAGGTTTCCACCGGGGCTGCTAATGGTGCAGCCGAAGTCTCCATTGAGCCCATTGACACAACCGAGATGGCTGTCTCCAGCTCGGGGAGCCCAAATGGGGGCGAAAGCATCTTGCTCCCCCAATAAGGTCTTCAGAAGAGCATGGGGGCCACTTACTCCGAGGAGATTTCCGTTTGGGCTGACATGCTCAACCCTTCTCAGCTCGGAGCCCAGGCTGCCACCCACACTATGGTGGTAAGTTTTCTTCTCTTTCTTTTCTTTTTTGTATCTGTGCTTCTCCGGTACTAACTAGCTCCTTTGTCAGGCGAACTCCGTCGCGCACGCCCTTACTCTTCAGACCGAGAGGGACCTGAAGCGGGCTTTAACTACCGAGGAGTCTTCCCGCGCTGCCCACACCGAACTGAGGATGGCTCGTGAGCAGATCCACTGGTTGGAGAGCGGTGCCATGGCCCAGAGGGGTGTCATCACGGCACTGATGGAGGAGAAGGATGGGCTAGCTCGTGAGAACAACGAGCTGAGGGGAAAAATGGAGGCCCTTAGAGCAGAGCTGATACGCGAGAAGGGCGTGCTGAAGGGCGAGCTGGACGCCCTTAAAGCAGAGGCGAAGGCCTTAAGGAAAAGGAGAAGGTTCTTCTACACGAGGTGGAGTACCTCAAGGCGGACATCGCAGAGAAGACCGAGATCTTTACCCGGGCGATAGAGGAGACGAAGGTCAAGGCCGTCTCTGAGTATATTCAGTCCGATAAGTTTGACATCGTTCTGAGGAAGGCCTACCGCAAGGGGTACAAGCTCAGTAGGTGGTTGATAAGGCATACGTACCCTGAGCTCGACACAAGTGCCATCACCACCTCGCGAATCACGGGCGAGATAGCTCGTCAAGCCGCGGAGGATACGAACTCAGAGGAGGAGGGTGGTGATGAAGAAGCTGATACCCCTGACCAGCTCGAAGCTCCTGGGGGTGGAGAGCCCCCCAAGTAATTTCCCTTGTATTCCGAGCCTGCGAGCTCAGTCCTTGTATTTTGTTTTTTCTTTTTGTTGAGCTCGTTGTATAAAATTTTACATGTTAAATGAAATTGACCTTTTTCTAAGTGATCTTTCTTTTCTAAGTATTGCCTTATCCGAGCTTGTCATGGTTGTGTGCAGAGTGGTTTGTCGTAGTAGGGCATAGTAGGGTGCATGCTCGAATTGCCTTGTGGCATACACCGAGGTGATTGACATAGTAAGGCATAGTAAGGCGTGTGCCTGAACTGCCTCATGGCGTACCCCGAGGTGATTGACATAGTAAGGCATAGTAAGGCGTGTGCCTGAACTGCCTCATGGCGTACACCGAGGTGGGCTTAGCTCCGTAGGGTTTGCTCGCACCCTTGACGCGATGTTCTATGGTGCCGAGCTCCTTGGTCAGCTCGGTGTTTTGGCCCCTTAGAGCTCATTTGCGTCATAGGGGTGGCTAAGTTATCATGCTGGAGTCCATTAGTTCGGTCCTTTTGGCCCTTTTGCCCTGAGAGTGACCCGTGGTCTACTCCGTTACTCATAGGTAATACTGTCTTAGGTTGACGATATTCTACGCCCGAGGTACTTGTTTCCCTTCTAGGGTTTTGAGCTCGTATGTTCCTTCCCCGAGTTTTCGCTTTACTCGGTAGGGTCCTTCCCAGTTTGGACCGAGCTTGCCAACACCGGGCTCAGGCACCATAACCTTACGGAGAACCAGGTCGCCAACACGAAGAGTCCGCTTTTTGACCCTGGTGTTATAGTACCGAGCTACCCTTTGCTGGTAGGCCGCGGTCCTGATGTATGCGAGGTCCCGTACTTCGTCAAGTAGGTCGAGGTTGGTATGTAGCTCGTATTCATTTGCCCTGTCATCATATGCTTCTAATCTTAGTGAAAGAACTTCAATCTCGGCTGGAATAATCGCTTCGGTGCCGTATGTGAGGTTAAAAGGGGTTTCTCCTGTGGCAGTCTTTTCCGTGGTACAGTAGGCCCACAACACACTGGGCAGCTCGTCCGTCCACAGTCCCTTAGCTCGGTCCAGACGCGCTTTTAGCCCTCGAAGGATTGCCCTATTTGTGACTTTCGTTTATCCATTTGCCTGAGGGTGCGCCACTGAGGTGAAGTTCTGCTGAATCCCCATGTCTCGGCCCCAGTTTTGGAATTTGATGTCATCGAACTGCTTACCATTGTCGGAGATCAGTACCCAAGGTAATCTGAAATGACACACTATGTTCTTCCAAAAGAAGTTCTGCACATTCCGGGTCGTGATTGTTGCGAGAGGTTAAGCTTCGACCCACTTTGTGAAATAGTCAACTGCCACCACTAGGAACCTCCTTTGTCCTGTTGCTGGTGGGAATGGCCTGAGTAGGTCAATCCCCCACTGCGCAAATGGCCATGGGCTAGTGAGGTATTTTAGGTCAGCAACAGGTCGATGGTGGATGTTGGCGTGCTCCTGACACTTGTCGCATTTTTTTACGAGCTCGGTCGCATCTACCTTCACCGTTGGCTAGTAATACCCCTGTCGTAGTGCTTTCTGAGCGAGGGCCCTGCCCCCCAAGTGTCTACCGCATATGCCTTCAAGAGTATTGCGGAGGACGAGCTTGGCTTCAGAGGGTTGCAGGCAGCGCAGGTAGGGGAGGGTGTAGGATCTTCGGTACAGCCGTCCGTCAATCATGACATATTTGGCTGCCTAACACTCTACCCTCCTGGCGGCGTTACGATCGCGGGGAGGGTCTCATGTAGAAGGAAGCTCGTGAGCGGATAAATCCAGCTCGGCTCTACTTGAACGACGGGAGTGGCCTCCTCTGCCCCCCTGACAATGCTAGGCTGAGGCAAGTTCTCTATATACACGGTTCTCATGGTGTTATCGCCAGTGCTGGCTAGACGGGATAGGGCATTGGCCTCGGCATTTTCTGATATCGAGATTTGCTGGATGAAGTATGACTAGAAGTTGAGCAGAGCCCCTCTTGCTTTGGCTAAGTATGCTACCATGGTTGGCTCGCGGGCTTCGTATTCACCCATAACCTAATTTACCACGAGCTGGGAATCGCTGCAGACGACGATGTGCTTGGCTTTCACTTCCTTTGCCAGATCTAGCCCGGCTAGCAACGCCTCGTACTCTGCTTCGTTGTTGGATGCCGCAAACTCAAAGCGTAATGCATACTCCAGTTTCACACCGCTTGGCCCGTACAGAACAATCCCAGCTCTGCTGCCCTACCGGTTTGATGAGCCATCTACGTGAAGGATCCAGGGTTCTTCATCCCAGTTCGGGCTTGGCCTAACTAAGAGAGATGCCACACTGGTTTCTACTTAACAGGGCTCGAGTTCAACCGGCCTGGGAGCCCCGGGCTCACCCACGTTGGGGGCCTCATGTTCCACCGGCCTAGAGACTTCGGAACTGAAGGTACACTCTGCGATGAAATCTACTAAGGCTTGGGCCTTGATTGCAGTTTGTGGCTTATACTGGAGTTCGTATTCGCTGAGCTCGATGGCCCACTTCGTTAGCCTTCCTAAGACCTCGGGCTTGAGCAAGACTTGCCTCAAAGGTTTATTGGTAAGGACAACGATGGTGTGAGCTTGGAAGTATGGGCAGAGCTTTCGGGCTGCCACAACCAGTGCATAAGCTAACTTCTCTATCTCGGGGTACCTCGTCTCTACTTCCTGCAATATTTTACTAACATAGTAGACGGGTCGTTGGACCCGATCTACTTCTCTTATCAGTACCGAGTTGACCACCTCGTCACTCGCCGAGAGGTATAGCTTTAAAACATCACCCTCTTCGGGTCGGGTTAAGACTGGGACGTTGTCTAGGTGCCTTTTGAGCTCGTCGAACGTGAGCTGGCACTCTTCAGTTCATTCAAAACCTTTGTTTTTTATGGCCTTAAAGAAGGGCAAACAGCGATCTGCTGACTTGGACATGAAGCGGCTCACGGCGGCTAGCCGGCCGTTCAACTTTTGAACCTCCTTTAATTTTTGGGGTGGTCTCATCTCTAGGATGGCTTTGATTTTGTCCGGGTTGGCCTCAATGCCTCTCCAGTTAACGATGTACCCTAGGATATTTCCCGAGGTGACACCGAAGATGCACTTGTTTGGATTTAGCTTCATATTAAATCTACGCAAATTTTCAAAAATTGAATGTAAATCTTGCACTAATTCATGTGAAAATTGGGTTTTGACGACCATGTCGTCTACATAACACTCTACTTTTTTGCCAACTAGTGGCTCAAACAGCTTGTTTACATGTCTTTGAAAAGTGGCCCCAGTGTTTTTCAGCCCGAAGGGCATGACCTTGTAACAATACAGGCCAAACTCAGTTATGATGGCAGTTTTCTCTTCATCAGTTGGGTCCATCTTGATTTGATTGTAGCTCGAATAGGCGTCTAGAAAGCTCAGCAACTCATGTCCCGAGGTTGCGTCCACTAGATGGTCGATCCTGGGAAGTGGGAAGCAGTCATTTGGACAAGCTCGGTTTAGGTTGGTGTAGTCGACGCACATGCGCCACTTACCGTTAGCCTTTTTCACCAAAATGGAGTTGGCCACCCAGCTCGGGTAATGGACTTCCCTAATAAAATCGGCTGCAAGGAGTTTCCCGACCTCCTCGTCGACTGCCCTCCATCGCTTCGGGGCTAAGTTGCGTTTCTTCTATCTAATGGGCCTAACTACAGGATCAGTGTTGAGTCTATGAGTTATTATGTTGGGGTCTATGCCAATCATTTCTGCTGCTGATCATGCAAAAACATCTAAATTTTCAAGTAAGAAGCTTACCAGTTGAGACCGCAGGGGCTCCTTAACAGAAGCGTCGATCTGAAGTACCCGAGCTGGGTCTTCTGTCGAAGTAGGGATGGGGATGGTCTCCTCGGTAGGTGCGGCTCGCTCCGCGAACTGCTCCGCAGGTCATTCTAGCTCGAGGTCGTCAGCTACCTTGGCCTTTCATTTGAGGGCGACTACGTAGCACTTGCGGGACTCGAGCTGATCACCTCGTGTCACTCCGACTCCAAAATCTGTAGGGAACTTCATTACCAGGTGGTAGGTGGAAACTACCGCGCGTAGGGCGTGGGTGATGGGCCGTCCTACTATTGCGTTGTATGGGGAGGGGGTCGCGACCACCAGGAACTCGTGAGTGAGCCTCACTACACTGGGCTAGGTACCGACCTCTACCGGTACAGTGACTCTCCCTAAAGGCCTATCCTCCTCATCGCTGAATCCTACCAGTGGAGTGCTTGCGGGCTTCAGGTCGCTTTCCGGGAGCTGAAGATGGTCGAAGGCTGCCTTGAAGAGGATGTCTGCCGAGCTGCCTGAGTCGACTAGGACACGCTTGACCATGAAGTCGTTGATCTTGATCTTTATGACGAGCACGTCATCATGGGGATAATGGACCCCTTGCGCATTGTCTTCGGTGAAGAAGATCGGTTCCTCCATCCTTGGCCGTTTGGGGGGGTTAAGCTCTTCTCTGGCAGCCTCGCGGGTTGATGACCGAGCTGCTGCCGAAGTGCAACCCGCGACAACCGATCCTCTGGCGATTACATGGATGGTTCCCCTGACTGGTCTCTCGTCAGGAGGCTGCTTCTGCAGCTGCTCCGCCTGTCTGCTGGACTTGGGAGTTTCTTTACTCTGTTCCCCTTGCCGACCTGCTTTATTGTTATTGCCATGATGTACAAAATTTCTCAAATATCCACGACAGATGAGCTCTTCTATCTCATCGCGGAGGTTATTACAATTTTCGAAGCTATGACCATGATCTCTATGGAAACTACAGTACAAGTTCTTGTTCCTAACATTAGGGTCAGCCCTGAGCCGAGGTGGCCACTTTACATACGGGGCGTCCTTGATTGCCATGAGGATCTTGGCTCGCTTCATGTTGAGGGGTGTAAACACCCTTTCTGCTGCTGGAGCTCGGAAAGGCTGAATCGGGTTTGCCCCCCGAGCTTGATCCTTCTTCTTCTTGTAGTCGTTAGGAGCCGGGGGTTCCGATTCCCTTCTTCTTTTTTCGGGGGCGTGCTCGCCCTTCTGGTTGATCTCCTCCTCTGTCCCTATGAACCGATCTGCCAGTTCGAGAAACTCGGTCACGGTCTTGGGTTGGTTGACGACCACATGCCATCTAAACTCCTTGTGGGTGATGCCCCACTTGGCCGCAGTGAGCCGAACTGCAGGGTCTAGGTCGGGTATCTGCAGGCAAGCGTCATTAAACCGTTTGATATAGTTCCGGATGGACTCCCCATCTCTCTAGACTACGCTGAGGAGGCTTTCTTGGGTCCTCAGGCATCTCTTGCTATTGATGAAGTGGGAGATGAAAACCTTCATGAACTGCGCCCAGCTCCTTAGCGAGCCTGGTGAGAGGTTTCGGTACCAAGTGTGGGCCACTCCTTTGAACGTGGTAGAGAAGGCCACGCACATGCAAGATTCACTCGCCCTAGCCAGATGCATCTGGGACTGGAAGGCGTCGACGTGGTTGTTAGGGTCGAAGGACCCATCATATTTGTCCAACGGGGGGAGCTTGAAGTCCTTGGACATGGGGACCGCGAGGAGCTCCGGGGACAGAGGAGAGGGGACCGAGAGGAGTGGTGCAGCTCTTACCTCTCTCGAGCTTATTTCTATTTTGCCCTTGAGCTCAGGTAGGTTGTGGACGGTGGTAGTTTGGCGAGACCGGTGACGTCTTCGCTGCTTCTTGGTCGGCTTGGCGTTGGTGTTGTTGGCTTCTGTATTGCTGAGCTCGACGGGCCCAGGGGGAGGCAGGGATGGTTGCCGGTAGCTACGGACAGAAGGACCTTGTTCTAGGTCGCCGGCTAGCACCTCGAACCTGTTCTCCACAAGCAGAGGCTTGAACTGCGAGTGTTGGGGTGATGCCGGCCTAACTGGCTGGGAAGCCCTCGACCTGACCGCGGCCAGTACGGCGGGGGTAGGGAGCCTCCCCTTTCTTCCGTGAGACGATGCTGAAGTCTCTCCTCGGCGAGAAGGGAGTTCACTGTGGCACTAAGGCTTAGTTGGCTGCACTGCTGGATGTCATGGGGGAGTGAAGGGAACTGTTGTTGATATTGGTACTAAGACATTTGGTGCAGCACTTGCTGCTAGTGGGACTGGAGTTGCTGGAACTGTTGCATCTGAGCCTACATGGCTCGCATGCACTCCATCAGATCCTCGAGCTGACCTTGGCTGGCCACCAGAGAGAGGATGGTGGGTTCAGCGAAGGTTGTTCCGACTGTGGAGGGCAGTGGAACAGTCATGGGTACCACCGGAGGGAGGATGGTTAGACTAGGGACCCCATCCATAGTGAACTGGCAGATGCAGATAGAGGGTAACTGGAGTTGTTCCTCAGGGGTGTTTCGGTGTTCGGTGTTGCTGGAGGAAGCCATAGGTGTTGATGATACTGAATAGTTCTTTGAAGAGAGTTGTACAGAAGTTACAGGAAGGCCTTTTGAAGCGTTCCCACAAACGGCGCCAAATGATGCTGCACGATCTGAGCACTCCTAGCTAGCTGTGACCTGGCTTCCGACTGGAACGAACGACACCTGAGAGGAAGGAGGAAGTGAAGGGTTCCCTGGAAGATATCCCAGTGGGAACACTCTGATGGCTAAGTTAGAACTAGAGAAGAATCTCAAAGAGAGAGTAGAGAGTAAGAGTGCTGAAAGTGCTTAAGCTTCAATACCTTTGCTTAGGGTGGTGGTCCTTTTATACCGGAGGTCGGTCACATCAGGTGTAACCGTCACTGCCCTAGCCGTTACTGCCAGGACTGAGGTGGCAGGTGCAGGCCGCCATTGCGGGCTGCTGCTGCAGGATACGTACTCGTCAGGCGTGCTATGCTTTTTAGGGACAGCAGGCACGACGCCGCCTGGAAAGAGATGTGGGCACTGCCACCAGATCCGACAGGTACGGATGTCAGGCAGATCTCCCCTACAGGCTGCCGAACTACTTTGATCCGGCAGGTACGGATTCTGCAGGTGCGGTCCCGAGGTACTTCTCCCTTAGGACACTTAGACAAAAAGCTGAGATGCCCCCTCCTCAAGAGAGGAGAGCTTGGGGCTCCCTAGGAGAGGAAAGCTCGAGGGTCAAGGGGAGCTCGAGCTCCTTTGCGGGGAGCTCGGGTCCCATGGGGCTACGGGAGCTCGGGGCGCTTAGGCCTTGTGCTTGGGGCAAGCTGAGCCTCGCCTCCTAGTGAGCTGTTACTCCCGCCGAGTCGCTTGGTCGGGCTTCGTCGAGCTTGTTACGCCGGGTTGTGGCCAGACTGTCATGCTGAGTTGTTGTTCATGCCAGGTCATGTCCACGTGTCCCCATGCTATGAGGTCGTGCCAAATCACCCTACATCAGGCTCTAACTCGATGGTAATTCTAGAATTTATTACAAACAAACTCCGTGCCTCAAAAGCTCAATGTTATTTCAAAAGGCTCCAAGCCTTTATACTACTAAAGGCCCTATGCCTTAAAGCTCAATGGTTATACATACAGTAAAGCCTTGGTCTCCCCTAGCATCTCTCAAGCCTAGGTCTCCCCAACACTTATTAATGCCCTGACCTCTCTAGACACTCCCAACAAGTGACGGGATCTACTCCTCATAAATGGGCGTCTCACAGGCACATCCACCATGCATTGGGAACATCTCCCGTGAATAATAACTAATAAGTATAGGAGATGTTCCCAATGCATGATAGGATGTGTGTGTGAGGTGCCTACGAGGCACAAGGTGTGAGGAGCTGATCCAGTCTCTCCCAACAAAGCCTTGGTTTGCCTAGGTGTCAATAACATCATATTCTATACATTTATACTCATATATAATATATTTAAATGTTTTACACATAATGTGTTTACCCAACTTATATGATATACTCACATGACATATTGACATGCACATGCTTACATAATATGCTATGCCTAGTATTTCTGCTCTTTAGTTGTAATCCTATGCTTACACTTATATCTACAAATTCATATATCTCGTGCTGACAGTTACATAGCTAGCCCATGATCACAACTTATGTTTTTGTATATGTGGCTACCCGACCCAGAGGGTGCGAAATGGATGGAGTATGGAGTCGTCACCTAAATTATTCTGAATTAAGAATTTAGGGAAATTCGAAACTTTTCAAGAAAAATATTTTGTTTTCTTGGTGATTTGTTGCCCAATAGGGATGAGATTCTTAGGGTTCGGGGACCAAGGTATACTGTGGGAAGGTGTTAGGCACCCCACACTTGCCTAGTTAAACCGCTCTCTAATTCACCAATGTTCCAAAGAATATTTAATCTTTTTCAGGCTTAGAAAAGAAACACACACTAAACTAAGCAATTAAAATATAAAAAGAAAAGAGGAAGTTCTAAGCATTCAATCAGTTAACTAAGAGATGCATTTGAACAATTAAAATGATAATGATGGAGTGGGTTAACAAATTAACAAATTAATTATTTGCAAAAAGAACTAAAAATTGTGACTAATAAGTGACTAATGGATGAAACCTATTACATGCCATTGAGATATGAAAAGTTAAACGGAGAAGTATGGATAGGCCCAATGCAGATTTCTGATTTCCACTACCAAATTATAAATATTCAAAAGGTCAAAAACCCACATTCTATGCACCCATACCCGCCCGTGAATTGACATCAATTCCAAGCTGGCACCTATCCAAAATGTACTTTGAGCCTACAAATTCTGACCCTTGACTGAACCGTCATTCTCCCAAAATTAAATGCAAAATCTATAAGCTAGCAAAATACTATACATGACTGATAGTAATAGGACTAAAGCAACTACGTGCATTCTATATGACTCAAGACAAATTAATTGACTAATGACCATATTTAAATTAAGAAGGTATTGATAAGTTTTATGTTAATTAAATGGAAGATGTGAGTTGATTAAACTATGATGAGAAAGCAAATGGTGCAAAATCTAAAGTTTCTAAATGACATCTGACTAATTAAACTCAAGATGCACATGACCTAATTTTATTCTAATGCATGTAAATTAAATGAGAGCAAATCATCATATGCAAAATGAAATTGTGCTATGAAACAGATTGGACTGATTTCACTGGGTTGAGAAGTGGAAAAAAAATGAAGAAAGAAATGAGAATATGGTGGGGCCAATTATTTACTAGTGGAGATTGAAATCAAAACAAACAAAGAAAAAAGAAAAGAAATCAATAGTCATGAAGACAATCTAAGGGCCCATTTGGTTTGCAGGAATAGGGGTCTGGAATCAGAATCGGAATGGACTATTCTGATTTTAATTGTTTCGTTGGATAGAACCGAAATCCCATTCCCATTCCTGTTGGAATGGCATTCCCCCATTTGAGGGAGTGGCCATTCCCTGCCCCTCCTTTGGGAATGAAATCCCATTCCTGCTGATTTTAATTCGTATTCCCATTCCTGTCTAAACCGAAGAGATTATGAGAATGGACCATTTCGATTCCAATTACAAACCAAACAGATGAAAACAAAGCACGATTCATGTAATTCTAACAATGATTTTTTTTTTCTTTTCAAATGTAAAGGAAGACATGTCCAAAATCAACCTATATGCAGTTGTTTACTATAAAATATATTTGTGTTATACCACCCAACTAATTTAATTAAAACCACACAAAATTAGATTTAAAAAAAAAAAACTAATCAAAAGGAAAAGGAGAAGAGAGAATTAGAGTAACTAACTAATCAATGTCCGTCTTCAGGCATTTGATGATTCACCCTACTAGAAAACTTACAAAAAAAAAAATTCTAAGAGAACATGAATAATGAAGTCAACAATTGAAATGATTATCATGTAATTAGAAAACATAGAGAGAACATATGCATGAGCAGGTAAAAACAACATTCTACCCACACATAGTACAACCCAGATAAACAAGAAATCACTAGAGAACATCAACGGGAGATGACAAGGGAAATAATGACAATAGCATACCTCTTAAGGTTGCGTTTGGTTGTACTACAAATAAATTTGTGCTAATACAAATTCATGGCAATGCAAATGATTTGAGTGTAAATTTTGACCTATTTTTGTTTCAAATTTTATCTTATTTTATTTGATTACAGTACAAATAAGGTAAATTAAGAATTTGCATTTTTTACATTTGCACTCCTATGCATTTGTACCAGTGAAAATAAATTTGCACGGCAATCAAATACAGCCTAAATGACTCGTAACAAGCAAAAATTGTCTCTCTTTTACCATTACACAGCAACCTTCAAGCTTTTACTCATATACCTCATTCGTGATTGCAACACTTATCATCGACTCCTTTAGGATCCACTATCTCATCAAGATGAATTTCTGGGCATTTCAGAAAACAAATGGCGGTGGTTATGTAGCCAAATGTGGGAGAAAACAATGCTGAATTGTGTTCATTTCTGCTATAACTGTTTGAGTGCAAACATGCTTTTCGCTTAGCTCTGCGGTTTCCAGTGATGTTTCTTGTGCTTCTAGGACGTGTGGAGGTTGAACAGAAGAGTCGTCTTAAAGTGTAGAATGTGGATGGGAGAGAGGGAGCTTAAGGACATAGCTAATGGCTGTATGAGTGTCTTTGCATGGGTTTCCCCTATGATAGAATGTGTGTAGTTCTCTCCCTAGGCTAGAATGTGCCACTATGAGTTCTCTCTCTAAGTTAGATTGTGTATTTTTGTGTGAGGAATAGGGGTATTTATAAATTTTTGAGGAGGATTCTAGAAGAGAATAGAGGGCTGAGATTGGTAGACTAGGGAGATCGATCAATGACTGAGGTTAAAGAGTTTTTGGAGGGACATTGATTGAGGGAATAGGCCGTCAAGACAACTTTGGGAGAGATCCACTCAATTAATTAAGACCATAAGAGGAAAATTTCACCAATTTACTTAAATTGGACATTCCAAGTTTAGGTGATTGGCTTGATTGATTAGAGGCTCATTAGTTGGTTAAATTTTAAATTTTTAAGATGGTTCTAGAGGTTGGGAAAAAAATCAGGTCATGGGATGCCCTAAGTTCGAAGTTGTAGTGAAGAAGATTTCAAATGGAAGGCCCAGATCGCGTCTAGTTTCGGGATTGAAGACCGAGTGATTCACAGTGTCAGAATTGGATTATCTTGGTACCGCTGAACTCATAATTTCAATTTTATCCATCTATAAGGTTGGATTTCAGCTTTCACGTGGCATAGGGTTCAAGATAAAAAATGATCCTGATTCGACGATTTGAATTGGTTCCAACTTCAAGTCTTGAGATGAAGGGGTAAACAATGTTGGATCTGGGTGATTTGATTGGATGACCATAATTGGTTTTAGCTTCGGGTCTTAAGATGAAGGGTTAAATGGTGTCGGATTTGGGTAATCTTGGTGTCGTCGGGTTTGGAATTTTGGGTTCTACGTACTTATGGTCTCTGATTTTATGATTTGATGTGAAATGAGGTTCAAAATAAAAAATGACTCCAATCAGATGATCAAAATTGGTTCCAACTTTGGGTCTTAAGATGAAGGGGTAAACTGTATTGGATTTGGGTGATCTTGGTGTCATTGGATTTAAAATTTTAGGCTCTACATACCTATGTCCTCAGATCCTTGAGGTCCAAACATTTTTAAAAATTCAATTATACCCATGAATTGGATGAGAGGTAGATGAAGCATGCTTGAAGCTCGAAGTGCTGTAAAAAAACTAAAAAGAGAAAAATGGGGTGTCTATGCACATGATTTATACAACTCATAACCAATAGTTCATGTGTCCTCATAGTTGAAGCTCCTAAACACATATGGATGTTTAATACTTATAATAGGCAGTTCAAACTTATAAGCTTATAAATGCATATACTTATGATTCATGCATTTAAGCCTGAACCTAAAAAATTACAAACCTACATACTTATGATTTATATACTTATACATTGATCATGAGCTCATATTTTACATACTCACTACAATAAATGGAACCATGTAGTCATGTCATAAAAATGCAAAATGACAACTCACATGCTTGTCCCCACCTTGCATTAAGAACTAGCCTTGTGGCTACATACTGATATCTTCTCATTTTGTTTGCAAAAATATCTTTAGAATTTTGTGGGTTGATCTTTCTAAAAATTCCTTACACATTTAAGGGCTAATCTTTCTAAAACATTTTTAGAATTTTGAGGGTTAATCTTTCAAAATTTCTTTAGAGCCAAATTGTTTTAGAATTTTGGGGAGTAATATTGTAACAAAAATTCTTCAACGAAATATTTGATTTTAAACATATTGTTCTATAACTTCACTCTTAGGCCCCGTTTGTTTTTTGGTAAGTTACTTACCCAGGTAAATGCACTTATTTAGGTAGGTCTTTCCTAGGAAACACTTACCCGAGTAAGTATTTCTCATGTAAATAAGGCAATGGCCATTTTAGCCATAAAAGTCCATTATTAAAAGGGGCATTTTCCCCATTCAAGTGTTGGCAACTTTCCCCTAGATCGAAAAGCTATTTACCCACCTATGAGATGGGGTAAGTGATACCTAGGAAAATAAACTTTCCCTGATCTCCACATAAATCTAAAAAAAGAACATGAGACTCTTGGTCAATGGGAACCAACCTTCCCCCTCTCTCAAAATCCAAAAAAGGAATACACCCTCAAAATTGGGGCTTATACCTAAATACAATAGTTAAAACACATAACCCAATTTTTGTTTAACAATGGCCTTCACCCATTTTTAAAGAATGGGCTAATATGAGTTGGTGGATTTATATAATAACATTAACCTGTCCAACCTGACATAAAACTGGGTCAAGCCATTTAACTACTAGTTATTTACAAACAATTCAAGAGTTATGACTTTGTAGAATAATGACATTTAAGAATATTTTAGAGTGGTAATTAAAGGGCATATGCATTAGTTAAGCACACAAGGAAAAAATGGGCAAAGAGGAAAATATGAAAATATTCTAGAAAAAGGAGGTCCCAGTACTACAAATAGGCCCCAAACCCATATGGGGACCCTCTTCCTCTCTATCTTCCATTGACCTTAGCACTACCATCTTCTTCTAGATCATTAGAGTCAGACCACCATCAATATCTCATTGGAGCCTTTTGGCTTACGGATTGCAGTTCATAGCTTGATTGCTGTTACTCACTGCATTATAATCATAATAACTCGATTACTAGCCATAGTGCATAAAGGTGTGCTCTCACAAACAATGACATGCTATTTACTTCTAACCACTTTTTTTTCCCTCATTCCTTTGCATTTTCCCAAGTTTATGAAACCGTGATTTTTCTTGTTTTTTTTTTCTCAATTATAGTTTTGATAAAAGTGATAAAAGTAAAAATTGATATACAATGCCAACTTATATCTTTACTCTTTATTTGTAATAGGAGGTGCGAGTTCGGTGGATTGGACCTGGTTAATGGTTAACCCAAACCCAACCCTATAATTTGGGCCTAAGGCTTGAGTTTTAAGTTAAATTGATCTTCCCAATTTAAGCCTAACCCACACTATAATTTTATGCATTTGGTTTGGACTCGAGCCGGGGCTTGGGTTGGTCAATAACTCTAAAATTAAACATGTATGTATGCATTTATTTATACAAATAAGTATGCATATATGTATCTCCATATATATATATATATGCATGGTACTTAAGGTTGAAAGATTAAAAAAAGCCGAAATCAGACCGTTTCCTAACTCGAGAGTTGAAAAATTCAAGCTCAATGCATGGAAAATTTTGAATTGAGTAAGCTGGGCTCAGATCGGGCCCGTCCAAGTTGCACCTCTAACTTGCACATGTGCCCTGCCGGTCCATGGTTCTTAGCCCAGAGGCCCAGCCCGGCCTAAGGGACGTGCGAGTCGTGTTTGGCACGACGGCATGGTACCATGGCACGTGGACGGTTCGCGTCGTGCCGTGTCGGGCCGTTTGACACCATCAAACAAACGGTGCTCCAACCCTCTCGACAACCTTTGCAGCCGTGCATTGCGAACATGTTCAAATTGCACGGCTGCAAATGTTGTTGAGTGGGTGTGGTCGTGTGAGGACCAATTTTTTGACGTTTTTTTACTATTCTACAAATCGGATGGCGCACCATACCTCGCGTCTAAAAATTGAGCTGCTTCTTCTGTTTCTGTCATGGCGTTCTCTTCCTGGTTCTCTCGTTTCCGTTCTTCTTCGAAGAACATGTACAGGATTCTCCAGAGCTCTTCAATCCACAATTGTCGCTCGCAGAACACATACCTTGCTGAGGTCCTGGCTTTGGAGGGGAGGAGGCCACTCCGGTCATGGTCAAGCTCTCTTCTTCCTCTGGCCATTGCGGTTTCGGCTGGATCACTTACCCTGGACTTCCAAAGAAACCCTTCGATGTGCGATATCGCTGCCGGTGCCGATGATTACCGGTGCGTAACTTTTCCAGGTCGTCTGAAGATGATCAAAGCAACCAAGGAATCCTGTTTCGCCGTTCCATTCTGTTCAGTGCCATATCCATTGTTGAATTATGAGCTCATTTATTGTTCGTTTTCAAGAGTATTCGTTTCTATCTTACTTGATTGATGACTGCCACTTGAAGTCATTAGTTATGGATGTTAGACATGATATTAGTGTTTGAGTAGAAATGATTCTAGAAGTGACTGATTGGTTAATCTTAATTCTTCTCGGTTGTTGGGTTTCAGAGGTGGCACAGTTGGGGGCAAAAGTAGCACCGAACTTGTCGTGAAAGGTACTCACAAGGATGTCCCCCAAGAACTTATTGAAGAACTGAAGGCCATATGTGGGGTAATGCAGCTGTGTATCTTCAGAGTTCATCTCAAAATTTTATAATTCATCAATGCGTCTAATCCTTGAATATTTGATGTGCTGTGTTTTTACTTTTTTTCCCCTTTCTAATTTCATTGGTGAACTTGTTGTGGATTCTTTCTGGCTTCAACGTTTTGATTGAAAGGCGGGATTTTAATTGGGAGCTCAAATTGTACAGGAAAACTTGACATTGGATTACGACGAGAGATACTTTCACGGGAAACCTCAGAACAGCTTTCACAAAGCTGTGAATATACCGGACGTGGTTGTTTTTCCAAGGTGTGCTTCATTCTTCTGTTTAATAACACTTGATTGGTTTGTTAGTTTCACCTTTCTGATACTTTGGGGTTCCTCTGTTAATATTGTACATTAATGTGTCTGTAATTATTGAATTAATAAATCTTACAATTAATTATTGAATTAGTAAATCTTACAATTCACTGATAAAAAAAATTATTGAATAGTTTATTGATCAGATATCTAATAGTTAGATTCTTGTTTTATTGGATACAATTTATTTTCTACATCTGAAGGCCTGCATTTAGAGTATTTTGAATTTCACCAGCAGATCCTCAATAGTTCTGCTTCTGCACTCTTATTTGCATTGAGAAATGAATATAATGATTCCTCCTAATGTAGAAAAAGGAATTCTCTCTGTGGTCATCACATGGCAGAGCTGGTCATCAGTCTGGAAATTCCAATCATTCACTATGTAGTAGATTCAATGATGACCAAAAATGTTGTAACCACAGCATTGCATGTATTGATGGTTGTATCTCTTGCTGCTGGGTGTCAGAAATATTTTTGGCTGATTTTCAGAACGTTATGCATGTAGCTGACCCCATATAGTTGGATAAATCTTTGGAGGGTTTGGATCATTCCAAAACACATGTTTGGATTTATGAAGCACCCATACCATGTGATTGCATGTGACTGTTGTAACTTTTGTAAAACCCAAATTTGCCCTTTATCTATCAATGGTAACAAAAGTTCTTCAACCCACCTTCAACCATAACTTGGCCCTTCCAATCTCCCCCCAACTAGCTGTTGCGCTACGCGAAGTTGTCAACTTAAAGGAATCACTCTGAGCTCCATCCTTGGATTTCCGAGAAATTGCAAAACTTAACAACTTTGATCCCAACTGCTCATACGAAAGGTCAAGCAAGGTGGGACATTGCTGGTGGCAGTGGCAACTTTGAGCTTGATTAAGGTGAGACATGGCCAGAGGCTCATTAAATATGTAGAAGGTAAAAACAACATGCTCTTTGCCACTTACTTCTTGTTTGATTATTTCATAACAAAATATGTTTTCGCTGGTAACATAGCAATTATCACACCTTATTTACAAGGATTCCAATCATAATGCTTTCCAAGGAGAGGATTGATACCGCTGATGAAGAAAGCAAATATGTGTTTTACACTGTCATAGATGAGATGGTGCTCTGGCTCGTGGCAGCCGAACTCACATTGGGAAGTACAAGTAGAGGTGTAAATCGGGTCGTGCCGCTCGTGGCTTGGCACGATTTTGAGTCGGCCCGGCACGACGGATTGTGTGCCATGCCAGGCACGACATGATCGTATGGGCCGTGCTGAGCCTGGGATTTCAGGCCCATGGGCTGGCACGACACGACACGACACGACACGACTGAGCAGGCCATGCTGCTCGTGGCCTAGTCCGGCACAGCCAAACATGGCCCATATATATATTATATATAATATAATATGTATATATTATATATAATAATTATATAATACATTAATATATATAATTTTATTTTCAATTTTATTATATTATTGCATACATAAACAATTGTATACATCAAAGCTCATATAAAATAAAATTTTAAGATCTTTTTTTTTTTTATTTTTTGTGTATATTTTTAATTTATGTTAAAAATTTTATTATTTTTTCAAAAATTTTAAAAAGCATGGCTTGGCCCGGTCTGCGGCCCGGCTTGGCCTATGACATGGCATGGCATGACACGGGCTTGGACCATGGGCCGCGTCGGGCTGACTCCCCAAAACATCCTAGGGGAGGGAAGCATGGCCCGACTCGGCCCGCGGGCCAGCACTGCATGGCCCACACTCTGCACGGGCCGCATGCCCAATTTACACCTCTAAGCATGAGCTGGTTCGGACATTGGGTGAGGGAACATTTTTGAAGGTGAAAATTGTTGCAATGTGGAGATAGAAGAGAACTTTGCCATTAAGATTCTTGGTAAGGATGCATTCAATTGATGGCATTTTCATCTTGACTCAGAATTTGAAGAGCCATTGCTATTTGTATCTTTTGAAACATAGGTTCCATTAGGAATTTCAGGGCCAATTGATGTGTTGGCTGAATCATAAGTTGCAGTTGATGGTCGTGACAGCTTGGGATATTAATTATATGCAGATGATAATGGCAGTTGCCATAGTTCTAGGTTAGAATAATGGTTGATGATACTGCCTCATTAGATGCAGACAAAAAAGCATATTCAATTGGGCGTAATCTTTGGAAGTTCTTGAAATGGCTGAGAATAGGGCCATATTAGCAAAAGGAAAAGAATACTCCATTGATTCTTCTTGGATTACGATTCTAAGTATGCATTTCCTGAAATCGGATTTGGTCCTCACAAGACTGTGCTCACACTGTGCACAGTCCCTTGCAGCTGTAAAGGGCTGTGAGATCGGTGTGAGCACGATCTTGTGAGGATTGAATCCAACCTTGCATTTCCTATTCATTTTTTCTGTAATTGATGCTGTTTTTTTTCCTTTTCTGGCCATAGGACAGTTAGAGGTTCAAAAAAAAAAATGATTGGACTGCTTAAGAATAGATTTTAATAGATATAAATCATGTTATTGCAAATATTTTGGATCGGCTTGCTTTTGCCACACCGTCAAAGGTATGGTATGTATTTGAAAATTTGAAGAATGAAGGGTAAGACGCTTCAATATTTTCCGTTAATGTTTAGTGACAATGCCAATTGGCAGAAAACCTAGGGACACTTTAAGGGATTTTGCAAACAGTAGGGGAAGTTTTAGTCCATTTCCTAAAACTTAGGGGTAGTTTCATTATCAAAAAATACTTATTATTGTTATTGTTATTGTTGTTTTTATTATCAGTATTATTATTGTTGTTGTTATTTTTGATAAGTATCATCATATTATGACTGCCCCATTTTATGTTCATGATCTTTTATGACTGCCCAATGCTCTGCTTCATACAATATTTCAGGAGCTATAACTGTTTATAACTATGCAATCGATGTCTCTCTATCCCAATTTTAGTTGACAAATCAGATTTGTCTGTCACGTAGGATGGTTCCTTCTCTAAAGTATACTATTTTGCAGCATTTAAGATATTTAAAGAGAATTAAGGTATTCTCTTATTTTGGAGTTGGAGTTTGAAGGTTGCCCCCTTCCTATTGCCACACACGTAAAAAGGAAGAGAAGAAGGATGCCCTACAAAATCTACTTTCCTGAGTTCATATTCTATACAATTTTATCTGGAAAACACCTGTCACTATGCAGAAATGCCCTCTCAATGCCCAATCTAGCTAGATCATTCACTATTACCTTTATGTTGCTGGCAATCCATTGGAACTGCGCATTTACTGTACAATAATTCTGTGTTTCTTCCCTGTACTCCCTTGTTATGTAACCAAAAGTTGTAGGTATCCAATGTGTATATTTACTTTTCTGTGAGAGTTTCATAATTTATTAATTGAATATACAGGTCTGAAGAGGAAGTGTCCAAGATTGTCATATCATGTAACAATCATAAGGTGCGAGTTTCTTTTTTTCTTGGTAATATTTGCAGATATGCCATTTCTCTTTTCTCCATTCAAAAGTATGCACTTCTCCTTTTGTCTTCAAAAGTTCTCATTTCCTAATTTGAATATGCTCTTTATCATGGTTAACGTTGCTCAACACCCAGTGCATAAATTCTGACTAACAAATCATATTAGGTCCGACTTCTTGAAAAGTTCTAAATTGGTTCTGTTTCTTATAGTAGCAGGTTCCTATTGTGCCATATGGAGGGGCTACATCAATTGAGGGTCACACCTTGTCTCCGAATGGAGGTGTATGCATTGACATGACATTGATGAAGGTATTTTTTTCAAGTAAAATTGGCCTACACATTATCATGTGTTACCTGTATGATTTCAATTTATCATTATTGCTATTATTGCCTTTTCATTACAAGTAACAAATGAAACTATTTAGAAGTAAAGGCTGTAAGCATTTAAATTGTGTGCTTCAAAGTCTACCTACTTATTACCTCTCATTGCTGAAAATACCAACTTCTGTAGCCAATAAGATAGAAAAAAACTCAGAGAGATTTCCTTTGGGAAGGGACAAAGGGTCCAAGAAAGTTTCATCTAATAAAGTGGGAGAAGATCTGCAGGCTGAAAGCTTTGGGAGGGCTGGGGTTCAGAAGAATAAAAGTGTTCAATAAAGCTCTTATGGGCAAATGGTTATGGAGATTTGGGATAGGAAAGGAAAGGGATTCATTATGGAGAAGAGTGGTGGTAGGGAAGTACGGGGTGGTAAGATTTGGGTGGAAACAAAGGGAGGTCTCCAACTCCTACGGGGTGAGTGTTTGAAAGGGTATATAATGAGT
The DNA here is from genome assembly GCF_055504915.1 of Nelumbo nucifera. Classification (NCBI taxonomy): domain Eukaryota; kingdom Viridiplantae; phylum Streptophyta; class Magnoliopsida; order Proteales; family Nelumbonaceae; genus Nelumbo; species Nelumbo nucifera. The sequence continues at coordinate 69,644,850 of NC_142650.1, read as the reverse complement.
TTTAACCAGGATTTTATAGGGTGGAGAAATGCCCTAACACAGTAATAAGATTTAGAAGATAGAAAACCAATCAAAAAAGGCAAGTTTCAAACGTTTTTGCCAGGTTGAACGGGATTAAAAAAGAAAGGGAGAAATATAAAGAAAGTAACTCAGATGAGACAAGAGATTTCTATATTAGACAGTGGACACGATGGGAAAATGGATAAAGCTTGAGTTGAACCTTTCTAGGTAGAAAGGTGGGAATTTTAAATCTTGAATCAGCCCAAGAAAGGTAGAAATCTAATTTCCATGAGAGAACAATTTCTCTCCTGGGATTGGACTAGAATAACCATCAAATTTTGTTTCAGAGAGGGGTAGAATGATGTCTGATCCGGATGCCACAAATGCAGCTCCCAATGTGGTGTAACACGCCCAAGGATTCAACCAAAGTTGAACTCCAAACTGAAGATGGCATAGCCCTAAATTGCAGAGTTTGATCCTAGTCAATTGTGTGAATCAATGTGCACGTCAATTCTCTAGTTGAATGCAGATGTTGATCACTCAAAAGGTCTGTGTTCTTATTGGAAAAACTCAAAGAGAAGAGAGAAAAACGTCTCTTTTCAGCCTTGGTTGAACTAGGGTTTGGGAGAACAATTCTTGATGTTAATGTGTCTCTCAATTCTCCTATACTCTATCTTATATAGCTTGACTTTTAGAATCCTAAAAAGAGTTTCCTAATTAGACTTCTAACTGAATTAGATGTTTTCTAGTCAAAATAATCCTAGTTGTTAAGTTAGGATCAAGAGAATAAATACCTTTCCTAGTTTGACCCATAATATCCAACTATCCAACTTCCTAGTCAAACTAGGCAAGTAACTAGTTAAAGTAGTCTTCTTGGAAACAGATTAGACCTCTTAAGTAATCCTTTTATTTCACACCTTTGACTAGTCTATTTGACCTAAACCTTGTATGGCGTGGGATTGACTAAGCTCCCAAGTTAAGCCACATGGGTTCGGCCGAAATATCAAAACATATGGGCCGAATTGACTAGTGTGACCTAGTGAACTGCCCCAATCTTATTGGGCTTAAATTTGGCCAAAACTTAAATATAAGTGGAGCTTAGGTTTCAGCCATCTTATGAACCCAAGCCCAATGGTTTAACTTGAGAAAAGTGCTCATCAGGTTTCATCGTAAGTAGAGACTTGCTTTCAACCTTTCAACCAATAATATCAGTACACTATCCACAAGGAAGGACCTCTTCCTTGATTGTAAGATATAGTGTCAGACTATCAACTCAGATGGATCCTGGGATTAAAACCCCACTGTGACAGTTTTAGGTTTCCATGAGAGATTGTATACTTGGATATTCTCTTTGACTGACAAAGTGAGTGATCTGATCACAAGTATCACCTAGTCTAATGCTATTCCAAACTGCTCCAACATACCTAGGTATTTGACCCTAAGGCCTCATTAGTTTTTTGGGAAGTAGGGGCGGGTAAATTGGTAGGTCCTACGGAAAAGAAATAAACCCATGTTCGTTTTCTTGTATTAGTGGGTCCCATGAAAACGAAGATTCTTGAGTAGCTCATTTACTTAGAGAAGTAATACTCTCGTCAGACTTAGATAAATTACTCTCCCATGCATGCTGAAAATTGCTAATATGTGATGGGACAATATTGTCCCTTCAATAATGTCACTTTTTTTTTTGGATAAATCATCATTGTACACCTTTACCTGGAAATAAAAGAACATTGATAAGTTTCTTATTCGGATAAGTGCTTCCCAAGAAACACTTGCCCGGATAAGTGCATTTACTCAGGTGAGTCATTTACCAAGATGCGGATGAGGCCCAAGTGGATCTCATTGTTTGGTATGAAGGTTCAAAATTTTGATATGTATCGGGGCCTTCACGATATGCTCCTACAGGGGGTGTTTTGTGTCAGACAGTGGTTCAGAGGGTAGACGGGCCTTAAACCAATCCCCTTGAACCAGATTCGAAGAAAAAAAAGAGAAAAAAGCACCGATACAGGCCGATACGCCCTACCGTTGTATTGGCCTGTATTGATATTTTGAACCTTGTTTGGTATATTAAAAGCAGTCCAGTCCAACCTTAGTGGAGTACCGCTATCAAGTTTTTGGGTCAAGTGCAACTTTTCATCTTTGCCCATCTATCTCCAAGGTTCAGGGCATAATTGGAAATGGTCCCTCTTTAGTATTTTACTAAACAAACACCCACTCATTGTACCTCAGGTCTAACCCTAGCAGTTGAGATATACTGCCAATTAATTCGGTAGTACAATAGTGTCAGCCTTGACATGATAAACTCCCCAAGTTTATCAAATGGCTGAGAACATTCTAAGTTAGCATAAGTGTCATAAATGTCCAGCTTAAGAGGTAAATCATAGAAACATTACTAAAACACATGAAATAACAATGTTCTGATTCATTGAATAATAAATATCAGATTACATCAGTCTAATTGGAGCTGAGGGCATACATTGTCTTACAATTAGAAGATGGAAGGCAGTCTCACCATTCAATTTGCACATGATGCACTGCCTTGGAGAAATAAGTCAGTGATATGTTTTTCTTGGCAGAATATCACTGGTATTAATGTTGCCAGGTTGTGAAATCTGTACTTAGTGGGTATATAGGATTGGGTTAGTAGTGTGAGCCCCATTTCAATGATATGGCAATGATGCTGTTCAGCTAAGCCATTATGAGAAGTGCATGAAGACAAGAGGATGGAGTTGAGTTTCAACCATTTCACCCATGTCATGTATCTGTAACCTCAAAAACCAATACATATTGGCCCATATCAGCCAGTACATATAAATTCTTTAGAGCTTGGTAGAAGTGGTTATGTCAGTCCATCTCCATAGGATACAATATGTGCAATAGAAAGGAATCCCTTAATCCTGCAGAAAGTTGGGAAGCCTCAATTGGTTCAGGTACTTAGCAAGCTAGGCATGTTTGATATATCTGAACCAGCTTATGGGGAGTTTTACCGTGTGGAATTGCATGTGGGTGATTTCGTAATGGATCAGGGTTGTTATTTCCTTTCTATATAATCTTTTTCTTATAATTAAGATGGAAATTGGGCGTCATAGGCCTATTCCCTTTTCTCCAATGGAATTTCTCTTATGTTTCCTTTCCCCCCTTCTACTATCAATCTGTTTTCTAAGATTACTAAAATTTAAATTTGAATAGAATTTGTTAAGCTGAAGATTTTGTTCATCTGATTGGTTATAACTTGAGCTTGATTTTGTGGCACTAATATACTTTATTCTAAACATGGCAACTTTTTATTTTTAACCTTCAACTTAATTATCTTTTCATTACATTTCCTTTTTGTGACAGACTGTTAAGTCACTACACATTGAGGACATGGATGTAGTTGTTGAACCTGGGATTGGATGGATGGAGCTTAATGAGTACCTGGAGCCTTATGGTCTTTTCTTTCCACTTGATCCAGGTTGGTTTATATTCTAAGCTTAATGTTTATGAAAATTTCCTAGTTTGTATTCTTATTGTTTGTTAATATTTGAACAAATATTTGTCAACAAAGCATTAAGTCGACAAAAAAAAAAAAGAGAACAAGCCAAGTTTTAGCAAAGTACCTATAAAAAGTAATATTTCAGATCAATTTATTTTAGGTACTTTTGATTAAAAATAATATGACAAGGTTTTTGCACATGCATTTAGTCTTTGCATAAAAATTCCACATTGTTAAACAGATTTATAGCTATAGGACTCAACAACTGTTTGGCATCTTCCAATTGTAATTTTTTGCCTGGGTTTGAGTTTTTGTTTGGCTCTAAACTGCACATAGAAGAGATCAATTGGTGTTAGTAGGCTTCCATTGTTAGATTGATTTTCTTTCTAGGTGTTCCTTTTCTTACCGAGTTGGGGGGGGGGGAGTTCTCTGTTGGTGTTAGACAGTGTATGTCCTCAGGATCCAATTCATGGTGTAGACTGATTTTATTTTGAATAAAAGTTTAGTTTATTGGTTTGTTACATGTGTTATTGAGTATGTTTTTTCAGAATAGCTCTTGTTCTACGTTATAAAATCATGATTAGAGACATTCATAATTGGTATGTAGACCAAATGTTCTCAATTGATGGATAAACTTGGGCAATTCATCCTGATAAGACTGACATGACTCATACTGCCCAAGAGTGGAATAGTTTGTCTCAGATACAAGGGTTAGACCCAAGCTATAAGCATGGGTGTTTATGAAACACTAACCAGATCATTTCCATTGTGCTCCTGGGCCTTTCCATTAGTGGAGTAGTTGGATTATCACATGTAGTCCTTAGACTTCATAATGTATGTTGGGTTATTGGACTAGTCTGCTTTTCATTTGCCAACTAGTGAGGTTATTTTGGGGCCAATACTTGGGTATGCTGGAGCAAATTAGGGTGAAATCTGGACTAGTGTTCATTGTGATAGGATTTACCACTTTGTCAAACAAAGAGAATATCCCTGACATACTATATTTGATAGAAACTACCAAATTGCTGGCAATGGGTTTCAAGTGTTTTGAAATCAATTTGAAAAATATATTATATTATAAATAAAGTTTATTTTGAAAATGGTTTACAAATTATTTTCCCAGGTTCCATGATTGAAGAGAGTATGACATTGGGCTTTGAGATTAGGGGAAGAGGTTCTTTACAAATTCCTAATGTTAGATATTATTGGTAGAGAGACTACATGGCAACTATTCATTAAGGTCCATTTAATTGATATATATATATATATAGTTTTTTTTATTAGCAAAATGAGTTCATTTATTAATGATTGAAAAGGTTACATGGATTTACTGCATAGTAGCCCAAAAACAATAGAAAACAGCTTGGCCACCCTAATTTTTTCCATCCCTCCCTTTTTACTATCACAAATTACAACATTGCCCAAAATAAAGTGGATCCGTCCACTCCCTGTTTTTCTAGGACATTTGCCATCCCATTTACTGTTCTTTTTACCCATCCAAAGCTATTGTTACAACTTTTTGCAAGGGAGTCAATTTCCTTGAAGGAAAATATATTTCCAAGGGGCTGAATTGATTTGTTTTGCCCAAGAAATAACCAATAAGGAGTCTCCTACTTCGAATTCTCTAACACCCAGATATTTTACTAGTTTTAGTCCTTGTAAGAGTGCATTATCTCAGCCTTAACCGAATCTCCAAATCCAATTGGCCCAGAGAATAAGGCCACTACTACTCCTTGATGGTTTCTGAAGACTCCCCTATAACCGCCCTCCTTAGATTGCCAAAGGAGCTTCCATCAAAATTTAGTTTTAGTTTATTTGGCCTTGGAGGTTTCCATTCCATTCTCACTACTCCTTTGTATGTAAATGTTTGTGCCACTTCGGTCCATTTCCATAATATGCCATTTTATAGAAATATCTCTGAAAAGTTCCATTGTTTTTGCCCAATGTGCAGTTCTAATCCTTATGGATTCAATCGCTTCTTCCATTTGATCTCTTGTCATGGAAGATTCTTTGGTTTCTCTCTTCCTAGATGGTCCATATCAAGGCTGCTCTTGTTATTCTCCATAGACATCTTCCCCTTTTCTTTTGTTGCCTCAAGAAGCTGGAGTTGAATAGGCTAACCACATCTTGTGGGGGTACCCATCTGCAACCTAAAAGAGAGCAGAAATAGTCCCAAATACAAGTCACAAATGAACAGGAGAGTACTAAATGAGGAAGGGTCTCACTACTGGCCTTGCAAAGGAGGCACACATGAAGGAAAGGCAATTATTTGCCCTTTTTTTTTCTGTCATCACAAGTGTTTATCTTCCCAAGGAAGCTTTTCCAACATAGAGCCTACACTTTAGGAGGGATTGGTTTGCACCAAGTTTCTCTCATCAGGAGATTTATCCCTGTGGGTTTTGAGCTAATAAGAAGGTTAAAGAAGGAAGCACAGGAGAAGTGACCATCAGGGGAGGGGTACCAAACTCTACCATCCAAAAGATTTTGATCCAAGAAAACCTTTTCCAAGAGAGAAAGTAGGAGGATAAGGGATTCACATTCATTGTCCATCAATCCCCTCCTGAACCCAAAATCCCAGTTTAAACCAAGTGTTGAAGGCCTACCAAACCTAGAAATCGCTTTATTCTTGAGGTTTGTTAATGAGTATGGTGCTAGGAATTGTAGTTTGGGTGGAAAATCCCCAAGCCAGAGGTCTTCCCAAAATAAGACTTTATTCCCACATCCCACATCAAAACAGATAAAATTGAGAAAGGTAGGTAGAGTACCTCAGCGATTGCCCTCCAAGGGGAAATTGAAGTAGTGTGAGGTGCTAGTTTTGCATCCCAATCATTTTCTGCTACCATGAATACTTTCAATGATCTTGTGCCACAATCTGTCTTCTTCTAAGGGAAATCTCCACAACTACTTTCCTAGAAGAGTTGTGTTCCTCTTAATCAGGTTTCCAATTCCCAAGCCTCCTCGCTCCTTAGGTTTACACACCTGTTCCTACTTCACCAAATGTTCTTTCTTTTCATCTCCTGGATCCCACAAAAAATCCTTCATTTTTTCTAACTGCTTTTCAATTTTCATTGGGATTCTAATGGTGGAAAGGTAATATGTGGGCAAATTTGCTAGGGTGGATTTGATTAACATAATTCTTCCCCCTAAATAGATATAGTTTCTCTTCCACAAGGCTAACTTTTTAGCAAATCTTTCCACTATTGGTTTCCAGAAACTATCTACTCTAGGTTTTCCTCCCAATGGCATAACTAGATATTCTAGGGGCCAAGTTCTCACCTCACAGCCTAGGATTTTAGCCAACAATAAAATGTAGTCCTCTCCCAAATTTATCCCAGCCACACAACTTTTTCCTCAATTGACTTTGAAGTTTCATATTTTTTGGAGCTGGTCAACTAAGGCTTTCAAATTCCTTATGCTGAACTCTGTACAACTCTTACAAAAAATGATCAATGTTTTAGAACGCGGAGGCGTGACGCAAGGCGTTCCACTACCTAGAGGCGTGGGGTGTAGTTTAGAACGCAAGAGGCGTAAGCCTCCCGAACACAAGGAGGCATAAGCCTCCTTAAGAGGAGGGGGGTTAGGAGGAGGAAGGGGAGGAGGATGAAGAGGAAGGGGGGATCTCATTTTTTCTTTAATTTTAATAAAGATCTTTTATATTAAGAAGAATAAAGATGCATAACATTAGTTGAAAAGGGGGGGGTCTTGTTGAAGCGGAGGCGAGCTTGCTTCGCTCACTCACCAGAGCGGAACAAGACCCCCCTAACTCCAAAAAACAAATTGGGCTGTATCGAAAAGGGAGCAAGGGAGTTTGGAGGGCGAAGCCCCCCAGCCGAAGGGGCAGGGGGCAAACCACTTTCTTTCCCCTTATCTTTTCTTCCCTTCTCTTTCCTTTTCCTTTCTCTTTTTTTTTTCTTCTCTTTCTTTTTTTTCCCTTTCCTTTCTTTTCCTTTCCTTTCCTTTTTTTTTTCTTTTTTCTTTTTTTTTGTCTTTTTATACAAGATTTGCATGAGGTGCATGAGGCACAGGCCTCTAGCACGCCTCATGAAAAAAGTGCACGAGGCGTATGCCTCTTGCACCCAAGGTGTACGCCTCAGAGGTGTCAGCGCCTCTGGCATACGCCTCAGGGTGTTTTGGGAGCGCACCTCTAGGCGTATACCTCCCACACCTTTTAAAACACCAAAAATGATTATGTCATCAGCAAATTGCAGATGAGTGATGAGTCACAACAACCTCATTTCTTCTAATTCTCGACCCTTTGAATTGATTTTCAAGATCAGCCTTAGTGATCAATTTACTCAAGACCTCTGCAATGAGGGTGAACAAGAAAGGGGATAGAGGATCTCCTTGCCTCAAACCTCTTTTAGCTAGGAAGAAACAGTGTTTTAAAAGCGCAAGGTGCAAAAAAGGCGCAGGGGCCAATTTGAGAGCCTTTTCCAAAAAGACACAAAATTTTCAGGAAATGTAAAAAAAAGTTGAAAAACTATATAAAAATTAAAAACAAATCAGAAAAAATACGAAAACAATACAATCTAAATTTTCAAGAGTTGAGAGTTAAGATACGAGTATGACAATGCAATCTAAAGTTCTAATTTCTATTATAAAGTCTAAACTCTAAACTCTAAAGTATAAACTATAAAGATGTGATTCAAACTAATAAAATCAGTTGAATATTTCAGAATAAAGCAAAACAAGTCAGAGAAGAAGGAAACAACAAGGAGGAAGATTGGAGAAGAAAGGAGAAAGAAAGGAGGTGTTCTAATATCTCCTCTTTCCCCTATTCTAATCTTTTATAAAACTTACTTAAGTTACATAAATTATAAGGAGGCCCTTAAGTAGGCGTCCACATCAGCACTAAACATGGAAAAAGATAAAAGGAGCTAAAGGCCCATAAAGAAAAGGCCCAATAAGAAAACATAACATGAAAGAACTAATAAGAAAGACACTAATGGGGTAGGGCCCATTTGGCCTAGTCTCTTCACACTCCCCCTCAAGCAGAGCATAGATATCCATCATGCCCAGCTTGCTTATATAATGAACCAGCTTTCCTTTAGGAACACCTTTTGTCAAAACATTAGCCAACTGTTCTTCAAAAGCAACAAATGGTAGACAGACTTCTCTGAGGCAACTCTCTCTCGTATAAAATGCCTGTTAACCTCAATGTGTTTAGTTCTGTCATGTTGAACAGGATTGTGTGCAATGTTGATAGCAGCCTGGTTGTCACAATATAACATCATTGGCTTCTCACAGTCTATACCCAATTCATCTAAAAGTGATATCAACCACAAAAGTTTAGAAACTCCATGTGCCATTGCCCTGTATTCCACTTCAGCTGAAGATCTTGCCACTACAGATTGCTTCTTACTCCTCCATGATACAATGTTCCCTGCTACCTTAGCACAGTAACCTGAAGTAGACCTCCTATCATCTACATCCGGTCCAGTCAGCATTAGTGTATGCTTCCAGCTTCATGTGTCCATGCTTAACAAACAAGATACCTTTCCCTAGAGTCCCTTTTAGATAGCACAGAACTCTCTCAACAGCTGCTAAATGTGTATCTCTGGGAGAATGCATAAATTGACTGATTACACTAACTGCATAGGAAATATCTGGCCAAGTCATGCGAAGGTAAAGTAACTTTCCAACCAGTCTCTGGAACACCCCCTTATCAGGCAATGGTTCACCTTCAGTCGCTAACAACTTATGATTTAGGTCAATAGGAGTAGAAGTAGGTCGAGTCCCCAGTTTCCCAGTCTCTGCAAGGAGACCAAGAACATACTTCCGTTGAGAAATGAAGATTCCATCCTTAGATATGCCAATTTCAATTCCCAAGAAATATCTGAGTTCTCCCAAGTCTTTAATTTCAAGCTCGGTGTTAAGAAAACTCTTGAGATGAACAACTTCCTGAGTATCATTTCCTGTAACCACAATATCATCAACATAGACAATCAAGAGGGTCACTAAGCAATCTCTCCTCTTAACAAACAAAGTATGATCCGACTGAGTCTGTGTGTACCCAAAAGCAACAAGAGCAGCCTGAAATCTGTCAAACTAGGCTCTAGGAGACTGCTTAAGGCCATAAAGAGACTTCTTCAGTTTACAGACCTTTCCTTGCATCTCCTTCCCATACACCCCTAGAGGTAAAGACATATAGACCTCTTCATTTAGTTCCCCATTCAAAAAGGCATTCTTTACATCAAACTGATGAAGAGGCCAGTCAAAAGCAGTAGCTAAAGATAGCAAAACTCGAACTAAAGTCATCTTGGCTACTGGGGCAAAAGTTTCTAAGTAGTCAATACCATACATCTGAGTATATCCTTTAGATTTGTGTAGTTTACACACTTTGCCTTTCATTTCTTTCCCATACACTCCTGGAGGTAGAGACATATAGACCTCTTCATGCAGGTCTCCATTCAGGAAGGCATTTTTAACATCAAACTGGTGTAGCTGCTAGAGAAAGTAAAACCCTGATTGAAGTCACCTTAGCAACAGGAGCAAATGTCTCAAGATAGTCAATGCCATACATTTGGGTGTAACCCTTAGCAACCAACCGAGCCTTAAACCTCTCAATAGAGCCACCAGAGTGATACTTAATGGTAAACACCCATTTACAACCCACTGGTTCCTTCCCTTCCGACAAGTCCACAATATCCCAGGTATGGTTCTTATGCAATGCATCAAGTTCAGTCATCATAGCATCCCTCCATTCAGCTTGAGATAATGCTTCCGGTACAGACTTAGGTATCACATGGGAAGACACAGAGGCAAGAAAGGAGTAGTAGAAGGGGAGAGAAGGCTATAAGATAAGTGTTTGGAGATACAATGGGTTGTACACTTCCGCTTGCCCTTGCGAAGAGCAATAGGAAGGTCAAGGTCTGGGACAGTCAGAGATAAGTCAGTAGAGGGCTGACCTGTTTCCTCAGGAATGATGGGAGTGGCAAGATGCTCTTCTAAAGGAGTGGAAACAACCTGCACATGTCTGAATCTCTGCCTTTGGTACCACCTTTGGAGAGTAGGAGCAGAAGGAGGAGCAGGGATATCAGAGGTAGATTCAGTGGAAGAGGTGGACACCCCATGATTGGACTCACAAGGGATGGTAAGAGGAATGACTAGAGACACAACAAAGGGCTCATCAGATTTCTTCCCCTCAGGAGGAATACTAAAGAAGGGAGTCAACTCGGCAAAGGTGACATCCCGAGATACAAAGCGAGTGCCACGAACTGGATCAAAACAACAATACCCCTTCTATGTGGAAGCATATCCCAGAAACACACACTTATGAGCCTTAGGTTCAAACTTGTGCCTTCGTTGACTATGAATATTCACATAGAAAGTACACCCAAACACACGAAGAGGAAGAGAAAAGAGATCCTTATCCGGGAAGAGAAGACTAAAAGGAGTTTTAAAGCCAAGGACCCGGGAGGGCATACAGTTGATCAGAAAGTTAGCAGTAAGAACAACATCTCCCCAAAAATTTACAGGAACATGGAATGCAAACAAGAGGGATCTGGCAACCTCAACCACATGCCTGTTCTTTCTTTCCACCACCCCGTTTTGTTGTGGAGTGTAGGAACAAGAACTTTGATGAATAACCCCAAAAGTTTCAAGATAAGTGGAGAGGGTTCTCTCAAAATACTCCTTAGCATTGTTAGAGCGGAATATCTTGATACGAGTATTAAACTGGGTGATGATGAGTTCATGAAAATTTTTCACAATAGTTGGTACTTCATCCCTGGATTTCATGAGATAAATCCAAGTGTAACATGAATAATCATCAATAAAAAGGATAAAGTACCTGTAACCCCCCATGGTTGGCATGTGATATGGCCCCCACACATCAGAGTGAACAATATGGAAAGGAGAAAGTGATCTTTTATTGCTAACTGAATAGGAATGTCTACAATGCTTTGCCAACTCACATGATTCACAATGAAGACTCGATAAAGACACTCCTTTAAACATATCTGGGAACAAATGACTCAAAGAAGAAAAAGACAAGTGACCAAACCGAAAATGACATAATAAACTTTTGTTAACAGACTCTGACACGACTGACTCTAAGGCAACTCCATGAGGTGGTCCCAAAGCTTGATCCGGTGTGTCCAGCAAGTATATTCTGTTTGCCTCATGGCCACTCCCAATCATCCTCTGAGACTGCAGGTCCTGAAAAACACAATGAGTGGGAAAGAAAGTTATGCTGCAATTCATGGACTTTGTTAAGCTACTAACAGATAAGAGGTTTGTGTTAAGCTTAGCGACATGAAGAACAAAAGATAAGAACAGGGTGTCAGAGGTCTTTATATCACCTTTACCAGAGATGGGGGCAAGGGACCCATCGGCAAGGGATATTTTCTCTTTCCCAGAGAGAAGGTGATATGAGCAAAAAAGGTTAGATTGACTGGTCATATGGTCTGATGCACTGGAATCGATAATCCAAGGGATTTTATGATTACTTGAAGCTGAAGCATGATTTGCAGAAGCACGAGTACCTGAGTGAGCAAAAGCCGATGAAGATGATGTACTGTTGGAAGGGTGAGCTGAAGAAACTGTAGCTTCCAGGTGATTTAGGAGCTTTCCATACTTCTCAAAATCCAGCTTCATTGCAGCCAACTGTTCAATGGTTGATTTCTCTTCACTCTCCTTACTTCCCCCTTCAGGTACTGTAGCAGCATTAGTAGTCTTGGGTTTTCCCACATGACTACCCTTCTTAGGGTTATTATTGTTCTTAAACCTATCAGGGAGAAGTCCTGGATGAAGCTTCCAGCAGGTGTCCTTTGTATGCTGCGGTTTCTTGCAATATTCACACACCTGCTCTCTCTTCTCGGTAGGGCCCTTTGGTTTCATTCCCGCATGTTCAAAATGTTCTGTAGGTGAACTCTGCAACTGAACCTGCAGCCTACTCTCCTCACTACTTATCATAGCATATGCCTGTGAAAGAGTAACCTCATCCCTGGCCAAAATATTCTGTTTGATAATATCAAACTCAGGGTCGAGTCCAGTGAGAAACTCAGACACCCTATTTCTCTCCACCAGCTTTCTATACATTTCAACATCCTTTTTACTCTCCCATACCACTATCTCCATAACATCAATTTCCTACCATAGGGATTTTAGTATAGAGTAGTAGATTGCTACACTCTTCTCCCCCTGTCTCAAGTTTTTCACATCACTTTTCAATTTGTACGCTCTGGCTACATTCAGTTTCTGTGAGTAGGTCTCAGTTACACTGTCCCATATCTCCTTAGCCGAAGACATCCAGAGATAGTGTTGGCTTATATGGGGTTGCATAGAGTTAACTAACCATCCTATAACAGTGTAGTTCTCTTGCATCCATTTTTCAAATTCAGGGTCTGTCTCTTCGGGTTTCACCTTACTGCCTGTGAGATACCCGAGTTTTCCTCTACTACAAACATAGATTTTTATAGACTATGCCCAAGCAAAATAGTTCGTCCCATCTAGCTTAATTGTGGTAACACCAGTCAAAACGGAATCTAATGAGGCAGGTCCAGAAACCGGCACCTGCTTGAACTGACTTTCATATGTCTCCATTAATCAAACGGAAATCAAAGAACATAAATTTTGACTATGTAAACTTACTTGAAGTCAAACCAGAACTTGGGTGCTTGAAAAACTAGGGTTTTACTCCGTCCAGCAGATGAGAGAAAGAGAGAATATGCTGCCGCACCTACCAGACTAACCCGAACTTTTCCAAACCTGAATCGCCCTCCTTAGCAGTCACAAGACTCCTTCCAAGCATAGAGCGCCACACCCGAGCTTCACCTTTCCTGGTAACCTCGAAAATCTCTAGTCGGCTAGGGTTTCGAGCAGCAGCAGAACAACTATACTTCTTGGCAAAATCTAGCCAAAACTAAACTCTCCAAACCCTTCTACTAGCTAGGCAAGTGATTCTCTATACTATAGAGAACCTATCTCTCCATACACTCTTTTGATTTTAGAGTGTACAGGAGCGAAGAAAAAAAAGGAAGAGGAACTAAACCTGCTTTGATACCAAGATGTAAATCAGTCCTCTAATATCAAGTTTAAACTTAGTGATTAGCAGAATAAAACAGATCTGAATAACTGTATAAGAGAAGAAGATGGCGAAGGGAAGAGGTAAGAGAAGTAGGAGTCGAATCATTCTCCATTCTCCTCTAACCCTATTTTATTAAGATCTAAAATTTAATGATGACAAGAATGCCCTTAAGTGGGCGACCAGCTTGATAGTTACATAAAGAAAATAAACAAGAATAAATAACAGGCCCATTAAGTGTGGCCCATCAACATAAAATAAAAGATATTACAAGAGAGGCTGTTAGGGCCCATTCGACCCAGTCTCTTTATAGCCTCATGGCCACTCCCAATCGTCCTCTGAGACTTCAGGTCCTGAAAAACACAATAAGTAGGAAAGAAGGTTATGTTGCAGTTCATTGATTTGGTTAAACTACTAACAGATAAAAGGTTAGTGCTAAGTTTGGGAACACGAAGGACAGAGGATAATACAAGTGAATCAGAGGCTTTAATATTCCCCTTGCCAGAGATGGGAGCAAGAGACCCATCGGCAAGAGAAATCTTCTCTCTACCCGAGAGGAGTTGGTATGAACAAAAAAGGTTGGGTAGGCTAGTCATATGGTCTGATGCACCAGAATCTATAATCCAAGGAATTCTACGATTACCTGAGATTGTAGCATGATTTGCAGAAGCACGAATACCTGAATGGGCAAAAGCGGATGTAGAAGGGGGTACCTGAGGAGGAAGATGCAACAGTAGACTCCATGTGATTTATCAATTTCCAATATCTCTCAAATTCTGCCTTCACTGCCGCCAACTCTTCCACAACAGATTTTTCTTCACATTCAGACACTGTGGCAACATTTGCATTCTTGGGTTTTCTAGACTGGCCACCCTTCTTAGAACTGTTGTTGTTCCGAAACCTTTCAGGAAGAAGATTTGGATGAAGCTTCCAACAAGAATCCTTAGTATGTTTCGGCCTTTTGCGGTATTAACATATCACTTCCTTTTTCTCATTTAACCCCTTTGGTTTTATTCCAGCATGTGCAAAATGTTCTGGAGGAGGTGGGGTCTGTAGTTGTACCTGTCGCCTGCTCTCTTCACTGCTCACCATAGAGTATGCCTGTGCTAGTGACACATCATCCTTGGCCAAGATATTTTGCCTTGTAATATCAAATTCAGGATTGAGTCTTGTAAGGAACTCAAACACCCTGTTTTTTTCCACAAATTTCCTGAAAGTTTCGGCATCTTTGGTGCTTTCCCATACAAATGCTTTCATAACATCCAACTCCTGCCATAGTGACTTCAACATCGAATAATAGACAACCACACTCTTCTCGCCCTGTCTTAATTTCTTCACATCACTCATTAGTTTGTAGGCCCTTGCAACATTTAATTTCTGAGAGTATGTCTCTGTCACACTATCCCAAATCTCCTTGGCTGAAGTCATCCATAGATAGTGTTGACTTATATGGGGCTGCATAGAATTTACTAACCACCCAATAACTGTGTAGTTATCCTGCATCCATTTCTCATATGTAGGGTTAGACTCATCCGGCATCGCCTTACTACTCGTTAGAAACCCTAGTTTACCTCTACAACAGACATGGATCTTAATAGACTGTTCCCACGCAAGGTAATTTGTTCTGTCAAGTTTAATTGTAGTCACTCCTGTCAAAAAGGAATCTACGGGACCAACCCCCAACACCGGAATCTGCTTCACCTCACTTCTAGATTGCTCCATCAATCAAACGAAAATAAAAAAACAATGCTTTTAACCTTTATAGACCTAACTAAGGTTAGTCAAGCACTCAAAAACTCCAAAACTAGGGTTTCACTGTACCTGGCCTTTGGGGAGAAAGAGAGAAAAGGTAGCCGCTCAAACCAGAGCTATCCAAACCACTTTTAACTGCAGCTGCCTACTTTTGGAGATAAAAAGGAACCCTCCAAGCCTTGAGCACCACACCCAAACAGCCTCTTCAACTCGTAACTGGAAATTCTCTAGTCGGCTAGGGTTTTGGGAAAAAAATTGCAGTCCCACTTTCTTGGCAATCTTTGACCAAATTCTAACTCTCCAAACCCTCTACCAACTAGGCAAACAAGATCTCTGATTAATCAGCAATTTATCTCTCCATACACCTTTTGATTAGAAAAAAAGGTGTATGGGAAAAAAAAGAAAAAAAGGAAAGCGGAAGAGAGACCTGCTCTGATACCAAGATGTGATTCAAACTAATAAAATCAGTAGAATATTTCAGAATAAAGCAAAAGAAATCAGAGAAGAAGAAGGAGACAGCAAGAAGGAGGAAGATTGAAGAAGAAAGGAGAAAGAAAGGAGGAGTTCTAATATCTCCTCTTTCCCCTACTCTAATCTTTTATAAAACTTACTTAAGTTACATAAATTACAAGGAGGCCTTTAAGTAGGCGTCCACATCAGCACTAAACTTAGAAAAACATAAAAAGAGCTAAAGGCCCATAAAGAAAAGGCCCAATAAGAAAACATAACATGAAAGGACTAATAAGAAAGACACTAATGGGCTAGGGCCCATACGGCCCAGTCTCTCTACATATAAAGTTCTAAACAATTAAATAATTAAAATAACATACTAAGTTACTAACAGTCTAACACAGTATCAATTATAAAATTCAAACTATCAATGATTCAAATAATGAAATAAAAACAATCATATTATTCAAATATAAAAAGATGTTAAAGCAATGTCATTGTCACCAATGTGCTTATAAATTACAAAGAATTTAAATATCATGAATAAGATAAGATATATTGATAAAAAAAAAGATAAGATACAAAAGTACAAATATAAAGGAAGTTAAAAAGACACTTACCTCTCTCCAATATCCATGGCTTACACATATGAATTATGTCATATACTCATTAAAATTAATCATTTACAATGAACAAGTAAATGAGGATTGACAAAGTATTTAATATCATAATTCCATAAACAATGAACAAGAATACAAACATAAAAGAAGTTATTAAAAGAAAACTAATACAACCATTGATTAGAATTGAGGAGTGCGCCAAGCTAATACAACCATTTATCCACCAATCTCCCAAACCTATTTTTCCATCAGACTTATGAGGATGGTCCAATCCACCATATCATAGGCTTTTTCCAGATCCAATTTGAAAATCAAGCCTTTCCCTCCCTGTTTTTTCTTTTCTCCTACACACTCATTTGCCATTAGAATTTGGCCAAACCTTTCTTTTCCAAAGAACGAGTGCAATCTTGACTATTTGATGTAACATTTGTTTACGGCAACTCTGTACTAGAACACCATTGATTGGAGGAAAACTCAGAAGAACTGTCCCATTGCATTCACTTATTTAATGCCTCATTTTATATTTTAGATACCATCAGTAAATCGTGTTCTATCAAAAATATTTAAATCAATAGCATCAATATTTCAAAATACAAACATATTTTGTATCATTTTAAATAATTGAAATACAATCAAACAATAAAGCTTTAAAAAAACGTTGTGGTTGACTAGGTCGACGACATAGTCAATGCTTAGTTGTTCTACGTGACTGCATTGTGATAGACCAACTAATTAATGGTGCAGTTGGTCTGCACCTCAACCAACTAATCATTCAATTTGTGCTTTGATACCACTTGTTTTTAAATACTGTTTGATAATGAATCCTGACTGGGGGATTTGAACTTGAAATTTCAAAGTACTCCAATCAATTTTGTTTGCTGGCTATCATATTGGTGTTTATGATGGAAATATCCTATCTTCTCTAAATTATTGTTATCATGCTGATCATTTTGTCAATTGGCAACCAGGGCCTGGTGCAACCATTGGAGGCATGTGTGCTACACGTTGCTCTGGTTCTTTAGCTGTAAGGTGCTGCTGGCTTTTTGTTTAGCATTTACACTTGTTATTTATTTTTAACACCATAGTCCTACAGATTTGAACTTGATATTAAGAAAACTGTTAATTTCTTTATCTTGGTTGTCATTCTCATATCCTAGCAACATACTACTCTCATGTGTTTACCACCAACATCCAGCTACATATGGCACTAAGCAGACTTTGAATTTCTTTATCCTTGTTGTCATTATCATGGTCTTGCAATCATACTTTTACTCTGTACTGATTACTAGTTTTTTTAATCCTTTCAAATATATTCTCTAACATTTTCTCTAGAAGGTTTAGTTCTTAATTGCATTTAATAATTTAGTTTTGATCTTGTAGGTATGGAACAATGCGTGACAATGTCATCAATCTCAAGGTTTGTCAATTCTTTGTCAAGGTTCTTTATTTTGATTAGTTAGAGTGGTTTCTCATTGCCATTTCCTTTGCAGGTTATTCTAGCAAATGGGGAGATAGTCAAGACAGGTTCTCGTGCAAGAAAGAGTGCTGCAGGGTGTGTTAATTTGCTTTTATATTTTGGTTCAAAAAAGTGAATCCCTAAATGAATTTGTTAAATTCATTGTAGTAGAGTAACTAATTAATGTCATAAATTCACAAAATGACCTTTGTAATCTGCAAGAATCATTCTAGAGTTAGCATACAATTATTTCTTTTTTATGGATTTAAAAAAATATTGAAAGGGAAAACAAAAATACACAAGAAATGGAGACGAAAATGGGGAATATGGTCTTCTTTCTGGAAATAGAAATAAAAATTTGGAAGACCATTGGTATGGGGAAATGTCTTTTAGGAGAAATTTCCAATTTCTAGCCCTATATACTCTCAATGCTTATAAAAAAAGGTTTTCCATTGTGTCTCGGACTTGAGTTTAAGGGTATGCTTAAGGGATTCCTAAATTTCTGATGTTTTTTATTTCACTTGAATCATTGGAGAGAGTGTTTCCCTTGATGCTTCACTTCTTTAATGTGCACAAGAAATCTGCAAGAAAAGTATTTAATCCAATAAAAATAGGAGGAGAGGAAGAGAGAAAGAACTAGGGCTAAGAGCAAGAGAGATCAAACTTAACTGATCTCAACTGCCACCTTCTTTTATTATTATTATAATGAATATGAACTTACAAGACTATCCCTCCTTGAGTAATAAAAGAAATAATTGTAGAGAAGAGGGGTGGTTTTGTCCTTTTATCTCTCTTTGTATGTATATTATTAGGCATGTATACTAACTAGTGTACGGCCTTGTACAGTTCTGTAATTTATTTCTTTTGTAAGGACAATCTTGTCCATTTACCTTTTAATATAAATTCATCTTTTCTAGGTTGGAATGACACTTGACACCAACCGAACAGTCCTGAGCCTTCTTTGTTTCTCTCTTATCTCTCTCTCTTTCTAGCTTAACATGGTATTAGAGCGGGTTGTTCTCTGATTTAGATCTCTGTTGAGAGGCATCAATTCGTGGTAAAACTTCAGAGGAAGTGTCGCCTAATCCTATTCTTCTTATTCTGAAAGTTTCATCAGCTTTGAACAAGTGCTAAAGGTGTTCTAATCATCTCCCTTGTCGGCAGCAGGCTTTCTTTCCTTCTTTGGAATTTGGACTGTGAGTTCAGATCTCGATTTACTCTGTGGTTTGGACATTTTTTCTTGGGTATAATGGGTTTCATCTCTCCTCTCTCAACTCTTTGGCTTGCTCTTAGTGATTGTACTATTTGTTTTCTGTTTCTTCTGTACTTTGTTTACTATGGGACCCAAAAAAAATGAAATTACCTCAATAAAATTTGATGGAAGCAACTATGCACTTTGGAAGTTTCATTTCCAATATTTTGTTGAAGGGAAGGACTGTGGGGCTATATTGATGGCTCTACATCCATGCCCAATGCTAGTGATGTCAAGGGGCTGAAGCAATGGAGGACAGAAAATGCACAAATTGTGTCTTGGATTCTAGGATATGTCACTATTGATGTTGCTATATTCCAATGAGAGGACTCAATCCTGCACATGACATGTTTGAATATCTTGAGAAGGTTTCTCACCAATCAAGCATGTCTAGGCAATATCAGATTAACGTGGACATATTTTCTTGCAAAGAAGTAACAGCTGGGTTAAGGATGGAGAGAGGAAGTGGAAAAGTTTTTCAGACGGTGAACAGATGGAAAACTGAACTTGACATCGAAGCAAAGAAACGACTACTTGAGGGTGGTAGAGCCAGAGGTAAGAATATACTAAAGGTAAGAGAAGACAGGAAGGCGATGATACTGTTGTTTGTTGTTTGAAGAAGCAGTTTTATGGTTGAAGGGGTTTATCAATGGGGTGCTTCAGTCGTTCAGAATAGTAGGGTGGAAGAATATTTTAGAAATGGAGAGGAAGATATACGAGGTGGAGCTGAAGTGTAACAGGAAAGGATGGTTTATTACCATCACAGAATTTTTTGGGGACAGGAAACAAATGGTGTGCTTACCGGAAGGGAAGCAGACACAAGGATGAGCAACATTTTCAGATGAACTACAAAAATTCCTTGCCGCAGTTGAAAACCACCTGCATAAGGAGCGTGAGCAGGAACAGAGTGATGGAGTTAGCCCTCCTATTCCCTCGAGCCAGGCCTTTAAGCAGACCTCGGTTTGTTGCAGAAAGGCAATAGCAAGCTCAAATAGGGGGTTGAAGATCTGGTGTGAGGCTGAGCAAGTTGATTGGGAGCGAAGAATGGTGATAACATCCAGCAAGGATATACAGGATTGGCGGAAGCTATTGAAATCTGTGGTGCATAACCTAAAACTAGAAACTGAGGTTGCCTTGAAGCCGTTCTCTAACAGGAAGGCAGTGCTAAAAATTGAAGATGGGGTAAACAGGGGATTCACAGCATTCGAATGCGAAGAAGGATTGGTTTACATTCAGAACTGGAGGCCGTTGTGTAATGAAATGGTACATACCAGAGGAAGTTTCTCTGTAAAACTGGTCGGACTTCCTTTCCACCTTTGGAACGAATCAAACTTGGGAAGCATAGTAAAGATGCTGGGTGGGAGGAAATAAAGCTGCAAGATTATCGAGCTGTGGAGGTGAGGATCAAGGGGGTAGAACCTGAATCGCTCCCAAGAACAATCGAAGTATTTGTCGATGAGGTTTGGTATAAAGTATGGCTGGTTTCAGAAGTAGTGATGGAGCTCTGGGGGCAAAGAACCAAGGTAGAAGATGAAGATGACGTGGATGGCTGGGTTACAGGTGGCAGACAGGTGTTGGCAAGACAGGACGAAGGGCAGCAGAGGCTTCAAGGGGAAGCTGAAAAGTTGCCAATGGAAAACCAACAGCTATGCAAGCCTTTAAAAGAAGGTTTTTGAAAAATTTTAAATTAACTGGAGTTTTAGGGGAGAGGGATTCCTTTGCTGACGTGGTTAAAAAAAGGGGAGGGCCAGTCAAAGGCTTAGTGCGAGCCGGTCCGTCCGAACCAATTGATGGACTGAACCGGCCAACCAAGAAGTCGAGCCTGTGTCCACGTGACTGTTTAATTGAGCACGTAGACCAGGATAGGTTGTTTGGGCTGGTAGACGACAATTTTTGTCATATCTTCTTCTTCGAAGAGGTGTTTTGGCGTTGATTCAGTTTCGAATAGGCGGAAGAAGAAAGCCATTGGCTCTCTACAGTAGATTCCACGCCTTGCTCCAGAAATAAATGGGGAAGGTCAACTAGCACAGGACCGGCCAAATCCCAGGTATGCAAGAGATTGCTCCGAGGAGAAGGAGAATATTGACGAGGGCTGGATAGACTATCAATCGGAAAAACCAGAAATGGAAGAAGACTCTGACGAACTGTCATGCATAGGAAGTGTCGAGTTTGACAAGTTGTCAGTGGACGAAGTGGCAGCAACTTTTAATCTCGGCTCCCTGTTTACAGAAGTCGCAGCTGAAGGAACTTGTTCAGAACGACCTGTACATCATGAGACTCTCAACAGAACTGAACACGTCCATAAGGTTTGGGGTGACAGTCCTGGCTCATTCCCAGAAGATCCATTACCAAAAGCCCTACGACAGACAAGATACATATAAGGAAGTATCCGAGACTTCCCAGAAGTATAACAGAGATATAGCAGTGGGGGACAAACAGGTGGGTGAGGGAAGAGTTCACTGTATAACGAAAGGGACAGGAAGGCAAACACCTCATACTCGAGCCAAGGAGTTAGTTGAATCTCACACACCTTTTCCGGACCTGATAGCTTCTGCTTCCAGTTCCAGTACCCCTTCCTTTTCCCAGCAAAACCCAGGTAACTGTGTCCATTCAGCTTTTGCTACTAATGATTGCTCTGTGTCCTGTGTGCCAGATACCAATCCCAGTCCAGAGGCTGCAGCATGTTTAGGAGTGGAAAGGGGAATTGGTAGAAGTAGAGGTAGGGAGGGTCAGGAGAGTGAGGTTGGAAGTGGAGGGGAAGTGAAGGAGAACAACCCACAAAAGGAAGGGGCGGAAGAGTCTAGTGGAGAAGGAACCCAGAAGGAAGAAGGTAGTGATGGGAACTTAGGTCAAGAGGAGAGCAATAAAATGACAGACAAAAGAGAGTTGTCCAGTGAGGATTCAGTGGCAGTTTTTGTACAGAAGTTGGGATGTAAATTGAAGGATCCAAGTGATCTGAAAGGGTTCTTACAAAGAAAGAGAGAAGAAATCAAGTCCAAAAGGAGAAAAATGAGTGAGGCTAAAATTCTGGTGAAGGATGTGGAAGGAGAAAAAAGTTTTGGTCTTAGGAAGGAAAGGAGGAAAGGAAACAAGTGAGGGTAATTTGTGTAAGGGGTGGAGAATAAAGTCTAATGAGGATCATAAGCTGGAATGTTAGGGGACTGGGTAGTGCAAGGAAGAGAGCAGTAATAAAAGAGGCCATTAGGAGAATAGATCCAGATGTGGTGCTGTTACAGGAAACTAATAGAGCAGAATTTGATATCCAATGGGCAAGGAGTGTGTGGAGAGGTAGGGTGATTAGTTGGGTGGCTTTACCTTCTTGGGGAGCTGCAAGGGGTATTGTTACAATGTGGAAGAATGAGGTAGTTATAGGTTTGGAGGAGTTGATAGGGCAATTTTCAGTTTCCTTGAAATTTAGGCAAGTGGAGGATGGTTTTGAATGGGTGCTAACTAATGTGTATGGGCCGAATGATTACAGAGAAAGGAGAAACTTATGGGAAGAATTGGCTGACATAAGGGGACTATGGGATGGGCCATGGTGTTTAGGAAACGACTTCAATGTAATCAGATTCTTGGAAGAAACAAACAGTCCAGAGGCCTACCACAAGTATGAGGAGATTTAATCAATTTGTTGATAGGCTCTATATCATCACTAAGGTGCTGTTCATTAGAATTAGGAAGGTGCTCCCAACAATCAAAGAAAATAACCAAGGAGCTTTTGTGAAGGGGAGGCAGATAACAAATCAAATACTTGTAGCAAATGAGAGTCTAGAGGAGTTTAAGAGATCTAGGAGAAGAGGGCTGGTTTGCAAATTAGATTTGGAAAAGGCTTATGACTTGGTTGATTGGTCCTTTTTGCTGGAGGTGATGATTAACTTTGGGTTCGAAGACATCTGGTGCAAATGGGTGTTGGGGTGTATTAGGAATTGTCACTACTTTATTCTGGTGAATGGGACAGTGGTCGACTATTTTCCAACCCGGAGAGGGATTAGACAAGGAGACTCACTATCCCCTTTCCTATTTACATTGGTTGCAGATGTGCTGGGGAGATTGATCTTCAAAGCAGATTCTAGGGATTTATAAGAGGCTGGAGAGTTGGAAGAGAAAACATACCACTCACACACTTGTAGTTTGCAGATGATGCAATTTTGTTCTGTGAAGGAGGGGATATCAGTAGGATTAGAAATCTTAAGCTCACTATACAACTGTTTGAACAAATGTCAAACCTTAAAGTGAATTTTGAGAAAAGTTATATAGTAGGAGTCAATATGGGAGAAGGGGAATTATGTGAGTGTGCAGACATCTTGGGATGTGTAATATCGAATTGGCCTCTAAACTACCTTGGATTACCATTGGGAGATAACCCTCAGAAAGATGAGTTTTGGGCTCCTGTTGTGGAGATATTTGAAAAGAGACTTGCCAACTGGAAGAAAAACTATGTCTTTGGGAGGGAGAATCACTCTAATTAGGTCCACACTTGTTATCCTTCCGGTTTACTTATCGTCTGTGTTTAAGGTCTTGGTCAAGGTGGCTAGCAAGTTGGAAAAAGTAATGAGAGGGTTTCTATGGGAGCCAGGAGAGGAGAAGGACCATATGGTTAGGTGGGAGATGGTGTGTAGGAATAAGGAGTAGAAATCTAGCACTATTAGGGAAATGGTTGTGGAGATTTTCACTAGAGAGAGAAAGACTTTGGGTTAAGATAGTGGGTAGTATTCATGGGATGGCAGATAATGGATGGGATTCTGGGATTCTTGCAAGGACTACAAGAGCATCTCCCTGGAAAGCTATTCAAGCTACTTTGCCCTTGTTCTCTCCCTAGATAAGGTATGATATGCACTCAGGTAACCTCATTAAATTTTGGGAACATATTTGGGTTGGGGACTCCGCTTTGAAAGATCATTTTCCAGGCCTTTTTGCTATCTCTACCATGAAAAATGAACCAATTTCCTCATTCCTTGTACCTTCTAAATCACCTTCTGGTTTTGGTTGGAACCTGGGTTTGAGAAGAGCTATCAGGGACATAGAGTTAGATTGTCTTTCAGCCTTATTATCCGTTCTGGATGGGGTTTTCCTTGCTCCAACAAAGGCAAATAATAGAATCTGGACTCTCACTCTTTCGGGGTCCTACACTTTTGCCTCCTTTAAGGCCCTATTACCCCCTCTCCTATTGGTTTGTCCTTCCTGGTTAAAGAGGTGTGGTGTCAACCTATTCCTCCTAAGGTTGGGAGTTTTTGTTGGGAAACCTTCCTGGAAAGAGTTAATACAAGGGATTTACTTCAAAGAAAAAGACCCAATAGATGTTTATCTCCTAACTGGTGTGTCCTCTGTAAATCTGATGGTGAGTCTGGATACCACTTACTAATTTCTTGTCAGTTTGTTAAAGGTATTTGAGAATGGTTTACTTCTTTGTTTGGGTGCAGTATGTTGGACTGTTTGGGAGGAGAGAAATTCACGGATCTTTTCAGATAAGGAGAGAAGCTTGGAAGCAATCTTGGAGAGTATCCATGTTAGGGTGATACATTGGTTGAAAACTTTAGAACTGTTTACGTACTTCTCAGTTGATCAAATGATAAGAAATTGGAAGGAGATTGCAGATTCAGCTCCGGTGAAGAAGTCCTCAAGTTCTTGTTGGACGCCTCCACCTCAAGGGTTTACCAAACTGAATTTTGATGGCAGCAGCATGGGTAATCCAGGGCCTCCGGAATAGGGGGAGTGATAAGAGATGAAAAAGGGAACATGTTAGCTATGTATTCCTGTCCAATTGGGTGGGTGGTTCTCTAAGGGCTGAGATTCTAGGAGCTCTTGAAGGGATCCAAAGGGCTAAGGACATGCATATTAAAAAACTGATCATAGATGGTGATTCTGAAATTGTGGTGAATTGGGTAAAAGAGGATAGCTCTAAGTTCTAGATTTACAACAATGAAAAGAGGAAGTTTAAGTGGCTGACTAAGGACATCAAAGTTCATTGCACATGGATAAAAAGAAATGCAAATTCCTTGGCAGATGGACTAGCTAGACAAGGGGTGAACAAAAACTCTCTTTTGGGCTGTGTTGTAAGTTTTTCATGGTTTGGGTGTATATTGGTATAGTAGGGAGTTAAGATTCTTTAGCTCCTTTTCTATGTAACTTCCTAAGTTCTCACTTATTAATAAAATTTACTGTTATTGATAAAAAAAAAAAAAACGTGGACATATTTTCTTATGACTCAAAGGGAGAAACAAATTCAAGAGTACTCTGCTGGTTTCATGAACCTTTGGACTGAATATGTGTTGGTTCACTTAGGAGATTTATCTACAGACTGTTGTGTAAAAACTATGAAGAAACACGAGGCAGGTTATGCCTTTTTTGATGCATCTCCAGCCTGAGTTGGAGCATACATGTCATAAAGTTCCAACTTGCTGTAAATGTGATCCATTTGTCTATGACATAAGCCTTTGACGAAGAGATTGGCTAGCTGATCTTTTGACCTAACATAAGGTCTAACAATTTATCCACTTTTGATATTTTCCCTGAAAAAGTGGCAATCCACTTCTATATGCTTGGTTCTTTGATGAAACACAAGATTGGTGGAAATATGGATTGCTATTGATTATCACAAAACGAGTGGAAACTTTCACACCAATTTCCTATAATAGTTGTTTTAATCAAATTAACTCACAAGTTGTGTGTCACATGGCCCTTTTTACTCAGATTCTACACTACTCTTAGCAACCATGCTTTGCTTTTTGCTCTTCTAATAACCAAATTTCTTATACGAAAGGTGGAATAGCCAATTGTGGATTTCCTATTAGTAACCAATCTTGCCCAATCTGCATCTGTATAACCTTTCAAAGACAGTTCTCCCCCTTTATTTTCTTATACAACAACCCTTGACCTAGAGCACCCTTTAAATAACAGAAAACCCTAATAATACCTTCCCATTGACTTGTACTGTGTTTTGCATAAACCAACTCACTCTACACTAAAAGAAATAGATGAGATTTCCAACTAGTCTTTTATATCTCTTAGGTCACTATCAAATATCTTGACATTTGGATTGATAGGAGTATCCACTTGTTTTGCTCATAATAATCCTATCTCTTCTAATAATTCAAGCATATATTTCCTTTGTAGAGGAGATTCCCCACTTTGACCTCACTATCAGAATGTCTAGAAAACACCTTAAGCGCCCTGTGTCTTTGAGTTTGGAACTTCTATTGTATAAACTATTTCAACACCTTGATTCCCTGTGTATCACTTCCTGTAATAATGATATCATCAAGATACATGGCTAGTATAATCTTACCAGAAGGTGTCTCTTTACTGAAAAGCAAGTGGTCAACACTACACTATTTGCAGGCTAAACTATTGTCTCCTACTAAACCGACCAAAACTAGACTCGCAGCAACTGTTTCAGCACATAAGTTGCCTTGTTCAATCTGCACATTTTGCCAACCTCCCCTTGAGAAACATACCTAGGAGGTTTCTCCATATACACTTCCTCCTGAAGATCACCATGGAGGAAGGCATTCTTTACATACAATTAAAACAAAGGTCATAGTGGACAAACCATTTTACCAATTGGAGAGAAGGTATTGGTGTAATCATAGTTTTTAAGGCGTCTAGGCAACACTAGGGCACCTAGGCAATAATAATTTTATAATATAAAAAAGTAACTTTTGGATAATATAAAAAACTAACTTTTGGTTAGTTCCCTAGTTTTGTATACGATTCAGCATGTATCTTAATTGAAAAAATAGCAATTCTTTTTATTAAGAACATTAAATTCCCTCTAAAAATGTGGCAAATCATCACATCTAAAAGATACAAATATTTTACATATTTTAATTTCTGTTTTGGAATGGTAGAATACTGATATGTTTCATTCTATTGCCAATGGGCATATTTATACAGTAAGCTGCTGCAATAAATAGAAAGAAAAGAAAATAGAAAGAAGAAAAAATAGAAAGAAGAGAAAATAGAAAGTACAAAAATAGTAAGAAAGAAATAGAAAGAAAAAACTTTCTAAATCAATCCTTCCACAATCCTAGGAATATATACAATTCTATTTTCAGATCTGAACCAGTAACCCCACGTTTTCCAACACTCCCCCTCAAGCTGGTGAATAGAGATCCTCCATTCTCAGCTTGGCTATAATTCTCCGAAAGTCTGTACTATTGAGCCCTTTAGTAATTACATCGGCCAGTTGTCCTTTTGTAGACACATAGGGAGTGCAAATCAACTTGCTGTCCAGTTTCTCTTTTAGAAAGTGTCGGTCAATTTCGATGTGTTTCGTCCTGTCATGTTGAACAGGATTGTGAGCAATATTGATGGCTGACTTGTTGTCACAATATAGTTTCATAGGCTCTTCTCGTGGAATCTTCAGGTCTTCTAAAATTATCTTCAACCAGAGTAATTCATACATTCCTTGTGCCATAGCCCTGAATTCTGCCTTTGCACTTGACCGAGCCACTACATTTTGCTTCTTACTCCTCCAAGTGACTAAGTTTCCTCCTAAGAAGGTACAGTAACCAGAAGTGGATCGTCTATCTACTGGAGATCCTGCATAATTGGCATCTGTATATGCTTCAAGAGTCAGTCCTCCATTTCTTCTGAATAAAATTCCTTTTCCTGGATTGGCTTTCAAATAGTGCAGAATTCGATGAGCAGCCTGCAGATGAACTTTAGGATTATGCATAAACTGACTTATTACACTTACAGCATATGCAATATCTGGTCGTGTATGTGCAAGATAAATGAGTTTTCCAACTAGTCTTTGGAACATCTCCTTGTCTACACTTGCATTCTTGTGGGCTTCTCCAAGTTTATGATTGGGATCTATAGGCATGGAAGCTGGTTTACATGCCATATTTCCTATTTCTCTCAAAAGATCAACAACATACTTTTGTTGAGAGATAAAGATGCCTTGTTTAGAATGTGCAACTTCAATTTCGAGAAAATACTTTAGTCTCCCCAAGTCTTTTATCTCAAATTCTCTGGCAAGGTAGTTTTTCAATGCTTCCTTCTCCTTTTTATCATTCCCAGTAACGATTATATCATTCACATAGACTAATAGTGCAGTAACTCCCCCTGAGGCTGTGTGTTTGATAAACAATGTGTGGTCACCTTGACTTTGCTTGTAACCTGTACCAGCATTACCTTCGTAAACCTTCCAAACCATGCTCTCGGAGATTGTTATAGACCGTATAGTGCTTTCTTCAACCGATAAACTTTGTTCCCTTTAATGCCTTCTCCAAAACCCGGTGGAATGTCCATGTATATCTCCTCTTCTAGATCACCATGGAGAAACGCATTTTTTACATCAAACTGTTGCAAATCCCAATTATAGTTAGCAGCCAACGACAGTAACACCCTTACTGTATTCATTTTAGCTACTGGGGCAAAAGTCTCCTGATAATCTACCCCATAAGTCTGTGTATATCCTTTGGCTACCAGGTGTGCTTTGTACCTTTCTAATGACCCATCAGATTTGTACTTAATTGTCAACACCCATTTACAACCTATCGTCTTCTTGTTTCTTGGTAGATCCACAACTTCCCATGTGTTGTTTTTTTCTAATGCCTCCATTTCCACTCTCATGGCTTTTCTCCACTCCTTATTAGAAAGTGCTTCGGCTAGAGTATTAAGAATTGGAATGGTGTTAAGGCTGGCTAGAAAACTTTTATGGGATTTAGAGAATCTTTGGAATGATACATATTTGGCTAAAGGGTACAATGGGCATTTGGTACATTCTCCGGTTCCTTTTCTCAATGCAATAGGTAGGTCATACTCATACTCAAACTGTGAAGGTGTAGGTTCAGGATCTAAGCATCCCTCAGTTCTAGGATTAGGAGTTGAATCTTGAACTTACACAGGTTGAGGATCTGGATTTTTCCTCCTAGAGTAAACCTGCATATATCTCACATTATCTTGCACATCATTCGTGGGGTTAACAATGTCCGAATTTGGTTCAATGGTCGGGTTGTTTGACTCTTGTTGAAACTTGGGAATGTGGGACTCAGAGGAATGTGACTCAGAGGGATGTGGTTCTTGACGATTGAATGTTTGTGAGGAGGGTAAAACATCTAGGGAAGGTAGATCCGAGGCCTTATCTTCCATTAATGAGGGCTCCCCCTGAAGATAAGGTTGAGTGAAAAAAGATTTTCCTTCCTCAAATGTGACATTGATGGAGGTGTAGAATTTTCCGGTGGCTGGATGATAACATTTATAACATTTCTGAGTTGGGGAATATCCCAAGAAGACACACCTGATTACTCGTGGGTCTAATTTTCCCTTATTATGGACATGAACAAAGGCAGTGCAACCAAAAATTCTTGGTGTGAGATTATTTGAGGCTCGAATATCAGGGTAAATTTGAGAAAGGACTTGTATTGGGCTTTGGTTGTCAAGAACTTTAGATGGTAGTCTATTTATGGTGTAGGCAGCAGTAAGGACAACATCCCCCCAATATTGTTTTGGCACCTGATTTTGAATGAGAAAGGCTCGGGTGGTTTGCAAAAGATGGCCTCAACTACCCCATTCTGTTGGGGAGTGTTAACACAAGAGGATTCATGCACAATCCCTTCTTTCTGAAAAAATGGGGACAAATTCTGATTAAAATAATCTGTAGCATTATCAGATCGAAACCTTTTAATTCTCACACCAAACTGAGTTTGGACCATGTTATGAAAGTTGGGAAGAATCGTACCCACATCAGATTTAGACTTAAGAAGAAAAATCCATGTGACCCTAGTGCAATCATCAATAAAGGTGACGAACCATCTGGAACCAGTAATGTTGGGAATTTGAGAAGGGCCCCATATATCCGAATGAATCAAATAAAAAGGAGTTGAAGATCTTTTATTGCTGATTGGGAAAGAAACCCTTTTGTGCTTAGCAAGTTCACAAACATCACAATGAAAGGTTTCAACATCAATTCCTTTAAACAAGGAAGGCAACATTGTTTTTAAAATAAAAAATGAAGGATGACCAAAACGGAAATGATGATGCCAAATTAAATCTTTTTGGAGGTAGATAAGAATGACTCGTGTGGGACATGCATAACAGTGTGAGATGATTTGCTGGTTGCTTCAAGGTAGTAGAGTCCATCTCTTTCCTTAGCAAGTCCAATCTTCTTCCCCGAAACCTGGTCTTGAAATACACAGTAAGAAGGGAAGAACACAACATTGCACTTCACATCCTGGGTGAATTTATGTATAGAGATAAGGCTAGTGGATAACTTAGGAACATGAAACACATTTTTAAGTAATAGGGATGGAGTAATTTGAATATTCCAATCCCTGCCACTGTGGTGAAAGAACCATCAGCAACAAAAATTTTTCTATTACTAGGATAGGGTGTATAGGTGAGAAAATGTAGTGAAGAGGGTGTCATGTGGTTAGTAGCTCCAGAATCAAGAATCCATGGAAAAACACTAGCCGAGGCATGTAATCCTAGAGATAAAGACTCACCTGAGAGAGCAAGAGAGGTAGAACCACTTCCTGGTTTCAAGGATTTCAGGAAGCACCTTAGCCTTTCAATTTCTTCATCATTAAATGGTCCCTGACTTGAGTGTTCTTGCTGCGGGGTTGTGGAGACATTATGGGCCTGTTGAACTCCTTTTGAAACTCCTCGATTTCCCCATTCCTTGCTGGATGTGGGAGGTTTCCCATGAAGTTTCCACCACCGATCTTTCGTGTGTCTGGGCTTCTTGCAATAGGTGCACCAGAGGTTATCGTTAGAGTCAAGGGTGGTTGTGTCACGAGCCAAGTTGTGATTGTTCTCACCCTTTGAACCACTGTAACTTCCTCCCCTTGCCACCATGGCTGAGCCTTCGGGATCTTTAGGCTCTAGCATGATTCCACGACGGCTTTCCTCAGCTCTGACAAGGGCTATGACTTCATTCAATGGAGGCACTTCTTCTTTGCCAAGAATTTGTATTCGGACCTGATCAAATTCAGCATTCAGTCCGACCAAAAAATCATACACCCTATCTCTTTCAATAAAATTCTTCAAGATCACAGCATCATCTGTGCACTTTGTCTCAAGAACCTGATAATGATCAAGCTCATGCCATAAATTTTGCAGCAGATTTGCATACTCTGTAACACTCCTGCTCCCTTGTTTGGCCACCACAGTCTTCACTTTAACCTCATAGACATGAGCAGCGTCATGGGCTTTGGAATAGGTTTGTCAGACAGCATCCCAAATAGCCTTTGTAGAGGGAAGAAACATACAAGTATCACTGATCTCGGGTGTCATTGAACTCCACAACCATGACATAATCATGGAGTCCTCTTCGTCCCAAGCATCAAAATTTGGCTCGCCCAACCTTGGTCCTGTTCCAAGGAGGTGACTAATTTTTCCTTTTCCCTTCAAATAGGTACGCACTAGTTGTGACCACTTCAAGTAATTCTGGCCATTCAGTCTTTATGTTGCCTGAATATTCTGCAAATCACCAGTGTGAGGATGAGAATTTGTTGCTCCTTCATCGGTTTGGACGGGAGCACTTGTTGCAATCATGTCGGGCATTGTTAATGGAGGAAAAAACTGGCCAGCAGGAAAGGAGAATAAAGGAACACTTCTGGTTACAGATCAACACTAAAGGCCAGAAGAGAAAAACACAAAAAACTGGCAATGAAGGCCGAAAAAATCTCAAGGTTGACAAACCTAGAGCTCTGATACCATGTTTTGGAATGATAGAATACTGATATGTTTCATTCTATTGCTAATGGGCATATTTATACAGTAAGCTGCTGCAATAAATAGAAAGAAAGAAAAATAGAAAGAAAAGAAAATAGAAAGAAGAAAAAAGAGAAAAAAGAGAAAATAGAAAGTACAAAAATAGAAAGAAAGAAATAGAAAGAAAAAACTTTCTAAATCAATCCTTCCACAATCCTAGGAAAATATACAATTCTATTTTTAGATCTGAACCAGCAACCCCACGTTTTCCAACAATTTCATTATTTTCAAAAATAATACTACTATAATAAGTGTTTAATAGAGCAATTTCATATCAATTAGTAGCTAAAGAAGGTTATTAACTTTATATGATAAATATTCAAGATAGAAAGTAAAATAGGAAAAACAAGGATGGAGTTTCTGTTTTATTTAATTAGAGAGAGAGAGAATAGACAAAAAGAACCTCTTTATAATTCTATTCCTTCTTTCTTTTTTTTTTTCTCTCCTCAAAACCCTTTGATCTTTTAAATTTCAATAGTAAAGCATTAAAACAAAGTATAATTGATATATATATATATATAGCATATAATAAAATGTATTAACACAGACATTAATAAGATACAACAATATAAATGATATCATAAAAGGTTCTTGGCTTGTCATTCCTTGACAACTTTGGGTGTAATCAACACCATAAATTTGGGTATATCCTTTCACCACCAACTATGCCTTATAGCTCTCCACACTACCACCGGGTCGATTATTAACTTTGTAAACTTACTGGCAATCTACTACCTTTTTCTAGGAGGGAGAGGAGTAAAATCCCAAGTATGATTAGACTCAAGGACATGAAATTTTTAATAAATTGTCTTCTTCCAGTCCGGCAAGGCAAGGGATTCCTGAATAGACCTAGGGATAGACACAAAATATTTAAATGCATTATAGGACCTCAACGTGACTAGGACTCCAAACATCAAAATGGACAAGGACAAAAGTGCTCGATAATTTATTATTATCTCCCAAAACAAATGACACTTGACAATGTTTGCTAAGCTGATGCAACTCAAATTGCAACTAAGTAATAGATGCCAAACCAGGAACTAGCATCTTGAGAGTAGGAGGAGATGGATGGCCTAACCAACATTGCTATTGTAGAGGGGAAAATGTTGTATGTAAAGCTTTTTGTGGACCACCACTATCCAAATAGTGGTCAATCATCCCAAACAAAAAGATGATATACATGTATGTGTATATGTATCCATGTATACATACATGTATGATTTATTAAAAAAATTATGTATATATGCACGTATGCATGCATGCATACATACATACATATATATAACTTCTAAACTGCTTAACCAATGACTATGAAACTTTAAATGTGCGTTAACTATAACAAGGAAAATCAAACTACTATGCTGAACCAGGAAATAATTTGTAAAAAATGCACTTACTGTTTTAAAATGCAAGACTACACAAATGTTAAATAATGAACAATGGAAACACATGTGTCATTGTCACCAAATTCTTTACCATTATCATTTATAGCCATAATTTTATTCAACTGCCCAACAGTGGAATTTATGGAACAGAAAATCAGCATTGTGTTTGTGATGCTGATTCTTGCTAGAATTGATTAATGATTGCTTGAAATGTTAGCTCATTTCTAGTTTCATTAGTCTTTCACAGTACAATTATAAGCAAGGTTCAAAGTATCACATCGTATCGTATCTTTAGGGGTCCGATACACCTGTTTACAGGTGTTTTTGGGGAACTCTTTTTTTAATGAATATATATATATATATATATATAAACCAAATTTGAAAAATCTAAAAAAACATAACAAGTGCATGGTTTTAAGTACCGACACACCTCTGCCGAAGTGTCGATACACAGGTGTATCGATACTTTGAACCTTGATTATAAGTGAGTCATGCCATGTGCAGGAGGTTTTCTGACCACATCCTTGTAATTAATGAAAGTTTCCATTACCAAGTTAAACTTTTTCTCTAATTGGACTCCATTGGGTATTCTTATCTGAATATATGGCTTTTTATGTGTTTATTCTCTTTTCCTTAACTAGTTTTAGTTTTAGGTTTTCTTTGACTTATCAAAGGTTATACATGTTCAGCCCAATTTTCTTAAAATTCAGTTGTTTTTCCTGGATTGTTTGTGTTCTTGTTGGTTCAAAGTTCACTTTTTGTTGAGAATACCAGTAAAAGGACTATTTATATACTTTGATCACATTGTTAACCTTTAGGGTTATGCATATCTTAGATATGACCTGACTCGGCTGATGATTGGGAGTGAAGGAACCTTGGGTGTAATAACAGAAGTTACTCTACGGCTTCAAAAAATTCCCCAATACTCTGTGGTAACTTTTCACTTTTATGGATAGTATTGGGCATTCTGCTCTCAATTTCATTACATTGCATAATGTTCTGTTTCCTATGATATTTGAATCTCTTCTATCGTGCTGTTTTCTGGTTCTATGCAATAAATATTTAAGTTCTTTAATTGTTCTTCTCCATAGCTGATTTTTGTAGACAACTGTTTCTGTGCTCTTACATATTTACCATTCATTGCTAGTGACTAGTGATTTACTTTTATTCTCATATTTGATTGCTGCTTGGAGAAATATTGTTGCATTATGTGCAGAAATAAAAAATCTGTGGGCTGAAACAGTCACCAAGGATTTGATTATTTTGGTCAAGCTGTAAGGAAACTTGGATATAAAGACAAGTCACATAGACCATACACTTTTTGTTAAGCATGATGGGTGTGTAATTACCATTTTCATATTATATGTGAATAATATGGTAGTGACAGATAATGATCTTCCACAAGTCCAATTGAGGGAGTTCTTTGTTGCGATTGGAATCCCTTGTTAACAGTGTGCAAATCAGCAAAATAAATGGCAAAAGAGAAATAAAAAGTAATGTCCAGTGAGAAAAATAATCAAACACCATAAGAGAAAATCTTCCACTATCAATAAGAATAATGGGTTTACAACTTTTCTAGTTTAAACTAGAGAATAGCAACTTCAAGAGACAATAACCTCTCTTGGATACACAAAAACAGTTATCAAACAAGAAGTGTTTCAATCAACAAAACATGAGAAAGATCTCACCAAACAAAGCTTCCAAATTCCTCTCAAAACTATTATTAAAGAGCCAAAAAAAAAAAAACACCAAATGCTTGATGGAAGGAGTGTAAAACAGCAGCAGCCAAAACAGTTGATTGAAGTGCTCTTGTTCACATAGCAGGAAGCTTGAATCCCTTCTCTTGTAAAAGAGTAATTTCCTTTCCCACTCTCTTCTTCTCCTTTTTTCTCAAAAGAGGATACCAACGTAAGTGTCTAGAATGTCAAGAGACTCTCTACACCAAGACAAAATAAAGTTTGTAGAGAAAGCCAAATGATAGTGGAGAGTGAGTCCCACCATCCACTAACATGGAATTAAGACAAGACAATTTGTCTCATTCTCACTAATGAGAGAATATCAAGAGTCTCAACATTATTTGTCTTTCTTTTTAACTTTCTCAAATTACATGTTGGGCAAGAGATCCCAGCACATGAGTGGGTCCCACCTCCACATGAGGGGGGGAACCCAACATTCTTGGCATCTAATTTGAAATTAAGGATCTTGTAGAACTCAAATATTTCCCATGCATTAAAGTGGCTAGATCAAGGAAAGGAATATTTATTTTCAAAGTAAACATGTCTTGTGTTTATTGAGGAAACAAGTGAACTAGGACCATACCTATTGATTCTAATCATGGTTTTCAAAACCAAACCGGACCGGAAAAACTGGGAACCAGTTAGGTGACTGGTTTCGTTTTACCCCAAAACCGTTATTTCCCCCAAAACCATTGATTTGGTCAGCAAACCGTTGACCCGGGCGGTCAAACCGTTTGAAACATTCAACGGTTTGGCCGGTTTTTATTTTTTTGTCAGAATGGGCTGTCTGTTCGGTTTGAACGGTCGGACCGCTTGACCCAGGAACCAGACCCCTGACCAGTTCGTTGTCTGGGTCGGTTTTAAAAACCTTGATTCTAATTACCAGTGTTTGAAGAAGAAGGTTAACTTTTGGCAGAGAAAAGTATGTTTTAAAGACTATTTGATTTCTGTATCTATGTCTGTTGTTAGATTTAAGTTTTTTATTTCTACTGTTAGAGTGCTGCCAGGGACCTACTTGTAATTTCTTTATTTTTTATTTTGTTATATAACACGTTAAGATAAAATAGAAGCTGGGTGCCGCCAGCACTATTCTTTTTGACTCTCACATATTTTTTCTTTCTCTTCTCTTCTCCTCTCTTCTCTTCTCCTCTCTTCTCTCCTCTCTCTTCTTCCTCTTTTCTTGTAAGAGAACATGGTATAGAGCACAACTCTGGGCAATAGGAGTTGTTCTTTCTGCTGAATAGTATCCATTCAACCCAGGCGTCAGATTTCTTGGACTGTGAAGACAAAAACCTAATCGGACTGATCAGAAATATTTGTTTGTCATTTTTTTTTCTGGGTTCTTCCTTGGTCGTAGCACCAAGGTAACCCTAGTCGGAGGAGGCCTATGCTGTGAAGCTTCCTTTTTTACCTTCGGCTGATGCTGTGAAGGCTTAGTCGTGTTTTTGCACCTTCGTACAGGTGCTGTACAGGGGTGTGTCATCCCCTTTGTCACGGGTATGTACTGTGTTTAAATTGGTGTGTGAAGTGTGGAGTTTACAGCAGTATATCTCTTCTTTCTGGACTGTTTCTGGACTGTTTAGTTGCTGCCAGTAGCCCTTCAGTAGTGTGTACATGTTTTTAGAAGCACTGTGTGGACTTTTTGTGCCCTAATTGTGACTGTTAGACATAGTACTGGTGTGAGGACTGGTCTTGTGCACCTGCAGTTTTGGTTCTGACTTGTAGACCTGCCTTTGAAAATGGTGAATGATGATTCTGCCTCATCTGGGGTTAAATCAACCCATGGTACAGCAGGTATGGGGACTGAAAGTATGATGTTCCCTATGCTGATTACTCCTTTAAATGGTCTGAACTACTTGGAGTGGGCCAAAGGTGTAAAACTTTATGTAACAGCAAGGGGAAAAGCTGGTTACATAAATGGAAGGGTGAAAGAACCCAAGAATGGGACTGCTGAACATGATCGGTGGGACCAAGAAAGCAGTATGGTGATGTCCTGGCTTCTTGTAGCCATGGAATCTGATGTGAAGAACTTTATGTGGGCAGGCACTACAAATGAGATATGGGAATAGGCCAAAACCACCTATTCTGAGCAAAGGCACCATGCTAAGATCTACCAGTTACAAGTTGAATCCTCAACTTGTAAGCAGGGAAACCATAGCTTATCAGTCTATTTTTCAGCCCTTACCTCAGTATGGAAGGAATTGGACCACTATCAGGCTATAGAATGGAAACATGATGGTGATGCTAGAGCCTATAAGAAGATGGTTTCTCAGCAGTGGGTTTTCACCTTCTTGTTGGGACTAAACCCCATATATGAACCCCTTAAAGTTCAGATTTTAGGAAGTAAAGAGTTGCCTTTAGTTCAAGAGGTGTATGCCCTTGTTCAATTTGAGAAAAGTAAGTGGACTGTGATCGTTACTACCGAGGGGGAGCAATAGGTAGCATTAGCTGCAATGGGTGGAAAAAATATGGGAAAGAAAAATGATTCCAGAAAAGCTGATGATAAGTATAAGTTGTTATGCACCCACTACCGTCATTTAAGACATACACGTGATATGTATTGGGAGCTCCATGAGAGACCAAGGTGGGCTGTAAAGAACCAAGAACAGGGTAAGGTACAAGGTCAGAAGAAGCTTAATATAGCACACAATGCACTAAATGTGGTAACCCAAGAAACTCAGTTTGTTGAGATGCCAACTGATACTACTCGAGAGCACTTCGTTGGTTTTGACCCCAAGGAAGACATTATGAACTCCTTCCGTAGCCACTTGGAGTCATATGGTAGGGCCTTGCGCCAAATGGACAGATCATCTACTGGTTACCCTTCTACTTCATT
Source organism: Nelumbo nucifera (assembly GCF_055504915.1). Lineage (NCBI taxonomy): Eukaryota > Viridiplantae > Streptophyta > Magnoliopsida > Proteales > Nelumbonaceae > Nelumbo > Nelumbo nucifera. The sequence goes on along the minus strand of NC_142650.1, from coordinate 69,607,141 downwards.
TGTGTCTACATCAGGTAATGTTGCTTCTACCTTCCATGTCTCCACTACCATTGATTCTCCCTGGATCATTGACTCAGGGGCTTCTAATCACATGACCGGTAAGCCAAACCTAATTCAAGTCTTATAACCTTTTGTCAGGAAGGGATAAGGTGAGACTTGTAGATGGATCATTTTTCCTCCATTGTAGGCCAATGATTAATATCCCTTCCCCAAGGACTTAACCTGAATAATGTTTTGCATGTCCCTCAGCTTCCCATTAACCTTCTTTCTATTAGTAGTATCACAAATTCAATAAACTCTAGTGTACCTTTTTTCTTGATTCATGTATTTTTTAGGACCTAACTTCTAGGAGGACGATTGGTAGAGGAAGCTTAGTGGATGGTCCCTACACTCTTGACAACAAGGCTGGTTTCTCGGTGTCACCTTCAGAGTCTCGTAGTCGGTCAAATAAGGGTCAATTTTTTTTGTGGCATAATTGGTTAGGTCATGTGTCTTTTGAAATAATAAAGTCTTTGTTTCCTTTTTTATTTAAGTCCTGATCAGTGTTAGATTTCCATTGTCAAATGTATCAGTTGAGCAAGCAATGTAGAACAATATTTCCTTCAAGTAATAAAAGATCAAGCTTCCCTTTCCATATTGTGTATTTTGATGTGTGGGCGCCTACTACCATAACTTCGGAGGGCGGGTACACGTACTTTATTACATTGATTGATGATTTCTCCCACTATACATGGGTGTTTCCCATGTGTAGCAGAGACAAAGTCCCAAAGATCGTAAGAGATTTCCAAAGGATGGTGTTTACACAGTTTCATGTTGAAATTCAAAATTTTCAATCCGACAATGCGAAGGAATATTTCCATGGTGAATTAAATGAATTCTTTGCTTCCCATGGATCCATTCATAGGAGCTCATGTGCAAGAACACCACAACAAAATAGTATTGTAGAAAGAAAGAACAGACACCTCCTTGAGGTAGCCAGAGGGATGATGTTACATATGAATGTTCCCAAACGATTTTGGGTTGATGTTGTACTTGTTGTTGCTTATGTCATAAACCGCATGCCCTCCAGAGTGTTAAACTACAAGGCCCCTCATCAGCTATTGTTTCCTCAGACTCCTTTATTTTCCATTCCCATGAGGGTGTTTGGTTGTAGTGCTTTTGTCCATGACTTGTCCACGTCCCATGGTAAGTTGGATCCTCGGTCTATTCCATGTGTCCTTCTAGGGTATCCCTCCTCGCAAAAGGGTTACCGATGCTTTGATCCCGTTTGTCATAAGTTCTTTGTCTCCATGGATGTCTCTTTTTTTGAGTTTGAACCGTTCTTCCCTACTTCTCCTTAGGGGGAGAGTAATGTGGAAGAGAAGTAGGCCTAGGTTCGTCAAGTCTCCTTTCCTTCTGTTCCGGATCTCACTCCTTTTCGTGTCTTCCAACGTCAATGCCGTAGAGATCAGCAATGTGACAAAGATGTGGAGCCACCAAACACTGAGCAACCAACATTGTTTGATTCCCAGGAGGTAAGTCTAACACCTGTTGGTATGTGTCTTATGACCACATTTCCAGTCATGCACTACCAAACACCTCATTACCTAGTATGTGTCTTATGACCACATTTCCCCTTGTCACCGTGCCTTCCTATCTGTAGTTGATAGTATTCCCATACCCAGAAATGTGGTAGAGGCTTTAAAATACCCTGAATGGACAAATGCTATGAAGGAGGAGATCAGTGGGGTGTAAGTGGGTGTTTACAGTGAAACATAAGGCAGATGGGACAGTTGAAAGGTACAAAGAAAGGCTGGTAGCTAAAGGGTACACCCAAGTTTATGGTGTTGACTATGATGAGACATTTGCTCCAGTAGTTAAGATGAATTCAGTATGGGTTCTCCTATCATTGGCTGCAAACCTTGACTGAAAATTGCATCAACTGGATATAAAGAATGCCTTTTTAAATGGTGATTTGGAGGAGGAGGTGTACATGGTTCAACCCCCAGGTTTCTATGCCAAAGGAAGTGAAAGTAAGGTGTGCAAACTAAGAAAGTCCCTTTATGGTCTAAAACAATCTCCTAGAGCGTGGTTCAGTAAATTTCATATGGCGGTTCAACAAGTGGGGTTCAAGCAATGTCAATCTGATCACACACTCTTTGTGAAGAGATGTCAAGAACAAGTGGCTATGTTGATAGTGTACGTAGATGATATCATCATTACAGGAAACTGGAGCATAGAAATACAAAAGTTGAAGGAATTCCTAGCCTCTCAATTTGAAGTGAAAGATCTGGGCCCCCTAAAGTACTTTCTTGGAATTGAGGTTGCTCGCTCAAAAAGGGGCATCTTCATCTCTTAGAGGAAGTATAATCCTAGATCTGTTACAGGATACAGGCAAGCTAGGTGCAAAACCAACAGATACCCCTATGGATGTTGACCATAAACTGGGAAATTGTGATGGTGAACCACTAAAAGATGTGAAACAATTTCAAAGATTAGTGGGAAGGTTGCTTTACTTGTCCATGACATGCCCTGACATTGCTTACTCAGTTGGGGTCCTAAGCGCTCTTGCATTCCCCTAAGAGACCACACATAGAGGCAGCAGAGAGGTTTCTTAGGTATTTGAAGAAGTACCCAGGAACAGGATTGCTATTCAGCAAACATAATCATCTGAAAGTAGAAGTCTACACAGATGCTGACTGGGCAGGTGCTGTGGATGATAGAAAATCCACAAGTGGGTATCGTACTTTTGTAGGAGGAAATCTAGTGACATGGAAAAGAAACAAAGTGTAGTGGCAAGGTCAAGTGCTAAAGCGGAGTATAGAGCTATGGCACATGGGGTGGCTGAATAATCTTGGGCAGTAGAAGTCTATTGTGGCTTGTTGTTCTGTCTGCTTGTATAATCTTGGGCAAACATCATAAAGTTTCTCTATCCTGAGCCACTCAACTTCCCAAAACCTAACTCTAGAGCCACCCACTTTGAACCATAAGAATTTCTTACTTCCCTTGATTCCCAGCCGAACCTTACCACTCCATATTTTCCAACCACCACCCTCCTCCATAAAGCCTCTCTCTTTCTCTCTCTCTCTCTCTCTCTCTCTCTCTCTCTCTCTCTCTCTCTCTCCTGCCCAAATCTCCGTAGCTATTTCCCTAGCAGTGCTTTGTTAAATAACTTTTCCCTTCTCAGCCCTAGACCTCCCCCTACCAGTGCTACAAGACGAGAAAGTAGTATCATTGGCCAATGTAACAGACTATGATGTGGATGAGGGGAAAAGGGAAGAAAACAGATCTGGTGCTACAAGATGAGAAAGTAGTATCATTGGCCAATGTAACAGACTATGATGCGGATGAGGGGAAAAGGGAAGAAAACAGATCTGGTGACCCAATCATATGATTTGATGCTTAGAATCAATAATTTCATGTAGACAGTTTGGATTGAGAAACTAAACAAGTAATACCTAATCTGGCAAGCATTGCAGTACCATTGGAAAAAGACAATAGACAAAGCTTTTCATACTCTTCCCATATTATAGAAACCAACTCCTTGTCTTTCCCAGTTCAGAAGCAGATGTATCATCACTAGTAGATTCCTCTCCAACAGATGCATGATTGACCTATGTGGAGGGAGGACCATGCAAATCATAACGATAAGCAATTGTATCAACCTCTCTCCTATAATGGCTACACACGAATAATGCCACATCCACCAACACCTCTTCCTTTAACACCATTTCCATCCCTACCACCTATCCATCCACCTCCAATACCTCTACCACCAACTCTTACTACAGTAACTCTATACCTCCTCTTCCACTTCTAGTAGCTGCCAAAGCCGATTTTTTAGTTATTGGGGTAAAATGAACATGTGAATTGGAAACTCTCTTGACCCTAGAAAACACCTCTAATAGTGTAGGAATATCCTTACTACCCAAACTTTATGCCCTAACTGGTTCATACTCTTGTCTCAACCAAGAAAGGAATCGTGCAAAATCTAAACGATCTCTCTGCTGCTATGTTGTCAGATCACTGGACAGTGGATGATAAACATTCAATTCATTGTGTAAATTCTTAAGATGTGCAAAATACTCCTCTACATTGCTATATTGAGAATATCTTGGTAGAGTTGATAAGTCCAGGTCACATTGTCGTGGCCAGAGTACAACTGCTTTATGCGATCCCAAATCTCTTTGGCAGTATCAAAATACATAAGATTGATGCTAATATGTGGCTCATACAGTTCCCTAGCTTGGTTGTAATCAATGCATTCTCCTACAGCCACTCACTATACCCGGTAGTATTGGCCATAGGCTTTGCTTCTTGAATATATTTCAATTCACCCTTGCTAGTAAGAGAAGAAACTTCAACTGACTTGGCCCAGTGAATGTAATTCTTGTTATTCAATTTTATTGAATCATCTGTACCGCCATAAACTCATTCTGCAGCACTAATGGACTACCACTGTGCTGATGCTGTCATCCTCAATACAGCAGGGATCGGTATCACAAAAACACCCCAAACATCAACCAACTAAATTCAGTCACCACACTGCACCTAGACACATAGACCAATAAACCCAGGGACACTTGTAAACATACTAAGCTTCACCAAACAAGTCTTCATTCACATCTGAATAGCATCACCTATGATCATCTTCCTCTTTGAACTGCCATGCAGAGGAGATTAAAAACCAACCAAACTGACCTGGTTCAACTGAGTTTGAGCCATTTAAGCCTCTATACCTAAGGCGATGATCAGTCCATTTAAATCACCTTTTAACGACCAATTAGAAATAGGGAAGAAAAGGAGAGAAAACTCTGTTCATGGCATCCAGAAAGAGGGGCTTCTAACAGGTCGTGTGTACCTGCTCTGATTTTTTTTTTCTTTTTTGATAGATAACAAGAAGATTTTATTAAAAAAGAAAATCTGAATACAAATTAAAGGAAGGTGTTAAGATAACACCCCCTGGCCCACCAACTATTTCGTCTAATTACCTACAACAAAGAAGAACCAAGAAATAGAAACATGAGAGGGCATAAAGACAGCAAGAACTACACCAGCCAAAGTGCAGATCAATCTTCCACCTCATCAATCTCTTCTGGACCTCCTTCCTTGTCCCAAATTTCCCACCCTAACTCTTCTGGAACCTTTCTCATGCTTTCCAATTTCCTCTTTTTCTCCATAGCTTCAAAAGCTCTTCTAGCAAACTCCTCCCCTCCAAAAAAGAACAAACCCAAAGACTTGCCGATTTCCACTTCTCTATCAATTAGAGTCTTCAAGTCCACTCCTCTTAGCTCCATTGCTTTAACCCCCGCCATCACTTGACTCAGATTGAATAGAAAAGAAGAATAAAGGAAGAAGCAGAAATCAGTCCAGGTAATCTCATCATGAAGAAGAAAGAGTTGGAAGAGAAATAGGAGAACTATGGCTAAAAATAATGGAGATTGAGAATTAATCTATCTCTAACTGCTCCCCACTTTTATTCATTCACTAATAATAAATAAATTACAAATTTGCCTTAAATTAGAAAGAAAGGAAATAATACAATGTAAAATGCCAACTATAAACAGAGTTGCAGAAAATAAAGGAAACTTCAACAGGGAGCATGCAAGGAGGCTGTATCTGAACAGGATAATGTTAATAGGGTTTACTAATATCATGAGAACTTTGTGCTTCAACAAGGGGAGAAGTACAGAGCATTACCATGTAACTCTCCAAAATCTTCATAATGAACTGAATGTGTATCAACCACTTAGTTTGGATCTGCAAGTGCAGCAACAGCAGCAGGAACACTTAGATATTGTACGCTTCTTATTTGGATTTAGTGTCAAATATGAACCTGTTAGAGCCGAGGTACTCAAGAGTAGTAATCTCCCTTCATTGATTGAAGTATTCTCCAGATTAAAGTGAGTTTCTTCAACACATGGAGAGAGTTCTCCTAGGTGGAAATAAATTTTCTTTGGTAGTTGCTAGATGTGGTGGATGTGGTGCCAAAGGAGGAGATCATGCTCCACAACTCTTTGTATAGGTTGTGGTAGGGAGATAAGGGAAGAAGTCATGGCAGTGAACAGGTGGGCCTAGGAAGTGTACATACTTTGGTTTAGATGGGTATGCCATTGATTTTTGTTATGCTTTTCATCACCCACCTTCCAATTGGGCCAATCATGCAACACTTCCGATAAAATAACTACTCTTATGGTTTCAATTTTTTATACTATTAATCAAGCCTCAAACACAACTGCAAGGAAGGTAGTGGTGTTCATTGCTCTTTAGGCTTAGCTTGGAAAGAGTACAAAAAATATGTACAGTGCAAATACATACAAAATAATACTCCTTCCAAACTGAGCCTTAGGAGCATGAATGACTTTGCCAGTCTGTTCTAGTAATATGTCCCAGCAAATAGCAAGAATAAAGTTCAAAACTTTTGTATGAGAAAATTGCACATCACTTGAATGTTTCACCTAGGAGAAACTATTTCTTCAATATAGGATCGAACATGGAGATGGTCCATGTTAATTCAGACACAAATAAGGATAGAAATTACCACTTACTGATGGAAGATGGTCACCATAAGTGCAGTACCAGCTGTGAAGTTCATGCCCAAGCCTCCTTGAGCTCCTCACCAAATCGATGTGAAGGATAAAGATGGTGCACCCTCTAATTGATCCAACTATTGTGTTCTCTTGATTTCAACAACAATTGCATCAAAGGCTTGCTTCTTTTACTGTTGAATGAACCACCAAAATCCAGCAACTCAGTTGTCTTCTATTAGCACTAATGGAGGAAGAAGTTGAGAAGTCCTAGATTGAATCCAGAGAGAAAGAGGTGTATTGGGCTGAATGGTAGTGAGAGTGAGAGCAATTGCATAAGGCTTCTATGGCTGGCCGAATTCCAGCTTATATAGACTCTGAAAGAGTGCTATCTTGTCTCCAAGAAACTTTCCTAATCCGATTAGGAAGGTCTCAAAAACAGTAAGACTCCTATTCAACCCTTATCTCTTGACTAGTCAAAATTAGGCAACTTCTAATCTAATTAGAAGTCTTCCAAAATTAGCAACCAACAACCAAGATCGTTTTATTTATTTGAAGAAAAATGTGAGAAGCAAAATGCTTGTATGGCATGGGACCTGCCCGCTATTATTGCACTAAACCAAGGAGCTTTTGTGAGGGGAAGATAGATAGTTGATCAGATCCTAATTGCCAATGAGAGTGTGTGGAATTTAAAAAAAAAAAGTCAAAAAGAAGGGAGCGGTGTGCGAATTGGACATAGAAAAGGCTTATGATTTGGTTGATTGGTCCTTTTTGATGATGGTTAACATTGGGTTTGGGGAAAGATGGTGTAACTGGATCATGGGATGTGTTAGGAACTGTCATTACTCAGTACTGGTAAATGGGATAGTGGTGGATTTCTTCCCAGCTATTAGGGGAATAAGACAAGGAGATCCACTCACTCCTTTCTTGTTCACCCTAATTGAGATGTTCTCAGTAGATTGATTCATAGAGCAGATTTAAAGGGATTTACTTAGAGGGTGGAGGTTAGGAAGGGAAGAGATCCCACTTACCCACTTATAATTTGCAGATGACACAATTCTTTTTTGTGAAGGTGGGAACTTGAGCTGGATTAGAAATTTGAAGATGGTGATACAACTCTTTGAACAGATGTCCAGCCTTAAAGTGAATTTTGAGAAGAGTTGTGTAGTGGGAGTGAATTTGGAGGAAGGGGAGGTCAGGGAGTGTGTAGAGCTATTGGGATCTGTAGTTTCAAGTTGGTCCTTGAATTATCTTGGTCTACCCCTGAGAGACAACCGCAAGAAAGGAAGTTTCTGGAATTCGGTGGCGTAAAGATTGAGAAGAGACTTGCCTCTTGGAAAAGGAATTATCTTTCTCTTGGTGGGAGGATCACGCAATTAGGGCTACCTTAGCCAATTTACCCAACTACTTCTTATCAATGTTCAAGATTCTAGCAGAGGTGTCTAATAGATTGGAAAAGTTCATGAGAGACTTTTTGTGGGAGCTAGGTGAGGAGAAGGACCATAGAGTGGGGTAAGAGATGGTGATTAGGAATAAGAAGTCAAGAGGGTTGGGGATTGGGAACATTAGGAAGAGGAATGTGGCTTTATTGGGGAAATGGTTATGGAGGTACCCTTTTGAGAAGGAGAAGTTGTGGGCTAGAATAGTGGCTAGCATTCACAAGCTGGAGGACAACGGATGGGATCCTGGAATCTTGGCAAGGACTACATGTGCCTCACCTTGGAAAGAAATCCATGACTTATTACCAGTTTTCTCCCCTCTAATCAGGTATGATTTAAGCTCAAGCAAACTGATAAGGTCACGTTGATATTTTGAAAACCTGAGCTGGTTCGAGGGAGTTCACCCTCCTGAATACAGAGTAGAGGAGAGGAGAGATGGAGGAGATCAGTAGGGTTTCATTTTTCATGCCCAGAATCGGTGAGGTAATACAATACTTATACTCTCTCTTCAGCCTCTCCTGCTCATGACTTGACTGAGACGGCTAACTAACTGGAGGGACGTGGCCTCCTCACGTAAGCAAACCTCAGTAGCGGTTGCACATGGGAGATCGAGTGCTTCTCTCGTGCTTGGCCTGGCTGCTGCATGTCGTGGGCCTGGGTCTCCTGTGATGGGCCCAAATGGGTAGTTGAGGGCCTATCAGTCCCACCCTCTTCAAGAAACACCTTGTCCTCAAGGTTGATGTGAGGATATTAGTCTTTCAGTTTGTCATAGTCTTCCCATGTGGCATCTTCTGGTGGCAAGTTCTTCCACACGACCAGGGCCTGCTTGTGTAACTTCTTGCCCATTTTGACCCACCTTATATTTTTTATTTGTTGTGGCTCAATCAATATGTCCCCGTCTTCAGTGAACTGTGGGAGGGTTGGGCTGACCTTAGTGGTAGGACTTAGACACGGTTTCAGCATGCTGACATGAAAAACTGGGTGTAATTTCGAGGAAATAGGAAGCTCCAGTTTGTAAGCTACCTGCCCTACTTGTTCAATCACCATGAATGGGCCAAAATACTTGGGAGCTAGCTTCTGCCAAACCCGTCGGGCTTCTGAAGCTTGTCGGTAAGGCTGGAGTCTTAAGTAGACCCATTCCCCCACTGCAAATTCAAGCTCCCGATGATTGCAATCATAGGCTAACTTCATGCACTGTTGGGCTTTCTGCAAATGCAGCTTGAGGGATCTCAAAATCTCATCTCTGTCCAATAACTGGGCTTCTACCTCAGCCACTGTAGAAGTCCCCTTTTCGTAAGGAAGCACAACTGGAGGATCTCTCCCATAAACTATTTTAAATGGAGTGGTCCCTACTGAAGCTTGGTATGTGGTGTTATACCAATATTCAGCCCATGGCAGCCAGTAAGCCCACTGTTTGGGCTTCTCTCCGATGAAACAACGCAAGTAAGTTTCAAGGCAATGATTGACCACCTCGGACTGCCCATCTGTCTAGGGATGGTAGCTGGTGGTGTGAAGCATATGTACTCCTTGAGCAGAAAAATAAGAATCCCAGAATTTGCTGATAAAGAGGGGGTCTCTGTCGGTCAAGATAGAGTTTGGAGTGCCGTGCAATTTGGCTACCTCCTGGACATAAGCTCGAGCCACTGTGGAAGCTATGTACGGCTGTGGTAGCGCCAAGAAATGAGCATATTTGCTTAGGCGGTCCACAATCACCAAGATCACTGACTTCCCTGCTGATTTAGGCAACCCGGTAATAAAATCCATGGTAATGTCTTCTCATACTCGTTCTGGAATGGGTAAGGGCTGAAGTAGACCTGCAGGAGACTGGGTGCTATACTTGTGCTGCTGGCATATGTCACAACAGGCCACGTAACTCTGAACCATATGTCTCATTCCCCTCCAGGAGTAGTGGCTCGCTATCCTCTTGTAGGTTCTGAGAAACCCGGAATGCCCACCTATAGCCGAGTCATGAAATAGCTTGAGCAACTCCTTCTGATACTCTAATTTGCTGGCTACTACCACACGACCTTTATAGAAGAGTGTAGTACCAGTTACGGAATACCCTGGCACTAAAGTGGGATCCTTGCTCCATTGGGATCGGATCCGGCTGAGTTCTGGATCTGATTGTGCCTCCTGCTGGATGAGGTCATACAAGGGGTAATTGGGTTTAGATAGGCCCATCAGCTGGAAATCTTCTACCCTGGATAGTGCATCTGCCACTGCATTTGAAGGCCCAGGTTTATATTCAATATGAAAATCGTAACCCAGAAGTTTGTAGGCCCATTTTTGCTGTTCTGGGCTGAGAATCCTCTGCTCCAATAAATGTTTAATGCTTCGGTGATCGGTTCGTACCGTAAATCTCCTTCCCAGAAGGTACGCCCTCCATTTGTGTACTGCTAAGGTAATCACCATCAACTCTTTCTCATATGTGGACTTGGCTTGGGCCTGGGCTGATAGAGTTCGGCTGAAGAAAGTCAATGGTTGCCCATTCTGCATTAAGACTGCACCAATCCCCTTCCCTGAAGCATCAGTTTCCACCACAAATTCTTTACTGAAATCTGGAAGAGCCAAGGTGGGAGGCGATGTAACTGCCTTCTTAAGATATTGGAAGGCCCCTTCCACTGCCTTGTTCCATGTAAAGGATTGTATCTTCAACAACTTAGTGAGAGGTGCGGCCAACATAGCATAACCGACGATGAAACGTCTGTAAGTGTTGAAGTTTGACCTGCCATAGAATTCTGTCTTGTTCGTTGACTGTAGAGTAAAGTAGACAGCAAGAAGTAGGAGAGGAAAGAAGAAAAGAGAGAAGAGAGAAAAGAGAGAAAGGCTGGTTCGAATTCGGGAAAAAAGTTAATCCCTTGATTCGGCCAGACCTATTATTATATTATTGACTTATTGAAAAAGACTTGAGTGCCCTTCTTTAAGTAAGAGGCACTCGAACTAACATAACAGTACACATCAGCATTCTCAACAAGTACAAAGACTGAAATACCCCTTCACTAACACCACTAACACTCCCCCTCAAGCTGGTGAGTATATATCATATAATCCCAGCTTGTTACATATGTAGTCCACTCTCCCCCGACTCAAGCCTTTTGTAAACAAGTCTGCCCACTGGTTTCCCGTACTAACATATGCAGTTTCTATCACCCCATTCAGCACCTTCTCTCTCACAAAATGACAGTCAACTTCGATGTGCTTGGTTCTTTCATGAAACACTGGATTGGAAGAGATATGAACCGCTGCCTGATTGTCATAGTAGAGCTTCATTGGAGTACTGATGTCATATCCTATCTCCTGTAGAAGGTTCCTCAGCCACACTAGTTCACAAGCAGTATGTGCCATGGCCCTATATTCCGCTTCTGCACTGCTTCTTGCCACAACTGTTTGCTTCTTACTTTTCCATGTTACCAGGTTACCCCCCAGAAAGGTGCAATAGCCTGTGGTAGATCGTCTATCAGACATAGAACCTGCCCAATCAGCATCGGTGTATCCTTCTACTACCAGTTTTCCACCACTTCTGTATAGCAAACCACGACCAGGAGCTCCTTTCAGATACCTCACAATCCTTAGCACTGCATTCCAATGTGGGACCAAAGGTTTCTGCATGAACTGACTCACCACACTAACCGCAAATGAAATATCTGGCCGAGTAATGGTTAGATAGTTTAGTTTGCCTACAAGTCGTCGGTATCTGCCAGGCTCTTCAAACACTTCACCTATATCACTGCTCAGCCTCGTATTTGTTTCCATAGGTGTCTCAGCCGGTTTAGTACCCAACAATCCTGTTTCTTCCAGTAAATCAAGCACATATTTCCTCTGGCACAAATTAATGCCATGCTTAGATCTTGCTACCTCTATGCCCAAAAAGTATTTCAACTTGCCAAGGTCCTTTGTCTGAAAGTGTTCCTGTAGGAATGCCTTCAATCTGTCAATGCCCATTTTATCATTCCCAGTCACAACGATATCATCCACATACACCACCAATATTATTTTACCTGCCGAAGAGTCAAGACTGAAGACAGAGTGATCAACTTGGCACTGTTTCAGACCAAACTTCTTGACCACCTCACTGAACCTACCAAACCATGCTCGAGGGGACTGTTTAAGTCCATAAATAGCCTTCTTAAGTCTACATACCTTACCATCCTCCCCCTGAGCAACAAACCCAGGTGGTTGCTCCATGTAGACCTCCTCGAGCAAATCCCCATGCAAAAAGGCATTTTTGATATCGAGCTGATGGAGAGGCCAACCAGACATAGCTGCAAGAGAGATGACGACACGAACTGACCCTATCTTAGCAACCGGGGAGAACGTCTCCGTGTAGTCAATGCCATAGGTTTGGGAGTACCCTTTGGCAACCAGCCGCGCCTTCAGGCGCTCAACACGACCATCTGGCAAGTACTTAACACTATACACCCACTTACAACCGACAGCCTGCTTCCCAGGAGGAAGAGCGGTGAGATCCCAAGTGTGATTATGATGCAAAGCAGAGAGCTCTTCTTCCATAGCACGGCACCACTCTGGAGAGGTAAGGGCTTCCTGGACATCCTTAGGAACAACCACGGAGGATAACAAAGATATGAACTGGCGATGGGAAGCGGAGAGGTGGGTAAGTGAAACAAAATTGGAAATAGGGTGAAGGGTGCAAGTACGCTTACCTTTCCGTAAGGCAATAGGAAGATCTAGGTCGGAGGCTGGTGTCGAAGCTGGAGCTGGATCTGTCGACGGTGATGAAGCTGGAGGAGCTGCAGCCGGTACACGTGGGCGATGTGTATACACGTGACGGATGGGTGGACGGTCAACCAATGGTGGCACCGGAGGCAAGGACGTAGGCATGACTGGAACCAAAGGAGGTGGATCAGCCACAGGAAGAGGAAGAGGAGGTGGTGATGTGGGGGAAGCAGCAGCACCGGACCCCACGAAGAACGGAGTAGACTCAAAGAATGTAACATCAGCACATACCAAGGAACGACGAGAACTAGGATGATAACACTTGTACCCTTTCTGAGTTCGGGAATAACCAAGGAAGATACACTTCATGGAACGTGCATCTAACTTGTCAGTCCCGGGACTCAGATTATGAACGAAGCAGACACACCCAAATACCCGAGGAGAAAGCGGAAACGGAGACATGTTGGGGAATAAGACACTAAAAGGAGAACGACCATCAAGGATAGACGTGGGCATCCGATTAATTAAGAAACAAGAGGTGAGCATTGCATCGCTCCAAAAAGTTTTGGGAACATTCATGTGGTGCATGAGGGAGCGTGCCGTTTCTACAAGATGGCGGTTCTTTCTCTCAGCAACCCCATTTTGTTGCGGAGTATAGGTACATGAAGTTTGGTGTATAATGCCATGTTGGTCCAAGTATTCTCGAAAAGATGAAGACAAGTATTCACGACCATTATCAGAACGGAAAATTTTGATGTGAACACCAAATTGATTGCGGATCTCAGCATAAAATTTCTGGAAGATGGAAAATAATTCACTTCTTTCTTTCATTAAATAGAGCCACGTCATTCTTGAACAGTCATCAACAAAAATAACAAAATATCGGTATCCATTATATGACATCACTTTATAAGGACCCCAAACATCTGAATGAATTAAAGAAAAAAGACTCGACACACGGTTATCGACCCTAGAACGAAAGGGAACACGATGGTGTTTCCCAAATTGACAAGACTCACAATCTAAAACAGAAAGTTGACTCAATGAAGGGACTAAGGACTGCAACACTTTCAGCGAAGGATGACCAAATCTACAGTGCCACTGGAGAGGAGAAATGGATGACTGAAGAGCCGTTGACGTTCGTCCACCACCATCAAGATAATACAGTCCACCGGCTTCATGCCCTCCACCAATCTTCATCCCCGTCTTGAGATCCTGAAAAACACACATAGAAGGGTAAAAAGTGATGGAGCACTTAAGTGACTTGGTCAGCTTACTAACAGACATAAGATTAAATGGAAGCTTAGGTACATATAAAACAGAGGATAGGGATACAGGGTCTAGGTCAACATTACCAACACCACAGATAGATGACGTGGAGCCATTAGCAAGGGTAACAGATTGTGATGTTGAGCAATGAGTGAGAGATGAAAACACACCTGGAGTTCCCGTCATGTGATCGGAGGCTCCAGAGTCAATAATCCAGGGGTTGGGTGTGGATGCCAAACAAGCCATACCTGAGTGTGCAAAGGAAGCTGTGTTCTGCTGCGACTTGGATTGAACAAACCTCTCATACTCATCACGAGGAACACTCACCATCTCCTTGCCTGGACCATCTGAGGGAGTAGAAGGCATCGGGTCAGCTGACCGTTTCTCCTGTGTAGGGCTGAAACTGGTGTCACTAGTCATGGCATGGTTGGCCCACGTCGAGGGAGGACCATGTAAGTCATAGCAGTAGTTAATGGTATGTCCATCCAAACCACAGTGAGTACACTTCCGTGGACCCGCGCCACGTCCTCTACCACGAGCTCCCCCTGAATCTCTGCCTCCAGTACGACCACCACCACGGATATGTGTAGATCCACCACTACCACTCCTGCCAGGCTGGGTTCCTCGAGTCCCACTTCTGCCACCTCGGCCTCTTGACACTGCAAATGCTGATTTATCGGAGACATTAGAGTCCATAGATCCAATGGAAGCCCTCCGAAGACGAGCAAACACCTCCTCTAAAGATGGAAAAGCAGATCCCCCTAGTATCTGGGCTCGTACTGGTTCATACTCAGACTTCAGCCCCACCAGAAACCGTGTTACATCAAGCTGCTCTCGCTGTTGCTGTTGAACTTTGACATCTGAAGTGAGAGGATGATAGACATTTAACTCATTACGGATATTCCTCACATTGGCATAGTACTCCTCAAGGCTCTGATTTCCCTGTTGCAGATTGAAGTATTCCTGATACAGTTGATATACCCTAGTGGTATTATCCTGACCTGAATACAGTTTCTTGGCATGATCCCACACCTCTTTGGCTGTGTCAAGAAACATGAAGTTCACACTGATTTTGGGTTCCATACTGTTCCACAACCATGTAATGATCTGTGCATCTTCCTGTTCCCAGTCTTCATACTCCTGAGAATTAGCGGGGGGTTTCTCCTCTCTTATATGCTTCACTTTCTTCTTCGCCTTCAGAAAAACCTCTACAGACTTGGCCCAAGGGACATAATTCTCTCCATTCAGTTTAATGGAGGTCATTTGGACATTCAGGTAGTCAGTAGATATCATGACACTAGGTTTACTATCACTGTTATCTGCCATTGCCGAACTCCCTTAATTCTGAGCACTGAATTAGGAGCACTACACACTGCACACTACACACAGACACTTCATCGAAATCTGCACACTGATTTCAACAGCTGAGAACTGCAACACCACAAACCCTACTCACCGAAGTCTGTACACTGATTTCAGCAGTATTAAATGTTGAAAACTACAACACCACAACCCCTACTCACCGAGGTCTACACACTAATTTCAGCGATATCAAAAGCTGAAAACCACACTTGTAACACCACCAACATTAATCCACAACTATAGGAAGCTTCACCATTAAGTAGACACTATTGCCATTCGAATCACACACAAACCAGAATAAACCCTAGCATAAACCCTAGCATACTGCAATCTGAGAACCCATCATGCGAACTGTACTACACCTCTCATGTATTCCATAACAAAAAAAATATATAAAAAAAAAAACTTTACCTCATCGCCTGAAGGCCAACCATACGAAGGGCTGAGACACCACTGCACCACACGTACCAGCCCTGACTAGGGCTTAGAAACCACAGCAACCAATCACCAACGACACAATCGGAGGCATAGAGACCTCCTAGGGAAGAGGGCGATCACTCCTTTTCAGCCCTTTTCCCAGTCTCCAACTCACAACTGAGAACCCCAAGTGAAACCCTAATTCGAATGCGCAGAAGGCAGAATTCTAGCAAGTCTGATTTGGTGAACCTAGCTCTGATACCATGTTGAAGTTTGACCTGCCATAGAATTCTGTCTTGTTCGTTGACTGTAGAGTAAAGTAGACAGCAAGAAGTAGGAGAGGAAAGAAGAAAAGAGAGAAGAGAGAAAAGAGAGAAAGGCTGGTTCGAATTCGGGAAAAAAGTTAATCCCTTGATTCGGCCAGACCTATTATTATATTATTGACTTATTGAAAAAGACTTGAGTGCCCTTCTTTAAGTAAGAGGCACTCGAACTAACATAACAGTACACATCAGCATTCTCAACAAGTACAAAGACTGAAATACCCCTTCACTAACACCACTAACAGTAAGTCAGTCCAAGGAACCCTCTAAGTGACTTTTGGTTCTGTGGTCTTGGCCAGTTGACCATGCTTGAAACCTTGTCCGGGTCTGTACAAACTTTCCCACCTGTTATTATATGCCCAAGGTAATGAATATGGGTCTGTCCAAAGGAACATTTAGTGGGCTTGGCAAACAAGGAGTGCTACCTAAGTAGGTCCAGAGTGCGACGCAAGTGTGTCAGGTGTGAGGCCCAAGTGGGGCTGTAGATAAGTATATCATCGAAGAAAACCAATATATAGTGTCGCAAATACGGTCTGAAAATGTCATTCATGAGCCACTAAAAGGTAGATGGTGCATTGGTTAAACCAAATGGCATAACCACAAATTCGTAGTGCCCATCTGAGGTCCAAAAAGCCGTCTTATTTATATCTTCTGGGTGGACTCGGATCTGGGGTACCCGGACCTGAGATCCAGTTTGGAGAATAACAGGGCCTGCTGGCCCAACTCGTCAAACAACTCTTCTATCAATGGAATGGGATATCGGTCCTTCACAGTGATGTTGTTGAGGGCTCGGTAGTCAACACAAAATCTCCATGTCCCGTCCTTTTTCTTTACTAGTAAGACAGGTGAAGAGAACGGGCTGTTACTGGGCCGAATGAACCCTTTATCCAGGAGTTCTTGTATCATCTTATCCACTTCTGCCCGCTGATAATGTGGGTACCAGTATGGGCGGACATTTGTGGGAGGAGCTCCCGGTTGGAGTACAATCCGGTGGTCCAGCTGTCTCGAGGGGGGGAGAGCAGATGGCTCTTGGAATACATCCTCGTATTCGCTCAGGAGTTGTTGGAGTTGGTCCTGCTGCTCTGGGTTCTGGGTTATAGTATCATCAACAGTCAATGTCAGCCCAAGAGGCATGGGGCCCATACTCGTTAGAAAGGGGGTATCCGAGTATTGACAACTCTTGAGAATGAGGTGGGGAGGTTTGGCTGTGGCCAAGACAGGTCTGGTTCCCCTTAATATGTAGGTGAGTCCCTCATGTTGAAACTGCATTGTAAGGTCAGCCCAATTGCATATTACGAGGCCCAATTGTTGAAGCCATTCGATGTCCAGAACTATATCAGCCCCTGAAAATTCAAGGGGGTGGAGGTCTATAGTGAAGAGGTACCCCTGAATTTTAAGCCTAACTGATTTACATTTTCCCTCGCATCTGATTCCTTGCCCACTGGCCACGTTTACAGCAAAGGGAGCTATGGGTTCCACATCCAACCCGAGTCTCCGGGTCAACCCGGGGGTGATAAAATTTAGAGAACTTCCACTTTCGGTTAGGATAGCCACTTTTTGGGCCTGAACCCACCCTTCCACCCTCATGGTACGTGGGCTCTGACAGCCCGATAGAGCTTGCAAAGAAATCACATAATATTCAATTTCCATAGTTGGGACTGCTTCACAACTTCCGGTTCCCATTCACAGTTGGCATCCTCCTCTTCAACCTGCAATAGGTAGAGGTGTGGGGTCTTGCACCGGTGCCCTTGGGTAAATTTTTTGTCACAATTGTAACACAACCCATTTTCTCGGCGGGCCTGCATCTCGGTCCATGAGAGCTTCTTGTAAGGTACTACCATGGTCCCAGGGTTCTTGGGTGTTGGGGCTTCTGGTTTAGTGCCCGGGGTGGGAAGTAAGGGTCCCGGAGCTGAATCTGCTTGACTGGTTGGGGTTCGTAACAGGGGTCCAACCGCTAGACCAGTTGGTCTAGTGGTTTTTCTTAATCGGTTTAGCCTGTCTTCTTGGAGTTTATCTAGCCTGATAGCAGAGATAAGAGTTGAAGGCTGCAATGCTTTTACTTCAATCCGTATGTCTTCCTGTAAACCCCCGATGAAACAGCCAACCAGAGCCGTTTCCGGCCAACCATGCACACAGGTGGCTAATCTCTCGAACTCAGTCTGATACTCCTGCACACTACTAGTCCGTTTGACGCGGGACAAGGATTCATCAAATTTTTCATACCCAGATGGTCCGAACCTCACTCGTAAGGCTTCGGTGAAGTCCATCCAAGTAGTCTAGGGGTGTGTTTTTTGGTACCATTGGTACCACATAATGGCACTCTCCATTGAGGTTGATAGAGCCAATAGGCACTCGTTGGTGCACCGGGGTCTCATGATATTCAAAATACTGTTCAGTCCGATAAATCCAAGGTACCGGATCATCACCTGAGTAAACTGGGAATATGATCTTCGTCATCTTGCCTGGGGTGATCCCGCCACGTCTACCCATGCTGCTATTGGATCCTTCCGCTTCTGGTTCCCTCGCCATGGGTGTGGATAGTCACTCGAACTGCCCCACCAGTGCCAACAAGGTCTCCTTGATGTCCTTCAGTTCTGATGTGGTTCGGCGAACTTCTACTTCAATCCGATCAACATGATCATCTACTGTAGTGGATCTCGTATTAGTCATTAGTGCTAGGCTCTGATACTAGTTGATAAGATGACGTTGATATTCTGAAAACATGAGCTGGTTCGAGGGAGCTCACCCTCCTGAATACAGAGTAGGGTGGAGGAGAGGAAGAAGAGAAAGGAAGAAGAGAGGAGAGATGGAGGAGATCAGTAGGGTTTCATTTTTCATGCCCAGAATCAGTGAGGTAATACAATACTTATACTCTCTCTTCAGCCTCTCCTGCACATGACTTGACTGAGACGGCTAACTAACTAGAGGGACGTGGCCTCCTCATGTAAACAAACCTCAGTGGCTGTTGCACATGGGAGATCGAGTGCTTCTCTCATGCTTGGCCTGGCTGCTGCATGTCGTGGGCCTGGATCTCCTGTGATGAGCCCAAATGGGTAGTCGAGGGCCTATCACAAACCTCATAAAATTTTCCTTTTGAAGGATCAATTTCCATCCCTGTATGCTTTCTCTAACTTGAAAAATGAGCTTATTTCTTCCTTTGTTGTCCCTTCATCTTCAAACACTGGGTTTGGCTAGAATTTGGGTTTGAGAAGGGCTGTTAGAGATATAGATCTGAACAACACCTTGTCCCTCCTGGCTATTCTTGAAAATGTTTTCTTGGACCCCACAAAGGAAGACACCAGAATTTGGACCCCCACCCCCTCGAGCTATTTCTCTTGTGTCTCTTTCTTTAAGTCTTAACTCAGCCATCCAGCCCTGTAGGTTTATCCTTCCCTGTTAAAGAGATTTGCTGTAAGCTAATTCCTCCTAGGGTTGGGAGGTTTTGTTGGGAAACTTTCTTGGAAAGAATCAATACTAGTGATCTTCTTCAAAGAAAGAGACCAAAGACTTGTTTATCCCCTCATAGGTGTATTCTATGTAAAGCCGATGGGTAAATTGGTTATCACTTGTTGGTTTCTTGCCATCTTGCCAAAACTATATGGGAATGGGATTTTTCTCTTATTGGGTGTAGCTGGAATCCCCCTTTGAATGTGCAAAGTCTATTTTCTTCTTCTTACTTCAGGTGGCACTTGAAGAGGGGTAGGACCATGTGGAGGTGCCTAAGAGCTGCTGTATGCTGGACATTGTGGGAAGAAAGGATTTCAAGAATTTTCTCTGAGAAAGAGAGAAACTTTGAAAGTTTGATAGACTTGATTCACATCAGGGTGGTACATTGGTTGAAGTCCTCGGATTTATTCACAGACTTTACAGTGGATGATTTTCTGAGGAAATGGAAAGAGATTGCTAGTTCTGCCCTGGTGAAAACTGGTCTATGTCTATCTTGGACCCCTCCCCCCACTAGTTTTATAAAGTTGAACTTCAATGGCAGCAGTAGAGGGAACCCTGGGCATTCAGGCATTGGGGGTGTGTTTAGGGACGATAATGGAATTGTTTCAGCCATGTTTTCAGGCCCAATTGGGGCAGGTGACTCTCAGGGCTGAGATTTTTGTGGCTTTAGAAGGTGTTTAAAGGGCCAAGGAAATGAATATTAGGAGGCTTGTAATTGAAGGGGACTTGGTGGTGGTAGTAGGGTGGTTGAGAGAAGACAAGGCTGGGTTATGGAACTACACCAATGAAAGGAAAAAATTCAGGTGGTTGTCTAAGGACATGGAAATAAAGTACAACTGGGTGAAGAGATCTGCTAACTCGTTTGCAGATGGGTTAGCCAAGCAAGGAGTGACTAGAAAATCTTTATTCTGGGCTCAGTTGTAATTTTGGTTTTTTCACTTTGGGGGCTCTTGCCTCTGTTGAGGGAGTTAAGAAAGTTTATCTCCCTTCCTTTGTAATTAATTATTCTGTTTGATTAATGACATTTTTGTTATTGATCAAAAAAAAAAAAAAAACTGTGCAATTGACAAAAGAGAAACTCATTGCTCTGATATGAGATAGATGGGAGCAATAAATGTTCTCCCATTCAGCCTCTCATGGTGTATATAGCCTCTCATTGTATTATGTATGTATATGCATATACTAAGAGATACAATGAAAAATATGCCCCCATTAGTAAATGTAAAAGACATTAATCTAAACCATTCTTCATCTAGGTTTTGCAACATGAATGAAGGAAAATTTTCAACCTGTCACTCTATTTTCCTTAAAAGAGGGTACATGGTTTGCTTCCAAAAATTGGATGCAAACTTTGCACTCATTGCACTCAAAATAGTTACAAATTTTTTGATTGATGTAACTAAAAAGATATTTTTGTTTTGGTTCTCTTTTTACCACTCACGCTAAATAAATAACATTAAACTTGTAATGAGGTTTGCACCCATCACAACCAATAGAACAAATGCTATCTGTGCAAAACCAAACCAACTTTGCATTGTACTCTTTTGACACTATGTTCATTCACATTAATACATATTAGTTTTTGCACTCAGTACAAATGCAGCCTAATGTTTTGACATGTCCATGCAATTCATTCAGTAAATTCAATAACATTGCAGGTTGCAATGTGCAATTTTCCCACAATCAAAGATGCGGCTGATGTAGCTATTGCCACTATGCTTTCTGGGATACAGGTAGGGTTTCATCTGCAAATCTCTCTTTCTTGTAAGTTGAATATGGTCTATCATACTCTAACATTTACCATATTTTCTCTATGGGGCCTTCAATGTAGTTGTATTTTCTTAAGAAACCATATTCTCCCTGTCAACATAACCCATTATCTGTTAAGAAACAGTAAGATTTAGTTCAAATATATGGGAAAGACAATGTGGTTGGAATATGGTCAGACAAAAATCTTGAGAGACAATGGTCATGCATATACAATTTGCAAATGACATTATATTAGTTTGTAAAGATGCAATGGAAATTGGAGCTTGGAACATGCAACTTCTAATAAACCGCTTTAGGAAATCTAAAATTTGAAGGTTTTTTCGCCTCAAAAAATAGTTGAAGATTAATATTAGAAAGGAGTTGTATTATATATCTGAATATTGGGGTGGATTTAGGAAGGTTTTTATAGTCTGAATAAGAAGAAAGGAAAAGAAGATAGCAGAGAAAGACAGAAATTGGAGCAATAATAATGTGAGTGGCAGCTCCAACTCTATCTTATATAATAGGGTGTCATAAAAGGAGGTGAAGTTACAATAATACCCTTGGTTACCTAAAAGAAGAAAAGTACATGTGTAAATACTTCTAATGGAAGAAATAGTGGAAGCCTGATTTTTTTCAGAATGAGCTGGCTGCAACATTAGTTGTGTTGAACTTCTTCCCTAGCTTTCCCTTGAATTTCTTGGGTTTATCAATAAGAGCCCAACAACTTCTCATTTGTATACCATGATCTTCCACAATGAGTAAAGCACAGTTTTTACTTTTATCATCCTGATCACCCTTTTTACTAGAGTCTGCTTTCTTGTGGTTTCCTCAACACAAGGTCCAATGACTCTCCATGAAGAGGATTCATAATGGTCCTACTCTCCTCATACTGCATCAAAGCATACAACTCCTGTAGGTTATAAAGTTCCTTGCTACCAAGAATCTGAACTATGATTCAAATCTGCTAAGAAGGAAAACACACATTTCTTTGTTTCCAATTTCTTATAAGCTTGAGCATCTTTCTTACCCTCCCAATCAATTGCTTGATATTGATCAAGCTCTTTACACAAAGTTGTAAGAGCAGACTAATATGTGAAAAGGACTCTTTCCCCTTGTTTGCAAGAAGATGATTCCACCTACACTTCAAACACCAGAGCATAGTGCCTCTGTTTAGCATAGTTTCCTTAGCCTACTCCCATATCTCCCTAGTAGTTTGAAGCCATATAAAATTCTTTCTTATTGTCAAATGCATATATAGTTTTCTTGCTCCCATTTTTCATATTCAGCACCCTTTTCACTTTCTCAATTGGTTCTTTTATTCATCCTGTTTGATATCCCAGTTTCTAATGTGGATAGACAAGCAAGTTACATACTTCAAGCGAAATAGCAATAAGCACAACAATACAAAGCTGAAAACAACAAAAATAAACTGGATTTCTACAAATTTCAGAACTGAACCAGGAGTAGAACTCTTGTAATAATGGCATCAAGCTAGCCCCTCATGTGGACACAGTGATGGAGGGATTACAAGGTACCAAATGGGTTGACTCCTCAAAACCCAATCTCCTAATACTTGAAAATTCTAGTTGGGGCTGAACTACAACTCAAATAAAAGAGAAAGAACCAGAAAACCTCCCATAGAACCAACCCCCTTTTCTTTTATAAGACTTAATGGCTTTCTCAGAAGTCACCTAAAATATTTATACAGAAGCCCCTAGAATACCCCTCCTTCACAAACAACTCCTTGTGAGCAAAAATTAATTTCAAACAATCCCCAAAAGATAACTTTTATTACAAAAACACCCAAGAGAACCAAAACCCAAGAGATGTGCGCACATCTACCCCTAACGAGAATCTAAATTATAAAATGATGAAAATACTTAAATACCCCTAGGCCAAATTGATAACAAAGCTACCCAAGAACAACTATTTAGGGTCTTACTTCAAAACAAATTCAAAACATTTGGCATCAATTTTTTTTCTTTTTTTCTTTGGGTTTATCATTCTTGTCGGGTCAAAAAGAGCTCAACGTGTGAGCAGCATTTTTAATAGCCTTGAACTAGTCTCCTTCTAGTTCAACCCATTTTTAGTTGCTCAAATAGAACAATTATTTGAGCAGCATTTTTAGTTTCCCTTTCCACTTGACCAAGAACCTAAAATAGGTCTCATTTCGAGTGTTGATGATTCAAATATCTTCTACTTACTCAAACTCATTAGAACTATTGGTCCTTTATACTTGTCCTTGATCAACCATTGCTGCTGGTTCTAGATCTTCATGATAATCGAAGAGGTCTGCTACATTGAAAATGGGTGAAATGGGCAAACCAGCAAGTGGTTCAATTTCATATACATTATCCCCAAATTGTCTCGGCACTTGACATTGACCAATCTTTTCCTACTTCAGCCTGTGGTAAGTCCCAATTGAAAACTACTTAGGCCACAAATAAATCTTGACTAGATCACCATCATGAAACTCTTTCATCCGACAGTGCTTATCCTTTGCTTCTTTATACTTTTGATTGCTTCCTTTTAGATTTTGTTGTACATTTTCTTGAATCTATCAAAATGGATTCAACTAAAACTTTAGCATCACTTGACATTAACCAATCTTTTCCTACTTCAGCCTGTGGTAAGTCCCAATTGAAAACCACTTAGGCCACAAATAAATCTTGACTAGATCACCATCATGAAACTCTTTCATCCAACAGTGCTTATCCTTTGCTTCTTTTATACTTTTGATTGCTTCCTTTTAGATTTTGTCGTACATTTTCTTGAATCTATCAAAATGGATTCAACTAAAACTTTAGCATCATCACTCATCATGGTAACCCTATTATAGGAACTAGGTCCACAACACCTTTAGTCAATCGACCAAACACAACCATAAAAGGAGTCTTCCTTGTAGATCTGTTAACTAAATCATTGAAGGAAAACTTAGCTTGTGGTAGGATAACATCCCATTGCTTCAAGTAATCTCCAACAAAACTACTCAACAGGTAGTGCTGTATTGTAGGGCAATAGACATGGACTAAATACAACACAAACTCTCATTGCACAAGGTAATCACCGAAACATCAAGACCTGTACAATGGCATAAAACTCAATATCCTAAGTGGAATACTTCCTTCTAGCATCATTGAGTTTCTCACCAAAGTAAGCAACTGGACAGTCTTCTTGGCTAAGGACAGCTCCAATCCCAACATGTGGTGCTTCACATTTAACTTCAAAAAGCTAGTTAAAATTTGGTAAAGCTAGCATCATTGAGTTTTGTAGAGAACATTGATGTGGGCCCCACAGCTGTGGTCCCACTCTGTCCGTAGGGTAGAATGTATCTAGTCACAGCTGTGGTTATTTTGCTGTTCTCTTATTTCGAGTTTCAGTTTTATATTGGTTGTTATTTGTTAGCAGTTATGATGTAAACACCAAGGGCAGATATGTCCTTTCATGTAACTAGCATAACCTATATATATTAACTTAAAGTGGCGGCGGCAGAACATTGACATTCTGTTCTTCTCCTCAAAAACTGTGTTCTATTGCTCTTCCATCACTCTTTCTTCTACATCTTTTTCACTTTCTCTTCTCATCGAACCTGAAATCTCTTAGTGATCAAGACTGAATAGCAGTCTTGAAAACCTACATGGTATCAGAGCCAAGTTAGGGTTTTTCATGTGAGTCTAATACCAGCCGACCACATGAGAATCTCCTAGGACTGAAAGCTGAAAAGGAGGAGTTCACAGACTGATTCTTGGAGATCACCAGAGGTACTAGCAGCTGTTGGAAACTTGCTAGGGTTGCAGAGTGTTGGTGGTCAGGAAGGATCAGAGAAGACTAGGGTTCAGGTAACCCTAGAAGGCAGCGAACTATTTTTTCCTTGTAAGTTGTTACTTTTTAATAGAAGTTCTTTCAGAGAAGATAGGTTGGACCTATCTGGAGGGGAAGGCCGAACCATTCTAGCTCTTTCTCTCTTCGATTTCCTAGGGTTTTACATCAAACCCTGGACCGAACTGTGTTTCTCTCTACTCTAGGGTTTGAAAGTGATCTGCGGCAAGCCCTAGTGGTTGACTGAACCCTGTGATCTACCTAGAGCTACTCTTAAGTTGATTGGTAGGTCCGATCAGATTCTAGGGTTTCTTATTAACCCTACTGCAAGCTCATCTATACAGTCTGGACTGTGTGACTGAATTGCTTCCTTTCAGGACTGATTAAAACCCTAACTTTCCCTAGCATATCAGTTTTGTTTTAAAGCTGTTCTCAGAGTTCTAAAGGGGTTAGAGATCTACGGATAGCTACTGTTGTGTTGGCTAGTTGGTTTCAGATCAGAATTACTTCGGTTTTGTGCACATACATTGAGAATACAGATCAGGCCTATACCGTTTTGATTGTGATTGGTGATTCAAGTACTGTTTTGAGACTTGACAGAAATGGAGTCTAAAATTCAAGCAGAAGGCAGTCTTGGGAACATCAGTTATGGTGGTATTTCTGAGATGGGTGGTCAGATTACGACCGTAAAGTTTGATGGGTCAAACTATTTGGAATGGGCCCAATCAGCCATGATGGCTATTGGTGGAAGAGGTAAATTAGGGTACCTCCTGGGAGATATGAAAGAACCTTCCAAGGGAGACCCGACATATACCAAGTGGATGCAAGAAAACTACTTGGTTATGACATGGCTGTGTAATTCTATGCAGCCTCATATTAGCCGGAATTATTTGTGGGCAAAGACAGCTAAGGAGATATGGGATGTTATGAAAGAAACTTACTCCCAACCCCTTAATGTTGCTAGAGCATATGAATTGAAATGTGAAGTGAACACCCTTAAACAAGGAGAGAAACCGGTATCGGTCTACTTCTCTACCTTGAAGTCCCTGTGGCATGAGATTGATCACTTAGAGACTATTGAGTGGGAGAGTCCCAAAGATGCTCAGACCCATAGAAAGCACATCGAGACAAACAGAGTGTTTGAGTTCCTGGTGGGACTGAACTCAGAATATGATATTGTGAGGCAGCAGATTTTGACTAGAGACAGTGTGACTCTCTCTCAGACTTACTCATTTGTACACAGTGAAGAAATCAGAAGGAAGGTTATGATGCAACCCATATCAGCCTTTGTAGCGGCTACACCCAAATCAGGGGGTGATTCAGAGAAGGACAGGAGGAAGGAAGACAAGAAGAATGTAGTATGTGAACATTGTAAGAAACCCAAACATACAAAAGGGACATGTTGGAAACTGCATCCCCACTTGGTTCTTGCGAAGTTAAGAAACAAGAAGAGCACTGCTCATGTAGCCATGAACACTGATTCAGCATCCTCATCTGGCACAAAAGGAACATCTTTGGAGACCTTAGCTGCAGTTCGGGCTGCCCTAATACAGCTAGAAAAGGAGGTTGGAAATTCAGCTCAGCCACCGCAGCCTCCATCAGGCCCTGTCACATCTGCCTTCGCCCATTCAGGTACTCGAGCTTCAACCTATCATGCCTCAGCTCCAGGTACTACTGAACCTTGTTGGGTAATAGACTCGGGTGCATCTGATCACATGACGAGCTTGCCTTCACTGTTTACTACTTACCATTTGTCTTCTGGTAAGGGATAAGGTATCAATTGCTGATGGCTCCCTGGTTCCTATTTCTGGGAAGGGTGACATCAAGCTTTCAGATACTATCTCCCTATCATTTGTTTTGCATGTGCCTAAGCTTGATACTAACCTTCTTTCAGTCAGTAGTATTACCAAGCATATGAACTGCTCAGTAACCTTCTTCCCTGACCGATGTGTTTTCCAGGACTTGGAGACGCAGAAGGTGATTGGGACTGGCCGTGAGACGAATGGGATCTATCTGCTCGGGGAGCGGTTCCGTCAAGGAGAGTCAGTAGAGAAGTTGTCTTTTGTTTCTAAGAGTGTGAGTCCGGTTATGCTTTGGCATAACCGATTAGGTCATTTGTCTTTTCGATCTTTACAAAGTCTGTTTCCTACTTTATTTGAGTCTATTGAGTTGTTTCAGCTACAGTGTGAAAGTTGTGAGTTTGCTAAGCATTGTAGAAAGCCTTATTTATTGAGTAATAAAAGGAGTGATAATTCTTTTGATATTGTGCATACTGACGTTTGGGGGCCTTATCATATCCCTTCCATGGGTAGGTACAGATATTTTTTGTTATTTGTTGATGACCATACCCGTTTTTCTTGGGTTTATCTCATGCGTTCACGAGATGAGGTACCTTCCCTGACTCAAATATTTCACCAAATGATCCTAACCCAGTTTGATGCCAAGATCAAAGTTCTCCGATCTGATAACGCAAAGGAATATTTTGCTAAATCATTGACATCTTATCTTCTTCATCATGGGGTTATCCACCAAAGCTCTTGCCCTCATACACCTCAGCAAAATGGAGTTGCCGAGAGGAAGAATAGGCACATTTTGGAAGTAGCTAGAAGCCTCATGTTTACTTCCAATGTCCCTATTCGTTTCTGGGGGGACGCTATCCTCACGGCGGTATACCTTATTAATCGGGTCCCTTCCAGGGTCCTTGATATGCGATCTCCTTTTTCGCTTCTACACCCACGTGAGGACTTGTTTTCTATTCCCCTTAAGACATTCGGTTGCACTTGCTTTGTTCAGCTTCTCGAACCCCATCCCTCCAAGTTCGTACCCAAAGCCTCCAAATGCATCTTCCTTGGTTATGCACAAACTCAAAAGGGTTATTGCTGTTATGATCCTGTCTCCGGGAGGAAGTTTGTCTCCATGGATGTCACTTCTTTGAGGGGACACCCTATTATCCTCGGGTTGCCCCTCAGGGGGAGAGTAGTGAGAGTGGGGGTTTGAGTTCTTGTCTTCAGGGGGAGAGCAGTGAGAGTGGGGCAGTTCCTTTACCTATTCCATTGGGTTATGAGAACTGCAATGGTGAGGGTGATCAGAGGGATCAGGAGTTGAGGGAAAGCTGCAATGGTGAGGGTGGTCAAAGGGATCAGGAGTTGAGGGTTTATCACAGGCGGTGCAGGCAGGTTGATCCTAATCATCAGCAGTCCAGACCAGCTCCAATCTCATCTGCAGCTTCAGGTCTAGATACTTCAGTCCCAGAGCCCACAGAGACTTCCCCTACAGATGATCTTGACCTTCCAATTGCAGTCCGTAAAGGGAAACGACATTGTACCACATCCACAGCCCACTGTATTTCCCATTTTTTATCCTATGATCGCCTATCTCCTACCTATAGGTCCTACCTTAGCTCCATTTCCAATGTCCCTATTCCAAGAACAGTGCAAGAAGCCCTATCCGTCCCTGAATGGAAAGATGCAATGCAAGTTGAGATGGATGCTCTGTTGAAGAACAACACCTGGGAGGTAGTTGATTCGCCAAAAGGAAAGAAACCAGTTGGATGCAGATGGGTATTTACGGTGAAGCATAATGCAGATGGATCTATTGAGAGGTATAAAGCTCGGTTAGTTGCAAGAGGGTTTACACAGACTTATGGCATAGATTACTTGGAGACATTTGCACCGGTAGCCAAGATGACTACTATTCGAGTTCTCTTGTCCCTTGCAGCAAGTCACACTTGGCCTTTATACCAAATGGACGTGAAAAATGCCTTTCTGAATGAAGATCTGTAGGAAAAAGTTTACATGCGTTTGTCTCCTGGCTTCTATGATGCAGAAGTAGGTAAGAAGGTCTGTCGGCTCAACAAGGCTTTGTATGGTTTGAAACAGTCACCTAGGGCTTGGTTCGATAGATTCAGACTAGCACTTGTGAAGTTTGGATGTGTACAGGCCCAGTCAGATCATACCCTATTCATCAAGAGGGTGGAGTCCTCTTTGACACTGTTGGCAGTATATGTTGATGATATTGTGGTCACAGGGAATGATTGCCATGAGATTGAGTCTCTTAAACAGCTTCTTCACCAAGAATTTGAGGTGAAGGACCTTGGTGTACTCCAGTATTTTTTGGGTATTGAGGTTGCTAGATCCAAACAAGGGATCTTTATATCTCAGAGGAAATATGTCTTAGACCTGTTGGCAGAAACTGGAAAGTTAGGTGTCAAGCCCGCAGATACACCAATTGAACAGAATCACAGGATTAGTACCGAGAGTGGGGAGCTTCTTGAAGACAAAGTTATGTTCCAGCAACTAGTAGGAATGCTCCTATATCTCTGCCTCACTCGGCCAGATATTACTTATGCTGTAAGTGTTGTCAGCCAGTACATGCATTCTCCTAGAACCACACATCTTCTTGCGGCAGAAAGAATCTTAGCCTACTTGAAGAGATGCCCAGGTAGGGGTATACTTTTCAAGAACAACAATCACATGAAGGTGGAGGTTTATACTGATGCAGATTGGGCTGGGAGTGTTGATGACAGAAGGTCTACCTCGGGATACTGTGCCCTTGTGGGAGGAAACCTTGTCTCCTGGAGAAGTAAGAAACAAAGTGTGGTCTCCCAGTCAAGTGCTGAAGCAGAATACAGGTCCATGGCCAATGGAGTGGCTGAAATCCTATGGCTAAGATCTCTACTTGAGGAGTTGGGTGTTGAGTATGAGAAGCCCCTGATGCTGTACTGTGATAATCAAGCCGCCATTAATATAGCACATAATCCAGTACAGCATGACAGAACCAAACACATTGAAGTTGACCGCCATTTTGTGCGAGAGAGGGTCTCATCTCAACAAGTATGCCTCCCTTACATCACATCCAGTATGCAACTAGCCGACATTCTTACTAAAACCGTATCAAGAAAGAAGCTAGAGGCGGATCTATCCAAGTTGGGAATGATGAACATATACTCCCAACTTGAGGGGGGGTGTAGAGAACATTGATGTGGGCCCCACAGCTGTGGTCCCACTCTGTCCGTAGGGTAGAATGTATCTAGTCACAGCTGTGGTTATTTTGTTGTTCTGTTATTTCTAGTTTCAGTTTTATATTGGTTGTTATTTGTTAACAGTTATGATGTAAACACCAAGGGCAGATATGTCCTTTCATGTAACTAGCATAACCTATATATATTAACTTAAAGTGGCGGCAGCAGAACATTGACATTCTGTTCTTCTCCTCAAAAACTGTGTTCTATTGCTCTTCCATCACTCTTTCTTCTACATCTTCTTCACTCTCTTCTCATTGAACCTGAAATCTCTTAGTGATCAAGACTGAATAGCAGTCTTGAAAACCTACAAGCTTTTCAGCTGCGGGAGTCCATGTAAACTCCCCCCCCCCCTTTCAATTTAGTAATGGGTGCCACAATAGTGCTGAAATTCTTTATAAATCAACGATAATATGTGTCTAGTTCATGAAAACTATAAATTTTAGTAAGGTCTTTAGTGTTGGCCGCTCTTGAATAACTTGAACCTTTTCTTGCTCCACTTTAATCCCCTTGGCTGAAGCAAAATACTCAAAAAACACTAACCGGTCTCACAAAATTACACCTTTTCAAATTTATATATTTTTTCTCAAGACTTTTAAGACTGCTTTCAAGTGCTCCAAGTGGTTGTCATGATCTTTGTTTTAGACAAGTATGCCATCAAAATAAACTACCACAAACTTCCCCATGAATGATCTTAAGACTAGACTCATGAATGTCATAAAGGTACTAGGGGCATTAGACAACCCATATGGCATAAATAGCCATTCATAAAGACCTTACTTAGTCTTGAATCCAGTCTTCAACTCATACCACTCTTGGATACGAATTTGGTAGTGCCCACTCTAAATCTATTTTTGAAAAGACTTGTGAACCAACCAATGTGTCTAACATATAATCACGATAGAGTATGGAAAACTTGTACTTAACGGTAATCTTGTTGATAGTATTACTGTCAACACACATACGCTAACCACCATCTTTCTTTGGTGTGAGCAAAGCTGGTACAGCACATGGGCTCAAGCTTTCATGAATTAGCCACTTCTTCAACAGCTCTATTACCTATTTGTGGAGCTCCTCATGCTCCTTAGGACTCATTCTATAGTGGGGTAAGTTAGGCAATGCTGCTCCAGGCTTATAAATCTATGTTATGTTGCACATCCCTTAATGGAGGAAGGTGATTGGGTAATTCCTCAGGCATGACATCAGCATACTCATGAAGTAGCTTCTTCACCTTGTCCAGAACAGGTGATTCTTTGCTAACTTCTTTTGTAACCAACACATAAACAACATCCAAATTCCCATCTACTTCAACCAATTTATTTGAGGTGAAGAGGGTTGTGGTTGGCTTAGTTTCTTTCTTTTGAAATGAATAAGTTGTATTGGTATAGAAGTTATCTTCTTATTACCTTTCACAAGAGTTATATGTATTTTTTCCATAATGAACAGTCCTACAATCATATTGCCATGGGCAACCCAAAAGAATATGGCATGCATTCATTGGAACATCATCCAACCAAGCAAACTCTTCAAATGTGTTACCAATAGAAAAATTAACTAAACATTTTCAAGAAACTCTTACCCCATTCCTTTGTTGAACTACAAAATGTGATATGGTTGAGGGTGTTAAATAGTCTTGAGCTGCAACTTAACCACCACTCTTAAAATACAAGATTTCCACTACTCATGCTATCAATAATTAGTTTACACAACTTCCCATCAGTTGTACAACGTGTTCTAAAGATATTCTTTCTCAATCAGTCCTGGGTAGTGGTTTTCAAGGTGCAACCATAGAGTGTCGTATCACTAGCACTTCACCCTCAACTTATCCTTCCATGTTTTCTCCCTCTAAGGCATTAGATTTAGTAGCTTCAACAACTTGTCATTCCTCAATATGGCCTATATCATCCTGATGCTCTTTTTTTTTTTTTTTGAAAAGGTAAGGTAAAATTTTACTAATCAAAGGAAAATCATACAACACTGCTCACTGTACAAGAGATTGTACATTGGAACAATGTCCCAACTCCATACACCTGAAACATCTAATAGTAGATTGTCATTGGCTGCTTTTTGTTGCATTTAAGGTTCCTTGGACTATAGGTCATGTTTGGTTGATCACACATCCCTACCAGCCCCAACACTTTGAGCCTCTGATGAAGATGTACTTTGAACAGCAATTATTTTCTATCCGAGTTTTGATTCAAGTGAGTTTCAACCTTCAAAGCTAACTAATATGCATCCTTGACATTATATGAGCAATGAAGGCTGACTTGATATTGTATTGGCTACCTCAAACCATTGATCATAGTCCAGTGGTAAGAATTGTGATTTCAGCTTCTTCTTCGTTCTTCCCCAAGAACTAACTTTTCAAGGCTTTCCCACACATCTTTGTTGTTACAAGTTTCACCTTTCTTTTTTCATTCATATTCTTCCAATCAAAATAATTTTCAATGTTGTCTAACCAGTCCAAGAACTCTTTAGGTTCCAACTCACCATTAAACTCACTAATATGAAGTTGAACACCATGACCTTGATTGGATATAAAGCTTGCAGTATTCAATCTTTCCATTGTTGGCTGTTATTCTTTTTATACAGATCAGCTAACTCAATGTCCTCTTAATTTGACTTTTCACTAGCAATATTAGTGGATTGTCCATCAACTCTAGGAGCTTTTCTTTTTCTTCCCAGCCCCAAATCACTTGCTATGTCACTATCCTTAGCAGTATTTTGGGCTACGAGTTGAGCAAGACATTCAATCTATTATATTACAGTCCTCTTATAGCCCCTTGGGATGTCTCTACTAATAAGCCCGGAAAAGGCGACCAGCCCAACTTCGGATCAGGTGTGCGACACCACCTTTGAAGTTCGTTTACATGCTTCGTCCATGTCAAGGGAATTGAACAAGAAATCAAGAATCAGTTAGCTGTCATTATCTACCTTCTACGTGAGGTTATAAATTTCTTGTAATAATCAGTATGAAGGCAACGAGAAACCCTATTCCCTTTTTCCTTCTTACCCTCTATCTCTTCCTCCTCCATTTCAGGGGGGTGAGCTCCCTCGAATCAGCTCATATTGTTTGTGAACTAGTTCAGAAATAAAGGAACTATCAATTGGAGTCGAGCTTAGCAATGCCTAGCACTAGACCAATGGCGGTGGATGAACAAATTGGTCGGATTGAAGGGGGGAGGGGGTTCAACAAACCACCAAAGAGTTGCAGGACATCAAAGAAATGATGTCTCCACTGGTTGGCCAGTTTGAACGAATGTCGGCAACACCCAAGGATTCGGAGCAAGAAGGATCTAGCAGCAGTGGAGAATGATAGATGGGAGCCTTTCCGGTCAAGGCTGCTAAGATTGACTTCCCTACCTATGCAAGTGATGATCCTGTACCTTGGATTTATCGAGTCGAACGGTATTTTGAGTTTCACGAGACCACTGCTAACCAACGGGTGGCCATTGCTTCTATCCACATGGATGGGGAAGCCATTTTATGGTATCAATAGTACTGCAAAACCCATCCTCAGACCACCTGGTTGGACATCACCAAGGCGTTATGTGTGAGGTTTGGCCCCTCTAGGTACAAAAATTTCAATGAATCCCTTTCAAGGCTGAGACAATCTGGGACCAGGAGAGAATACCAGAAGGAGTTTGGACGACTTGCTACCCGTGTTCATGGGTGGCCTGAGGCAGCCTTGGTCGGTTGTTTTATTGGAGGACTTCGAGAGGACTCCAAATTAAGGTAAACGCCATGCAGCCATCCACATTAATAGCCACAATCGGTTTAACCAAGCTCAAGGAAGAGAGGCTAAATAGGCTGAGAAAGATCGGCCGACCCACACCACCTACAACCGGCCAAATACTGAAAACTCCTCCATCCAAGACCGTACCCAATCTAGGCCCACTTTTACCAACTCCTAACACCAACCCTACAAAAAACCGGGAATTATGACCCTCCCCTACCGGAAGCTGTCGTGGACCGAAATGCAAGCTCGACATGAGAAGGGCCTTTTCTACGACTATGACGACAAATTTGTTTCGGGTCATAAGTGTAAGGCCCAACAAGTGTACCTCTTGCATGTAGAGGAGGAAGGAGAGCCAGGGGAAGATCCAGATGGCCCAACCGAAACAGTTAAGGTCTGTAAAGAGACTGGGCCGAATGGGCCCTAACAGCCTTTCGTGTGATATTCTTTATTTTATCTTTTATTTTATGTTGATGGGCCTCACTTAATGGGCCTGGTATTTGTTCTTATTTTATTTTCTTTATGTAACTGCCAAGCTGGCCCGCCCACTTAAGGGTATACTTGTCATCATCAATTTTTTAGAGATTAATAAAATAGGGTTAGAGGAGAAGGGTGATTAATTCGACTTCTTCTTCTCTTACCTCTTCCCTTCGCCATCTTCCTCTCTTATACAGTTATTCAGATCTGTTCTATTTTGCTAATCACTAAGTTTAATCTTGATATTAGAGGACTGATTTACATCTTGGTATCAGAGCAAGTTCAGTTCTTCTTCCTTCTTTTTCTTTGTTCCTGTACACTCTAAAATCAAGAGTGTGTATGGAGAGATAGGTTCTCTATAGTATAGAGAATCACTTGCTTGGTTGGTAGAAGGGTTTGGAGAGTTTAGTTCTGGCCAGATTTTGCCAAGAAGTGATGTTGTTTTGCTGATGCCCAAAACCCTAGCCGACTAGAGATTTTCGAGGTTACCAGGAAAGGTGAAGCTTGGGTGTGGCGCTCTGTGCTTGAAAGGTGTCTTGTGACTGCTAAAGGAGGGTGGTTCAGGTTTGGAAGAGTTTGGGTTACTCTGGTAGGTGCGGCAGTGTCTTCTCTCTTCCTCTCATCTAGTGGATGGAGCAAAACCCTAGTTTTTCAAGCACCCAAGTTCTAGTTTGACTTCAACTAAGTTTACATAGTCAAAATTTTTTGTTCTTTGATTTCCGTTTGATTAATGGAGGCATACGGAAGTGAGTTCAAGCAGGTGCCAGTTTCTGGACATGCTTCAATAGATTCCGTTTTGACTGGTGTTACCACAATTAAGCTAGATGGGACGAACTATCTTGCTTGGGCACAGTCTATAAAAATCTATGTTTGTAGTAGAAGAAAACTCGGGTATCTCACAGGCAACAAGGTGAAACCCGAAGAGACAGACCCTGAATTTGAAAAATGGATGCAAGAGAACTATACTGTTATAGGATGGTTAGTCAACTCTATGCAACCCCATATAAGCCAGCACTATCTCTGGATGTCTTCGGCTAAGGGGATATGGGACAGTGTAACTGAGACCTATTCACAGAAACTGAATGTAGCCAGTGCATACAAATTGAAAAGTGATGTGAAGAACCTGAGACAGGGGGAGAAGAGTGTGGCAATCTACTACACTATACTAAAATCCCTATGGCAGGAAATTCATGTTATGGAGACAGTGGTATGGGAGAGTAGAAAGGATGCTGAAATGTATAGAAAGCTAGTGGAGAGAAATAGGGTGTTTGAGTTTCTCACTGGACTCAACCCTGAGTTTGATATTATCAGACAGAACATTTTGGCCAGGGATGAGGTTACTCTTTCATAGGCATATGCTATGATAAGTAGTGAGGAGAGTAGGCAGCAGGTGCAGTTGCAGAGTCCACCAACAGAACATTTTGCACATGCGGGAATGAAACCGAAGGGCCCTACTGAGAAAAGAGAGCAGATGTGTGAATATTGCAAGAAACCACGGCATACAAAGGACACCTGCTGAAGCTTCATCCTAAACTTCTTCCTGATAGGTTTAAGAACAATAATAACCCTAAGAAGGGCAGTCAAGTGAGAAAATCCAAGACTGCTAATGCTGCTACAGTGCCTGAAGGGAGAAGTAAGGAAAGCGAAGAAAAATCAACTATTGAGCAGTTGGCTGCAATGAATCTAAATTTTGAGAAGTATGGGAGGCTCCTAAATCACCTGGAAGCTACGGTTTCTTCAACTCACCCTTCCAACAGTACACCATCTTCATCGGCTTTTGCTCACTCAGGTACTCATGCTTCTGCGAATCATGCTTCAGCTTCAGGTAATCATAAAATCCCTTGGATTATTGATTCCGATGCATCAAACCATATGACCAGCCTATCTAACATGTTTTGCTCATATCACCTCCTCTCTGGGAAAGAGAAAATATCCCTTGCCGATGGTCCCTTGCCCCTATCTCTGGTAAAGGTTATATAAAGACCTCTGACACCCTGTTCTTATCTTCTGTTCTTCATGTCCCTAAGCTTAACACAAACCTCTTATCTGTTAGTAGCTTAACAAAGTCAATGAATTGCAGCATAACTTTCTTTCCCACTCATTGTGTTTTTCAGGACCTGCAGTCTCAGAGGATGATTGGGAGTGGCCATGAGGCGAATGGAATATACTTGCTGGACACACCAGATCAAGCTTTGGGACCACCTCATGGAGTTGCCTTAGAGTCAATCGTGTCAAAGTCTGTTAACAAAATTTTATTATGTCATTTTCGATTTGGTCACTTGTCCTTTTCTGCTTTGAGTCATCTGTTCCCAGATATGTTTAAAGGAGTGTCTTTATCGAATCTTCATTGTGAATCATGTGAGTTGGCAAAGCATTGTAGACATTCTTATTCAATTAGCAATAAAAGATCATTTTCTCCTTTCCATATTGTTCACTCTGATGTGTGGGGGCCATATCACATGCCAACCATGGGGAGTTACAAGTACTTTATCCTTTTTATTGATGATTATTCACGTTACACTTGGATTTATCTCGTGAAATCCAGGGATGAAGTACCAGCTATTGTGAAAAATTTTCATGAACTCATCCTCACCCAGTTTAACACCCGTATCAAAATATTCCGCTCTAACAATGCTAAGGAGTATTTTGAGAGAACCCTCTCCACCTATCTTGAAACTTTTGGGGTTATTCATCAAAGTTCTTGTTCCTACACTCCACAACAAAACAGGGTGACAGAAAGAAAGAACAAGCATGTGGTTGAGGTTGCCAGATCCCTCTTATTTGCATCCCATGTTCCTATAAAGTTTTGGGGAGATGTTGTTCTTACTGCTACCTTTCTGATCAACCATATGCCCTCCCGGGTCCTTGGATTTAAAACCCCTTTTAGTCTTCTCTTCCCGGATGAGGATCTCTTTTCTCTTCCTCTCTGTGTGTTTGGGTGTACTTGCTATGTGCATATTCATAGTCACCAAAGGCACAAGTTTGAACCTAAGGCTCATAAGTGCGTGTTTCTAGGATATGCTTCCACACAGAAGGGTTATTGCTGTTTTGATCCAGTTCGTGGCACCCGCTTTGTATCTCGGGATGTCACCTTTGCAGAGTTGACTCCCTTCTTTAGTATTCCTCCTGAGGGGGAGAAATCTGATGAGTACTTTGCTATGTCTCCAGTTGTTCCTCTTCCCATCCCTTGTGAGTCCGATAATGGGGTGTCCACCTCTTCCACTGGACCTACCCCTGATGTCCCTTCTCCCCCTCCTGCTTCTGCTCCTTCTCTCCAAAGGTGGTACCAAAGGCAAAGATTCAGACATGTGCAGGTTGTTTCCACTCTTTCAGAAGAGAATCTTGCCACTCCCATCATTACTGAGGAAACAGGTCAGCCCTCTACTGACCCATCTCAGACTGTTCCAGTGAAAGAATGATAGGATCCATCTAATGGACGCCATAAAGGTTGCGAAATGGGTGGGCGAATTTCAAAAATTTTCCTACCTTCTCTCAACTGGGAATCATATTCCCTAAATTTAGAATACAACATTCAAGGATCCTACTTGAACCATAATCAAACTAGATCTGAACCAAAAGCAAAAGGGAGGAATATACCTGATCCGGAGAAGCAGTATCTCCCAAAGTTGGTGTTCACGCCCAAAGAAGAGACCAAGATCTGTTCCTGCTGAAGATGGCACAGCTGTGGGTGGAACGGAACCAGCAGAGTGCGTCCTACACACTGGATCCTTCGCAAGAATCCTCTGGAAGCTTTGAACACCGAATCCTCTTCAGTCTTTTCTACAAGACTGATGTCAAGAATTGGTTTCTTGACTTCTTTCTCTACAAAGATCGAATCTTGTGAGAAGCAATGGCGGCGGCGGCGGCTGGAGGAGAACTCCAAGGATGAAGACAGAATAATTTTGTTCTGTTCCCTCTGGAGTATGAATGAGATCCATTCTCTATTCGTAGGAAGCTTTCTTGCTCACCAAAACCCTTGGTTCGAAATCTGATATCTCTCCCTCAGGTTTTTCCTCTTTTCTTCTTGATTAAGAAATCTCCTAATTAGGAGTTATCCCAATCCAAATCAGTATTTGGATAGGGGATTATCTTAATCCTATCTGCAGATAAAGTTAGCTTACTCCTGATCTTATCAGGAGGTTACCAGATTCAAATCTAATTTGAATTTGGTCTCCCAGAGTGGATAAGGTTAAAGGCCAAATCCTTTTACTAACATTAATCTCAGATTCGCCCCATAGATGGGTGATCATATCAGCCCAGCTCGAAATGGGCTTTTGGCCCATTAAGTGTTCAGTGTTTAACTAGTTTCCAATCTGCTGCCCAGTTGGGCTTCTTTGTATGGCATGGGACCCAAGCATTGATCTACACAACAGCCACATGGGTTCGGCCCAGCCTTTATTACAAGGCCTAGCCGAATTCACTGAAAAGCTCAGTGAACCCCTGAGCCCATCACATGGACCCTATGGGCCAAACACTTACATTAAGTGGTCCCTGGGCCAAGCCATCTTATAAAAACCCAGGGACTGTGGGCAAGTGCAAGATTAGCCCATCAGGTATTATCCTAAATGGTCTTACACTTAACCTCTCAGCCCTTAATGACAAGAGAGGACCTCTCCCTCGGCTGCAAGGAACAGTGCCGCACTCTCTACTCACATGGATCCCGGGAATTAAAACCATTTGCAAACATTTTGAAACCGTACATATACATATATATATCTTAATTTTGCAAAACAAAATTCCAACGATTGAAATCAACTACCGGCAGTTTGGTTTCCATCAGAGAGAGTGCATTCCCGATCATTACCTTTGTCCGACAAAGGGGCTGATCCTGTCACTATGATCACCCACTCAGATGAATTCTCAGACTGTCCCAGCATACCCAGGTTTTGATCCCCGCTAAGGATCTCACTGATTGGCATATCAAAGACAGCCTGATCCAACACCTAGTGAAGTGTCATAATCGAGTCTAGGGGTCAGATGTAACTTTCCAGTTTTTCCCATCTGTCTCCAAGGTCCAGGGCAATACTGGAAATCTAGTCCGGTTCAAGGATTCGAGTAATCCCATACTGCATGTGCCTTGGGTCTTACCCTGGTGGCCGAGACAGGCCATCCCAACACTTGGTGGCACACCAGTATCAGCCTTGGCAGGATAAATCTCCCCAGACTTATCCAATGGCTGTGAACATTTAAAACTAACACGAGTCTCTATAAGTGTCCAGTTTTAGGGTCTTACACAGAATTATACCAAACAACATGAATCAAACATGCACTTTATTTATTTCCACTAAATAACAAAAGTACATCAAAACGGATTGAAGCTAAGGGCATACAAAACTGTCTAACATCCAGACCTTGACCTTCCTATTGCTCTTCGCAAGGGAAAGCGGAAGTGTACAGCCCATTGCATCTCCAAACACTTATCTTACAGCCTTCTCTCCCCTTCCTACTACTCTTTTCTTGCCTCTGTTTCTTCCCATGTGATACCCAGGTTTGTACTGGAAGCTTTATCTCAAGCTGAATGGAGGGAAGCTATGATGATCGAACTTGATGCATTGTATAAGAATCATACCTGGGATATTGTGGACTTGCCGGAAGGGAAGGAACCAGTGGGTTGTAAATGGGTGTTTACTATTAAATATCACTCTGATGGCTCTGTTGAGAGGTTTAAGGCTCGATTGGTTGCTAAGGGTTACACCCAAATGTATGGCATTGACTATCTTGAGACATTTGCTCCTATAGCTAAGATGACTTCAGTCAGGGTTTTACTTTCTCTAGCAGCTACTTTTGACTGGCCCCTACACCAGTTCGATGTTAAAAATGCCTTCTTGAATGGAGAACTGCAAGAAGAGGTCTATATGTCTCTACCTCCAGGAGTGTATGGGAAAGAAATGAAAGGCAAAGTGTGTAAACTACACAAATCTATTTATGGTCTCAAACAATCTCCTCGGGCTTGGTTTGAGAGATTTCGGGCTGCTCTTGTCTCTTTTGTCTACTTTCAAACACAATTTGATCATACACTGTTCTTGAAGAGAAATGACTCTCTGGTGACCTTCTTAATTGTTTATGTTGATGATTTGTGGTCACGGGTAATGACATTGAAGAGGTCAGTAAACTAAAAGCATTTCTCAACTCTGAATTTGAAATCAAAGATTTGGGAGATCTTCGTTATTTCCTGGGCATTGAAGTTGCTTGATCTAAGGATGGTATATTCATATCTCAGCGCAAATATGTCCTTGATCTTCTTGTTGAAACTGGTAAACTTGGAGCTAAACCCATCTCCACTCTCATTGATCCTAATCATAAGCTTTTTGCCACAGATGGTGAACTTTTGTTTGATAAGGGAGTGTTTCAGAGACTGCTTGAGAAGTTGTTATACCTTTGCATGACTCGGCCAGATATTTTCTATGCAGTCAGTGTTATCAGTCAGTTTATGCTTTCTCCCAGAGATACTCATCTAGCTGTTGCAGAAAGGGTTTTGTGCTACTTGAAAGGTACTCTAGGGAAAGGTATTCTATTTGCTAAGCATGGTTACATGAAGCTGGAAGCCTTTACTGATGCAGATTGGGCAGGATGTATTGATGACAGAAGGTCCACCTCTGGTTATTGTGCTCTGATTGCTAGGAATATTGTGTCTTGGAGGAGTAAGAAACAAACAGTAGTTGCTAGATCCTCAGCTGAAGCAGAATACAGGGCTATGGCTCATGGTGTGTCAGAATTACTATGGCTACGATCCCTTCTAGAGGAATTGGGGGTGGACTACGAGAAACCAATGATGCTCTATTGTGACAACCAAGCTGCTATCAACATTGCACATAATCCTGTTCAACATGATAGAACTAAGCACATTGAGGTTGATAGGCATTTCATAAGGGAAAGAGTCTCTTCAGGAGAAGTTTGTTTACCATTTATCACATCAGAAGAGCAACTGGCTGATATCTTGACCAAGGGAGTTCCCGGGGGAAATTGACACACTATATAAGCAAGCTGGGCATGATTGACATCTATGCTCAGCTTGAGGGGGAGTGTAAAGAGACTGGGCCAAATGGGCCCTAACAGCCTTTCGTGTGATATCCTTTATTTTATCTTTTATTTTATGTTGATGGGCCTCACTTAATGGGCCTGGTATTTGTTCTTATTTTATTTTCTTTATATAACTGCCAAGCTGGCCGCCCACTTAAGGGTATACTTGTCATTATCAATTTTTTAGAGATTAATAAAATAGGGTTAGAAGAGAAGGGTGATTAATTCGACTTCTTCTTCTCTTACCTCTTCCCTTCGCCATCTTCCTCTCTTATACAGTTATTCAGATCTGTTCTATTCTGCTAATCACTAAGTTTAATCTTGATATTAGAGGACTGAGATTTACATCTAGGTCCAACAAAAGGAGGTGGTTCCCGACGTAGAGTACTACACGATTTCCTTACAAGCCTTAGTGGGTTGCAAGCCCCACGAACTATGCGGGTCCAAGGACAGGTCTTAGGATGAAGGGTAGCAATATTAATTGATAGTGGGAGCTCCTTGAACTTCATCACCCCTGGATTGACCTGACGACTTGTGCTATCAATTGAACCCATATCCTTGTTTGTTGTTAATGTGGCCAATGGCCACCACCTCACTTGTGAAGGAAGATGTAGGGCAGTAGAACTAAAGGTGCAAGGGCATGTGTTCAATGTAAACCTCCATCCCTCGGAGTTTTTAGGAGCAGACATAGTCCTTGGAGTACAGTGGTTACAGTCTCTGGGCTCATTCATGTGTAATTGGGTTGAGCTCACCATGCAATTCACTAACCAGGGGAAACCATGCATTCTTAAGGGTGCCCACTCACTACCCATAGTTGTTGATGCACCCAACTCCATTCTTAAGAGCTGCCAACACAATGACACTCCATTCCTCATGAGCATGGGCTCACTACCTATTGGATCGAGATCGACCATATCCTCTTCCCCTG
This sequence comes from Nelumbo nucifera, assembly GCF_055504915.1. Taxonomy (NCBI): domain Eukaryota; kingdom Viridiplantae; phylum Streptophyta; class Magnoliopsida; order Proteales; family Nelumbonaceae; genus Nelumbo; species Nelumbo nucifera. The sequence goes on along the minus strand of NC_142650.1, from coordinate 69,564,952 downwards.
ATAACATAGGCATTACCACCATCGAAGCCCGAATTACAACATCTACTCAGATGTTTTCCAAGAACTCTTGACCCTAGCACTTACCGAACTCATGACCACCAGATTCCAATACAACCAGGGGTCCCACCTACTAACATAAGACCCTACAGATACCCCCATTACTAGAGAGTTGAAGGGGAAGCAAATGGTGAAGGAATTGTTGGACAAGGGATTTATACGACCCAGCAGTAGCTCATTCTCATCACCAGTCATATTGGTAAGAAAAAGGATGGTAATTGGAGATTTTGTGTTGACCTCTGGCCTTAAACAATATTGCGGTAAATACCGTTACCCCATTCCTTTGATTGAAGAACTTTTTGATGAGTTGGGTCAGGCACAGTATTTGTCTAAGTTGGATCTATGGTCGGGTACCATCAGAACTATGTGCACTCAGAGGACATCCATAAAATAGCCTTTTAATAATTGACGGCTATACTTTTAACCTGTAATTTGACAATAAATATACTTATTTGTTAAACTGACACATTTGGACATCATAAGCAGTGTTTTAAAAGGCATGGGAGGTGTACGCCTGGAGGCGCCCCAAAAACACCCTGAGGCATATGCCAGAGGTGTTGACACCTCTTAGGCGTATGCCACAGGTCGAAGAGGCATGCACCTCATATGCTTTTTTCACGAGGCGTGCTAGAGGCATAAGCCTCATGCACACCTCATATAAAAAGACAGAAAAAAAAAAAAAAGAAAAAAAAGGAAAGGAATGGAAAAGAAAGGGAAGGGAAAGAAAAAGAAAGAAAGAGAAAAAAAAAAGAGAAAGAGAAAGAAAAGAAAAGGAAAGGAAAGGGAAGCGCTAGCGCTCATGGAGTTGCTTGTTGTTGTAAGTGCTCCATATGGGCAATCTATCTCGGACTATACACCGAGATATCATCAAAAAATACAAGAATGAACTGGTGCAAGTGAGGTTTAAAAATTTCATTCATAAGGCTCTAAAATGTGGAGGGGGCATTAATGAGGCCAAAGGGCATTACCAAGAATTCGAAATGCCCATCTGAAGTCCTGTCAGGTCTTATCAGGTCAGACCGAACAGCCAGATTAATAATAGGCTTGATTCTGGACATGTTATTACAGACCCTATAGGATCTGGTTAGAAACTGCTTCTGCATATTACTTGGTTGGGATCAGGTCTATCTCAACACTGACCAAAACCAACCCATTGACAGCACTATCTTTGTGAAAGTGGAGTCGTGTATTGGATTAAATTCTTGAAAGTTTTCACCCTTTCTCTATGGATAAAATCCTTAGAGAGTAGTAGTGGTCCAGTAGGTTGCATCTTCTTCTTCATCCATGCCTGGAGTCTCACTGCAATGGAGGTCACTAGTTGGAAACAAATCAAACTAAATTTTGATGGGTGCATCCTGGATTTCTACACCTTCAAGCATTGGAAGAATATTTCAAGACTGCCATGGAACAATATTGTATACAGTGTCATCCTCAAGTTTTTAAATCCAAAAAAAAGAAAAGAAAAAGAAAGGAAAAGCATTATCCACTATTTCTAAACCATTGCAGAACCCACTATCATTTTCTCTTACATAAATCATACTGGGTCAACTTTGAATTATCTTTTTGAGTAATGAAAGCAGACATGGAAATGTTTTTCACTGATTCTATGTGGTAACTTTGTAACTGCCTTCTTATGTTAAATAGATGTGATTTGGATAATATGTTTTAAGCTGCATCAAGAACAACTCATGATAATGGATGTTTTACAGAAACAGCATGTATATGACTTCCTGATTTGGTTTCTTTTTTTGTGTCCTTTTTTCTTCCTTGGGATCCTATTAGGTATCAAGAGTAGAGCTGTTGGATGATGTTATGGTGAAGGCAATCAATCTTGCCAACGGGAAAAATTTGCCTGAAGTTCCAACACTATTGTTTGAATTTATAGGCACAGGTGACACATGGCTTCTCTCTCTCCATGGAATATTTATTCTTGTCATAGAAGTTGATGGGGGAAAGAAATCTACTCTTTAGAAAATCAATTAGGCTTAGGGGGTTTCGTAATAACCTTGAGACAAGACTCAAATAAATACTTTGACACTTGGATTCTTATGACCCAATTTAAGACACGACTCATAACTTAGAGTTCTTTATTTGTAATGATTGTACACTCCCTACATTAATTGGAAATACAAAATAACATTTCAAAGATCAAAACTTTATATCGTAATGCATTTAAACTAAGGGTGTATTTTAAGAGTCATTTGAAGGTTTTGTAATCACTAAAATGCAATATTATTTTTTCCATATGACTTCTTGCAATCATTTGTAATTAGCATATGATATAAAGTTATAATTAAATATCATGCTTTCAATATAAAGGAGAAATATTTTTTATTGGTTCGTTATCTCTTAAAATAATGAGGGATCATAAACCTTTTCTCTCATCCCTCATGACTTATTCCTTGTGTAAGTAAGGTGGTGCGGCTACATTCGAGGTCTCCTTGAAGGACGAAGGAAGACCAGGTGCAGGAGATAGGTTTGGAGATTAGGGTAAATGGAAGTGATGAGGTCACAGGAGCGGGATAGGATGATTGTATGATCGAATCATGATTTCGTCATGGGATGGACTCTCATTTATAAGGAGGGGTCCCAAGGTCCCAAAAGGAAGGCGTCGAAAGAATTTGATTCCCATTAGGAAAGGGAATATTAGATTCACTGTCATTAAGGAGCATTGCTAGGGTTTCACCACGTGTCTTATGAGATCTCTCAAGGATTGACTTTCCTTTCATCCGAGGATTCTCATAATCAGCATGTGCTACTCCCTTTCGTGACCTACTTAACCAACGTGGCTCTGGTGGCGTCATCATTTAGCAAGTGCATCCTTACTAATCTTGCACGGCGCTTTATCACCCGCGTAACTTAAAGTTGCACGTGCGGTCGGTATTTAAGTCCGGTTCACAGTGATCCACGGTTCTATAATGGTCTTGAGTTCATCACAGAACTACATGCGACCAAAGTTCATCACGGAATTACATGCATCTGAGGTTTATTGCTGAACCGCACGTGTTTAAGGTTTATCGCAGAACCGTGCATACTTAAACTCGATTGCAGGTCCATATTAGACAAAGGTTATCCCGGTTTGTATCAAGTACAAGTTTATCGCAGACATTTGATGAGTTATAAGTTCATCGCAAATGGCTGATGAGTTATGAACTCTTCGTGAGTGTCCATGTGGTATCTTCTATACTTTGATGGTCTGAGCAAGCACTATGTTACCTACACCTTGCATACTTGGAAGTTCTGAAATACCAACTTACATGGTATTTGAATGATATTTCTCCAAACATATCATCCCAAGTTAAGTCTATGATTTTATCATGTTGGTTCATTTTCTCTTAAAATACTAAGGGATCATAAACCTTGTCTCTCATCCCTTAAGATTCGTTACGTACCTAGAAGTTCTGAAATACCAACTTACATTTAGACATTGAAACATTGAAGCAAATTTGTACAAGTAGAAAAGCTTGAATTATCAAATGGTTGTTCTTCTTTTCTTTTTCCTTGGAGAGCTTTGGCTATGTGCAAGCCTAGTCAAACCACATTCTTTTCATAAAGAAGGCAAGTGCCTCCTTGACTCTTTTTGCAATGTATGTTGATGATATTGTGGTGACAGGAGTAACACTGGTAAGATTGATTCTCCTAAGCAAATACTTAACAAGGAGTTTGAGATGAAAGACTTGGGTTCTTTGTGCTATTTCTTGGGAATTGAAGTGGCTCAGTCTAAACATGGCATCTTTATCTCCCAAAGGAAGTATGCCCTAGATCTATTTGATGAGATTGGGAAATTAGGAGTTAAGCCTACTGACACACCTATTGAACAAAATTATAAGATAGGTGCAGAATGTGGTGAGCCTCTTGAAGACAAAGCTATGTTTCAGCAGTTGGTTGGAAAAGTGATCTATTTGTGTCTAGCACAGCCCAACATTTCTTATGCTTATCAATATTAGTTAGTACATGCATTCTCCCAAAACATCCCATCTACTTGCAGTTGAGAGGATTCTTGCTTACTTGAAGAGATGTTTTGGTCGAGGCATACCCTTCAAAAATATTGGGTGTGTTGATGATAGGTGATCTACCTTAAGGTATTGTGCCTTTGTTGGAGTGAATCTTGTCTCATGGAAGAGTAAGAAACAAAATGTTGTTGCCCCTTCTAGTGCTGAGGCAGAGTATTGGCCCATGGCTAATGGTGTGGCTGAAGTGTTATGGCTGAGATCTCTACTTGAGGAGTTGGGAATTGAATATGAAAGGCCCTTGATGTTTTATTGTGATAACTAGGTCGCTATTAATATTGCTCATAATCCAATACAACATGATAGAACCAAACATATCGAGGTGGACCGACACTTTATCGGAGAAAGAATTGCTTTTCAAGAAGTGTGTCTTCCCTATGTTGCTTCCAATATGCAGCTTGCTGATCTTTTCACCAAAGTTGTTGCGGGACTCAAGTTGGAGACATTTGTACAAGTTGGGAATGTCCCATATTTATTCCCAACTTGAGGGGGAGTGTAGAGATGCAGTACAGTAGACTGGTGTGGTCCCTCATGTTTTATGTTTTTATTAGTTGCTGTTAGCTGTTTTTATTATGTTCCTTTTCTTACATGGGTGGTAGGGGTATTAGTGTCTCTGTACTGCTCTTTAATTTGCTAAAATATAAATGCTAATATTGGGGTGGCAGGAACGAAATAACTGCTCCCTTTTCTCCCATTCTTTCTTCTCTTTCTCCTCTTCTCTTCTCTTCTCTTCTCCTGTTTTCTTCTTTGCTTTCAGAACATAGACCAACTGTGAACCCTTTCAGCCAACTGGGGGTTTTGGGGTTTGGGAGATGGACTACCCCCTGTTGTGTAGCCCTATTAAGCAAAAAAGAAAAAAAAAAAAAAAAGAAACAAAGAACCAGAAACTAGTCTAAGCATGGACTGATGGACCATTTAGGGTAGCTAACTGATGTATCATGTATGACCTGTAGGACAGGATAGATTAACTGAATGATTTCTTCCCTAGTATTTGTGAAATTCAGATTTTGCAACTCCTTTTTTTCTCACCATCTTCTGGTTCAGCTCTTTTCTTCCTTTTTTTCTTTTGTTTTCAGGTTAAATCTTTATTTTTCCAGGTTATTTTTTTCTTTTGGGGGGTTTGGCAGAGGGGCTACCCCCTGTTGTGCAGCCCCATTCTAGAGGAATGTCAAAACTCAGAGAAGAATAGGGTGTACAGTCCAGACAAGGGATACAGATTCAGACAACACTCTAAGTCTTGTGAGTGTAGATTTAAATCATTCAACGAGTCTTCTGGAAGCGGATAGTTTCGGAACTGAGGTTCTCTTTACAAAGGAAGAGGTAGGAGGTTTAAAGGAAAATGGGGAAGCTGCCGTAACCTTGAATGACCGCTTCTTAGTCAAGAATATAACAGAGACTGCAGAAGGGGCTCAGGGAACACCTATTTCAACTAGGAAGTTTATTCCGCTAGCCCAGCTTCAACAGGACTTTAGTATGGAGAGGCAAGACACTTCCAGGAAGGTTTGCAACATTATACCTGAAGGGGGTCAGCTTGTGAAGGCTTCCTTTGATGCTTCAGTCAATAGAGCTGTGTATCCTACCTCTAACCCTCTACAGCAGAATCAGGCACAGGGAATGGGTGTAGACTTGAACTCAACCTTTGTCTCTCTTGCTCTTGGGATAGCTCCTTCAGCTCCCACTCAATGAAGGGTGGAAAAACCATTGCAGAGATTTGGTGGCTAGGGCTCTACCTAGAGTAACCTTTGATCATTGCCCTATTAGGTTAGGCCCAGAAATCTTAGGATCAGGACCTCACCTTTTTAGATTCGAAAACATATGGTTAAATCACCCTGATTTTGTGTTGAAAGTGGAAGAGTGGTGGAATGAAGACTTAAGAGGGGTTAAGTGGCAGGGAGTTAAATTTGGTCCAAGATAAAAGAGTGGAATAAGGACCACTTTGGGCAAACTAGAGGAACAAAAGGCGTCATTGCTAGCAAGGGTTGAGGAGCTCAATTTTAAAGAATCCCAAGGAATTTTGGATGAGCAAGGAAGAGGGATGAAAAGAAAACTCAAGGTGGATTTGGAAGAAGTTTTTTTGAGAGAAGAGATATTCTGGAGGCAAAAGTCTAGACATAAATGGATATAGGAAGGAGATGGGAATACTAAGTATTTTCATGCCTTAGCTAATGGAAGAAAGAGAAAGAACATTGTGGCAAAATTGGAAATTGAGGGTGGTAACAAATTAGGAAGAAATTGCAAGGAGATTTGTGGATCATTTTAAATCCCTATTGAGAAAGCATTCGAATAATAGATCTAGGGTGGAAGGAGTTGAGTGGCCAAGGTTATGTGAGGAAAGTGTCAGCTGGTTGGAGAGAGATTTTGAGAAGAGGAGATAAAACAGGCAATGTTTCTTATGAATAGTTCAAAAGCCCCTGGCTCGGATGGTTTTACCATGGCTTTTTATCAGGACTATTGGGACATGGTGAAGGGAGACTAACTTGGGGTCTTTAGGGAGTTTGTGGAAAGACATTTAGTGAGCCCGGGAGTCAATGCCACTTTTCTAGCCTTAATTCCGAAAGTGATAGATGCGAAACACCTTAAGGATTTTACACCGATTAGCCTAGTGACTAGTATCTACAAAATCTTGGCTAATTTTACACCTCAAGGGGCCTTTGTGCAAGGAAGACAAATTTCTAATCAAATAATAATAACCAATGAATGTGTGGAGGAAATGAGGAGATCATGCCAGCAAGGTGTTGTTTGCAAATTGGATTTAGAAAAGGCTTATGACTTAGTGGATTGGAGCTTCTTGATTGAGGTCCTGAGAAGCTGTGGTTTTGGTGATAGGTGGTGCAACTGGAAGAAGGGTCGTATTAGTTTTGTTCATTTTTCAGTCCTAGTAAATGGTGTGGTTAAGGACTTCTTTCCAACCTCTAGAGGATTAAGGCAAAGTGACCCTCCTTTCCCCTTTTCTCTTTACCCTGATAGCAGATGTGTTCAATAGGTTACTCTCAAAGGCAGAAAGGAAAGAGGCAATTAGAGGTTGGAGGATAGGAAAGTCCCAGTGACCCATCACCAATTTGTTGATGATATTATTATTTTCAGTGAAGGGGTTGACCTAAGAAAAGTGAGCAATCTTAAAGCTTTAATAAGTTACTTTGAAGGGGTTTCTAACTTGAAAATAAACTTGGACAAGAGTTGTGTGACAGGGATTAACCTAGATGAAGGGTTTACTGAATCTATAGCAGAGTGCTTAAGTTGTCATGTAGCTTCTTGACCCTTGTCTTATCTTGGGCTTCCCCTAGGGACTAACCCGAAGGAGAGCTGTTTTTGGACTCCAATTCTATAGAAATTTGAAAAAAGGCTAGCGGCTTGGAAAAAGAGTTATATATCTCTAAAAGGTAGAGCAATTTTGCTTAAAGCCACTCTAGCTAAGTTGTTGGTTTATTATCTCTCTGTGTTCAGGATACCCTCTAGGGAGGCAAAGAAATTGGAGAAATTAATGACAGACTTCCTTTCGGATCCTGGGGAAGAGAAAAAGGATCACCTAATAAGATGGGAGATAGTTTGTAGGAGAAAAGAAGAGGGTGGGTTGGGGTTAGAGAATTTGTCTCTAAAGAATGTAGCTTTGTTAGGTAAGTGGTTGTGGAGATGACCTTTGGAAAGAGAGGTTGTGGCATGAGGTGATAGCTAGTATTCATGGCTGCCTAGAGTTTCTCGTCGGGCTACTTTGACCACTCCTTTGGAAAGCAATTCATGATTAGGGAACGATGTTTTATTTTGGGAAGATTTTTGGGTAGGTAATTCAGCTCTCAAGGTCTTGTTCCCTTCTCTATACTCCATCTCCTTGTTTAAGCATAAGGTTGTCTCCCACTTTCTTCCCTCCCCTTTTTCCCCTCTAGCTTTGAATTGGAATTTTGGCTTCCGTAGGGGTTTAAGAGATGCTGAACTTGATGTTGTTGGAACTTCTTTGTGCCCTAGATAGTGTTTGTTTGGATCCTCTAAAGCCAGATAAGAGGATTTCGTCTCCCCACCCCAAAGGCTTCTTTCTTTAAGGTCCTTTGTTCCCCTTGCTCAAGGTGTTTGTCCAGTGAAGGAGTTCTGGACTAGACTTATTCCCCCTAAAGTTATTTTGTTCTACTGGGAAGATCAATACTTTAGACTATTTGTAGGAAAAAAAAAAAAAAGCCTTTCATGTGCTTATCCCCTAATTGGTATATTCTATGCAAAGCCAATGATGAGGATTGCTTCCACTTACTAACTTCCTGCTCTTTTGCTGTTGCTATTTGGGATTGGATTTTTGCCTTGTTTGGATGCAGGTGGAACCGGCCTTCAGATGTAAGTCTACTTTTTGACTCATCGAACTTTGTCTAGCCACTAGAAGAGGGAGGACCATGTGGAAATGTATTAGAGTTGCTGCACTTCGGACAATTTGGGAAGAAAGAAATGCAAGATCTTTCAAGAAAAGGAACGAAGTCTCTTACTTGTCAAGGAATGTATCCTAACAAGGGCAATTAACTGGCTGAAAACTTTGGATTCTTTCCGCTGTGTTTCCTTTGATGACTTTTGGAGAAACTAGTCAGCCACAAACAGCTCCTCCAGGAAAGAAAGGGTCATTGTAGATTGGACTCTACCACCTGAAGACTGGGTTAAACTGAATTTTAATGGTAGTAGTCAAGGAAATCCTGGGGTTTTGAGAGATTAAGACAGCAACATCTTGGCCTTGTATTCTGGTCCAGTGGGAATAAGAGGTTCAGCCAAGGTTGAACTATTGGCAGTTCTACAAGGTATTCAGTTAGCAAATCAAATAGGAGTGGTGCATCTCCTAATTGAAGTAGATTCTAAGGTGGTTGTGGGCTGGTTAACAGACCTGAGCTCAGTAATTTGGTGCTACAAGGATTTCTTAAAGAAGGCAAGCTGATTAACAAGCAACATGAATGTTAGTTCACGTTGGGTGAGAAAGTCAGCAAATGCTATGGCTGATAGTCTCACTAAACAAGGGGTCTTGAGGGAACATCTGTATTGGGCAACCTTGTAATGATTTGATTATAGTGTACTGTGGTTTCTTACGATTATTTGTATTTTCAAGAGAGGTCACACCTCGTGCCTCTCTTTGGGGTGCTGTAACTTTGCTTACATTTTGATAATGAAGTAACTTTTCAATTATCAAAAAAAAAAGGGTGTACAGTCCAGAAACTAGTCTAAGCATGGACTGATGAACCGTAAATGATTGACTTCTTCCCTAGTTTTTGTGAAATGCAGACTGTGCAAATCCCTTTTATTTCTTACAATGTGCCAGTAATAGACACTTACATTAACATTCGTAAATTGTAGTTCTACGATATCACTCAGCCTTATGATAATTTCTCCTATTAAAAATTTAAAAGTATGTATCCTCCAACAAATGGTTGTTTCAACAATTTATGTTCATTGGCCCCATGTTAAGTTCTAACTTTGTTCATTCTGATATACCATTTTGCAGAAGCATATGCACGCGAGCAGACATCAATTGTTCAAAAGATTGTTTCTGAGCACAACGGCTCTGATTTTGATTTTGCTGAAGAGCCTGAGGCCAAGAAGGAACTTTGGAAGGTAGAATGTTTTCAAGTCCTGCAATTATTTTGCTTTATTTCTTCTATATCAAATTGGCAATGTGCTTCTTTTACTATTCATTTTGTTATTTCTGTACATGTGTCTTCTTGATGGAATGGGAACATTGTTTCTTCATCTTTCAGAATTAATATTATTATATGTGGTGGTAAGTTCTAGACAGCCATTTTTGGAAAACGTGACCATCCATGTTTGAGGATTGACCTTTTGGAGAATAAGTATTAGCATTTTCATATTTTTATGGTAAAATAAAATTTCATATTAGCATTATCATATTGATGAATGTATTGTGGTCAAGGTTCCGCTTAGTTTGATGGAAAAACACTTTGGAAATTGGTTCCATTGGAAGTGATTTTCCTATTTTTTTCTAATTTAAAGAAAGGGAAAGTTTTATTGAAGTGCAAATAACCAGCAGTATGAACTTTTACTTGAAAAACTGGAGAGTGCATAATGTTGAGTTGATCAGGTCTGCCTCAAGGACAGTTTTGTCATTATAGTTAATCATGATTAAGGGGCACCTAATGATGGGCAGTTTTATAAATTCCTTTTTCTAGTATAAATACCAATAATTAAGGTATGAGAACCAAGATAGATTTTCAGCCAATTTTCTACTTTTCTTTTCTGTTCTTCTCTTTTCTATTCGATTTCTCAAATTAAACACACAATGAACATTTGATTACTGGTCATCTTAGTACCAGAGCTCCCTTCAAGTTCAATTTGTTTGAACATTCTTCACAATGCACTACCAATGTTAGTGGCCATGCAGATGATGTCATTAGGTGTATGGCCAACCTGCAACTCATCATATAGAAACCCTACCAGTAAGGTCTGACTTTGGGGGTTTTTTGTGGCAATTAAAAGGAATTTGATGTTGCATACTATTTTTTATAAATTTTATGCTGGAGTTTTATGCAATAGATGAATACCACTTAGATTAAAAGGAAATTTCTATTAAATAGTTATAAGGCCAGCTATGTTGTATGGAGCAGTATTGGGTAGTCAAGAAACATGTCTAGATGATGTTATCAAACATATGGCCAACCTACAACTCATCATATAGAAACCCTACAATCTATTATGGTTTGACTTTACCTGATTTTTACAAGCTCTTTGAAGTTGAATGTGGTGCATCATATCTTGGGATTAGAGCTGTCCTTAGCCAAGAAGCCGTCCAATTGCTTACTTTAGTGAGAAACTCAATGATGCTAGGAGGTATTCCACTCATGGTTCAAAGTATTGATACACCTCTATGTATCGGAAAAGGTGTAATGAATTGATTTTGTACAAGAATATAATTTTATTTTGAAGCATAAGGCTGGACAGAAAAACGGAGTAGCCAATGCACTTAGTAGGAGAGTTTACTTGGTGACCACAAATGTCTACTAATGTTATGATGTTCAGCTCCATCAAAGAGCAGTACCAAGATGACCCTTATTTTGGCCCTATTTGCCGAAGCTACGCAGTAGGTGACAAGGATATTCGAGCCAAGTTTATGTATTATGGTTACTTATTCATGGGCAATAGGTTATGTATTCCATCAGGATCTTTGAGGGTGTTACACATTTTTTATTTGCATTGCAAGGGACATTTTGGTTGCAAGAAGTCACTTGAAATGGTCTCCAAAAGATGTATTTGTTACAAGTAACCAAACATCTAAGGGGTAGCATCAAAATATAGGTTTGTATCTTCCCTTACCCATACCAAAAGCACAATGAACTGATATTACTGTATTATTGTGGTAGATGGTTTCCCTAAAATGGCTCACGTTATTGGTTGCCAAAAGACTATTAATGCTTCTCATGAAGCTAACTTGTTTTTTAAAGAAGTTGTTTAGTTGCATGAATTGTCAAGATCTATCACATCAAATTGTGACACAAGATTCCTTAGCCACTTTTAGAGAACTTTATGGAAGTGTATGGGTACTACCCTACAATACAGTAGCACATTTCATCCACAAATAGATGAGAAAACTAAAATGGTTAACCAAAGGTTGGACAACTTGTTGAGTTTAGTTGGAGATAACTTGAGGTAATGGGATCTTATCCTACCACAAGATGAGTTTGCCTTCAATTATTCAGTTAACCGAAGACCTATAGGGTAGATTCCTTTCGTGATTGTGTAAAGATGTTTTGAGTTTGTTTTTTGTAGTAGGAACCTGTAGAGAAGATGGGTCGAATGGCCCATAGACTGTTTTCTTATTTCTTTTCTTTATGTTCTTTGCTGCAATGGGCCTCAGCATGGGCCTTTCTTATGTTATGTATTTTTTAATTATTCGCCCAGTTAAGGGCCTCTCTGTAAATTACTGAAATTAAGTTAATGAAAAGGAATTAGGGTGTAAGAAGAGATTAGATTCGAAAATCTCTTTCTGAACCCTTATTGCCGCCACCTTCTTCTTCCTCTTCTCTCTTCTTGATTCTTTGTTTCTGCTGTTCTCTATCACTTTTTTGCACCTTTTTGAACAGTCCGTTTATTTTAGAAGGTTGTTTTTCTTCTGAACCACAAATAGTTGTCTTGGGAAGCTTTGTTGTCAATTTGGGCCCTAGGGTATTTTCATCATTTTATAAGTCATTCTGGTCAGGGGAACTAAGTGTGCATCCGTTGGGTTTTGGTCTATTAGGTGTTTTTGTAACAAAAGTTATCTTTTGGAGGTTTGTTTGAAGTTCTTAAGGTGTTGTTTGTGAAGGGAGAACACTCTAGAGGCTTATGTGTAAATATTTTAGTTGGCTTCTTCAACAAGCCATTAAGTCTTATAAAAGAGAGGGGGATTGTTTCTGTATGGGTCTTTTTGGTTGTTTATCTCTTGTTTGAGCTGTAGGTCAGCCCTAGCTAGAGTTTTCAAGTATTGAGAGCTTGGGTTTTGAATTGACTCATTTTGGTGCCTTCCAATCCTTCTATCACTACGTGTCAACACAGCAGGCCAGCTTGATGTCATTGTTACTGTAGCGGAACTGTTCCAATAGGAATTTTACTTCAGGTTCAGATTTGAAATCCCTAAAAATCCTACTTGTTTTGTTGTTTTCAGCTCAGTATTGTTGTGCTACATATAATTTGTTTTTTCTGTTTACATCATACCATCTTGTAATGTGTCATTCTAAATTGCATATGTACTATGGTGACTGACTGAGTTCCATGTTATAGCATATCATGATGTTAATTTTTGTATTGCACGTCAAATGGGGAGTCCTTACATGGGCGTGGATATTTAAGATTTTTTTAGTGATGAATTTGATTATTCTTTAACAGTCTTAGTAAAAAAGCTTAGCATGTAGGTACAACTCCCTTTTTTATTTATATTTGGTAAATCTAATTTGTTTGTAGTTTTTGTTGTAGATAAGGAAGGAAGCACTATGGGCTTGCTTTGCTATGAAACCCAACTTTGAAGCAATGATTACGGTCAGTTTGGTATATAACTATGTTATATATATTGATTGTACATTGTTGGTCATTAATCTGATTGACGCAAGCTTTGGTTTCCATTATGAATTTGTATGCCATCTGTCTAATCTGTGGCTGATCTCTTTTTCCTTGTTGGTTTTAACCATGTACCTTCTTCTAATCCAGAGAATTAAATAACCCTTCATCTGCCTTGCTTTTAATTTGTGAATGGTATCTTTAATCTGGAGTTTTTTAGATGGCTTTACTCATTTCTCTTCTTTTTGATATTCCCCAAGTATTTTATTTTTCCATCCTGTACTCACTCCCTTTGTCCCTATTTCCTACATTGCAGGATGTATGTGTCCCTTTGTCACATCTTGCAGAATTAATATCAAAATCCAAAGAAGAGCTTCAAGCATCGTCATTAGTGTGGTATGTTAATTTCAGAATACTATTATACAGAAAGGAACTAAGCTAAAAGATCTTATATTATTGTAGGCTTCTAAATATTGAAATTAATTCTCATAATGTGGTGACCTTGGTTTGCTATTCCTGACACCAGTACTGTTATTGCTCATGCCGGTGATGGGAATTTCCACACACTGATTCTATTTGATCCCAATAAAGAAGAAGAACGGCAGGAAGCAGAGAGACTAAACCAGCTCATGGTCCAAACTGCCTTATCAATGGAAGGTACTGATAACATATAGGCAGGCTTTTAAAGTCTTCTTTTTCTGCTAACAAAACTGATATTGTTGCATAAGCAACATATTGAACATCCTTGATACAATACTATCTTGGGAACTGCTAGCTCTACTTTACAAGTGTCTTGGTTGTTTTTTATCAGAACTCAGACACAGAACTATCATTCATGAAACCACTTGTGTTTTAGAATGATTATTAACAGAAAAATAACCAAGAAAAATAAGGTAGAAGAGTAGATAGTAGAAGAAGAGAGAAACAGAAGAAAAGAAAAAGAGAGAACATTGAGTCATTGGGTTTCTTGTAGGAAGAAAGAAGAGAGACCACCATGCTAATATCATATTAATGTATATTGTCCTTATTTTTCCTTTTGATCCTTGTATTTTTATATATTTATGTTTTGGTCCCTTAGAAGGGCCCTTTCCTGTAATTATTACATATTGTGGGCCTAATAATACTTGTGACTTTTGAGTGGGGTCATTCTGAATCTGGAGTGACACCCCGTACAGATTGTGTTCTTCAATTCTCATTCTTCTAACAGGAATAAACCTTGGATTGACTGCAATAACCAAGAATAAATCTGGAGTGACACCCCAGCATGTGTCACGTGTATTTCTTGACCGCCGGCAGTGGGTACACCACAACTTGTCCTTGTTATCAACTTTCTTGGGATCACTCTTCTTTCCCACATTATTACCACCCATTGCAGCTAATGCCACCTATTGTTCCCCCTCAGTTGTAACCATCACACTCCATCTACTTTCCTCAAACTGAACAAGGGAATACACTGAACTAAAGGCAACTCTCTACTCCCCTAAATCTGACTTGTGAGAGGTTCATACACGAGGTTTTGTCCTAACAATAAAGCAAAAACCCGCTGCTGAGAAACCAACTTCTCATAGTCTTTAGCATCATCATCATGTTTCCACTCTATAGTCTGATAGTAGTTCAATTCCTTCCATATCAAAGTAAGGGCTGAATAATAGGCTAACAATCTAAGGTTACCCTGTTTACAGGATGAGGATTCAGCCCGTAACTGGTAAATCTTGGTATAGTTCTTTTGCTCAGAGTAGGTGGTTTTGGCCTGTTCCCATATTTCACTAGCAGTCTCTACCCACATAAAGTTCTTCTTAACATCAGGTTCCATTGCTGCAAGAAACCATAACATCACCATACTGTTCTCCTAGTCCCACCTATCATGTTCAGCTGTCTCACTCTTAGGTTCTTTTTCTCTCTCATTTATGTAACCAGCCTTTCCCCTACCTACGACATAAAGTTTTACACTTTTAGCCCACTCCAGGTAGTTCAGGCCATTTAGAGAGGTAGTTGGCATAGGAAACATCATATTTTCAATAGCTGTACGATGGGTTGATGTAATCCCAAATGAAGTAGAATCATCATTTACCATGAAAGAAAAGTTCTGTAGACCAAAATAGTAACCACTGCTGCACAATGACTTGTCCCCACTCGATTACTTCCACTCACAATCACAAGTAGGGCACAAAACACCAAACAATTCTGCTTCCTAAATGAAAAAACACTGCTGAAATTCCACTGACAGCAATTAAATAGTCCAAGAAATTAAGTCCTGGTCACCATTGAAACACACACCACATATGCCAAGTAAACACAGCACATACCTGTGACAAAGAGGATCACACACCCCTGTACAGTACATGTACAAAGGTACAAACACCAAGAGAACAGCCTTCACAGCGTCGACTATCACCAACTAGGGTTTCCTTGGTGTTACGACCAAGGAAGAACCCAGAAAAACAAAGAATGACTGTTCTGACCAGTCCGATTAGGGTTTCTTGTCTTCACAGTCCAAGAAATCAGGAATCCGGGTGAAAAAAATATGATTCAGAGGAAAAAGGATCCCTATCGCCTAGAATGATGCTCTGATACCATGTTATCTTCTAGAAAAGAGAGAGAAAAAGGAGAAGAGAAGAGAAGAAGAGAAGAAGAAAGCTGTTTGAGATCCAAAAATCTGGGCTGACAGCACCCAGCCTTCTATTTATAATAACTGAGAAAATCAAAGGAGAAAAGTACATATTTGCCCCCGGTGGCACACCCTAACAAAAAACAATAAATAAAAGCTAGAAACATGCTGACAGTACCCTATAACTAACAGTAGAAATAATTCTAATAACAACTTAACAACAACAACCCCACGAAATCTCTCAAACCAAGCTCGAGGAGCCTGTTTGACCCCATATAAAGACTTCTAAGTTTGTAGGCTAAGTTAGGATTATCACAGTATGTTGGAGGAGGCTTCATGTACACTGTCTCACTGGACCAAGGTCCTTCATCTCAAAGAATTATCTAAGAAACTGCTTCAACTGACTGAAGCCATGTTGGAGGGAATCCAGGAAAAGTTGTGTTTCTAGCCAACAAGCATAAGGATCAAAACTGCTACCAAAGGTCTTAGTTCTATGCAGTGTTGAGTGCAAGGAAGTTGGATAGAGTCCCCTGCTGCAAGAAGAAATTGTATAAATTGCAAAAAGGTTGGTTATATCATCATTCATCACTAAGTTTTCTATCCGAACATCCAAGAAACCTGGTCATAAAACTCAGCAAGAACACCAAGAATCATACTTCTGTTGCAAATTCAGATTCCTCATCAAACTATAATAATGAATACTGACATATACATAAGCTAGTCCAGAGTATTATTTCTTCATCTATAAACCCTGCATTTCTGCTATTTGACTCTCTGGTAAACATGCTTGTTCTACAATTTCTTCCAATCCTATATGGGTCATTGATTCCAGTGAACCCAACACCTTGCTCATCATGTTTGGGGTATAAATAGGTTGTGTTATTCATGGATGATTGCACTAGATACACCCAGGTTTGTTTCTTAACTCATAAGAAATCTTTGGTATTTGGTTACTTTCACATCTTCAAAGCCATAATAGAAACTTATTCTTTGCAAAAATAAAAGTTCTGCGTTCTGATTCAGAGAGAGAAAAGTGATGCTTCTTTTTCAGAAATATTTGGAAATACATGGTATCTTATTTCAATTTTCTTGCCTTGCTGCCCGACAAAAAATGGGGTAGCTGAAGGGAAAAATAGACATATTCTAGGGATGGTTTGAACCCTGTTAGATAGCTCACAGGCTCTTGCATCTTTTTGGATTTAAGATGTATCCACTTCTGTATACCTTATTAATCACGTTCCTTTATCTGTTTCATAAAAACTATTCCGCCCTACATGTTTTGGGTCGTGTTTGCTTTGTGCATCTTCCTCATGAATGCACAAAGCTATCACCACAAGCAACTTTGTGTGCTTTCATGGGGTATAGCTTTATTCACAATGGATTTATGTGCTATGGAAAACAGGACCAAAGTAGCAATGCCCCTTTGACTATATGAGTATCCAAAAAACACCGATCAAATAACTTTGAGACAAAACTTACTCTTGTCCCAAGAATATGAATAAATGAGGTACAGCCAAACACTTAAAGGAACAATAAAGAGGTCTCTCAGGATATACCAAATGCAAGGTTTTCTTTAACTATAAAACATGAGATGGCATCAAATTAATTAGATAGGTAATTTTACAAACATGGCCCTAGAAATGTATATGGAAATGATTACTAAATAGTTAAAGGGTGGGTTAGCCAAGTCCTAAACACACCCTATTCCTCTCATTGATTTCTATCTTCTCTTATTTTCCTTTCTTTGTTCTTTCTCTCTATCTCATGTTTAACCATTTTTCTCAGTTTTTTATATATTGTTTCAAGTGAATAACATATAAATGAATAATCAACCACATAAACAAAAAAGCATAAGAACATTAGGAGCTAATTAACAATTTAGCAAGTATTTATACGTAAAACACTACCCCTTCGAAGATGTTCAAAAATAGACATCACATCATATAATCACAAATACACACATAAAATATACATATACATTTATATATATCTACATACATGGATAAGGCATTTCAAAGTGTAAGGAATAGTCCTTTAACTTTTCAAACATGAACCTCAAGGTTGAGCCAGGAGACATATACCTTTTAAAACACTGATCACTCAAGTAGTGCCAATGGTTATGCCAACTAATTGGTTGTGGAATCATGCAATGGATGTATATAAGGAATCTTCTACGTCAGGGTACATCTGACACACTATGCCAAAGTACCAACTACAGAGTATAATAGAAAAGAAAAAAGTGCACTCTGTGTGAAATTTATTAATGTTTGTGTTTTAGATTGTTAAAAAATTCTCTTATTTTTGTACTATAAAGCATATTAAGGATGGATCTATGATTCACTCTTCATTTTCTGCACCCTTGGTTCTTGTTAATCTAGTTTTATTTGTTGTCTTATAACTGAACAGGTACATGCACTGGGGAACATGGTGTTGGCACTGGGAAAATGAAGGTACATATTCCACTATTGTTTTTTAATGTGACATTCTGTACAGTATTAACACAGGAATACCGCATACCTTGGCTATAAACCAAACTAATCATCATGATAAACAAAATTGCAGTGGAAAGAGAGGAAAAGTTTCAGTCTTGAAATTCAAAAATTTTGATCTTGATCATATCAAGAAGTATTGCAAGTTGAAACTCTTCTCAATGAGAAAACTATTCTCTACTAGGGTTCAATCATGTGATTTAGACCATTTCATATCAGACGTAAAACCAGTAGTGGTTAAGTTGAGAAGTTTCCACAAGCGCAGCAACCAGCTGTGGTAGTTCACGCCCAAAATTCCAAGTCTCACACTTGCAACAATGGACCAAAGATGATACAGTTTCAATTCATACTAAGCTTCCTTCCTCAGAATGTAGCAATGATTTGCCACCAGTAGCACCTCCTTTTGATCGTCTTTGATCCACCAAGATAGGTTGCAAAATCTGGTCTTGGACTGACTTCAATAGGTTGAGAAGAAGATTCCCAAAACCCTAGAACAATTCTAGTATTCTTGTAATCTTTAAAGGTTGAATTAGAGAGCAATAGAGAGTGAACGAATCAATCACAATGCTGGTTGATCTTAAGACACCTATTTGAATTGCTCATTACATTCCCTTATCCAATTTGGAAAGGGCTGTTAGTTAGAGAATTTCTAATTCAACCAAGATTTGGCTGGTCAAACTAGTCAATGTTCTAATCTTTTGTTTTTTGAAGAATAATAAGAAATTCATTAAAAGAAAAAAGAGAATACAAAAGGAAGGTAATAAGTTATCACCTGAGAGAAAGAGAAAAACACTAAGACACAGCTTACAACCATTGAAACCAGACTATAGGAATAAACAGGGACAAAAACCAGACAACACCAGACTCTCCAAACAACTCCACATACCTCCTCCACCTGCTCCAAAACCAAGCAACACCTTGAAAATCCATCTCCCTAATCCTCCCCCTCAAACACTTCCTCTTGCCCATCATCATCTTCATCCCAAAATTCTCTGCCTTCCCCAATTACACCTTTATCCATCCTCTCTTTCTTCTTTCTCCTGTCAAACTCCTCAGAGGCTTTCCTAGCAAACTCCTCACCACCCCAAAAAACTTAGCCAAGGCTTTTGCCAGCCTCTACATCTCTCTCAACAATGTTTTCAATAGGTAAACTTCCAGACCTCTTTTCTTCAAAACTTCTATCAAGAACTCCCACCTCTAGATCGAAACCACTTTCACTGTCTTTTTCTTGCTTCGGAACATCGCTTACTTCTGCCTCACTGTCAAAGTTAATAGAAATTAACCAGAATTCAACTGTCTAACCTGAAAATAATTCTTTGGTAGCCATTCTGCAACAGCCCAGTCCCCTACAGCTTTCTCATCTGAATTGATGAATTGACCTACCAAACTCCTTTCCAACATCATAAGATGATCGCAAATGTCTCATGAGGAATCACAATCACCTCCTTCGTTCTGCAATAGCTCAGTCCCCTAATCCTACCCACTTCCTAATTCTTCAAGGGAGAGTGAGAATGGTTCTTTTATGGTGTGGGACACACAAGTTTCCAATTTGAACCAAATCAACTAATATGCAAGTCCCTCCTTTCCAGTATAAGGTGGGACCCACCAAGACTGAATTTTCTTCTTTCACTAAGGACAAATCATCCTAGGTAGTTGGCCCAAGGACAAATTGTATCATATCGGGTCCGAAACACCCCTATTTTTAATAAATATATATATAAACCAAATTTTGAAAAAAAAAAACTAAATAAAACATAAAAACTGCATGGTATAACCTTGCTCTGATACCAATTTGAATAAAAAGAAACAAAAAATATCTGTTTTCTGATGTGATTCAGAGAGAAAAAGAATAAAGATTAACCCTGAACCAAAGAGAAAAAGAGAGAAGAAGAGAAAAGAGGTTAGTTATGTCTGGCCGCCCCACTAATTCTTATTTATACTTGTAACTTAACAATAGGTAGAATTCCTCTAATAAATAAATATGGCCTAACTACCATATCTTCCATGAAATAACCTAAAGAAATAAACAAAAATAAAGTGTGGGACCACACACTAACAAGTATCTCTACAATACTTTTAACCTTGGTTGGGCCTCTAATTAGGCCCATTAATGTCTAAAACATTAAGCTTGGGTTCCACCGCCCCAAGTACCTAAGCCCATTTACTATCTAATAGTAATTACTTAGAGCTTTACCATTCTAAAAGCCCAAGTCTTCTTGGTTCAGCCCATTTAAATTATTATCAGTTAATATCAGCCCAATATCTCACTTGAAATTAATCTCTCTACTCTCAACACTCGACACTGTATTTGGGGAAGGACTTATTCCGTCTAAGTCAATATGACAAAGTGTCCAGCTTCCTACTACCAGTGGATTCAGGCATCCATCACAAGAAGCTATTACCAAATGTTCACTATGTCTCAACATAGTAACAGATCTTATCACATTGATCACCTGGTCAAATACCAACTTGAACTACTCCAACATATCCAGGTATTTGACCAAAAATGATCTCACTGGTCAGTATATCAAAGTAATTGAGACTGATACTCAGAAAAGTATCAATATCAAGTCTAGGGGTTAAATGCAATAATCAATTGTTCCACTAATCACAAAGTCCAAGAACACAGAAATGGTCCAAATTTAATGTTTCTTAAATACACCTCATACCTTAGGTCACAACCCAAGAAGCTGAAACTCACTACTACTTCACTACATTGGATAGTATGAAAATGTCAAACACAGCCTTAAGTCTTTATTGAAATAATTGTGCAATCTGAAACATAATACTGATATAAGATAAGGGGTAATTAGAAAAACATACAAATGAAATAAAAGTTGACTTTTATTCATAATCAAGTCAATGTACAATTCATGCATTGGAGCTGAGGGCATATACTGTTTAACAGGTCATGCTTTAGAAAAGCATTTTCCTTGGTTGCTTTGGACAAACCTTATCTAACACAATTTTCTTTGTATTCAGTACCTTGAGAAGGAACTTGGAATGGAGAACTTGAGAACAATGAAGAGAATAAAAGCAGTTTTAGATCCCAACAATATCATGAACCCAGGAAAGCTGATTCCTCCTCATGTTTGTTTCTAGGCTCTACATGTACATGTATATTCATATTTTCGAACATTCTTCCTTGAGGTTGCAGAAACTGCATGTCTGTAGTAGGAGCCTCTATGGCCTCACCAAATTGAATTTCATGTAGAGTTTGCAAACTGCACTTTTCTTAGTTCTCCTAGTTAGGTTTCCTATCTGTTTTCTGTGGCTAGAAATTTTGTTCCTTGTGAATATGTCAACTAAGAAATGCTTTCCTGCAACAATCTCAACTGGATGGAGGGTCTTGGTCTAATGGTGGCGCTCCCAGCTCCAATGGCTATGTTCACATGTATACACATGGAGAAGGGAAAGTGCATTTCTGTCCTAAGCCACAATGGTACTTGAACTCGTTGATTTAGCTCTCAAAGATCGGTTATTGGATTATGATATCGTCCAATCAGTGCAAGAGGTTTGAGGGTTTCACCATGCTTTGCTTTTTCATTCCTATCCTACAGAAGTTGCAGTGGATCTGCTTACCAAAAGAAATGGTTGCACATCAGTGGGATGATAAGTTGATCAAACAACATACTAATTTTCAGAAGACAGCCAGTCGCCAATATGTACAAGTGCACACGAAAAAAAAAAAAAAAAAAACTTTGAGAATGAATTTGACATGATCTATTATCATCTATAGATAGGGGTTGAAATGGTGGAGAAAGTAAAGACAGATTTGGTAGAGCTATAGATACAAAACCTCTCTTTCAAAAGGTATGCCATCTATATATATGAGCTGAAGGCCTCACCATCTGTAAAACCACAAAATAAATGCCCTGCAGGACACTTGATGACAAGAGGGGTCAAAGGTATTCTAGTTATTATTTGAAAACACTTGAATCCATTATTAAGAGCAACAACCATTATTTGCTTTTATTGGTTCTGGGTTGGATTGGTTTGCAGGGCCATCATTTCGAGCTTTTAGTTATTGAATCCCTTCACCTGATTCATCCCAGATGGTTAAATGCAAAGTGGGGATTATCTGTACTTGATGGCTGTGTTAGGGACGTGTATCATAACCCAAGGTTCTGATGCGTATCGCAAGTTTAAAAAAATTGTTACGTTTCGGCCCATATCGGCCGATACATATTGTATCGGGAGCACCCCGATATGCCCCTACAGAGGGTTTATCGGGGTTCTGACCGGTTCAGGGGTGGAGAAGCCTTAAACCAGCCCCCTAAATTGGTTTTGAAAAAAAAATCAAAAGAAAAGTAAAAAAGGTCTGATACTACCCGATATGCCCCTACTGGCGTATCAGGCGTATTGATATTTAGAACTTTGACGTATCGTATTGGAGCTTTCCCAATGCACCCCTCCGGGGGGTGTTTCAGGTAGGCAAGTGGTTTAGGGGAAGACCAGCTTTAAACCGGCTGAACCAAATTCAAAAAAAAAAACCAAAAAAGAGTACTGACAACATATCGGCCAGTATCGATACTTTGAACCTTGTCATAACCACTCCAATCTTTCACTTCATGGCTGATGTGGGGCATTATTATTGGTTAAAGAGACCCTAACACAGCCATGAACTGCAGCTAATCCAGACTCATAAAATACCCCAGCTGACTGTATATAGGCATGACGTTAATAGGTCGCGATCTGATCATAATATCTTTATAGTGTAGTCCATGCTAATCATCCATATTTTTTACTAGCTTTAGACTTCTAGTGAACCTCATTCTCATCCATCAGACAATGGACATGTTAGGTGCTTTTTGAGCAAAAGGTAAAAGAGAGGTTAAAAATCAGTCTCGTCAAATTTAACCGGTAGGGAAAAACTGGATACATATTGCTACACACCATGGATAATAGATAGATTGACAATATTAATTCCATTATAAGGTACAAATGTATGAGAAACATAGCAACCAATGATGGTTCAGTTGGTAAGTTCCCTCGCAAGTTGTATAGAGACATGGATCCTATTGCTACTAGTGTTTGGATTATGGATAAGGGGGTTACAACCAACATATACCAACATGTGGGAAACATCTATACTATATAAAGCTTATATTGGCCTTGGTTGTGATGCAAAAAGTTAAATTTGGTTATTATAATGTTAATTAATATCTTTACCCTTTAGGCCTTGTTCATTTACAATTTTGTAATTTACTCAAGTAAATGTTTTCAGTAAATTCACATTTCACTTACCTATGTTATTTTGATTCCTAAGTAATATCATTACCTTTCTTACTCATAAAAAGTTAATGCTTAAATGAGAAAATTTATTTATTATTTTTATAATTTTTTTCCTAGTGGGAATGTAACTTACCCACTTGGGAGATAAATTTTACCTGAGTAAATGAGGCTCTCTTTACCTTGGGGCCTAGTAATTAATGCAAAAAGAATGTTGTAAAGTTAGTCAATGGGAAAGTGATACCCATTGACAAACAACCCCCCCCCCCCCCCCCCATTTATCAGTAAACTAATGAGGCCTTACATGCATACATGCACAATAGTGTCCATACACTAGTATACTACTATAATACATCAACCAAGATTCTACAACATATTTTATATTGTCTTTTACAAATACTATAGGCAATGTTTGAAATCTGAATAAGATGCATCCGATATGGGGCACATTGTATCAATGTAGACCATAACCGGCACAAGATACAAGACGACTGGAAGTGTATTCTATCAACTATTCATATCAGGGCATATTAGGCCAATACGGGTGCATATAGTTTCATATTGCATGTATACACCAATATGAACCAATACATCATGCCCTTCTACTAAGAATTGAGGATAGAACGATTTGGACCTAGGTTGCCTAACTTTTATTAACTTTACTGTCTACATGTAATTAAAAAATAATATTCAAAATTAATATTTTATAAATTAATGGAATAAATAATCTATCAAATTAATCACAAAAAATGTATACAAATAAAATATTAATAATAGAACAATTATTTAAATTTGAACATGATAAGTATACAAAAAATAAAAAGTGTTTACAAAACATTCTAGAATATAATATTAAATTGAATTTATCAAATCTAATAATCTACATTTATCTCAAAAAAAATGATTTTTAATTTTAGAAAAATTATAGGAAAAAAATATTTATAATGGAATAATAGTTTTACTAATTAAAAAATAGGGATTAGAATTTGATATGTATCTTAGAAATTTTAATATATTTGATATGTTTTAAATTGAGATTATATATTTTTATAAATTATTAGTTGATATTTTAATTTACATTTGAGAATTTAATATTTGGTTGACTTTTTTGTTAATGTAAAAATAGTAAAATAGAAAATAATTGATATAATAATTAAAATATAATATGTACTAATGGTGTATGGCTTGGACTCTTAATTGATGCATTATCAATAAAATTGTATGATATTTATGCATTAGGGATGAGCATAGGTCGGTTCAATTCGGTTCCATGGCAGAACCTAGAATCTACTCTATAAGGGATGGCTCCAAGTTTTTGGAGCCAGAATATACCCTATGAAGGTCAATTCCAAGGTTGGTTCTGGCCTTGGTGGTTCCGAGGTTAATTCCAGGGTCTACCAGTGGAACCTATTCTTTCTTTACTCCACCTTTAAAAAAAGAGGCATGTTCTTTAAAAACTTGATTTTCAATAATTATAATATATAGTTTAAAATTTATATTATCTTTGTTGATTAAATTGAGTAGCTTAATATTAATATGTAGATTACCATTATATGGTTTAAAACATATAATTTAAATTAAATGTAACAAAATCAGGTATGTTTTTAAAAGAATTGCAAAAAGAGTGATGGGAAGAAGTTTTTATTTTTTTTCTTGACTAAAATGCCCTTAAATAAAACACTTTCTCATTCTCTGATGTCTTAGGTCTCTCCCTTTTCTCTCCTCTCGGAGTTTCTCAAATTGATATAGACTTTAGCACTCAACATATTAGTCAGTGAGATTCGCCTTATGGGAAGTGAAAACCATTCCTGATGTAGGGTGATCTGGCCCGACCTCATAGCACAGGGACACGTGGACATAACCTGACATAAGTGACAACTCAACGTGATAGCCTGGCCACAACTCGGCGTAACAAGCTCGCTGAAGCCCGACCAAACAACTCGGCAGGTGTAACAACTCGCCGAGAAGCAGGGCCCAGCTTGCCCCAAGCCTGAGGGTGGAGCATCCCGAGCTCCCTCCGTGCAAAGGGCCCCGAGCTCCCCTTGAGGCCCGAGCTCCTCCTGAGGGGCTCCGAGCTCTCCCTCCCTAAGAAGGGAGAACCCCAGCTTTTGGCTAAGTGTCCCGAGGGAGAAACACCTCGGGACAGCACCGTCGAGACTCCTGTTCGTACTTGCTTAAGGCTCGCCTCCAGTGCGAGCACCTCAGCGTACCTCGGCACCTCGGTGCAAGGCAACCCAGCCCTAGGTGGTTCGGTGCAATGTAGCTCGGCAGCCTGCAGGGAAGATCCGCCTGACATCCGAACCTACCGGATCTGGTGGCAGCGCCTACATCTCTTGCTAGGCAGTGTCGTGCCTGTCGTCTCTGAAAAGCATGGCACGCCTGACGAGTCCATACCCTGCAGCAACAACCTGCACCTGCCACCTCAGCCCTTGTAGTAACGGCTAGGGCAGTGGTGGTTACGCCTGATGTGACTGAGCTCCGGTATAAGAGGACCCCGACCCTCACGAAGCAAAGTTATTGAAGCTAGCACTTTCAGCACTCTTAACTCTTTGTGTTTTCCTTAGAGTTCTAACTTAGCCATCGGAGTGTTCCCGCCGAAAGAGCTCCCCGGGAACCCTTCACGTTCCTCTTCATCTCAGGTGTTGTCTATCACAGCTAGGAGCCAAGTTTCAGCCAACTAGGAGTGCCTAGATCGTTCTGCATCATTTGGCGTCGTCTGTGGGAACGCTTCAAAAGGCCTTCCTCTAAGTTCTGTGCAACTCTCTCCAAAGAACTCATCAGCATCATCGACACCTATGGCTTTTTCCAGCAACACCGGACGCCGAAACACCCCTGAGTAACAACCCCATTTACCCACCGTCTGCATTAGACAGTTCACCGTCCCCCTCTCTGTGGACGGGGTCCCCAGTCTGAATGTGCCTCAGACGGTGGCACCCATGACTGTTCCACTACCCTCTACAGTCGGAACAACCTTCGCTGAACCCACCATCCTCCCTCCGGTGGCCAGCCAAGGTCAGCTCGAGGATCTGATGCAGTGCATGCGAGCCATGCAGGCTCAGATGCAACAGTTCCAACAACTTCAATTCCAACAACTTCAGTTCCACCAGCAGCAAGTGCTGCACCAGTTTTCCCAATACCAATATCAGCAACAGTTTCCTTCACTCCCTCCTCGGCATCCAGCTGTGCAGCCAACCAATCCTCACCGCCGAAGCGAACTTCCTTCTTGTCGAGGAGAGACCTCGGTACCATCTCATGGAAGGAAGGAAAGACCCCCTACCCCACCTCGCGGCTTGCAGTTAGGTTTGGGGCTTCCCAGCCAGTTAGGCCCGTATCACCTCAGCGTTCGCAGTTCGAACCTCCACTTGTCAAAAACCGGTTCGAAGTGCTGGCCGACGACCTGGTACAAGGACCCTCTGTTCGCAGCTACCGAAAGTCGTCCGAGCCTTTCCCTGGGCCCGTCGAGCTCAGTAATACCGAGGCCAGCAACACCAACGCCGAGCCTGCTAAGAAGCAGCGAAGGCATCGCCGAGCTCGCCGAACTGCCACCCGCGATCTACCCGAACTCAGAGGCAAGGTAGAGGTAAGTTCGAGCGAGGTAAAAGCTACTTCACTTCTTTCAGTTCCTTCCCCCCTGTCACCAAAGCTCCTTGTTGTCCCCATGCCAAGGGACTTCAAGCTCCCCCCGCTAGACAAGTACGATGGGTCCTTCGATCCCAATGACCACGTGGATGCCTTTCAGTCCTAGATGCATCTGGCTAGAGCGAGCGAGTCTTGCATGTGCATGGCCTTCACCACTTTCAAAGGAGTAGCCTACACTTGGTACCGAAACCTCGCACCAGGTTCAATAAGGAGCTGGGCATAGTTCATATAGGTCTTCACCTCCCACTTCGTCACCAGTATAGTCTAGAGGGAAGGAGAGTCCAAGAAAGCCTCCTTAGCATAGTCCAGAGGGAAAAAGAGAGTCCATCCTGAACTACATCAAGCGGTTTAATGACGCTTGCTTGCAGATCCCTGACCTAGACCCTGTAGTTCGGCCCACTACAGCCAAGCGGGGCATCACCCACAAGGAGTTCAAGTGGCATGTGGTTGTCAACCAACCAAGGACCGTGACCGAGTTCCTCGAACTCGCAGATCGGTTCATAGGGACAGAGGAAGAGATCAACCAGAAGGGCGAGCAAGCCCTTGAAAAAAGGAAAAGGGAACTGGAGCCCCTAGCTCCAAGTGACAGGAAGAAGAAGAAGGACCAAGCTCGGGGGGCAAAGCCAATTCAGCCTTTGCGAGCTCTGGCAGCAAAAAGGGACTACACGCCCCTCAACGCAAAGCAGGTCGAGATCCTCTTGGCGATCATGGATGCCCCATATGTGAAGTGGCCACCTCGGCTTAAGGCTGACCCCAATGTTAGGATTAAAAATTTGTATTGTAGTTTTCATAGAGATCACGGTCATAGTACCAAAAATTGTAAAAACCTCTGCGACGAGATAGCAGAACTCATCCGTCGCGAGTATCTGAGAAATTTTGTACAAAACAATAATAATAATAATAAAGCAGGTCAGCAGGGGGAGCAGAATAAAGAGGCTCCCGAGTTCAGCAGACAAGCAGAACAGCCGCAGAGGCAGACTCCCAATGAGAGACCAGTTCGGGGGACCACAAATGTAATTGTCGAAGGATCAATTGTCGTGGGCTGCACTTCGACTGCAGCTCAGTCATCAGCCCGCGAGGCCGCCAGGGAAGAGCTTAACCCCCCGAAGCGGCCAAGGGTGGAGGAACCGATCTTCGTCACAGAAGATGATGCGCGAGGGGTCCATTATCCCCATGATAGCGCGCTGGTCATAAAGATAAAGATCAATGACTTCGAGGTCAGGCGCGTCCTAATCGACTCGGGCAGCTTGGTAGACATTCTCTTCAAGGCGGCCTTCGATCAGCTACAACTCCAGGAAAGCGACCTGAAGCCCGCAAACACTCCACTTTGTGGGATTCAGCGGTGAGGAGGTCGGCCTTTAGGGAGAGTCATTGTACCTGTGGAGGTCGGCACTTGACCTTGTGTGGTAAGGCTCAACCATGAGTTCCTGGTGGTTGCGACCCCCTCCCCGTACAACACAATAGTAGGTCGGCACATCACCCACGCCTTACGAGCAGTAGTCTCCACTTACCACCTGGCGATGAAGTTCCCTATAGACTTCGGAGTCGAAGTGACGCGAGGCGATCAGCTTGAGTCCCGCAAGTGCTACGTAGCCGCCCTCAAAGGAAAGGCCAAGGTAGCAGACGACCTCGAGCTAGAACGACCTGCGGAGCAATTCGCGGAGTGAGCCACACCTACCGAAGAGACCATCCCCATCCCGAATTTGGCAGAGGACCCAGCTCAGATACTTCACATCGGTGCTTCTGTTGAGGTACCCCTGCGGTCTCAACTGGTAAGTTTCTTACTCGAAAATTTAGATGTTTTTGCATGGTTAGCGGCAGAAATGTCCGGCATAGACCCCAGCATTATAACTCATAGGCTTAACATTAATCCTGTAGTTAGGCCCGTTAGACAGAAGAAACGCAACCTAGCCCCAGAGCGATGGAGGGCGGTCGACGAGGAGGTCGGGAAGCTCCTTGTAGCCGATTTTATCAGGAATGTTCATTACCCGAGTTGGGTGGCCAACCCCATTTTGGTGAAAAAGGCTAATGGTAAATGGCGCATGTGCATCGACTACACCGACCTGAACCGAGCTTCCCCAAAGGACTGCTTCCCACTTCCCAGGATCGACCATCTAGTGGACGCGACCTCGGGGCACGAGTTGTTGAGCTTCTTGGACGCCTATTCGGGCTACAATCAGATCAAGATGAACCCAGCTGACGAAGAGAAAACTGCCTTCATAACCGAGTTCGGCCTGTACTTTTACAAGGTCATGCCCTTCGGGTTGAAAAACGTTGGGGCCACTTTTCAAAGACTTGTAAATAAACTGTTTGAGCCACTAATCGGCAAAAAAGTAGAGTATTATGTAGACGACATGGTCATCAAAACCCAATTTTCACATGATTTAATACAAGATTTACATTCAGTTTTTGAAATCTTGTGTAGGTTTAATATGAAACTAAATCCGAACAAGTGTGTCTTCGGTGTCACCTCGGGTAAGCTCCTAGGGTACATCGTTAACCGGCGAGGCATTGAGGCCAACCCGGACAAAATCAAAGCCATCCTAGAAATGAGACCACCCCGGAAATTGAAGGAGGTTCAGAAGTTGAACAGTCGGTTAGCCGCTCTGAGCCGCTTCATGTCCAAGTCAGCAGATCGCTGCCTACCCTTCTTTAAGGCCATAAAAAGCAAAGGATTTGAATGGACCAAAGAGTGTCATTCTTAACCCGACCCAAAGAGGGTGATGTTTTAAAGTTGTACCTCTCGGCAAGTGACGAGGTGGTCAGCTCGGTACTAATAAGAGAAGTAGATCGGGTCCAATGACCCGTCTATTATGTTAGTAAAGTGTTGCAGGGAGCAGAGACAAGGTACCCAGAGATAGAAAAGTTAGCTTATGCACTGGTCATAGCAGTCCGAAAGCTCCGCCCGTACTTCCAAGCTCACACCATCGTTGTCCTCACCAACAAACCTCTGAGGCAAGTCTTGCTCAAGCCCGAGGTCTCGGGAAGGCTGACAAAGTGGGCCGTCGAGCTCAGCGAATACAAACTGCAGTATAAGCCGTGAACTGCTATCAAGTTCCAAGCCTTAGCAGATTTCGTCACAGAATGCACATTTAGCTCCAAAGTCGCCAGGCCGGTGGAACACGAGGCCCCCAGTGCGGGTGAGCCCGGGGTTCCTGGGCTGGTTGAGCTCGAGCGCCGTGAAGTAGAAACCAATGTGGCATCTCTCCTAGTTAGGCCAAGCACGAACTGGGACGAGGAACCCTGGATCCTTCACGTAGATGGCTCGTCAAACCGGCAAGGTAGCGGAGCTGGGATCGTTCTGTACAGGCCAAGCAGTGTGAAACTAGAGTACGCACTACGCTTTGAGTTCACGGCATCCAAAAACGAAGCGGAGTACGAGACGCTACTAGCCGGACTGGATCTAGCAAAGGAAGTAAAAGCCAAGCACATTGTCGTTTGCAGCAATTCCCAGCTCGTGGTCAATCAGGTTATGGGTGAGTACAAAACTCGCGAGCCAACCATGGTAGCTTACTCGGCCAAAGTAAGAGGGGCTTTGCTCAACTTCCAGTCACACTTCATCCAGCAAATCCCAAGAATAGAGAACACTGAGGTCGACGCCCTATCCCGGTTAGCCAGCACTGGTGATAACACCATGAGAACTATGTATATAGAGAACTTGCCTCGGCCTAGCATTCTCAAGGGGGCAGAGGAGGTCGCTCCCATCGTTCAAGCAGAGTCGAGCTGGATTGATCCGCTCACGAGCTTCCTGCTACACGGGACCCTCCCCGCAGATCGTAATGTCGCCAGGAGGGTAGAGCATCAGGCAGCCAAATACGTCATGATAGACGAACGGTTGTATCGAATATCCTACACGCTCCCCTACCTGCGCTGCCTCCAACCCTTTGAAGTCGAGCTCGTCCTCCGCGATACTCAAGAGGGCCTGTGCGGTGGACACTTGGGGGGCAGAGCCCTCGCTCAGAAAGCATTACGACAGGGGTATTACTGGCCAACGATGAAGGCAGATGCGACCGAGCTCGTCAAAAAATGCGACAAGTGTCAGAAGCACGCCAACATCCACCACCGACCTGCCGCCGACCTAAAAAACCTCACTAGCCCGTGGCCATTTTCACAATGGGGGATTGACTTACTCGGGCCATTCCCACCAGCGACAAGGCAAAGGAGGTTCCTGGTGGTGGCAGTTGACTATTTCATGAAGTGGGTCAAAGCTGAACCCCTCGCAACAATCACAACCCAGAATGTGTAGAACTTATTTTGGAAGAACATAGTGTGTCATTTCGGATTACCTCGGGTACTGATCTCCGACAATGGTAGGCAGTTCGAAGACATCAAATTCCAAAACTGGTGCCAAAACATGGGAATTCAGCAGAACTTCACCTTAGTAGCGCACCCTCAGGCAAACGGTCAGGCGGAAGTCACGAACAGAGCTATTCTCTACGGACTAAAGGCGCGCCTGGACCGAGCTAAGGGACTATGGGCAGACGAGCTGCCCAGTGTATTATGGGCTTATCGTACCACGGAAAAGACTGCCACAGGAGAAACCCCCTTTAACCTCACCTACGGCACCGAAGCAGTCATTCCAGCCGAGATCGAAGTTCCCTCGCTGAGACTAGAAGCGTATGATGACAGGGCAAATGAAGACGAGCTACATACCAACCTCGACTTACTTGATGAAGTACGGGACCTCGCATACGTTAGGATCACGGCCTACCAGCAAAGTGTAGCTTGGTACTATAACACCAGGGTCAAAAAGCGGACTCTTTGCGTTGGCAACCTGGTTCTCCGTAAGGTTATGGTGCCTGAGCCCGGTGTTGGTAAGCTCGGTCCAAACTGGGAAGGACCCTACCGAGTAAAGCGAGTACTCGGGGAAGGAACATACGAGCTCAAAACCCTGGAAGGGAAACAAGTACCTCAGGCATGGAATATTGTCAACCTAAGGCAGTATTACCTATAAATAACTGAGTAGACCACGTGTCACTCTCAGAGCCTAAGGGCCAAAATGTCGAGCTAACAAAGACCTCAGCGCAATAAAACCCAATCGCTTCTACGCCATGGGCGAACTCCAAAAGCAGACCACGAGTCACTCTCAGGGCTTAAGGGCCAAAATGTCGAACTAACAGACTCCGGCATAATAACCTAGCCGCCTTTATGACACAAACGAATTCTAAGGGTGGCTAAAGCCACTCCCCCCCGGCCAAGGGGCTAAAACACTGAGCTGACCAAGGAGCTCGGCACCACAGTACATAATGTATTGACGGTGCAAGCAGACCAGTAGATTCTGCGACGCTTAACCCACCTCGGCGTACAACCAGAAGACAGTTCGGGCATATGCCTTACTATGTCAATCACTTCGCACACTCAACTATGATAGCTCGGATAAAACAACACTTGGAAAAGTAAATTCAATTTCATTAACAAGTAAGTTTTGTACAATGAGCTCGACAAAAAAAAAATAACAGACTGAGCTCGCAGGCTCAGAATACAGAAAATAATCACTTCGGGGGCTCTTCATCTCCGCGCGGGACCTCCTTGGGAGCTTCAGGCTGATCAGGGGCGTTTGCTTCTTCGTCACCGTCCTCCTCCTCGGAATCTGGATCCTCTGTGGCTTGACGAGCTTTCTCATCTGTGATTCGCGAGGTGGTGATGGCACTCGTGTCAAGCTCGAGGCATGTGTGCCTTATCAGCCACCTACTGAGCTTGAACCCCTTGTGGTAGGCCTCCCCCAAAACGACATCGAATTTGTCAGACTAGATGTACACCGCGACGGCCTTGATCTTTGTCTCCTCTATGGCTTGAGTAAATATCTCAGTCTTCTCCTCGATGTTAGCCTTGAGGAACTCCACCTCGTGCAGGGGGGCCTTCTTGTTCTCCTTAAAGCCTTCCGCCTCTGCCTTGAGGGCATCCAACTCGACCCTCAACGCACCCTTCTCGTGTGCCAGCTCCACTTTGAGGGCCTCCACCTCGCCCCTCAACACGTCCTTCTCGCGTGCTAGCTCATCCTCCGTCGTCAGCACCGCAATAACGTCCCTCTGGGCCCTGGCGCCACTCTCCAACCGGTGGATTTTCTCGCGAGCTGCCCGCAGATCAATATGAGCTGTGCGGGACGACACCTCGGCGGTCAGAGCCCGCTTCAAGTTCTTCTCGGACTGAAGAGTTAGGACATGCACGGCGGAATTCGCCTGACAAAGAAAGTTGGTTAGTATCAAAGAAACATACATATAAAAGAAAGGGAGAAAAAAGGGAGAACTTACCACCATAGTGTGGGTAGCATCTCGGGCTCCGAGCTGGGCAGGGGCGAGCAGATTGGCCCAGACCGAGATTTCCTCGGAATAAACGGCTCCTTTGCTTTTCCGAAGGCCGCACTGGGAGACCAAGATACTTCGACCCCCATTCAGGCTCCCCAAGCTGGAAACCGTCGTCTCGGCTGTACGAATGGGCTCAGCGGAGACCTCAGCTGCTATGTTGGCAGCCCCGGTGATAATCTCGGGCTCTGCTACTACCATCGTAGCGGGCTCGGCCGAGGTCTCGGGCTCCCGAGGTGGTATGGACTCCTCCAAGTCAATGATCGGAGGAGCGCCAGGGAGCTCGGGCTCGGAAGAGGAAGCTGGTGGAAGCTTGGACTCGAGAGTGGGGGCTGGCGGTGACTCGATGCAAGCTCTCTTAACAGCTCGCTTCTTCCTCCCCTTCATATGCTTGAAGAGTCTATCCTCCTTAAGCTTATCCGCTTCCATGGGACCTGTAACAGAGCTCGGCATTAGTACTCGAGTAAAAGAAAAGGAAGGTGCAAGCCAAACAACTAAGGTACTAAGACTACCTACCCGGGCTCAAGCCAGCCTGGATGAGCTTGCTCTCGGTGATGTAATCCTTGTAACAACACCCGGTCTCAGCCCACGACTGGAATGTATCCCTTGTCTTCTTGTCAAGGATGATGCTGGGGTCTTGGATAGCCGCCCTCCAATGAGTGGGGAAGGGCCACCCCGCGGGGTTCCGGACTACGAAGTAGTCCTGCTTCCAAGCCGGGATCTTGCTCGGGAGCTTATGCATCAACTTGAAGCCCGGGCGAGGGGACAAGTAATAGGCCCTCCTGTGCTCAGGGAGAACGCATGAAGCACTCTTCTTTATTGTGAGGATGGAACAGAATATGTCCAAGTTCAGGGGGAGGACATACTCGTAGCAGAGGAAGATGGTCCCGACCATGTTACGGACCGAGTTCAGGTGGAACTGGTCTATCGTAACGTTAAAATGGTTCAAGACCTCCACTATAAGTGGATGGAAAGAAAGGCAGAGCCCGGCTATGAGCTGTTCCCGGAAGATCACGACCTCGTCAGGGCCGTGCTCCCATGGGAAGTTACCCGCAGGTAAACTGTAGGTGTACTCCCCGGGCAGGTTGTACTGCCGAATAAGGTAGCGGAGCCTCTCCAGGGTCATAATAGAGGGTCCGAACCTGTCCGGCATCCGACCTCGGTGAGAGGTGGACGCCAATTTACCCGAGGCCTCCCGCGCCTCGGGGGACTGGACTCCAGCAGGGTCACCCTGAGCCGAGGTACCCACCTCAGGCTCGTCTAGCTGACTATCGAATGAAGACATAACTAACAGAATTAAAGAGGAGCTAGGGTGACTCACCAAAGAAAGATGAACCGGACTGGGAAGAACTGACCCGAGCTGGAGGCTTTGGACGCGAGCTCAAGACTACGGCTGAGGATTTGTGGCGAAGGAAAATTGGCCAGGACCCCCGCTATTTATAGCCACTGTACGCGGGCATCAACGGTTGAGATCGAAACGATCTGACGGTCCTAATGAAAATCGGCTATGCGACCCTCAAGGCAAAATCGGTTTAGCGCATTTTTTGACGTCTGCGAAGTCCATAAGTCGTGTGACGTCCGCGCGTAGACCGTACACGACCCGAGCTGCGCTCGGTAGAGCCGAGCAGAGAACCGGTCCAACTGATGAGATGGCGGACAAGAAAGCTTAGGCCCTGAGCCAAATCCACCCGGCAGACCGCGGACTACCCGCAGCTGGGTCAGAACCCCCAGCACGGGGAGTGGGGGCAATTAATGTAGGGTGATCTGGCCCGACCTCGTAGCACGGGGACACGTGGACATGACCTAGCATAAGTGACAACTCAGCGTGATAGCCTGGCCACAACTCGACGTAACAAGCTCGTCGAGGCCCAACCAAACGACTCGGCGGGTGTGACAACTCACCGAGAAGCAGGGCCCAACTCGCCCCAAGCCTAAGGGTGGAGCGCCCCGAGATCCCTCCGTGCAAAGGGCCCAAAGCTCCCCTTGAGACCCGAGCTCCTCTTGAGGGGCTCCAAGCTCTCCCTCCCTAAGAAGGAAGCACCCCAGCTTTTGGCTAAGTGTCCCGAGGGAGAAACACCTCGGGACAGCACCGTCGAGACTCCTGTTCATACTTGCTTAAGGCTCGCCTCTAGTGCGAGCACCTCGGCGTACCTCGGAACCTCGGTGCAAGGCAACCCAGCCCCAAGCGGTTCGGTGCAATGTAGCTCGACAACCTGCAGGGAAGATTTGCCTGACATCCATACCTGCCAGATCTGGTGGCAGCGCCCACATCTCTTGCCAGGCAATGTCGTGCTTGCCGTCTCTGAAAAGCATGGCACGCCTGACAAGTCCGTACCCTGCAGCAACAGCCTGCACCTGCCACCTTAGCCCTGGTAGTAAAGGCTAGGGCAGTGGCAGTTACGCCTGATGTGACTGAGCTCCGATATAAGAGGACCCCGACCCTCACGAAGCAAAGGTATTGAAGCAAGCACTTTCAGCACTCTTAACTCTCTGTGTTTTCATTGAGTTTTCCTCAGAGTTCTAACTTAGCCATCGGAGTGTTCCCGCCAGGAGAGCTCCCCGAGAATCCTTCACATTCCTCTTCATCTCAGGTATCGTCTGTCACAGCTATGAGCCAAGTTTCAGCCAGCTAGGAATGCCCAGATCGTGCTGCATCAATTCCCATGCAACATCTCTCCCAGCTAGATGCCATGTTTTCCATGCATATTCTATTCCTTCATTGCCATTCATGTAGTTTCTCATCCCTTCCCTTTCACCATCCTTGGTTACTCTGATTCTTGGTATTTCTGTTTGCACTTTTTATTAAACAAATATACAACAAAACTCAGAGAGAGAGAGCTTTCTATGAATTTGGGTCTTGTGATTCTTCAAAAGGGATGGTCTAAATCTAGTTTTTATGTTTATGAACACAATCATTGATATCTCCATCTAAGTTCTGAATAAATTGATGAACAAATGTTGAAACTTAAAAACAAGGTCTACCCAAAAACGATAAGGAAAGAAATCAAAATAAATGATACCCAGAACATGACAACAATTGTGATGATAAGACCATCTATGGTTTTAATGTCAAGCTTGTAGATCTTGTCCAAGTGTGAAGTGTCTGAATTCTTGCAGGTCTCAAAATTCCTACTATTGTATTTCTGTTATGCGGTTTTAGAGAACAACGAGCAAGCCACATCTTCTCTCGTCGTCATCTTCCTATGTTTCTAGCAATAAAATCCCATGACTGTCTTGTCCACTTTCTCAAACAACATCAATGGTAGCCATCATCTAAAAAGAGAAGAGGAATAGAGAAGGGGGAACAAACGAAGAGATTGAAAGAACAATGAGAAAGAGAGAGGAAAATGGTCGTATGGGTGGGTTTTAATGAAGGGCAATTTGGTCCTGAAAATTAAAAACCTCTCCCACTCACTGTCTTTGCAGTTATTTTGAAAAGATAACTAAATTTGTCAAATGAGCAAACTTTGTCATTTAATATGCATTCCTTTTGTAAATGTTACCTTTTACATTAATTATTGTATACATTCAAATATTAAAATAAAAACAATTGATCAAATAATTTAAGTAATTTAATGGTCAAGTGAGACCATGGTCTTTGTAACCATGAGTGTTTGAGTTCAAATCTTTACATCCCCAAAAGTATTTTGGGGTTTATTTCAAGGCAACTTTGGTTTCAAGGCAGGTTTCACCAAAGTCGGTTCTACCAAGGCCAACCAAGGTCAATTCATCGAGTCGATTCAAGTAGGGTAAACCCCTACACCTTGAAACTGGCCTAGGTGGGAGCCGGTTCCAAGAATTTGGAGCCAAACCCTACCCTGTAACAGATTGGGTAGGGTCAATTCAAGGCTGGTTCGAAGTCGGTTCCATTCGGTTCTAGGTAGAACCTACCCATTTACTCACCCCTACTATGCATCCCACTATATTAATTGTAATATATTTTTTCATATGCACTATTAAAATGTACATTTTCTATTTAGTTATACATTATTTATAGCTATTTGATTTTAAATTTAGTGTTATTAATGTATTTATGGAATTTGTATGTGTTTCCCAAGCATTTCCACTTGAGGTGGACCTTGATGAGCCTAGCCATTAAACAAACAATCCATCACTAGTTATCGTGTTAGATGAACAAGGCACACCAGCCACTAGGGAATCTCTTGATAGTCCCAACATTGTTGACCTCAATGAGGATACACCAATAGAGGTCTTGGAACATAATAAGAGAGTTGGCAAACCACCCATCAACATGAAGAAACGAAAGAAAATTTGTCTTCCAAGGGGCG
This sequence comes from Nelumbo nucifera, assembly GCF_055504915.1. Classification (NCBI taxonomy): domain Eukaryota; kingdom Viridiplantae; phylum Streptophyta; class Magnoliopsida; order Proteales; family Nelumbonaceae; genus Nelumbo; species Nelumbo nucifera. Next base: position 69,527,326 of record NC_142650.1, on the reverse strand, counting down.
GAGCTAGGATTCTTTATTGAGGGGGTTCAAAGTATAATAAGCATGGATAGGGGACCAACAGATAAGAAATATGGATAAGATCATAAGAGGGGCAAAATATATGTGGGATTTAAATAATTACTATAAGGATTTTTCTCTGCCACCCCCTGCCTCCGCCCCTGCTTCCACCCTATCTTAGCATAATGATTAATTCATTGGTAGAGTCCAACAAGCGTAAAATTGAATTCTTAGAATGAGAAAATGAGCGGGATAGGAAAAATGAGAAGAAGATTGTCATCCAAAGAGAGAGAAATAGAGATTGAGAAGGCAAAGGTTCAGGAGATGGGAAAAGAACGAGACAAAGAAATGAAGAGACTTGACAAGGAATGGGAGAAGGAGCACTTGGAGATATGTATTGATATCCTCAATTCCATATATTGGGTTAAAGTATTGTCTCCATCCTACTACTTCAACGCTACCCAATTGTTTCAAGTGGAGATATGGAGGAACACATTCCTTGCAATTCCTCCTGAGATCATAATTTACTGGCTTCATGGATTAAACAATGAACCATCAAACATGTGATTTGTTAATTCAGGGTTACTCACTTGCATATAATGAACTTCTAGAAATTTCTTTTTTGTATCTAACTGTGAATGCCAATCTACTGCTTTTATATGCACCACCTATCACTCGCTTGACTTTTACTATTATAGTCTACTAGTTGTATGAAACTGTAATCTCCGTTTAATTGTGCCCATGGTATTTATAATTTTACAGTTCTTCTTATAGCACTATATCCTATGGCTCCTTGTCAATGCCATCATAGTAGGGTTGATATTGATTCATCTTTGGATGACGATGCCATGATAGGCTACATTTTAACTCCCTGCCTATTACACTCTATCGTCCACAAACAAGAAGACAATGATGTATGACTTCTTTGAGCAAATATACATATATGTGGAAAAAAGTCCTCAGTGACTTAGAACACCCAAATAGATGTTATAATTCATTTAAGATGGAAGAACATTTCTTCAAAAACTTTGCAAACATGCTTAAGGCAAGGAGAGTGTTGAAGAGCACTCAAAATACCACCACTAGGGAGTCCCTTGCATTTCTTTGGCTTACAATTAGACATAGTGAGAGGAATCATATCATAGGTAAGCAATTCCATAATTCTTCATGGACCATCAATACACACATAAAGAAAGTTGTTATGCAATTTGAAAAATAGGGAAAGATATCCTAAGACCACATTCATTCACAAAAATCCATCCATTCATTAGAAGATCTGAGAAATATTACCCAATGTTCAAGGTAACTACAATGGTTAATTTATGCTATGGCATGCCTTTTCATATAAATTATTCTCACAATGTTGAAAATTGTGGTTAGGATTGTGTGGAGGTCATAGATGATACACATGTATCAATTAGTGTCCTAGTTGTTGAACAAATACCATATGGAGGGAGGAAGAAGAAAGTGTGTACATTAAATGTTTTAACCATTTGTGACTTTGATATATTGTTTACATTTATATACACGGGATGAGAAGGGTTGGCCCATAATTCAAGGATATTAGCAAAAGCTTCACCAAGCCAAAATGTGGGGGTTCCTTATACCTCCTCCAAGTGAACTAGACAATTCATCAAATTACCCTTTCTCATTTATCTTCACCATTTATATTCAAAAATATTAGAACTGAATGTAGGAAAATACTACCTTGCTAATTCTAGGTATCCTAATGCTTTTGGATTCCTTGCCTCTACTTTGGTGAACGGTACCATCTAAGACTAAACCTGGTAGGTTTAGATCAAAAGAGGACCTCTTCAATTTCATTCGTTCTCTGTTGCATAATGTCATTGAATGTTGCTTTGGCATATTGAAGGGTAAATTCCCTATATTAAAAAGTATCATGCTATGACTTGGCTTTTCAACAATTTCTTGCCATGTATGTTTTTTAATATACAACATAAAAAGAGAAACAATGAGGATCAACACATCAACCCATGCGAAGAGGATGATGATGAAGATATAAATGGTGATAATGGAGAACATATTGCTACAGCACCCAGTTCAGGTAGAGAAATGGATACAATTAGAGACCAAATTGCTTATAATCTATGGGAGAGACACCAAAGGTCAAACCAGCAATTTGCATGGTTTTATGGATACTAGTATAAATCCCTGTTATCAAAACATAAGAACAACACCACATGATTGTGTTCTAATGTGGACTACATAACCACTTGTATAGATTTATGCTATGTGGATTGAAATCTTTTAGTACTATGTTTTAATTATTCATGTGATTGTGGCATTTTTATGCTTATTTGTTATTTAATATGTTGGATGTTTATTATACAAATTGTTCATGTAAAAATGATTGATAGGATGTTTATACCAATTTGCTCTTATGGTAAAGGGAAGATGACACTACATATGGCATGAACATAAACTAATTATGGATAACGGTTTTTCCATTACCTAGTTAGAGGTGATCATAAGGGTTTCTTCATATAAGTAGATCAGTATGTTGGAATCCATCCTAGAGAACATTCGATTGAAGTCCTTCAACTTAGTCCATGTACTATAGGCAACCACAACATAACAACAGATATCTTTCTCTCATTGCTTGTTGTGGTAGGCTTGATGGATTTGCGAATCTTTCCAAGCTTCTCTTGACTGTTTATTCTCATATGTGGCATGTTGTCATAGGCACCCAAAAATAAAACCTATACTCCTAAAAATAAATGCAGTAGTGTGAGTAAGGATCGTTCCCGCAGAGAGTATTTAACCTAGTTTGTGTGCTGCGTGAATAAAGATGGAAGGGGGGTTTGTATGTAACGAAAAACAGAATTAAAAGAAAGAAAATCATAATTAAAAAGAACGAAATTCAAATGGGAAACAAGGCAATTCAGAGTGTTGAAATTAATCAAAAGAACGAATCTTGGTCGGAGTCAACATCCACCATCAAAATTTCACTACTACTCATCGATGCAAAGATAAATCAATTCAAACTTTGAATATTCATCGTAGGAATTATTTTCCTGTATCTCCCTATCATAGTTAATTAAAAAACAAGTGATCCTCTTAACCCTTACTACTGAACAACCCCTAAACAAGCGTTAAAGATTTAATCCAGCAATAGCCTTAAGCATTAAAGATTGATGAAGCTAAACAACACAAGCACAAGCGGTTGCATTTAATTCAGTCAAGTGTTCTTTCTAAGATCTAACAATTTCTGACGCAGCAAATCATTAAACCCTAGTTGCTTCGCAGATTAGAGGGATCAAACAATTATGGATCTGATATCTAATCTAGCAGTAGATTGCAACGAATAATAAACTAGTAGGCCTCCTAGCAATCAAACGAAACAATCATAAACATGAACATAGAAGAACATTCGATATTCAAAGCATAAATCAAACAATAAAAATCAAATTAGATCTCACAGTTTTGTTGATTCTGAGACTTCTGTTTCCTTCGACCAAGTATCAGAGCTTAGCCACGCATGGCCATGGTGAAAACTCAAGAAAAACCAGAGAAGAGAGAAGAGAAGAGAGGTGCAGCAGCCTTGGTCTGATTGTTTTCATTCTTGTTTTTCCTCTTCTTTTCTTTTTCTCTACTCCCCCCAAGAGAAGCCTACAAAGTCTCATAAAATTTCTCTAGATAACAGTTTCCAAGTCTGACTTATCAAGAAAAATATCAAAGATAAGATAAAACAAAGTTCTAATGTAAGTGGGAGAGTGGTGATTTCGCATATGAGAACGCTAAAGAATGTTTCCAGCACGTCAGCAGTGCGATTGCAACCATTTCGGGCCCGATTTCGACCTCGGTGAAGTCAGTATCTATCAAAACACAAAACATGAAAGTTGTACATCTTTTCCTTATCTTTCCAACGCATTTTGAATCATCTCAATCGGATTACAGATGAGAGAGTTATGCCTAAATTACAACGCAGTGCCGAAACTGTCTAGAATTACCCGATTAACCTTGTTTTTTACTTAACGACTCCTTTCGTGTCCTAAATCAAAATATAATAATAAAGAGTCCATTTAGACACTAAATAAGTATAAAAGACTAAATATTAAAGGATAAAATATGATAATTTTCATTTTCATCAATATGCAACATTCTACTTCTGATTTTGAAACCTAATGATTATAATGAGTGTACTGTTAGAAGGTTTATTTATTATTTCCTTTGTTTGTCTTCTTTCTTATTTTGATGTAATAAAGGAATTTCAAGTTCTTTTTTAACCACTATTTTTTTTTTCTTTTTGAGTAAGTTGTATATAGATTGAAATTGACCAGTATAATAATTATACTTGTGTTGATCCAACTGGAATATTATAGCTTGAATGTTTCAATTATCATTTAGGGGGCTTTTTTTCAAATTTTGAGAGAAGGGAAAGTTGGTCAATGGGATTTTGGTTCACATTGACCAAGAATCCCATGCATGTTCTTTTTTCAGATTTATGTAGGGATTAGGGAAAGTTTATTTTTCTGGGTATCACTTACCCATCTCCTAGGTGGATAAATAACTTTCCCACCTAGGGGGAAAGTTGCCAACACTTGAATGGGACAAAAATGCCCCTTTTAATAATGGATTTTTATGACTAAAATGATCATTGCCTTATTTACATCATTACATGAGAAATAAAATAACATGGGTAAATGCACTTACCCGGGTAAATGTTTCCCAAGAAAAACTTACCCAGGTAACTGCATTTACCTGGATAAACAACTTACCAAAAAGTGAACGGAGCCTTAAGAGGTCTTATATCCATTTTTCTTTGAATCAAATGGAGCCTATATAATAGAATGAGATTTGACAAGGGCACTTGAGTTGTTTAGGACTACTGACTGGCTATTTAACATTGGATTACGATCTGATACCAGAGAATTTCAATGCACAGAATGCTTGTTTGTTGATTCCATGGATGCTTTCAGTTTACAGGTGTTTAACAATAAAAGGGATTATCACATAAGTCACATAGGATGCTTTCTTCTAAGGGATTATGGCAATGGAATTCCATAAACAATATAATACCCTATCCAAGATTTGGAGACTCAGGTTAGATACAATCATAGTTTTGGGAACCAGTCAGGTGATCGGTTCTATTTTACCTTAGAACCGTTATTTCTCCAGAAACCATTGATTTAGTCAGCAAACTGTTGACCTAGGCGTTCAATCATTCAACAGTTTGGTTGTTGGATTTATCCCTTAAATTATCCTATCAAAATAAAGAGTAACACAAGATCTAAAAGCCAAACTAATCACAAAGCCTACTCTTAGCTCCAGCTGAGTTTTTAGAGTCTTGGTAAAGGGTTCTGTTTGGTGAATTCTCCTATCAAAATAAAGAGTCATGTTTGATGAATTGGATAACAGGAGAGAGAGAGAGAGAGTCAAATTTGTTATTGACATATGAAGACTGGTTTACCATTCCAATTAGACAACTAAAGAAAGAGACAAAAAGCTGCGTTGGAACTTGGAAACCCAAATTTGTTATTGTGGTGTGCCTTTATCCGGCGTTTGGTCTCATACTCCCACGTCTCTCTGTAAGTAACAGATCCGACATCACCACCAGAAATTGATATAGATGACCTCCGCCATCGACCCCAACTATTCTCCTTACGAAGTCGAAGACTGTCGGGGGGTTCTCCGACTCTACAGCGATGGCTCCATCGTCCGCTCCGATCAACCAAGCTTCGTCGTCCCCGTCCCCGACGACGGCTCCGTCTTTTGGAAAGATGTCCTCTTCGACCCCACCAACAACCTCCACCTCCAACTCTACAAGCCCGCTTCTCCCTCCCCCACCAAGCTCCCCGTCTTCTACTACATCCACGGTGGTGGCTTCTGCATAGGCGCACGCACTTGGCCCCACTGTCAAAGCTACTGCCTTCGCCTCGCTTCCCACCTTCAGGCCGTCGTCATCTCACCGGACTATCGCCTCGGTCCTGAGCACCGACTCCCAGCTGCCATCGATGACGGCTTCACGGCTGTCATGTGGCTCCAAGCTCAGGCGGTATCTGAGAATCCTGATCCTTGGTTGACAGGTGTTGCCGATTTTGGCCGAGTTTTCATCTCAGGTGACTCGGCCGGTGGAAACATTGCTCATAATTTAGCTGTTCGACTCGCCGACGGATCGGCCCAGTTGGCACCGCTCCGGATCCGCGGTTTTGTACTCTTGGCTCCGTTTTTTGGCGGAACCGTGCGGACGAGGTCCGAGGCAGAGGGACCCACAGAAGCTTTCTTGAACTTGGAGCTCATCGACAGGTATTCCGTATTTCTGTTCTATGTTTTTCCCTATGGACTCAAACGATCTCGACCGTCTATCTTCCGGGTTTCAAACTTGATCCACTAATTAGTAGGTCCCACCAGGGGATTCCACAATTTTTCTGCTTTGAGGCGTTTTCTCAGTAAACGGTTAGTATATGTTTGGCAATGAAATTGGCATCGACCAGAAAACGGTGCTGTTGATGTATAGGTTGGAAGTATCGTTTTTTATATTTTTGTTTGGAAGTTTCTACCAGGTAGAACGTATCTTGGAGTAACAGGTACGTTTTCTGTTTGATACCAATGACTTGAGAAATGTTTTTAGTATTGGTACTTATTATTCAGTGCCATGTTATGTCTTTATCACTGCCACCTCATGTTCTTATTGACAAACACCAAATTCAATATTGTTCTAATTCACGTTTTCTCAATTTCTAAAGCATGATTTAAAGCAATGATTTCAAACAAACAGACGTTTCCTAGAACATCATTTTTTCGGACATGATACTGATGTATTATTGTTTTCTGGAGCAATGGCATCCATGCCGACCAGCCGCTTGGTCTACTGTTGCTAGCACCGGTAGGAAAAACGAAAAATCACACCTTTCCGAATTCTGATTTCTAAAACGTTATTTTGAAAAATGATTAATTTTTGAAAATACGGATTTTAAATGTAAGGTTGATGTGACACCATTTTTTGAAAAATCGACATTATTAAACACGTGTACAGAATCAATGGTGGAGATCCTCTGGTTGTGTTCACTGTTCACCAATCTCAATATCCCTTGTGGGACCATGAATTATTGGATCACAATCATTGCATACCTGCCACGTGTTCATAATTAATAGATTGGATGGATGGCTTGTAACTTGTAATAATCAACTCACCATGAATAGGTACTGGAGGCTGTCTATCCCTGTTGGAGACAATGCAGATCACCCACTAGTGAACCCGTTCGGACCGGCTAGCCCTATTCTCGAACCGGTGGAATTCGGACCGGTTCTAGTGGTGGTTGGTAGCAGCGATTTGCTGAGGGACCGGATCGAGGACTACGCAAGGAGATTGAAGGAGTTGGGGAAGAAAGTAGAGTACGTCGAGTTCGAGGGAAAGCAACACGGATTCTTTACCATCGAACCCAACTCAGAAGCAGCAAACGAGTTGATGCGAGTCACCAAACGGTTCATTGCTCAGAACTCTGAGTAAGACCGAGTTTGTAATCCATGTTGCTGAACTGAACTGAATGACTTATTAATTTGTCTTTTAGTGAATAAAATAATTAAATAAAAAATTTTCAAGTATATAGTGATCAATCTAATTTCAGCTTCAGCCATTAAAGAACTCACAGATAAGCCATTCAGTTTCGGTTCAGCTACTTCAGCTGTTACCAAATGGTGAGAACAAATGAGTGTGGAAAATGAATATTAAATTTATCTAAATTTTCTTTTCCACACACGTTCTATGGATTAATGGCTCTTTTAATGGTCGTGGTCCCAAATGGTGAGAACAAATGAGTGTGGAAAATGAATATTAAATTTATCTAAATTTTCTTTTCCACACACGTTCTATGGATTAATGGCTCTTTTAATGGTCGTGGTCCTAGTATCTTTCAAATCAAGGAAAGTGTTGTAACCACCATTATGTGTGGTCATAATGGTTTGTTGGGATAGTATTGAGAGTGTTTGTTGGGAGTGGATCTGAACGTGCAAGTTTCATGTATCATGGATCCCAATCTTATGGTAAGATGTGAGTTTAGATTCGAGTTCACATCTGCACCCCACAAGGGGGCGCTCCACAACACATTCTCACCTTGTATTGGGAACATCTCCCTATATAACAAGTACTAGAAATGATGACACATCACTGGAAGATGTTTCCAATACAAGGTGGGGATGTGCTGTGAAGCATTATGGGGCGCAAATGTCAATTCTTCAGATTCATTCCCAACACTGTTGTAACAAAAAATTACAGTCACACATCAGGAACATCTCCCCATGAATGACCCAATGTGTGACTGTAGTAGACTGTTGGGACGGTGTTGGAAACATTTTATTAGTTGCAGATCCCACCCTTGGGTGTGGATACAAATCATGTTGATCAAACCGTGTTAGAATTATCTTTGTTGGAAGGATATTGTATCCACGTGAAATGCACTCATGGGCCTCTGTTGTACACTTGATAATAATTAGTTCAAATATGGTTACTGATGGGAGTAAAACCGACCTCCAGATAATTGAACATGTGGCAATCATAGAAAAGTTGCAGCCGGGTTGGAAGGATATTGTGGGGCGCAGATGTGAATTCTTCAGATTCATTCCCAACACTGTTGTAACAAAAAATTACAGTCACACATCGGGAACATCTCTCCATGAATGACCCAATGTGTGGCTGTAGTGGACTGTTGGGACGGTGTTGGAAACATTTTATTAGTTGCAGATCCCACCCTTGGGTGTGGATACAAATCATGTTGATGAAACCGTGTTAGAATTATCTTTGTTGGAAGGATATTTTATCCACGTGACATGCACTCATGGGCCTCTGTTTTACACTTGATAATAACTAATTAGTTCAAATATGGTTACTAATGGGAGTAAAACCGACCTCCAGATAATTGAACATGTGGCAATCATAGAAAAGTTGCAGCCTGGTTGGAAGGATATTGTGGGGCGCAGATGTGAATTCTTCAGATTCATTCCCAACACTGTTGTAATAAAAAATTACAGTCACACATCGGGAACACCTCCCCATGAATGACCCAATGTGTGGCTGTAGTGGACTGTTGGGACGGTGTTGGAAACATTTTATTAGTTGCAGATCCCACCCTTGGGTGCAGATACAAATCATGTTGATGAAACCGTATTAGAATTATCTTTGTTGGAAGGATATCGTATCCACGTGACATGCACTCATGGGCCTCTGTTTTACACTTGATAATAACTAATTAGTTCAAATATGGTTACTGATGGGAGTAAAACCAACCTCTAGATAATTGAACATGTGGCAATCATAGAAAAGTTGCAGCTTGGCCCGTAGACCAGGTATGTATTTGGTTCCGTTTATGTTTATTGAATAAACGTTTGTACTTTATTTGCTAGTAAAACCGAGAAATGCAATAATTGCAACCGTTTATGACAACTAGGTACCACTAAGCACCACATCAACATAACAGTGAATAAATGCCTAGTCATTTGTGGAAGCTTCAAAAAATAACTTCCACAAGCGGCTAGCATGCACATAAGCCAAAATTCACTTTTTACATTTTCGATGCATGCAGAAGAACAAGAGAGAGAAAATGCTGAGATGGCACCTATTGACACCACCAATAAACATTATCTGAATAAATGTAAACAGAACCAAACACCACTCGGGCTTGGGGTCATGGGCCCATCTCAAGGAATGAGCTACCCCAAGCTCCCGTGAAGCCCCAACCTGACAAAGACCTCAATGACTACCGAGTGACTCTCTACCTGGGAGTCTCTGCTCAGCAAGTTAGATCGAGTGACTCTAACTCTCCCCTCTTCTCAGCAAGAAATCCCTCTCTCTCTCTCTAGATCGAGTGACTCTCTACCCGGGAGTCTCTGCTCTCATCTCAACAACGAGAGAGCGCCTCACATTTTTCTTCACTCAACTCTCCCTCTTCCTTTGTTTTCTCTTCAAACTTCTGAAGAAACCCTCAAACCCCCCATTTAATTTGGGTCTCTTTCACTTACCCTCGACCTTTTCTTCCTAAGGTCCCTCTCATCCAACCTCCTCCCTTCCCTCCCTTCTCTTGGAATGGGTGCCCCCTATTTATAAGGAGAGGGAAGGGTGGTTTTTGCCAAATCCTAAAACAAATGGGGGTTTTGAAAGGTTAGGATTTAGAGGATAGGAAGGTTCCATAACTTGGGGTCCGAAGGGTAATTTTGTAATTTTAGCTTGGGGTAGTTTGGTAAGAAGGGCAATTTGGTAATATGGGGGTTTTGGGGGTTGTCTGGCAATTTGGGGTTTTAAGGGACAAATTTAGAAGGGTACTTAGGTAATTTGGTGAGTGAAGGCATTTTAGCTTTGGAGGGTATTATTATAATTTGAGGCTTGGGGGTAAATTGGTAATTTGGGATAAAAGGGTAATCAGGTAATTTTGAGGCAATTTGGTGATTTGGGGTCTAAAGGGGTAGATTAGGAAGGATAATTGGGTAATTTTGGTGAATAAGGGTATTTTGGTAATTTTGGTTAAAGGGCAATTCGGGAATTTGGGATGAAGGGTATTTTGGGAATTTGGTCAGGGGTATTTTGGAAGATTTGGAAAAAGGGGTAATTTGGGAATTAGGTTGTGGGTATTTTGGTAATTGGTCCAATGGGGGTACTTTGGGAATTTAGAAGAAGGGATAATTTGGTAATTAGGTTAGAGGTATTATGGTAATTGGTCTAAGGGGCATTTTAGTAATTTGGAAAGAGGGTAATTTTGGGAATCTGGTCAAGGGTGTTTTGGAAATTTGGTTAGGAGTATTTTGGTAATTTGGAAGGAGGGTAATTTTGGTATTTTGGAATGGAGGGTAATTCTGGTAATCTAGTTAAGGGTATTAGGTAGGTTCAATGATGGACTTTAGGGATTTGGGGGTTGAGATTTTGGTTCTTTGGATTCTTTTGGTTTCTGTAGGGTTTGGAATGGTTTGATCGGTATTCGAGTTTGACTTGGGGGTTTAGACAAAGGACCGAGCAAAAATCAGGTGCTAACAATAGGCGACCAAACACCTGACGAAGAATGTTTCCAAAAAGAAAACTTCCTTCACTTGAATCGAACCACCTTGACCTCAGAAGTGGGGGGCAATTGATGGGAGTAAAACCGACCTTTGGATATTTGAACACATGGTAGTCACAGAAAAAGCTGCAGCCTGGCCCGCAAACCAAACCCCGACGGCCTATCGCGATCTTGGGTCAATAGGAATCACCTTGGGGTCATGGGCCCACCTCATTATGTCCTGCATAACCCGAGGAAGAAGCTACCCCAAGCTCTCACAAAGTCCTGACCAGATGACGATCTCAAATGACTACCGAGCTATAGTCTAAGGAGGCAATTCCTACCAAGATGAACTGCCATAGGAGATGAGCACCGAACTCCACCACGTGTCCCGAAGGTGGGCTACCTGGCAACCCATGCAACAGAACTATCAACACATAAGATGGCCTCGTTAGTCAATGGGCCCCAGGCCCACAACATGCATTTGCAATTTGGCGAATAGGTCAGCTGAGCCTGATTACACCTGAGCACTAGGTGGCTTGATTGCTTGCTAGGTGGTTTGATTGCCTCCCAGGTGGTCCTGACTAAGCACCAGGTGGCCTAACTGGGTTCCAGGTGTCCTGACTGAGCCCTAGGTGTCCTGATCGGGTTCCAAGTGGCTTGACTCAGCTCCAAGTGTTCAAGGCCAAATACCAGGTGTCTTGAGGTACGACAAATGTCCTGCGCTCGCCCGACACGTATATTTTCAACATGTATTCGGAGCCTATATCCAATTCATACTTTATGACTCACTAAATTCTTACCTACCCGCTCTGGACAGCTCAACGACTAACTTGACCATCGGAGTTACAAGCCCGAGATATCACCCTGGGCCCTCTGACCTCATCTTCCCCCTTTGCAAGTGAACTTCGAGCTACTCTGAGGACCTTGCCAACTTTGATTTGCATAAGTTACACTGTTTTATCTTAATCTATACCACTATTAAAAAGTGGCAATACTTCTCCATGGTTTTTGGACTTTTCTTAACTAAAATGTCCCTCTCTATTTAAATAGCCTCTCTTCATAATAAGGCTACAAATTGTAAATCGAATACTACCCTTTATTTCATTCTATTCCTTCTCATTAAGTCACATATTTTAAGGTATTAACTCCCATTATCTCTCATTAAATCATGCATTTAAGGCATATTTGCTTCTAAATATTAAATTCTACTAAAATAAATACATGAACAATGATTTAAAATTATAAAAAAACAATATTTTAAATTGACCTAAAAATGAAACCTGTTTTTTTTTTTATGTGGTGGATAAGCAATTCAACCTTTTGAGTCAAACAAATCAATTCATAATGTCATAATTAAATACTAAAATTTTTAAAATAGAACAGAAAAAAGAAAATTTATAAAAAAATTTGGACACAACTCTAATAATATGTTGTCTTCATATTAAATAAAAATAAATGTGATAAATAAGAAGTATTTTTTTTATTAATGATGAAAATGAAATACAAAATTTTAAATTGACTTAAAAATGACACCTTTTTGAGTCGGATCCATGGTTCAACCATTCGGGTCAAATGGATCCGTCATTGATGTTTTAGTTAAATAAGAAATTTTAAAAATATAAATCATACAACAAATTATTGAAAATACAAAAAATAAAAAATTTGACACATCTTTAATATTATATACTAATCATATTAAGAAAGAATAAGTGTAATAACAAAAATTATTTTAAATGATGATATAAATGTAATGCAAATTTTAAAATTGATCTAAAAATGAAATCATTTTTCAATTTAGGTGGCAGGTCAACGGTTCGACCCTATGGATCAACCCAATGATGTCATAATTAAATAAACATTTAAAAAGATAGAAACATAAAAAATATAAATGTGAAAAATAATATATGTTATTTACCGATGAACAATGAAAAATTTAAAATTTCCCCAAAAGCAAAATGATTTTCCATCCCTATGGAGGGCTATCAATTAAACCATCTAGGTTAAATGGATTGGCTTATGATGTTATAATTAAATAATAAAAATTTAAGAATGTGCAAAAATACAAAATTTGTAAAAAAATATAAAAAATTTGTAGAAAAAGTATGATGACATATCTAACATTATATATTCATCATATTAAAAAATGCAATAAATAAAATTATTTTTATTATTGATAGAAACAAAATATAGAAATCAAGGAAAAAAATAGTACTAACGTCTAACATGTGACTCCACTACCAAGTTAAGTGGTTCGATTGTTCAATTAGCTAGTCACCATGTTGTTGATTGAATCAATGGTTTTTCTACATGCAAGCAACAACTTAGTGTTAAATGGACCCATGCTACTGAACAAGCAGTTCAATAGCATAATCTTGAATGACCAACTTTTTAATGTGCTTTGTAAGTTAATGCCTCGAGTAAGTAATTAGTCTTTAAATAATGTGCTTTATGATGGGTATTACTATTTTCATAATTTTCATCATTCTTGTTGTTAGGCTGTTAGCCCAATCTTGAAAATTATGATTTTCATAATTTTCATTATTTTGGGCTAAGTTATAACTATAGTGTTGTTTCTTTTTTTTTTTCCTTTTTTTGAGGTTCTTTGTTGCTCTTGGAAGATAAGTGTGTTTGTCTTTCTCTTGTAAATCTTCTATTTATGATTTAATGAAAGTGTTATTGATCAAAAAATAAAAATAAAAATAAAATATTTTTCGTCTTATTTGTCACGTGTCATATTTATGGGCATCAAATGTGGAATATATTTTGCCATATGTCACAAAAATTTTCACGTATGCATTTTATTGTCTTTATAACTTTATATATACATAGTAAACCCGCACAATTGCACCTTACTGCATTCTATGAAAAGCATATTTAGCCCAAAGTGTTAGCCAAAGCACAGAATAGCCCAAACTAACTTTGTGCTTTTTTGTTGCATATTAACTTTTGCTTTCAAGGAATCTACTTCCAAAAGTTCAAAGATCCAATACTTCCAAGTTCCACAACTACCCCAAGCTATAGAGGATGTTGCTAGTCAGTTTGTTACTAGCTAATAAAGATACATCCTTCAGATCTTTCAGATAACCAAGATGTTCTACAATCTGACCTTGCAACAGGAATCTAAAAATCATAAAAGTGAGATTCCCTAATAGTGGTGATAGCTTCTTCCCCCAATTTTCTACACTCAAATCTACTACCCACAACAATACTATCCACACCTACACATTGTAGATGCACATCTCTTGTGTGGCCATAATGTCTTGTGGATAGTGTAAGCAGCAGATCGATCCAAAGTCCAACTTTCCACCATTCTTACAACCATTTGCAGTTGTGCATTGGAAATATCTCCCTATGAATAAAAGCATACGAGTATGGAGATATTCCTAATACACGGTTGCAAATGGCTGTGAGGGCGATGTGAACATGGTCTTGTGAGGACTGAATCCTATCTCTTTTCCATCACCACACATAAAGCAGAAATTGAGAAATTTTGGATAATGAGGAAGCTTCTCAATTACTTTAGTGGCGGGGCAATTAGGTATTTAAAAATACATTACATCAGCATATAAGTATTTTTCGTCCATCTTACTAACGGAACATTTAATTGAGGTCGTTATTTAAGTGACATGTTAAAGTTTAGCGGGGGTATTTGGAAATTTTCATAATTTAAGTTGTAAAAGACCAAAGGGGGTGTTCTATAGTAGATATGAGAAATTGAGTGTCATGCACCATTAATAACTTCCCCCTTACCCCTTTTTCCCAAAGTGTTGGTTGGGGGATTCGATCCCGCATTAAAGCTGGAAGTCTGGAACAAACCAACTAATACACCAATGAGTCAACCCTTGGTTGGTCCTTTGGGCTCCATTTGAAAAATACAAATATGTAGAGCACAAAACCTTGTAGTTTGTATTATTTTGTATATATTTATACTTTAAATATTTGTATTTATACTCCTTCCAAACTGAAACTTCAAAACGATTTGTGCTTCAATATAGTTATTTTTAGGGTAAAATTTTAAAATTACCCTTATGGTTTAGCTAATTGACTAAGTGTACCCTTATTATTTGAAAATTAACTAACACTATCCTTACTATTTTTGACAATTGACTAACTCTACCCTTACCATTAGCTTCTGTTAATATTTTGTCAAAACTTATAGGCACATGACATATATTTTTTTAAAAACCCAATTTTACCCTCCACCTCTCTCTCTCCTTTCCCCATCGACCTCCTCTCTCTCTCTCTCTCTCCTTTACCCTAAACAAGGGAGATCCATCGCTGCTCTCCGCCGCTTGGTCCGACTAAAACACACAGGAAAAAAAGGACAACAGGGAAGATCCGTCGTTGCCCTCCACTGCTTGGTCTAGCTAAAACACACAAGAAAAAAAGGAGAACAAGGGAGATACGCCGCTGCTCTCCGTCGCTTGGTCTGGTTAAAACACATAGGAAAAAAGGAGAACAGGGGAGATCTGCCACTGCACTCCACTGGTGGTTGCCGCTGTTGTCGCTATTGCGGTTCCAAAAGTTCTAACGAAGAGAATGAGAGGGAGGGAGAGATCCGAGTAAGGAACCCAGATTTGAGTATCTCTCATATTCTCATATCTGCAAGGAACCTAGATCTGAGATATGAGAGATACTCAGATCTAAGATCTGGTCACCATCTGTCATTCCAGTAGTTCCAGCGAAGAGAATGAGAGGGAGAAGGAGAGATCCGAGTAAGGAACCTAGATATGAGATATGAGAGATACTTAGATCTAAGATCCGATCATCATTCGTCGTTCTGGTAGTTCTGGCGAAGAGAACGAGAGGGAGAGGGAGAGATCTGAGTAAGGAACCTAGATCTGAGAGATACTCAGATCTGAGATCCGATCACCATTCGCCATTCTAGCAGTTCCGACGAAGAGAATGAGAGGGAGAGGGAGAGATCCGAGTAAGGAACCCATATCTAAGTATATCTCAGATATGCAAGAAACCCAGATCCAGTCATCATCTGTCATTCTAACAGTTTTGATGAAGAGAATGAGAGGGAGAGGGAGAGATTCGAGTAATCTATAGTGGAGGGTAAAATAGTCTTTTTCATATCTCCGTTGATGCATGTTAATGATTAAGAAGGATTTAGTCAATTGTCAGAAACAATAGAGGTAGTGTTAGTCAATTTTCAAACAGTAAGGATACACTTAGTCAATTAGCTAGACGATAAGGGTAGTTTAAGAAATTTACCCTTATATTTATCATTTTCATGTTTGTTTCTAATGTTGCTCGATCCGAGGTAGTTCTTGAACCGAGGTCGTAGTTAGATAATCATGCCAATTGGGTGGAGACGAGGTGGAAGGATGAAGCCACGCTCCAAGATCTGAAACCAAGAAAGTAGTCAGAGGCCTGAGGAATTATCCTTGGGTAGGTACTCCGACGCTCAAGTCAGTCGAGAATAGTGGGAGGTCAGGCCGAGTAGTTAGAGAATGGTGCTCGTCCAAGCAGAGTAACAGTATGGAAGTCAAAAGTTGGGGTCCCCTGGTCGAATGAGGCTTTCGGGGTTGTTGGGATGAGGTTGCCTGCCAGGGTCTTCGGGATAAAGACCTAATCCCCAGCGGAGTTGTCCTCATTCATACGACAATTTCCCATCTTGGTCGCGCTTATCCAAATGACGTGGCCAAAGTGATAAGGCAGCTGTAGAGGTGACACGTGGCACCCAGGGCCAGCTCAACCATAACCCAATCAGTTTCTATCGAGTACCAAAAAAAAATGTTTGTTTGCATCAGCCCATCGAATCTCAAATAGACAATGACCTGTTATTGGGTTAGAGGGCAAAGTGTTGAAATCTAAAAGTTCAGGGGGCTAAATATTACCACTTCTAAGTATAGGGTAGCTATATGAATTTTCTTCTCTTTTCATCTTTTCCACCGATTTCAAAAATCAATATACAATAATACAAGAAAGCCTCTGCCATGTGCGTCCAAACGGTCTAGAAATTTGAATTCATGATCTCCTGACCGTTTATCCGGAACATTTTCTGCCGTCCGATGATAATTAGAGATGTTAAAGCCATTTTGACTATATTTTTTTTCAAACAATTCTCATTTCCCCCTTCGAGCGCGCTTTCCCATTCTATAATAGATCTTTCTTTCTTTGCTCAGCAACTCTAGAGTCTAGTCTAGTCATCAGCCCGTGCCCTAGATTTTTCTCCAATATCTTCTGCATTTGATCTTTTTCGCTCTAATCTCGCCTGCAAATCCGTTCCAAAAGCCCAACTTCCATTTTTTAGGGCTAATTTCTTGAATCGGAGAGGAAAAAATTCGTGAGAAAGGAAATGCCGATCATCTCAGAGGCAGCGAGCGCTATTAGAAGCCGGTTTAGGTTTCAGGAACACTCGGAATGTGATTCTGTCCGGAGTACCCCGAATATCTTGAAATCGGCATCTAAGGAGAATTTGTGTCACTCTATAGTAGCTAATTCAGCCATCCGAAGTATCAGCGGGAGGGAAGAACATAGCGTTAATGGAGCGGCAAGCCAGAGCTTCGAGTTGGAGGAAGACCCTTCTTTCTGGAAGGATCACAACGTCCAGGTATTCTGTTGATGCATTATTCTTAAAAGAGTCTATTATCCGATGACTCTCTTTAAGAGAAATCTGGACTCTGGATTTCACGTTTCGGTACCAACATCTGGAGTTTATTATGATTTTCTAATGGTTCATGAGAATTTGGTGGGAGCTCTGCTTCTTGCAAGAGTCTTGTATGTCTATGGAGACAGTTCCTGTATAAGATGACAAATGTAGCATTTTTGGTGTTATAATGAAACCCACTCATGCTTATTGTGGAATAATTAGCATCAGAAGGGAATTGGAGAAGCTTGGTATAAGTGTCAGACATGCAGGCTGGGCCAAGAATTAACGGGTTTTTTAGTAGGGAATATTATGAGCTTACATTGGTTTAAGTGGATCATACAATCTTTTCTGTTGTATTCTTTGGTTGATCTGTAGAGATACAGCAGAGGTTCTAGTTAATAATGCATCACATTTATAGTTCCAGTCAACCAAATCATGTGAGAATACGCCCTTTCTTTATTGGAAATCTAGTGAATGCATATTCTCTCTTTTTCTCTTTCTGTTGTCTTGATCAATTTATCTTATATATTTCCTTTGGTCCAACATGGGTATTGTGGCCTTCATTTATACTTAATGATAACTGTTTTAGATTCAGAACTCAGAAGTAGGATTATAAGAAAAAAGTCATCAAAGGGTTAGGGATAGACAACAACCAGAGGTTTCAATATCTTGTTTAGGAGTAAGAATACATGTAAATTAGCTCATTTATTGTTTAAATGTGAATTAAATAAAATAAACATTTTAGCAATAATCTGAAATGAAACATGTATGCACCTAGAAAGTATGAAATATGAAAAATTAGAGGTTTTCAAGGATATAGGTAATAATTCTAGAATAGTGTTTTGCATGATTTGGAAGTAATAAAATTTTAAGTTGAATACTAAGCCTTGTCCCAACTATATATGGAATCCTGTTTCATTATTCTATTCTATTCAGTGACATATCCATTGTAACATACCACCAGTTTTCCACATTGGGAAACAAATTTGCAAATAATGGAGAACACCTAGGAGGAATGTCATAAAATAATCTGATAATCTTGTGGGTGATCTATTGATGCCTTTATCATAGGAATCGTCACCAAACATTTTCATGAGGGTTGGTCCTTGATTTTTAATAGTTAATAACATTTGGGGCTTAGATGCTATGTGGAATTAGATCATTTTAATTTTTTTATAACATTTGAAGCTATAAGTTTTTTGTTAAAGTGGAAGTGCTATTAAAAATGCCAATAAGGAAGACAAATTTAGTACTTGAAATCCTAAACTGACCTCATTTCTATTTCAATCAAATGTCAATATCTCTATTATGTCTATTATCCGAATTTTAAAAAACCGACCTAGAGGCCAAATCGTTTTTGCCTTTTGGGTCACGGGTCACTGGTTCTACTGGTCGGGTCGAATGGGTCAGGTTGTGCCACATCAGCATATGTATATATGCATATATATATGTATATATATATATATGTATATATATATACATATATATATATATATATATATATATATATATGTATGCATATATGTATATGTGTGTGTGTAGGTATGTATAAACATGTATTTTATCAATAAAAATGTATAATGATTTGTTAGATGTAATATATGTATATATAAATATTATCTTATGTTTAATTTATATTTTTAAATTTTTATTTGTAAAAAATGCTAAAAAATGTGATTTGAGGCTCAAAAAAGGGGGTTTTGGCCTTCGAAAGTTTGCACATCCATTTACTATGCAACCCATGACTTGGTGACCGGGTCGGATGGTTTTTGGCTAGGTCAACGTTTTTTGACCAAATACCTGTTTTAGCAAAATTGGACCTAGAACCTAAGCCAGGTGACAGCTCGAATAGTTCAATTGGCCGAGTCAATGGTGGGTTGGAAACACTGCTATTATCACTTTGTTTTGTTAGTGTTTGTTCAAAAGGAAACAATGGAACATGTAATGTAATAAGATTGAAAGATTTATGGGTAGAAGAAACTTTGAAACAGAAGAAATGGATATATTCAAGTTTTAAGTAAAGGTTAGATGAGTTTGACAATAAATCCATAAAGTATCATTCATCCAAAATAAAGTAGAAAAAAAGAATTTGAGAAAGTAAACATGAAGATCTAGGTTAGGACTGAACTAGAGGCAAGCTTGATACTGAGATACTAATAATCCCAGTTGCTATAAAATAGTGCAGGCAAAACTACATAAAGTTAATATGTCTCTCTTCTTTTTTCCAGGTCATTTGTCACACCTGTGAAAAATAGAACAGGATTCCCAGTCTGAATCATAAATTAAGGAGGAGCATCCTAAATTGACCTAAGAGCATATCCATAAAGAGGAAAATCTAACTTGATGTTAGTGTTCACCAATCTATATACTAATCCTATAACATATCATGCTTATCGCTCATTTTATTTGAAAGATTCTCTTCTTTGTGCTTAAAATTTTATAAAAATGGAAATTAAAGGATAAATAATCAGGAATTGAGAATAAATGTTGGTATCTGCTCCAAGAGTTCTTAAGAAGGCAGTGATGGAACATGGCCGACTCAATCTCATGGCTTCTACTAGGTGTTATGTTATGTTTATATTTCTCAATCTAGTATAGTCAACATTGTTCTACACCTTCAGGAGTGCAAAATATATTTTTGTGATAAGACAATCTTATTGTCATGATTTTGAAGAAATGTTCATTCAATAACTTACCCAATCATGCCTTGGAAGGAATTTATCAAATGCTAGAAGAATCCCCCCTAAAAAAAGAAAGAACAGATATAGTTTTCTCATATTCAGTGTAGTTATTAATCAAATTTATTTATGTTTTATATCTTATGTGTATCAGGTTGTCATCCGGATACGTCCCCTTAGTAGTTCTGAAATATCCCTCCAAGGCTACAGCAAATGTGTTAGGCAGGAAAGCAGCCAAACAGTTACATGGATTGGGCATCCGGAATCTCGTTTCACCTTTGATCTTGTAGCTGGGGAGACAATTAGCCAGGTATTATTGGATTATTCTTCACCATTTACATCAATGTATGGGATCTGGATTCCAACAGGGACTCACTGAAGTTCATATCAGGAGAAGTTATTCAAAGTGGCTGGAGTGCCCATGGTGGAAAATTGCATGGGAGGCTATAACAGTTGCATGTTTGCATATGGCCAAGTGAGTTCCAACTTCCAACTCTCTTGATTTCCTTTTCCCCAGTCTTTCTGATTGTTTTTGGCTAGTTTCACATATTATTGTTGATGGCTAGGAAAAGCATTATATATGCCCTGTTAATTGTATACAGGGAGGAGAGTTTGTGTATATGAGTTTTTCCTCATAAACTGCTCAAATTTTTTAGTAAAAAAGTTACCTTGTAAGTTGTAAAATTAGAATGATGGTTCTTATGATACATGTATACATGCTTTCTGATCAACAGTTTTTGGATGTAGATACAGGAGAGATTTTGAATGTTTTGTTTAGTAAATATTACTTGTACTTGCAATACTTGTTTGGTTTGGTTCCATTCCATTTGTGCTACTTGTAAACTGTTATTTAAGCTTTTGTCCCTGCAGACTGGTAGTGGAAAGACTCACACAATGCTTGGAGACATAGAGGGAGGCACTCGAAGACCTAGTGTTAATTGCGGAATGACACCTAGAGTCTTTGAGTACTTATTTTCAAGGATCCAAAAGGTTAGTCCTTGTTATCTTTGGTATGCATTGAAGCCTTAACTAAATCCTCATTCATTTGTGGAATTGGAAGAACCCCTGTATATGAAATGACTTCTTATTGTTGTTTAAGTGATCATCCTGGTATTTCTTTTACAAATGGTAACAACCTTTTACATAACCGAACAGTGTTTTGGCAAAATATGCGTGAGACTTATTTGTTGATAAGAATTTATGTAGAGCTAACAATTAGAATCTTGTGTTTATATGTGTGTTTTCCTTTGAACCAAGGAGGGTATTAAAAAATCTAGTAATGATTTCTGAAAATCAAGTGCAATTTATTATTTCATTGCCTTTTATTTTTCTGATTATTTTGTGGTTTATTTATTTAAGATTAACTTGAATTCCAATAATATGTCTGTTGCATTTTGAAACTATTATTATTTCTTGTCTGCTAGACAGAAATAGTTGTTGCCATAACACCTAGGCATTGCCTAGCCACCTTAACTATTCTTTTGGTTTAATTTTTATTATTTTACATTTTAATGAATCAGCATGTAATTTCATGCTTCACTTGTGGTTTTACAGGAAAAGGAAACTCGTAGGGATGAAAAGCTGAGGTTTACTTGTAAATGCTCATTTTTGGAAATATACAATGAACAAATTCTTGATCTTTTGGACCCAACCTCTTTAAATTTACAGGTATTGATATTTTTTGAACATCTGTGGAGATTGTTTGTTAACACTCATCTGGATGATACTTCTATCTTAGCTTATTTTCTATTTCCATTTTAAATTATTGATGAATAATTTCCTTCTTATCTCATATGAATATTTTCTTCTTATTGAGTTATATTTTTCACAAGGTGTTTCAAGTCATGACTAATCTATGTGCTTAACTAATTATCTTTTCTTTCTGTATTAGCAAGCATTTTTCAAGTGTTTTGGTTGGAATTTGCAGATAAGAGAGGATGCAAAAAAGGGTATTTATGTGGAGAATCTAACAGAGTTGGAGGTTACAAGTGCTCAAGATGTTATTCAACAACTTGTTCAGGTGAATAGGCACTACTCTGCTTATAGACATTACTAGAGAGATTGCTTAATGCTTGGAATCATTTATCGTACAATATTGAGACTTTTTTGATGGGTTTTGTAAGTTGTATTGTATATTTATATATCTTTTCTCATCATCATCATTATTATTATTTTATTATCCATCCATAGTTGTAGCAATTGGCTCTTGTTACTGATATTGCATGTGTAGAATTATCATTGTTGAAGTGTAATCCTTGCATAGTTGCATGCCATGTTATTTTTTCCTGATCTCAGGATGTGAACAATGACTACATAGCTAAGTTTTTTTCTTCAGCGATACAACAGAAGTTACTTTTTATTTCTTAAAAATATCTTTGCACCTTTTACTTTTCAATATAATTTTCTTGGTATGCCTAACCATATACTTTGCTAGTCCTATCAAACATATGCCTGGTAAAATTCTGCAGAGCTATAGATAATTCTGCTGTGTATTATCATCGTGCCAATCATTTAAATCATTTATCCTAACCATTCATGAAAGAATATTGAAATAACCATGGTAGTTCTTTGACTGAAGGCTGTCATTATGCTTATGGTTTCAGGGAGCTGCAAACAGAAAGGTAGCTGCAACTAATATGAACCGTGCAAGTAGTCGTTCTCACAGCGTCTTCACTTGTGCCATTGAAAGTAAGGTGGGTATTAGGCTTTTTTGTTCTCTCTGTTGCTATTGATAAAAACACAGCTTCTATTATTTTTCCCTGAACCCTATCACGGTATTTGGGTTACAATGTTATAGAAGAGGATTTTCAAAACTTACTAACTGAGAGCTTGTTGCAGTGGGAATCCCAAGGTGTAACTCATCATAGATTTGCTCGGTTAAATCTTGTAGATCTGGCTGGTTCAGAGAGGTAAGTTATGCAACAATTAACTACAAAATAGAGGGTTCTACCCTGACATAAAGGATGAAAGGAAATCTCTCTTTTTTTCATTTGACAGAGGCTATTTTTATTTTATTTTTTGGTAAAAAAGGATACTTTTGTCTTCTAACTAATGTTTATAATATTCCAACCTCAGGCAGAAGAGCTCAGGTGCTGAAGGTGAACGTCTCAAGGAAGCCACTAACATCAACAAGTCCCTTTCAACATTGGGGTCTGTTTGTCACTTTTCATCTATTTGTCAACCTTTCTCTGATCTGCATTTGTTTGGCCAAGATCTAATTATATTATATTTTTCTCTTATTTTCCTTGGGATGGTGATTTTTCAAATGGGTTTATTCTTAATTTACAGACTTGTAATTATGAACCTTGTGAATATTTCCAATGGGAAGTCACTTCATGTTCCTTATCGGGATTCAAAGCTGACATTTTTGCTTCAGGTAGGGAGGTTTGATTCCATAAATAAGTACTAAAAGATCATGTTTGAGCTTCAATCAGTTGCCCTATAATTCATTTCCATATTCAGAAAGTAGAATATGCTCTTTAACTTCTTGGTACTTGCTATGGCATGAGATGTAGTGGAAATATCTAACATCCTATCTTTCTCTGTTTCCATATTTAGCATGTTCAAATCCTCACGGACCCCATCTGTATGCATTATGATCCCAAGTTTGCCTCTTAGAATCCATAGCTAGGCAATTGCATGATGATTTGGCTGACTTTATGAAAACAACTGAATAGCCACCGAAGATGGTCTGCTGCAGGTTGACCAAGACTTGTGGATAGCTTGAGCTGGACAAAATGTTTATGACTAGCTTAGCTTTAACACTATGAATTTAGACAAACAACTGTTTATGCTTTGCCATATATTACACTTGCTAAGATTTACAACCCTGTAATGAGAATGGAGCCAAAAGGGCTTCTTTCAAATCCTTAAAGAATGTTTGAAAAACCACTAAAGATGTTCTTGTTGATTGGTGCTGCATTGCTTGAGTGGATATTGCAAATATGCATGAGTAGCTCAGCTCTTAAGTTGTTGATGTTGGACAAGGTAGGAAGCCCTATGAATTTCAGATTTGGTGGTGGATAGTGTTTTAAAAGGCATCATGGCTAGACACAGGAGGCAAGGTGCACATCATTATGTGCCTTCCTTGAACCCAAGTGCAGCCCCTTTCAAAAGGCATGTGCTTAGTGCGCCTGGGTATGTGTGAAGTGCACCTTGTGCTTTATCAGTACACACCTTGTTAAATTTGTTTGTTGTTTTTGTGGATTCTTTTGTGTCTTACACTTTTGTTTCTTAACTTTTAAAATTAACAAAAGCAAAGCCTTTCAAATATACTTGAAGCCTTAGTCCTTGCAAATAATATCTTAAAATAGCAAAACTTTTACTAAAGAAACAACAAGGATACAACTAATATATGATCCCTAATCCTAAAATAGAATGAACTATGACTAAAGTCACAAAACTAATCTCTTTATATATATGGGCCAAAAATTTAGGTTGGGGGCCCAAAATCTTGTATTGACTTGTTTGGGCTTGTTGAGAGCTAATCTCCTAGGCTTAGGAATGCAAGATGTTTAATATCACACTAGCTACTTGAAGTAATGCAACTAGGAGATAAATAAATAGATTAAAGGTTTCACATGCTTGAATTGTTGAATGTTTGAAGCACTTTGGTACAATCCACTTGTTGTGTTTATGTATATTAGTTTGAGCCATTAGGATTTTTAAACCATTTAATTTCTTTTAAAATTCAAGTTTGCATTTTGTGTATTATTTTTCAATTTTATTTCTTTTTTTTTTTAATTTCAAAAAAATTGTGCCTTGCCTTAGTGCTAAAATGCTAGTGCTTTTTCTTGTGGAGCTAAGGATGAAGGATGAGGATGGGATGGAGAAGAATTAAATAAGAGCAGAGAACTTTCAAAAAAAGAACTCTTGCGGTTAGGGTAGATAGCAAGTACAATGGCTATTTGGATTCACTCAGCCAAACTTTATTTTTTTTCAACTCATCTAAATTGCAATTACAATGACTATTTATAGATAGGTTCTGTGATCTCAGATGTCCTTTTATAGACTCCAACTTGGACTTGGAAACTAGCCACAAAAAACTTCTAGTTGTTTTAAAACTAAGCCAAACCTGTAGGTAACCCATTAGGACACTCAAATGACTCTTAATTTTTAAGCAACTCCAATGACAATTTACCAATCCTATTGATGCTAATTAAAAAAACAAAAAATTATTAAAAAGAATAAGTAATAATTTTACTATAAATAGATTGATATACAGTAAATCTAAAAGTTATCTTGAATATCAATTTTGATTTATTACTAATAATACATTTCTAGAAGACTTGAGACCTTATTCTTAATTAACACTTACAAGTAGAACATAAACTTAAAAACTCAAAATATCAATATATCCCTACCACCCAAAAATTCATTAATTAGTGTATGAATTGGAAAACTGATTTATATTTCTCCATGGGTTCTTTTATTGCTTCCATTTTTGCATAACATGGATAAAACAAATATATATGACTAACTCAGCTAAAGTACTATTAATTTAGTCAAGCAATTATTTATGCCTTGCTATATTGCACTTACTAAGATTTAAAAACTTATAATGAGAAAAAGCTCAAAGATTTTCTTTCAAAGCCTTAAAGAGTGATTGAACAATCAATGGAGATGGTCTTGTTGATTGGAAATACATATTTTGAGTTGGACATAGCAAATATTTCATTTTCTATGGTTTAAAACCTTCTAATGAGAAAAAGCTCAAAGGGTTTCTTTCAAATACTTAAAGAGTGATTGAACAATCACTGGAGATGGTCTTATTGATTGGGAATGCATAATTTGAGTTGGACATAGCCAAATATGCATGAGTGGCTCAGCTTAAAAAGCACTTTTGAAGTCAACCAAGTAATGAGGATGTTATAAAATTATGCATTGCCTTGTCCAAGATTTGATTTTTGAAAACCTTTTAATGAAAATGAAGCCATAGAGTTTTCTTTTTTACCAAAGCATCAACTATATACCATAATTCAATTGCATCATTAATTATTAGGTCAATTCTTCGCCTAGGCTGACTAAGCATGGAAAATTGGTTAGTGACTAGTAACCACAAAGTCATTTTAAAGCTTTATTTCTTTGTATCTATATTTATTTGTAATGATATAGAATATGCCTATTTATTGTTATAGTACTGTTGTTGATTGAATTATGGTATATAAAATAGGAAAAGACCACTGACTAGTAAACTCTTTGCCACATTGATAACACTAATGTTTTGTGGGTTCATTATTTCTGAATTATCACATATAAAATAACTTGTTTCATGTTTAAACTTATTTTTCAGGATTCACTAGGAGGAAATTCGAAAACAATAATAATTGCAAATATAAGTCCATCTAACTGGTTAGTAACATCCTATTATTGCTACTTCCTCCCTCTTAATATTTTCCATACATTTTCCTGTGTTCCAATTAACATCTGTAGATGGATTTTGTTATCTTTGTTTTTTCAATAAGATTGGTTTGATCCTTGAACTTGACAAGATTCTTGGCTTTTTGGTAGCTGTTCGCTGGAGACACTAAGCACGCTAAAGTTTGCTCAACGTGCTAAGTTCATTAAAAACAATGTATGTAAACTGTACTTTGCCATTTTCTAGTTGCTTGTGGGTTAACATAAAAAGTTATTACTAGGGCAAGACAGAGGATGTTGTTCCCATGCTATATTTTGATTTTTGATTATGTAGTAGGGGTTTTGTTCACCATTTGGACAGCCAATGATGAAACTTCTTAGCTCTAAAAGTTTGATTACAAAGTAAATCTAATTTTGATTTTTTTTTTAATTTTCTTTCCCTTGGAATCTTCTTGGTGGGGTTCACTAAGTATAGCTACACCAAAAACTCTTCTAATTATTTATTTTCCAGGCAATTGTAAATGAAGATGCTTCCGGAGATGTCATTGCCATGCGCTTGCAGATTCAACAACTCAAGGTACTATGCAACTTGAAATATTTCACCTTCGAAGTTGTGGCATGTAGCATAACTTGGTAAAACCTAAACATGGGATGAGAACTTTTCTATACAATTTTGAATTTTCTGAAATTAATTCATACTTGACCTTCCTGAACTAACTTGGCTTGTGGGTTAGATGTACTATAGTGGTACTATGGTTCATGTTATCTTTATATATGTTGCTTGCATGCTTTCCTTTGTTTCCATTCTTTTTTCGTGCCTTATTAGGGAGTCTTAAATAATTGTAAATACTTGTCTTCTAATATAAATAGGCCTTTTGGTGTGGTATATTAAGTTACATTAGACCCCATAAGTTTATTATTCTCTTAAGAGTTTTTGCAACAATGCTTTTTTTTTCAACAACCAAGGGTAGCCAGCCAACCAGCCTAGGTTACACTACTTTGGTACTAGTGAGGCATCTACTTCTGGTGGAACAACTATTGGTGCATCTAAAACCTTATATTATTCTCTTAGAGTTTTTGCAACAATGCTTTTTTTTCAACAACCAAGGATGGCCAGCTAGCCTAGGTACACACTGCTTTGGTACTAGCGAGGCATCTACTTCTGGTGGTATAGGTGGTAGTGGGACAACTATTGGCACATCTAAAACCCTATAATTGGAGTAGGCTTCTTTTTTCTACTTCACTTCAATTGTAGGCTTATTCAATGACGATTGGGTTGGGTTACCCATGTGCTAGATGCTCAACTATAGGGTGGTGTATATTTCCTTAATGGTTCACTTATTTCTTGGAAATGTAAGGAACAATAGACTGTTCCAAGTCATCTCTTGAAGTTGAGTATCACGCCATATTTTCCTATAGTGATATTGTTTAACTTAGTCTTCTACCTTGTCATTTTTTTCAATGTCACATTTTTTATGCATACAATACTAGCAATATTGATATAACTACCAATCTAGTGTTCTATGAGATAAACACATTAAAGTGACAAGCCACTTTATATGTGATTCACATTTATTGGACTTATTACCCTTACTATTTGGAATCACATAGTTGGAATCTTTAGTAAGGCATTAAGGCTATGACTCATACTAGGGCATGAATTTTGACAAATTTATCTCTGGAGCCCAAGTTTGAAGGAGTTTGTAAAGCATAGAAAGGTTAGATGTATTTTGATAATATGAACTATGCTGATTGCAATATTTTAAAAGGCATTCCTAGGTCCACAAGTTAGGTAGGCATGCTTCTCCCTTAAACCCATGTTGATTGCAAGAAGAGGTTGAGGTGATTTTTTAACCAAATTAGATTGGTAGATAAGAAGGTTTTATTGGAAAAGAGTAACTGATAAATAATTCCAATTAAGTAAAATGTTGGGGCTTTCTTTCTTAGGAGATGAGGATTTTACAAGAAAAGCTTTTATGGAGTTGGAGAAAAGGGAGTGAGCTGCTGATGATCCATCTTTTGAATTTGTTGATACATTAGAATAGGACTAAAATTTTAATACGCTAGAAGCCTAGAATTGGTAGTGTGTTTTTGGGCTATTGTATTGTGGGGCTTTGGGCTTGCTTTAAGTATGTTAGTGAGGGTTGTTTAATTATCGTTTTTGATAGAGATTTTCTTTTATCAATTTTAGGATGTGAGGAGTTAAGAGTTAGCATGGAGTTTTTGTTTGTTATTATTTGGTTGTTATCCTTTTGATGATTTCTTATCACTTGCCTTGTTCATTTCTTTCTTAACAAAATTTTATCTTATTATAAAAAGACATTCTTGTGTGTTAGGTTGCCTTTTATTGGTGATTAGGGTTGACCATTTTGCTTGGGTCCACATTGTTGGCCCAACCCATCCTAAAAATTTTTTGGGGCCTGGGCAGAAGTTTCTTCCAAGCCCAACTTGACCTAGGCCAATCGAGCCTACACATAAACATAATGTAGGCTAGACTCAGATAGATTGGACTAGGCTAGAATTCGCTCCTTTTAATTAACTTACTTAAGCTCAGTTCGAAATGGGCTTTAGGCCCATTTAGTCACATAGCTCACTTTCCCTTTAAATGTTGGCTAGCTTGGCTCTCTTTGTATGGTGTTGGACCCTAGCATTGATCTACATATCAGCCACATGGGTTCAACCCAACCTCTGTTACAAGGCCTAGTCGAATTCACTACAGAACATAGTGAACCCCTGAGTCCATCAGTATGGACACTTAATGGGCCAACATTTACACTAAATGGTCCTTGGGACTGTGGGCAGATGTAAGATTAGCCCATCAGGTATTACCCTCAATGGTCTTACACTTAACCTCTCAGCCCATAATGATCAAACACTACCCAACAAGAGAGGACCTCTCCTTCGGCTGCAAGGTACAATGTTGCACTCTCTACTCACATGGATCCCGGGAATTAAAACCTTTTGCAAACATTTTGTGAAACCATAATATATAAGTATATCTCTATATAAATATATTTTGCAAACAAATTTCAATAAGTCTGAAATCAACTGCCGACAGTTTAGGTTTCCATCAGAGAGAGTGCATTCCCCGATCATTCACTTTGTCCGACAAAGGGGCTGATCCTGTCACTATTATT
Organism: Nelumbo nucifera; assembly: GCF_055504915.1. NCBI lineage: Eukaryota > Viridiplantae > Streptophyta > Magnoliopsida > Proteales > Nelumbonaceae > Nelumbo > Nelumbo nucifera. Next base: position 69,497,571 of record NC_142650.1, on the reverse strand, counting down.
ACTCACTCAGGTGAATTCTCGGACTGCCCCAACATACCCAGGTTTTGACCCCCGCTAAGGATCTCACTGATTGGCATATCAAAGATAGCCTAATCCGACACCTAGTGCAGTACCATAATCGAGTCTATGAGGGTTAGGTGTAACAATCCAGTTTTGCCCATCTGTCTCCAAGGTTCAGTGCAATACTGGAATTTGGTCTGGTTCAGGGTGCATGTGCCTCAGGTCTCACCCTGGCAGCTGAGACAAGCCACCCCAACCCACTTGGCGGCACATTAGTGTCAGCCTTGGCAGGATAAATCTCCCCAGATCTATCCAATGGCTGTGAAGATTCTAAACTAACACGAGTCTCATAAGTGTCTAGTTTAAGGGTATTACACAGAAACACACCAATATAACGCGAATCAATTATGTACTTTTAGTCATTTATAATAAATGCACCAGTACATTAATTTGATTGGAGCTAAGGGCATACATTGTCTAACAAATATAATTGATATAATATATATTATATGTAATATTTATAATTATAAATAACGTTTGTAGTATATGTGTCATAAAGTTATATATATATATATATATATATATATGTAATCATAAATATAAACTTAGATTTAAATTTTAATTTTCTTGAATATTGTTTTATTAATTTATGTGAGCAAATGCTTGGACTAAAAATGCTCTTACTACCCTATAAAAACCCGACCCAACCATGATCATCTCTATTGGTGATTACGCACAAGTAATGCATTGTTAACTTTTGAAAGAAATAAAAACAAAGAGCTTTTGAATACTTGAAGTGCTAGTTACTGTAAATAGGATCTTAGATAGCAAAATTTCAAATAACAAAGCAAAAACAATACATGCTGATCTCTAATCCCTAACCCTAAAATATATTGGGCTGTGATCAAAACAACAAAAGTAACCCCCTATGTTCATCAATTGTAAGCATATGATAGAATATGCACATTGTAGTTAATAACAATAGGATTTGAGGCCATTTGCCTTTGCAAAGGCCCCAACCTCCTAGGACCTAGGATTAGGAATACAAGACATCTGACGTCAAAACTAGCTACGTTTTTTTGGTAGACAAACTAGCTACTTGAAGTAATGCAACTAGGAGATTGACAAACATGTTGAGAATTTCACATGCTTAAATTGTTGAGTGTTTAAAGAACTTTAGTACAACCTACATATGTTTACTTTCATTTTGCCTCCACTATGAATTTCTTTGTGTTATGTTTATGCATTTTGATCTGAGTCAATACAGTTTTTTAAAAAAATTAATCTCTTTTAAAGTTCAGGTTTTCATATTTTATGTACTAATGTTTTTTATTTTTTAGATTTTTTTTAAAAAGTTGTGCCTTGCTCCGTGTGGGTGTGCGCCTTGCTCAATTTGGGTGCTAGAAGACCCCCTTTCCCTTTTCTTGCACCTTTTCTTTTAGAACACTGGTTGTATGCTAACATTGCGCTTGTAAGCTCTACTTATTTTCTTTATTTTCTGTTTGGTCCCTTGTTAGGGATTCTTTTATAATTGCAAATATATCCCTTCTAATATAAATGGGCATTGTTTTAGGGGGGGGGTTGAACATTGAACACTGCCTTCTTGAACAACCTAGGACCCTTTACCAGCCTAGGTTAAGGTTTAAAAAGATCTCTTCATGTTTTTCTTTCTTTTCCTTTCTTTCTTTTTGTAGCACAACAAAAATTCAAAGTTTTCTTTAAATAATATTATGTTGCTTGACTTGCTTCTGAATTTCATATCACCTAATATTTCTACATTAATATTTTTAAGCAATTTGTTTGTTTTAATAAATTATTGATTACCAGTTTATGGAATTATCAGAACAATAAAGACTAATATACAAACATGTTGAGTTTTACGTCAGAAAGAAGTAAGCCGTCTGCAAGGTTTAGTCAATGGAGGGTCTGAGAATCAGGAGAATAATAACTGGACAGTGAGCTTTCCAGGATCTCCAGGCTGCTTTAAGTGGGAAGGGCTTCAGGGATCATTCAGTCCACTCACATCTGACAAAAGAATGTCTCAGGTATCTTCTTTTATTTCCTAAGCTTGTAAAAATCCATCTAATCTGTTTATTATTTAATTTATTAATTGTTTGCATATTCAGAAGAAAGAATATGAAGCTGCACTTGTTGGAGCTTTTAGGAGGGAAAAGGATAAAGACATTGCATTGCAGGCGTTGGCTGCTGAAAATCAGGCAGCTATGCAACTGGTAAGAGCAAGAAAATCACTTGTTTTTGGATGCTACAAGAAACATTATGTGGGGGGCTGCTGCTCATACATCTAATAAAGTTTGTTTCTTTATCTATAATAATAAAATGCCCCTCCCCCCAAAGTGGGATAGGTGAACTCACTAGAAGTTATTAATTAAATGTCAAAGAAGAAAAATAAACCTTCACTGTAAATTATCCATAAATAATTTCAGTTACTAGAGTGAATTATTGGTCTCCACCTTTACCTCCAGCCTGTATATAGAAGTACTTTTTTTCCTTCGATAACTATATATAGAAATATCATTATACTATGATAAGCTAATATAAAAAGGAAAGAAGAAGGAAAACAAAGGAATGTATGTTACCCATATATGGAAAGGATGATGCGTATATGGAATTAATAGATAATTGAAGCATCTGACACAGATACAATGTTCATTTTGAAGTCATTTCATTATGCTAGTTTGCTTTCGTACTTAATAATCCCTCTTTATTAAGGACATCACTTGAAACCACCTGACACCTATTTGCACTTAATAATCCCTTCTGACACCAAAACAAAAACCTGAATGGTATTTTTAGGCACATGTAAATGTGACCCTAACATGAGATTTTGTCATTGTTTTTATGTTAATGTTGAAAACATGAGATTTGCCATTGTTTTAATGTTAATGTTGAATTCTTGGGATTTTTGTTGTGAATCAGGCTAAACAAAGAGAAGATGAGATACAGGGATTGAAAATGAGGCTTCGATTCCGTGAAGCAGGAATAAAGAGGTTGGAGGCAGTTGCTTCTGGTAAAATCTCAGCTGAGACACATCTTTTGCAAGAAAAGGAGGAACACTTGAAAGAGATAGAGGTTCTTCGCACCCAATTGGATCGGAATCAAGAAGTCACGAGATTTGCCATGGAAAATCTGCGTCTAAAAGAAGAACTTAGAAGGCATGTGCTTCTCTTCTTTCTGGTCTGAATCCTTTATTCATTACTTCAAGTTTCCTTCTGTATTATCTCTGTAATATCTAGCTAGCCTATAATGGAAAGGAAAAGCTTACATCTGTTTTCTTGCAGCAGTACATAACATGAGATCTTGTCCGGGCATGGAAACCTTTTCACTCAAAATTGCATATAATGCTAACGACTACTTTGAAATATCAAAAACATAAGATGAAAAATAGGCATTGCCCAATTCTGGTCACAACCATTTGGGGCCTTTGGTTGGGTGGACTGGATACAGAATTACAGACCTAACCTTTGGCACTTTTTGCACAAAGACTCAAACTAGATCCCAAGTTCGCATACTTGCCCAAGATTTACCATTACACCAAGCAATGGACCCTAAAACGGAAATTAAAAATGTAGACAAATGCTAAAGGAAATTGTAAGTATAGAAAGAAAAGAATTTATTGATTAAATTTTGGTTAAATTGTTGACCTATAGCAACAAATATTAGTTCAGGTGTCTTTGTGGATTAAGTTGATCTCATCTCTAGCATTGTTGTATTGCCAAGGTGATAAGACATTTTTTTTGGTAGTTGTTTTGTTGCTAAAGCTTTTTATTTGATGGTTTACAAATTTTAGGTGGGGTGTAGTTAAATCAATATCATATTATCTTGTTATATAGACAAGGATAAAAGAGTGTAGAAGGCATTAATGAATCAATTTTCAATTAATATATCTATAAAATGGGTTTGTGCAAACCATAATGGTAGGTATTTATATCTAGTAGCTTGCATCTTCTATTTCTCTATCAATTTCTCTAAACAAAAACAGAATATCATCTCTCCGCATGTTTTTTAATATAGGAGTTCTACCTCTTCATTTTTTTGATGAGGCAAAAAAATGTGTGAATGTATTCTGTTTTGCATGTTTTTTTTATTGTAGGATCCCAAATTGTTGCTTTTGGGGAGCTTTGTTGACAGTTTGGCCAGGGGCAGTTGGGTGCATATCTGTTGGATTTTGGTCCCTTGGGTCTTTTTGCAACAAAAGTTATCTTTTGAGCGTTCATTTGAAGTTAGTTTTGTTCTTAAGGAGTTGCTTGTGAGAGGGAAACATTCTAGAGGCTTATGTGTAAATACTTTAACTGGCTTGTCCAGCAAGCCAGTGAGTCTTATAAAAGAGAAGGGGGCTGTTTCTGTAGGGGTCTTTTTGGTTCTTTCTCTCTTGTTTGAACTGTAGCTCAGCCCCAGTTAGGGTTTCAAGTATTGGGAGCTTGGGTTTTGAGGAGTCGACCCATTTTGGCACCTTCCAATCCTATTGCTGCGTGTCCGCGCGGGAGGCCAGCTTGTTGACATTGTTACTGTAGTGGAACTGTTCCGTGAGGAGTTTTACTTCAGGTTCAGGTCTGAAATCCCTAAACATCCAACTTGTTTGTTGTTTTCAGCTTGGTATTTCTTGCGTTTATTGCTGTATACTTGAGGTACTGCATGTAATTTGTCTTTCTGTCCACATCATTTTTCCTCTAATCACTGCTCTCCATCTAATTGGGACAACCCTTCTTTATTGTTTTCTGAATAGGGGCTTTGTCACTTTCCACCCTCTAAAGTTTTTTTTATATACTATATAATTAATGCTGTTTGCATTCTACTTTTAATGTTAAATTTATTCATTTTAGTTCACTTTTAATGTTTGCTGGTTGCTACTTCAATTAGGAAAATTACTTCTAAAATAGCTAGAGAAGCAAGCTAAATTAACCACACTGGACTCCCATCACATAGCCTGACCTTAATGCCAGATCTCTAATTGATTTGGCAAGCCTGTGGAGCACAGAAACTCAGGTCGTAAAACCTTCATTACTGACTCATTCAGCATTTCAGATTAAAGTCTTTCGTTGAGGAGGGAGAACGGGAGATGATGAGCGAACAAATCACAATATTGCAGAGCAAGGTACAAGTTGATCTTATGTTAGGGCTAGTATTTTTGTTCTTTTTCTTTCTAGTTCTTTCTATTTGCATGTGTATGTTCATTGAAGTACTCCGCAAAATTTTAGTTACTTGAAGCATTGGATTGGAAACTTATGCATGAAGCAGATCTCGAGACAGTTCAGGTAAATTTGTGCTTCCCTAAATGTTCTCAGATCTATGTTCTGTGTTAAACTATGTATTTTATCCTAAATTTCTGGTTTTGTGTTTTAGAAAGGAACTTTCGATTTGGCAACCATTTCTAATGGCGAGGATAATCTTCTGATTTCCAGTCAGGTAAGATTAATAAGATTTCCTGTATCTGAAAGGATAGCAAGCTACTTTTATTTCATTAGGGTAACTGAATTTTAAGCCCATTTTAATGATTAAAGCATTATGGGTCATTTTCTCTGTTTCCCTTCATGGAGTTGGTCATCTAACTAAGCATTCTTTAAGATCTTTTCCACCTTCAAATCTTCTAAATCTTTGAGAAAATTGTTTTCGGCAGTCATAGTTGCAAATGTATGGAAACCTAGTAAAATCTATAGAACTATTATCTCAGATACAGTTGCAATTAAGAAATTTAGATTCCATAGTACAGATGTGCCTAAGTCATAAAAGTGATCTCAGGAACAATATATACTGCAAGACTGTTGTCTTCTCCAAGTAACAGCTAAAGGATGCTTTCTAGGAGAAGCATTTGAACAACTCGCTTGGCAAAATTTGACAAGCATTGAATTTTACTATCTCTTCCTCTGCAATCCACATACCCTTCAACAATAAGAAATTATGGTAAATACCATTTTCATGCATACCAACACAACACATGAAGCATGCCAAGGGTATAGTGGAACTAATAGATTGATGGCATTAGTTATGGCCTTCTGTCATCAATATATTGGGGATTTCTGGTAAGGTTTGGGACTGTAAACTAGCTACCAAGTAAGATCAGTGATTTAAAAGGCACGCCTAGGCGCACAAGCGAGGCACATACTAAAATGCGCCTTGCCTAGGTCCTAAGCGCAGCCCTTTCAAAGGTGTATGCTTGGTGTGCCTAGGTGTACGTCTGATGTGCCTTGCGCCTCAGCCCAGGCATGCGCCTTTTGAAAATTCCACGCTTTTTTGCTTTTTTTTTTGAACCTAGCGGTTGGGCCAGGGGCTCCGCTCCAAGAACCCCCTGTTTGCTAATGTTGTTCATTCATTCATCCTAATAAAATATCTTCTTAAAAAGCAATTAATATTTATAAAATCATTATTTTTGTGTGAGAACTAAGAATTTAAGGCCCCAACATCGACTTGTTTGGGCTTGCCTCGAGGGGCGTGGCACAAAGGCAGCTCGTAGAATCAGGAATTTAGTATGTTTTACATCACATTAGCTACTTGAAGTAATGCAATTGAGGAAAAAAAGAGATTGTGGGTTTTACATGCTTGAAAATGTTTTATATGTTTGATTTTATTTTTAAATTTTCACTTGAATACGCTTTACATGTTATGTTTATGTATTTTAAATTTAGATAGTAAGTTTTAAAAAAATTATTTTAAAATTTAAATTTATATTTTTATTAATATTTTTTTATTTTTTGCAATTTTTTTATTTTGTTTGGCATTTGTTTGAATTTTCTGACATTTTTTTTTATTTTAGCTTTTTTTTTTGTATTTTTGTGCCTTGCTTCAAAAAGGCATGTGCCTTGGGTGCAAATTGGCCTGGGCTTTTTTTGCGCCTTGTGCTTTTAAAACACTGAGTAAGATTCTGCAGTTCTTGGCTTCTTTTCTTTAACCTCTAACAATGACCAAGATTTGGTGAATCTTTCATTTCAATATGATCTTGATTGGATTATAATATTCTCACTCCATTCATTATATTTGTCTTTTATTTATTTATTTATTTTTATTTTGCACTAAGCTGTATGCTTACAATTATTTTGATCAAACCATGTCTTCCTACCTGAAAAATTGGGGCGTTGTACCACAAATTGCAGAGATTGCAACAACTTTTTCTTTGAACTTAGCTTCATATTGGGAGTTAATGCTATTGTTTATTTGCACTTTATAGATTAAGTAAGCCTATATAAGAGGTCTTCCTAGAAAAAAAATAATAAAAAAAGGCTTGCAAAAATGATCTAGATGACCAATGCATTTTCCACTTGGCAACTTTTAGGCAATGCAGGCTCTCTATACTCTTGTAGTAACTTTTAAGCTCAGTCCTCTTTCCATGTGATAAAGGAGCCCAGATTCAAATTTGTTTTATCTTCAGTTGGACATGGGCTGGATGGGAATAGTCTCTTAACAAGTGATTAAGCCAGAGCAAGTGATCAATCATCAGAAAATCAATTCCTGAGCTAATTTTTTTATGCAATTGAGTTGCTGCATGCCACGGACTGCATGAAACATGGTGTTTTCAATTTTCTAACTGACATCTTTGCAATTTATCCTGTGAACTCATCTAACTACCTTGTGCTAAACGATATATAACCAGAAAAAGCTTATGCACCAATAATAAGGTTAGCAAGGGGAAAAACCTAAAATCAGAAGGAATTCTTAGTATTGTAATTCAGCTACATATGAAAATCTATATGTAATTTTTGTGCTTCAGTAATAATCCTTTCGTGTTTCAACACAGAATCCAACATCTTGGCATTCTTCAATGAATGAGGAGAATGAGTTTCTCCGCATGCAGGTAAGACTGTTTGTTCAAAATGTATTCTATATTTTTCAACTTGAAACTTGGAATCCAACTTGTCGTTTGTCACTTGGATTTTCACAGGCTATTCAGAACCAAAGTGAACTGGATGCACTTTGCAAGAAGCTAAACTCCTGCCTTGATGAGAAAGGACAATTGGAGAGGTATTATTCTAATAATTTAATTATTTCTGCATTTCCTTGTATGAAGATGCCCTGAGCAGCTTATAATGCCATGCTTGAAACAACCTGAGCCATGATATATTTCCTCAAGATGATCTTATTTAGCATGGTAATAGGGAATCCTTGATTTTCTTGAAGACTGCGGAACCCAAATTGTTTATTTTGTTATTTTTTTGAAGTCTATGGTTTTCAAGAGACCAAACTATTCTTTTCCACTTTAAATCTTAACTACACATTTCTTAGTTTTGAAGCATCAAGTCAAACTGTAACAGGGCCAGAAAAGAATTGAAGGTTCTATCCATCAATTTGAGATTCTTAACTTAAGAGAAGAATTAGATATTGCAGCTCTGCCACTGTCACCTGATTTAATTTTGAATACCGTTCAGGATCCCTTCACTTGTAAATAGGAGTTGTTGCTCATTGAATCTGCTGGCTTTAATTGAATAACAATGTTTTCTAACTTGGCCTATTTAAAATTTGGAATTTCAAAAATGAGAACACTGGATTCCACTTATTTATCAAAAAAAAAAAAAAACAATGGCATTCCACTTCCACTTACAAAGAACATCTGGAATTGTACAGAAGTGGAAATGCTGGAACACCATCTGACATTTTTCTTTGCCAAAGTGGCCTAAGGAACTAGATGGTTTTGATCTTTTTTAATCCATTAGTCCCAAGTTGGGAGAATTATAATGGAACATTGAAGAATGGATAAATGGTTAGTACTTTGTGTCCTATTAGTATTTTCCTTTACCCAAAGATATCTATCGTGACCCTCAATAAATCTAACTTGTCCTTTGATAAGATATCATGCTCGACTTTTCTCAAAAAATAGCAGTTTTGTTTTCATGTGCTTGAAATGCATTTTTTATGCTTTGCTTGCTACAAATTTTTTATGCTTGCTTTTTGCACAACTTTGTCAGGCGTGTTAATGAGTTGAAACAAGAACTTGAAGACGTGAAGAATACTTCAGGAGCAATGAATGGAGTTACAGGGCAACAAGTACAAATTGAACTTCCTTCTCTTCATTTTGCAGCACCTGATCATATGTCCAATGTCACATTAAATGATCAGATGGAGCTTAAAACCATGGTCGATGCAATTGCCTCTGCAAGTCAACGAGAAGCAGAAGCTCATGAAACAGCAATAATTTTGGCCAAAGAGAATGATGAGCTTAGGATGAGGCTGAAAATCCTAATTGATGATAACAATAAACTGATCGAACTATATGAACATGCTGCAGAAGAAGCTAATAAAGACAACAGAAAGGCTGGAAACACACAGGTAGACACCACTGATGATCACAATTGCAGTTCAATGGGCTTTCCTGAGGAAAGAGATACTGACAGGATGAGAGAGATTGAACATCTGGAAAGACAACTTCAAGAAATGCATGAAGAAAATGAGAAACTGATGGGTTTGTATGAGAAAGCCATGCAGGAGAGGGATGAACTCAAAAGAATGCTTTGTTTCAACAGGCAGAACAGTGATACCGAAGAGATAGAAGAGTTTAATTGCCCAGAAAAGCTTGTTGAAGTAGATGGAGGTGAAGGCCTCAATTTGGATGAACTTCCTTCTAAATCTGATGATGCAAAAGTTTCAAGAGAACAGATAGGTTTTTCTGGATTGACTGAGCAATATGAATCTGGCCCATGTCTAGAAAATTCATTAACAGATGAAGGAAATCCAACTGAAGTACTACAAGTTGATATTGCCGATAATTCTGAGGTGGAAGGAAGGTTATCAGGAGTCACTGATTCTAAAATATTAGATGATCTAAATTTGGCAAGAATGAAGCTGGAGAAGGCTGAAAATAAGCTTGTGCATGCTTCAAATGCTCTGGGTTTATTTGGGTTGTATGACAAAGCAACCAGTGAGGTGGATGAGCTCTCAAGAAAAATTGAAGCTACAGAGAAAATTATTCAAGTCAAGCAGCAAGAGATTGTAAATCTCTCTTCTGAAATGCTAGAAAGAAGAGTAGTTGTTGATGACAAATTATTGGCTATGAAGTCTTCTCTATCAAGCTTTTCTTCATCAGTTGGTTATTGGGAGCAGCAAGAAATTCAAGCAAGGGCAGACATGGATGCTTTCTCCTCTAACATAAATCAAAAGAAAGAGGAGCTAGCTCGTCTTCAAGCACAAAAGGATGAACTTGAGGCTAAGAAGATTAAGCTTCAAAAATATGATGTTGAACTAAGAAATAAACGTCTCTTATTAAAATCAAAACTTGAGGAGGAACAGCAAAGGCAAGAGACAGAGAAGGTGCTGCTTGCGATAGATAATGTGGAGAAAAAAGAGATTACCACACAAAGAAATTGGTGTAAAGCTACAGAGTTGCTTAAGTTGGAGGAAGACCAAACCAAGCTGCTAACTGAGATAAAACGGTCTCGAGAAGAGCTACAGAGCATACAAAGGGAAATTGCAATTTTCCAGACAAAATCTGGAGAGTTGGAGTGCAAGATAAAATCTGTTGAAGGGGAGGTACAGTCTGGCTTGAGAAAAGTGGGGGAGGTGGAGCTTGGACTTTGGAATGTTATCCAAGAGAAGCAAAAGCTTTTAGAGATGGACAATGGGAATACAGAAGTTGACAAAATGCTTCTTGAATACCACCAATCTGTATTTGAATCTGACTTGAAAGAGAATGAAGTAAAGCTAAAGGAAGAAGAACTGCAGATGCAGATACAAAGTCTAGAGGAGTTAAGAGAAGCTAGGTTGAAAGCAACCCATAGGAAGACCCAATTGCTGGGTGATACAACCTGCTGCTCTTGCATGTCAGATGAACACGAGTCAGGTTGCCTGTCCAGAAAGGTAGAAAAGGAGCTCCAAGATGTTCGAATGTCAGTTATAGAAGTGAAGTCATTACTCAGTGATGGTAGGTAGTCAGGTAGATCTTGATCTTTGGAGCAGTGCTACCTATAAATTTCTTTTTTCTTTTTTTTTCAGTCTCTTGTTTGCTGAAAAAACGAAAAAATATGCTAACTATTTTGGGCATTCTAGAATAATGCCCATATTGCTAGATTGAGGATTCCATTTAGATTTGCTGTTTAGTCTATGTAATTTCTGTAAATAATGTTCAATAGTGGATGTTGATCGGAGTGGAAAATTAAGAATAGTAGCCCCTCAAGTTACCAGGCTCAACAAACTTGCTGCTTGTTATGCATATTTAAAAAAAAATATGAATAGTAGATAAGCATATTTATGCATATTTTAAAAAATTTTGACAAATTATTCAAATATATAGCAAAAACCATGGGAATGCTTTATTCATTACTATATTCTTATAATACAGAATATAATTATATTCATAATATGCATACATGTAAAGTATGCTAAGCTTATTGTTCTGTATTTTTTAAAAGAAAAGATCTTTTTATAACAACACGTGTTTGACATTGATAAAAAAATAACACATGTTTAACTTGTTTAACTGGATTTTTTTATGATACCAAAAGAACTTTGACCAATCAGAAACTCCTGTGAATTTTCACACACACACAGAATTCATTTTTTTTTTTTATGAACAATCCAAGGTTAATTTGAGTGAATATTGGCTGATTATTTGTTAATTTGTTTTGATGCCGTAACATGGAACATAATCTCCTTCTCTTAGACATGCATGTAATTAACTTGCATACCTTGGGGGGGACTGCTGATGAGTGATGATCAACTAAGATTGTTTTGCTATAACCTTAAATGGCAGTCCAGAGCATCCATTTTCTCAAAATGGTCATTAGGTTTGGAAGAAAATTCATTTTCTCCCCATTTCTCAGCTCCTTGTGCTCAGGCTTATTTTTTGGTGTTATTTTCCCCTTCATCTGAAGCTTTAATGGCGTCGTGCTCTTAATGATGCCCTTCCCACAATCACAAGAGACACCAATGCCCTTTATGCGGAGCATGCATTTGAAAACCTTATCGGACCAGATGGTTGATTGGTTGACCAGATGCCATTCCCAGTTCTCACAATCTGTTGTATTTCACCCTAAAACCGTTTTGGGGCAAAAAACTGTTTACTTAGTCAGTGACCCATCGACCCAAATGGTTGAATCGTTCGATTAGGATAATGGTTTTTGACTTTTTTATTTTAATTATTTTTATTTTTTAATTAAAATGAGCCATCCGTTTGATCAGATGATTGGACTGTTTGACCGGAAAATCTGTGGGCCAAGGTCCGGTTTTTAAAATCTTAATGCAGAGGATCAGCGGAGAGCATTGATCATGTCCTCTTATACTACCCATCGGTGCAGCCAAATTGCTTTGGATCTATGCTGAACCAGAGATTGGATGGCAACTTCGGGTCGCAGCCTCAGCAAACGGTTGGAAAATGGTGGAGACTTGATAGGACTTCTCACAAAGGACTTCTGTCCCATGGTTCAGTCCTTCATTTGGAGTCAAAACAAGTTGGTGTTCAATCGGGAGCTACATACACCTTAGTCGGGCATAGGTGTATGTAGCTTCTATTGTCAGACATTGCATCATTGCGCTAGGGGTGCCAATTGGACTGGATTTGGTCCAACCTGATCTGGTCCAATGTGAATTTATTACAAATGGATTATGTCCAATTCAATCCAATGAATATTTTGGACCATTTTAGATTGGTTCAATTTGTTCAAATTTGTTTTAATTTAGATTAATTCTAACTTAAACCTGGTCCGTTGACACCTATACTCTTATTTTATATCAATTGACTAGATATTGGCTCAATCCAACCCAATCTAATATAAATTCATTTTGGATGAATCAGGTCCAATCCAATCCAATAATACTTTGAACCATTAAGTATGGACTGATGGTCTAATTCAATATGTCTTGTTGGTCCATCCAATCGGCCCAAATTGATTTTGGTTTGGATGAGGTCCAATCCAAAACCAGTCCATTAACACCCCTAATTGCGCAGGAGTTGACAGGAGAGAATGAACATAATACCCCTTGCACCTGTCCACTAAGCCAGCCCCAGCCACAATCTCTTAAAATTAATAAGGAAAGGGCTAGGGCTACAAGTCCCAATAGTGCAGGAGGGTGGGGATTTTGATCCTTGACCACCATAGCCACCATCTCTCTCAAGGGCTGTTCCACTGCCCAGCTGTTCACCTTTAGAGCAGAGGCTCAAGCATTCTTCCATGATTTGCCCTACGGTTATCTCTTCAAAATGTAGAACTTGAAGGCAATGCTCTGAATATCACTAAGGGTCTGTTTGGTTTACAGGCCTGGAATCAGATTCTGATTCCAACTGTTAGAATGGTCATTTCGTTCCCCTTCCTTTGGGAATGAGAATCCATTCCAATTGATTCCGATTCTTGTTAGAACCAAACAGGTGGAAGGAATAGACCATTCCAATTCCGATTCCGTTTCCAACTGTAAACCAAATGGATCCTAAGCTTTTAATAATGGATCCCATATATCCACTGTGGTGTATCAGCTCCATTATTGCTGATTCCAGAAGTTTCATCAAAAGCCTTTTGTGTAAATCTCCTCAGCTCATCTTTTAGCCAGAACTGTTGTAATTTGTCCTAGAATTTCTACTTGGTGTGTTTGTCTGGACTTTCTTATTTGTATTGTACTATCTGATATTTTTGAGCTGAGATAAATGAATTTTGTGCTTTTTACCTCAAAAAAAAAAAAAGAAAGAGAACTAAAGATGAAGCCGAAAAAAAAACGCAAGAGAATCAAAGAGCAGATCAAATTTATAATTACATTGTTGAACTTATAAATACAAAAGAGCGTTTAAAAAAATAAAATAGGTGGAAAACTATTAGGTTTGGCACTGCCTATCATATCATATCGATACTAAAAAAAAAACCTAAAACAAAGGGGCTGGAACTTGATGCAAAGTTCTAACACATCCCTTCTGATATATTGAGGTGTATCAATACTTTGAACCTTGTTGCAGCCTATTCAACGTTTAAAATTTCGACCAATTGAGAGAGCGGGGAGGGGTTAGAATAGCTTTCTAAATAAGCCTTAAATTGGACTAACCCACATTGATATGATATTTTTTTTGGTGTTTCCTAGAAGCCTTTACTTGTTAGGCAATGTAGATATGGCATGAGTGACAAGGACCACTTCCCTTTTATATTATAATATATAACAGGGGAGATGACCATATGAATCATATAACATGAATGTTCAATCTGTTTATACTTTTCTAAAGATGGGAATCAAGAAAAACAAGAGTTTGCTTTAGACTAAGACTAGATACACATTGAGATGACCATTTAAGTCATATAGTCCAATTGGTTGTAAAGTTAGCATGAATTGCTTATCTTTCAGAAACTTCAACTAACCACTATGCTCCAAATTCTATAAATTAAGCTTCGTCGTCATTTGGTTGTCCAACTGTGTGTGTGTGAGAGAGAGATATCTAAAATCTGAAAACAAAATTTTGGTTGGTCTAAGCATATGTTGGTACTGTGGTTGCAACACAACCTAAGGAAGTAGGTGAAACCTATAACATGATTTTCTTAATTTCAGAAGTTTTCTTTGAAATGTTGGTTATCAACCTTCTGTCCCTCTTGTTTTCTACAAACAAAAATAGCTTTAATTTCTTTAATTTCTATATATTCTCTCAGTAATCAGTCTTGAGTAAAATCAGTATAAATACATTGTTGCACATATGCATGTGCAAATACATTGGAAGGGATGGCAATTTCTACCCTATTTGGGCGGATTTATTTGCTTGAAAAACATATTTTGGGGTGGGTACGGGCTTTGAGATTTTATAATCTGTAGGGGTATGAGTAAGGTATGGTATTAGGTTATACCCAACCCAACCCTTCTCAACCTGTATATTGTTTGAAGGCATGTAAACTTATGTATTAAGTGTTGAATTTAATAATATTTTGACTTTTATATAGAGAACAATTGATAGTTTATGTGTTTTCTACATTCTTTAATCAAATAATTAGAAATTTTGATGTTTGTTCATGTTATTTTACTTGTTTATTGCTTATATATAACAAAAAAAAAGAAAATTAGAGATGCAACCCAACCCACCAACCACTCCCGATCCTCAAATGCAGAGAGGCTTGGGTCGGAGAGGGAATGTTTTAAGTCTTTTACCTTTTTTTTTTTGAAAAACAAAATCAATCATTTTGTCAAACACTGAATATATATTTTTTGGTAAACAATGAAGAAAAAGGGCCACATAACAAGGAGCTAACCTTCCCCCGAAGCATAGAAAAACATCAAAATATTTTCAAGCCTTGTTCATTTTTTGGATTTTGAAAGGGGAGAAAGTTGATCAATGCGATTTTGGTTCCCATTGACCAAGATACCCATGTTATTCTTTCAGATTTATGTGGGTCCATGGATAATTTATTTTCGTTGTGTATCTCTCCTAGGTGGGTAAATAACTTTCCCACTTAGGGGGAAAGTTACCAACACTTGCATGGAATAAAATTGCCCTTTCTACTAGTGAATTTTCACGGCTAAAAATGGTCATTGACTTATTTACTCGGGAAATAAAAGAACATGGGTAAATGTACTTACCCGGGTATGCATTTCTCAAGAAACTCTTACCCGAATAAGTACATTTACCTGTTATGGGCCCGAGCGTAGGATCGTGTCACGGGTCGTTCCACGGCAGGAACCCCCGATCTTCCCTTGCCTTTGGTCTTACGCACAGACCCTATTTTGCCTATCTAGTGGGTGATTTGTCCAAGAGACCACCCGAACTCTCCCTTGGGGTGATTTGTCCAATAGACCACCCGAACTCTCCTCACTCTTTTCTTGACTGGAAAACTGAATGCTTTATTTCAATTCGTGGCTCCTTAAATAGGAGATTACAGAAGGAAATTCCTAATTAAACTCAAACTCCAACTTGACTCAAACTCCTAATTACCTACTCCTATTGGTAACTCACTCTTACTTAAGATAAGATAAAGATGAGATTAAGATAAAGCTAAGGGATAAGGGATAAGATAAGGATAAGGTAAGCTGGCGGCGAGTTGGCTTGATGTGTCCGGATAAGGGTGGGCCCACCCCTATGAGCTGTCGTGTGGGCCCCGCTCTACTGCTACTGCCGGGTGCATGCGCGCGGCTCATGGTGCCACTGCCCCGCGGTGCGTGCGTGCAGTGCTGCTGCCGCGCGGTGCGTGCGCGCAGTGCTGCTGCCACGCAGTGCGTGCGCACGCCTCAGGGTGCCGCTGCTGTGCACGCGCCTCATGGTGCTGCTACCGTGCTGCTGCCTGGCGGTGCGTGCTGCGCGCCATGGTGCCGCTGCCGTGCGGTGCGGCGGTGCGCGCTGCTGCCTGGCGATGCATGCTGCGCACTATCGGCGGTGCATGTTGCAGTGCTGCCAGGCGGTGCCCACTGTTGTGCGGCTGCTGCCTATGACTGCGCCGCGGTGCCTTGTCGGATGGTGTGACCATAACATCACACCCCTCCCAGACTACGAGCTTGTCCCCAAGCTCGAATTGGGTGTCGAAACACCCTCAAGGGAATCCTGGGTGGCTTTGCCCTCCTGGATCGGGTTCCCACGGAGGGGGTTCATCCTCATCTTCCTCTTGTTTCACCAGGAGGCAGAAAAGTCTCTTGCACCTGTGCCCTACCGAGTAGGGTTCATCGCAATTAAAACATTGCCCCCTCGCCCTGCGTTCTGCCATCTCAGCCCTTGACAAGTGCTTGATAGGAGGTGTACCGCCGTTGCTCCCCACACTGGATATTGATCTGGAATTGGTGCTCGTCTGTGGCTTCCATTCTGGGCTGGCTGTTGGATATGAAGCCATTCCGAGTGGTTCCCTGTTGTCTGCTAGTGAAGACCCTCCTCTAGTAGGCTTCGGGTTGGTCCAAGCCACTGTTGGGCATCCCATGCTGAACGGCCCTCGACTGATCTGCAGTTTGCGTTCGAAGGCTCGGGCTAAATTCATTGCTGTGACCAGGTTAGGCGGGCTCTGCATCTCTACATCAACTCTCAGGGGTTCGGCTAGACCAGCTGTGAACATATCAACCTGCTGGTCCGGTCATACTGAAGAGGCCCTGGCGAGAAGGGTCTGGAACTGCCGCTGATACTCTGCTACGGTACTGGTCTGCTTGAGATTAATGAGTTCCCCCAAAGGGTTGTTTGTTAGTGGGGGTCTGAACCGAAGGAGGCAGTACGACTTGAACTGTCCCCAACTAAGACCTGGTTCCTCCTGCTCCACTCAGTAGAACCAGAGCTGCGCTTCTTTGGTCAGATGGAACGCGGCCAAGCTGACCTTGTCCTTGTCATCAGTGCGCTGGTTGCGGAAGAACTGTTCGCAGCGGTGCAACCATCCCAGTGGGTCTCCCACGCCATTGTAGGATGGAAATTCCAGCCGACTGTAGTTTGGAATAACAGCGGCTGTTGGGGCAGCGGTCTGCTGTTCGCTGGACGTCTCCGCCCTGTCCGGTCGACGGCTGTTGGTGGTGGCGGTTCCCTCCGAGCTTCTTTCGTTGTTGGAGAGAAACGCTTCCAGAAGGTGTCGTAGCTCCCGGACATCATCCTTGACCTCACGAACTTCCAAGCAGGTTTCGGCAAGTCTATGCTCTAGCTCGTGGACCCTGGAAGTCAGCGGCTCCTGTTCCCCCATGACGGTAGGCTCTGATACCAAGATGTTATGGGCCCGAGTGTAGGATCGCGTCACGGGTCGTTCCACGGCAGGAACCCCTGATCTTCCCTTGCCTTTGGTCTTACACACAGACCCTATTTTGCCTATCTAGTGGGTGATTTGTCCAAGAGACCACCCGAACTCTCCTCACTCTTTTCTTGACTGGAAAACTGAATGCTTTATTTCAATTCGTGGCTCCTTAAATAGGAGATTACAGAAGGAAATTCCTAATTAAACTCAAACTCCAACTTGACTCAAACTCCTAATTACCTACTCCTATTGGTAACTCACTCTTACTTAAGATAAGATAAAGATGAGATTAAGATAAAGCTAAGGGATAAGGGATAAGATAAGGATAAGGTAAGCTGGCGGCGAGTTGGCTTGATGTGTCCGGATAAGGGTGGGCCCACCCCTATGAGCCGTCGTGTGGGCCCCGCTCTACTGCTGCTGCCGGGTGCGTGCGCGTGGCTCATGGTGCCACTGCCGCGCGGTGCGTGCACGCGCCTCATGGTGCTGCTACCGTGCTGCTGCCTAGCGGTGCGTGCTGCGCGCCATGGTGCCGCTGCCATGCGGTGCCGGGCGTGTGCATGGTGCGTGCTGCCGTGCGGTGCGGCGGTGCGCGCTGCTGCCTGGCGATGCGTGCTGCGCACTATCGGCAGTGCATGTTGCAGTGCTGTCAGGCGGTGCCCACTGTTGTGCGGCTTGCTATGCGGCTGCTGCCTATGACTGCGCCGCGGTGCCTTGTCGGATGGTGTGACCATAACATTACCCAGCTAAATAACTTCTCGAAAAGTGATCGGGGCCTTGGTTTCTTGAGCTCCACCACTACAACATCCACCACCAAAACTATCTAATGATGTGTATCAAAATATGTTTTTTATTTAGTAATAAAAAGTATATTTATATCCATGATTTTATAATATTAGGGTGTGCTTCGATTTTCTTTTTTTTTATTTTTTTTAAATTAAAAATAGATAAATTTGTTAAAGCTCTTTTCTATGATTGTGTCCATTAGCTCACTGCTAAGAGTTAAGGTCCTTAAGGATGGGCCGGTCTTATTAGCCTAGAAAAGGACTTAGATTCTTAGAAGGGTCTTGGTCTAGTCTAATAGAAAAGTTCGGCCCAGTAGTTAAAGTGGGCAGGTTGCCTTATGCGAGTTAGGCCCAGTGCAGTGCAGCCCAGCAGATGTTCAGTTGTTCCTACTTGGTACTTCCTACGTTTTTATTTAGGGTTTTCCCGCATAGCTCATCGTCTTCTCGTATATAAACGAAATAAGAACCTCCACCGCTTTTCGCTTCCTACACTGAGAACGGTGTTGGGTGTTGCCGACTTGCCGTGCCTCCTCTCATCTGAAAATGGGCATTTTCAGGGTATTTCTCTCCCAATCTCTCAGTTTTTTTTTCATAAATTGTAGCTTCGGATTTTCTTTATTAAATTTTCTGGTTTCATTAGTACTTTGAATTCTTCAGCTTTTGCGTTAGTGTTGATCTGTTTTTTTATTTTTTTATTTTTTTTGTTCGATCCAGTTTCACCAGTATCAGGTGGTCGGGAGAGCGCTCCCCTCCGAGGCGGATCCGCATCCGAAGATTTACAGGATGAAGCTCTGGGCCACGAACGAGGTTCGTGCCAAATCGAAGTTCTGGTAATTAATTTGAACCCTGGGTATCAATCTAAGATTATTGTTGATACCCAATACATGTATTTTGTCCACCACTTATTGTTAGGTTGGGATGTTTTTTTTTTTTTTTTTTTTTTTTATTTCGGTGAAGTATTGGTTAGTGACGTAGGCAAGAAATCATTTCTGGTTTTTTCGTTTACTTACGAGGCCGTACTGTTGTTTGTTTGGGTTGTCGCTGATTCGCTTAGGTACTTCTTGAGGAAACTCAAGAAAGTGAAGAAGAGCAATGGGCAAGTGCTGGCCATCAACGAGGTACATGTTATTTCTTTACTTGATGGAGCATTGTTTGAATACTTGTAGATTTCTTTTCGTACTGACTCTAATAGGATTACGTGGACTGACTATTGGATTGAGAAAAGAATTATATTATGTAATTATGATCGATCAAGAATACAATAAGTTGGATTATTCAATGAATGAAAGGGATCATGGCAGAAACTTCATATGAACAAGGGTTGTGAAATTTGATGAAGCACTTGTGTTTGGTTGTTTTTCACTTTTATTTGTTGATTATTGCAATAATCAAGAACAAATCGAATGGTTTAGCAATCCAAAAGTTTTGTAACTGACACCATATTTGGTATGGAAATTAGATGACCACTTGATCAAGGTGCCTGATGTTTTAGCAGACTTTTGGCTTCCTTCACAAGCCAACAAATTACAGTGCACTTATTTTTGCTGAAAACTTACATGCATTATTGGTTTTTGTCCACAAAGGAGTGCTAGAAAGTATACAATGGGGCTTGTTCTTGTTGCCTGTTGCTTTGCATGTATGTAGCAGATAGGTTCTTTGGCATAATCATGAGTTGGATGATGGATTAAAGTTTAGGCAGATTTTGGACATAAGTAATATCAGGATTTGGCTTAATTGGCATAGGGTCCTATTTAGCTTCTTAATTGGAACTGCCCGACTTTTATCCTCTCTTATTTCCATCTCCTTTTTGTGATGAGGATCATAATATGGTGTATTTGGTGTCTAGAGGCCTTGGGAGTGAGTCCACACAACATTATTATCCCTTGTATCTTTTTGTGCAAATGACAGAGAACATTGTATCTAGAAAATTTATATTATGTAACAATCGATTTTAAATTCTTTTCCACTCACTACAAGAAAACGGTCAAAGTCGGTGGACGTAAGACCGCCAACTTAGCCCATTAGGCTGCCACCTTAGATCTAAGTTGGCAGTCATGAGTCTGCCCCCTTGATCAAGACCGCCGCCTTTGATGTCCGGTCCGACGCGGGTCAATCATTCCTAAATCGACGGTATGTTAGAACTGCCAGCTCAGAGTTGATAAAGGCAGCGGTCTGGAGCGCCAGCTTAGATACCTTTGAATTGCCGCCTTAGGTCCGTCAAAGTGTTTCTTCAGTTTTTAGGTGGCGGTCCTGACTGCCACCTTAGATCTCTTTGAATCATCTCAACCTTAGATCTCTTTGAATCATCTCAGTTTGATTTTTGAACACATATTCCACCACTTAGGGGCCTTGAATATTTCATTATTTAATTTTATTATCCAGTAAAAAACAAAGCAATAAGTAATTCAGTTGAGCAATGTAAGCTGTTATCAAACGGCCCCTCACAATGAAGCCATTACCAGAACAAACAGAAAGGAAAAATAAATAAAATTTATCCATTTAAATTCTAAAGTTTAGTCATCTTAAATCCAATTGGTGTTATTTAACGAACCCACTTTTAATGATAAAGTTTGGACTTAAATGTAATGAGAAATTAGTGAAACCATTTTGTTGATATGCAGCTCCTAAGCACTCCATAAATGAATCATCTATACATTCTTCATACTTCCATAGTGCCACATAAATAAATCATCACTTTGTTCCAGGCAGCTTTTAAACACCACATCAACCACAACCCTTTAACACCCCTGCAATAAAGCAGATCAATGAAGAAGAAAAAGGAAATGAAGGAGACGCATGAGATTTGGAAAGTGACAACCCTTTTCACCCCTCCAATTGGTGTTAGAATTTCTTCTTGCTAGATCATCATTGTCTCAACTCTGATGTGATTTGGAATTATTTTCATTCTTTTTCATCTTTTAGCATATTTCAGTTTCTTTTCATCTCAGTTTGGAACTCTAGAAGCATTTTACCCATTAGCCCTGTCTGATGGAAAGTGACAAACAAAAAGGGAAACCATCAATTCAATTCGGGAGCTAAAGCTTGAAACGTGAAGTTAAACTAAAACTCTTTAATGGAACAACCTGAGCATCTACACATTTTAGATTGAGAACGGTGGAGCCCATCTTTTGAGCAGTATATCCAGGGTCCTCGATGAGACTGAGGTGATAGAGGCGGATATCTCGGCCTCCTAGCAACCATCAAAGAACATTGAAGATTATATTGCAAATGTTCACTGCCGCTGATTATGAAAACTATTAAAAGAACGTTACCTTCTCTTCTCTTCTCTTGCTTGAACAAACAGAGGTTGGTGTTTGCTTGGATAGCGCCCAGAAATTTCCCTCATCTCAAGCACAAAGGGAAACCCTAGCTCGAACAAACAGAGGTTGCCCTCTCTCTTCTCTTGCACGGATGAACAAAGGTTATTCAGAAATTTGCACAACCCTAGATTTTCTTCCCAACTTTCTTACTTGTGAAGAATAACTTGTCTTCTTCCAAAATTCTTTGCAAGGTTCTCTGCTGGAAATTAGAAAACCTTCTGTCTCTTTGAATAGGAAGGAGAATTTGCGCAGGAGAAAGAAATTTTTTGCCTCCCTGCATTTCTCCACACCGGTCCGTTGTAAGGTTAGATCGGTTTAATTCCGGTTCACAGTAAAATCCGCCGAATGGATACTAATAACCACTGCATCAGCTTTTAAAACGAATGTAGGCGGCAGTCTTTGAAAGTCCGCCGCCTCAGATATCTCTATAGTGGCGGTCAGAAAGACTGCTGGCTCTGACCGTTTTTCTTGTAGTGACTTTTCCTTCTAATGTACCTGAAGTTACCACACAGTTGCTTTTCTTATTTGTAACTAAACAAAAGAAATACTAAATATATAAATTTTTGGGTCCTTCTAAGGTTTGCAACTTAATTCTTCCATTCTCTTGACATCAGTCTTCATGTATTCATTTCTTGTCTTGATTATGCACAGGTGCATTAAAAGCACTTGGTTTTCATACATATTGTAGATATTGTGTTGTGAGCACTTGGCTAGCAAAGTTGATGCTTTGAGAAGTTCTTTAATCTTAAGTTCTTTAATCTTTCAGATGAGAGATCCTTAAAATTCAAAGTAATATGTGGGGCATAATTGATTTATTAATAATTTAACATTATATGGTATAATATGCATTGCATCCTTGTATAAATTTCTACTGTATCTATAGCAAGCAATAAATGTCGTGCAGTAAGTGTTAGGCTACTTGTGCCAAATTTCTAATTCTGATGGTAGAATTAAACATTTTGCATTTCCTAAAATCCAGGATGAAGAGGGAAATAGTGAAATAGATGATTCAGCCCATTATGTGTATACCATCCAATGTGCTGCAATTCTGTTTTCTAGCAATCATTTAACATTTTGGCCATTTAAAGCTGCACTTTATTTTTTCAGACTGCTGATGTTTTATTTCTTTCTGTTCACCAATCTCTGTGACTAGAGATATTAGTGAGGATATAGAGCAATTTTTTGTTTTTCAGGGAGATGGTAGAGGGTTTGTGGTTTTTAACTGAGAAAAAAAACAAATTAACATTTTTATATGCTACTGCTAGTGATTCTGCTAGATTATTCCTTCTCTTTGCTAAATCTTTCTGTTTCATACAACAATCCATTTAGTTGCTTCTTGTGGTTTTAGATGGGCCTTGTGTTGACCATTGTTTTCATTACAGATTTTTGAGAAGAACCCAACCAAGATTAAGAACTATGGAATTTGGTTGCGTTATCAAAGCCGAACTGGTTATCACAACATGTACAAGGAGTACCGTGACACTACTCTTAATGGTGCTGTTGAACAGATGTACAATGAGATGGCTTCTCGCCACAGGGTGAGGTATCCGTGCATCCAGATCATCAAGACAGCCACCATTCCAGCTAGCCTCTGCAAGAGAGAGTCCACAAAGCAATTCCACAATGCCAAGATCAAGTTCCCCTTGGTGTTCAAGAAGGTCAGGCCTCCAACCAGGAAGCTTAAAACCACATACAAGGCATCAAGGCCCAACTTGTTTATGTAATTCCTATCAATGATTATATCTTCAGAAGCTGATAGATGAATTGAGTGATCTAGAGAGATCGAGATTAGGATTTGAGTTTTTGAAATTTTGTTATTCTAGGGAGAGACCTTTCCTTGTTTCCTCTTATTGAGCTATGCTTTATCTCTGGTGTTCTGAACTTAGATGATGGAGAAGCAACTCTTAGGCTTCGGCATCTTTGAAATTTGCAAGTTTAATGGCATGCAATGCTGCTCTAGAATTTTATCATTATTTACCAATCTATTTTGAACTATACACCACCTCACACAGTCACACCTGAACACGCAACATTGGTGGCGTTTATATCTTAATTTTTCAGAAAACCAATTTAATTAGGGCAATTTTTTTAAAGTATCCCTATTGGTAAGGAAATTGTTTAAGTAACCTTCTGTTAATTTTCTGTCACACTGTTTAATCACATGACTGTTATTTTTAAAAATTTTTAAAATACTTTTTTATAGTTATAATTCACCATATAATTTGATGGTTCTCCTAGACCACTGTGGGAATGTTTGGTATGTTGGGACACTGCCATCTATCATCTATGTGGTTTCCGGTGCTCTGGTGGTCGGAGTACCTGGAGTATCCATACTGCGGTGTGGCAACTTACAATTAGTAGGGGTGTATCGGGTGATATTGATACACCGATACGCCGGTAGGAGTGTATGGGGTGATATCAATACTAATTTTTGCCTTTTTTTTTATTTTTTCAAAATCAGTTCAGAGGGGCTGGTTTAAGGCTCCTCCACACTGAACCGTTTAAAACTTCTATACTCTCTGTAGGGGCATATCGGGAAGCCACCTACATGATACATATCGGCCCATCAATACTTTGAACCTTACTTTGGACAACGGTGGATCGTAGAACAAAAATTCCGGTTGCTCTGCAACCGGTGAATCTTGGAACAAGTTGTCGAAGGCTTTAACTCGCCAAGAGACAGTTCTGGGTTTTCTTGTTACAACATACACGCTCTCTCCAATGGAAGAAATGGTTTTTCTTGAAAAATAAACTCTCGCTGAGACATTCTGTCAAACGTAGCTCAAGTTCTCTCTCTCTCTCTCTCTTACATCAGCCCAAAACTCATTGGATAGATTCTTCTGGGTTTGTTTTTAACGAGGAAGGCCAGATTTTTTGAACAAATTGCCTCGACCATCCTTCACCTCCAAACGTCTCTCTCTCTCTCCCTCCACGTTGTTCTTTCCCTTGTTGGTCTCTGTAATTAGCTTGGAAACAGATCGCCCTCATCAACATTGAATTGTGCTTCCACCGTCACTCTAGAAAGAGACTCCTACGAAACATCTCAGACACTTTCTTACAAACATGAATGATGATTATAGTGAAGAGAAGCCTTGCTGTTATTTCCATTTTGGTAGTTTGTGCTCTTTGCTTGAAAGAGAGACTTCTCATTTTGGCAGTAAAGTAGGGACATATTCCCCTATCAGAATCCAGAATAAATAGCATTCTTGAACACAGGAAGCTCCCCATCACCCTTCCAAAGATTTTTGCTTTGAGTTTCTTGTTTCATTGCCTTTAGTTCTTAGTTCTTACGATGGAAGTCTAGTGTTTTGGATGATGACTTGTCTACGAGCCCGACCGGAAGGTACTTATCTAAAATTCCTTTTATTTTTCTAGCTATATATCAAGAAATATGATCAGAAGATGAACACCTCGTTTTTTAAGAAATAAAACGTAGAAGTTTAAATAAGATTAGTGCTAGGGCTTTCCTCTCAATGCATATTTGCTTGCATGGTTTTCAAAAGCGGACCGGACTGGATGGTTGGACTGGAAAAATTGGGAATCGGTCAGGTGATCGGTTTCGGTTTCCCCAAAATCGGAAATTTGTTCAAAACCGTTGATTTTGGTCAGTAAACCGCTGACCTGGGTGGTTAATCGTTCGAACCGTTTGAACTATTCAGACCGTTCAAACGATTTTGACCATTTTTTATTTTTTTGTTAGAACGGGCCGCCCGTTCAGTTTGAATGATCAGACCATTTGACCTGGTAACCGGACCCCTGACCGGTTCGGTCTCCGGATCGGTTTTAAAAACCATGTTTTCTTGTATTTAATACAGTACATCCCACAGCATTAGCATCGAATATCTTCCCTTGTTAGGTGGTAGAAACTTCACCTGTCCAAGGCCTAAAAAATTTCTTCAAAACCGTAAAACTTGTTGAATTCGGACTCTCCTATGTAGTGGTAGCGACCATGGGGGGGGGGGGTATGAAGAAGAACATAGGCACCAATGTCGACATTGCGGAGCTGTTGCTGATGAGATGAAGAAGAAGATGTTAGGAAGAGAAGCTTCACCAATCTGAGATACATGACAGGTTTCACTTTTATTGTGGCTCCTCAGTGTCATGGTGAGATACGTGGTGTCCGATCATGTTGGTAGTAGGGGTGTCAATTGGATTGGATTTGGTACAATCCAGTCCAGTCCAGTGTGAGTCCATTACAAATGGACCATATTGGCTCAATTCAATATAAGTTCATTATGGACGGATCAGGTCTAATCCAATATGTCATATTGGTCCGCCCAGTCCGTCCAAACTCAATATGTCTTATTGGTCCATCCAATCTGTCCAAATAGATTTTGATTTGTACGGAGTCTAACCCAAAACCGGTCTATTGACACCCCTAGTTGGTAGAGTGTTGGAATGCATACATCTGATTCTAACCGAAACCTGGTCCATTGACACCTATATTCTTATCTTGTATCGATGGACCAGACATTGGCTAAATCCAAGTATCCAACCCAATCTAATATAAATTCATTTTGGATGGACCAGGTCCAATCCAATCCAATAATACTTTGGACCATTAAGTCTGGACTGATGGTCCAATTCAATATGTCTTGTTGGTCCATCCAATCTGTCCAATTTGATTTTGGTTTGGATGGGGTCCAATCCAAAACCGATCCATTGACACCCCTAATTGCGCAGGAATTGACAGGAGAGAATGAACATAGTACCCCTTGCACCTGTCAGCCCCAGTCACAATCTCTTAAAATTAATAAGGAAAGGGCTAGGGCTACAAGTCTCAATAGTGCAGGAGGGTGGGGATTTTGATCCTTGACCACCATGGCCACCATCTCTCTCAAGGGTTGTTCCACTGCCCAGCTGTTCACCTTTAGAGCAGAGTCTCAAGCATTCTTCCATGGTTTGCCCTACAGTTATCTCTTCAAAATGTAGAACTCGAAGGCAATGCTCTGAATATCACTAAGGGTCTGTTTGGTTTATAGGCCTGGAATCAGATTCTGATTCCAACTGTTAGAATGGTCATTCCATCCCCCTTCCCTTTGGAATGAGAATCCATTCCAATTGATTCCGATTCTTGTTAGAACCAAACAGGTGGGAGGAATAGACCATTCCAACTCCGTTTCAGTTTCCAACTGTAAACCAAATGGATCCTAAGCTTTTAATAATGGATCCCATAGATCCACTGTGGTGTATCAGCTCCATTATTGCTGATTCCAGAAGTTTCATCAAGAGCCTTTTGTGTAAATCTCCTCAGCTCATCTTTTAGCCAGAACTGTTGTAATTTGTCCTAGAATTTCTACTTGGTGTGTTTGTCTGGACTTTCTTATTTGTATTGTACTATCTGATATTTTTGAGCTGAGATAAATGAATTTTGTGCTTTTTACCTCAAAAAAAAAAGAAAGAGAACTAAAGATGAAGCCAAAAAAAAAACGCAAGAGAATTAAAGAGAGGCCTAGTCCACATTGATATGATATTTTTTGGTGTTTCCTAGAAGCCTTTACTTGTTAGGCAATGTAGATATGGCATGAGTGACAACGACCACTTCACTTTTATATTATAATATATAACAGGGGAGATGACCATATGAATCATATAACATGAATGTTCAATCTGTTTATGCTTTTCTAAAGATGGGAATCAAGAAAAACAAGAGTTTGCTTTAGACTAAGACTAGATACACATTGAGATGACCATTTAAGTCATATAGTCCAATTGGTTGTAAAGTTAGCATGAATTGCTTATGTTTCAGAAACTTCAACTAACCACTATGCTCCAAATTCTATAAATTAAGCTTCGTCGTCATTTGGTTGTCCAACTGTGTGTATGTGTGAGAGAGATATCTAAAATCTGAAAACAAAATTTTGGTTGGTCTAAGCATATGTTTGGTACTGTGGTTGCAATACAACCTAAGGAAGTAGGTGAAACCTATAACATGATTTTCTTAATTTCAGAAGTTTTCTTTGAAATGTTGGTTATCAACCTTCTGTCCCTCTTGTTTTCTATAAACAAAAATAGTTTTAATTTCTTTCATATCCATATATTCTCTCGGCAATCAGTCTTGAGTAAAATCAGTATAAACACATTATTGCACATATACATGTGTAAATACAGACATATATAAGTCTTGGCAGGCTCGAATCAATGGGGCTCGGATGTGGTTGGTTCAGAATTGTACCATGTTTGGGTTAGCCAAGGGTGACGGGATCTGCTCCTCATAGGCACATCCACCGTGCATTGAGAATATCTCCCGTGAATAATAATTAATAAGTACTGGAGATGTTTTCAATACATGATAGGATGTGTGTGTGAGGTGCCTGTGAGGCGCCAGGTGTGAGGAGCAGATCCGGTCTCTACCCAAGGCCTCAATGGAAGCTGGAAGCCCAATCTATGAAAAATGTCAGGCTGGGTGGTTGAGACAGCCCATATTCCACATGTAGGCCCAAACCAATCTATTCTAAAACTATGACAGTTAAAGTGTAATGATAGATAGAAGAATATGACTTATTAGAAGGGATGACAATTTCTACCCTATTTGGGGTTGGTAAGGGTTTTGAAATTTTATAATCTATAGGGGTATGAGTAAGGTATGGTATTAGGTTAAACCCAACCCAACTCTTCCCAACCTGTATATTGTTTGAAGGAATGTAAGCTTATGTATTAAGTGTTGAATTTAATAATATTTTGACTTTTATGTGGAGAACAATTGATAGTTTATGTGTTTTCTACATTCTTTAATCAAATAATTAGACATTTTGATGTTTGTTCATGTTATTTTACTTGTTTATTGCTTTATACAGCAAAAAATAAATATTAGGAAATTAGAGACACAAGTTTTAGACCCAACCCGCCAACCTGAGCCCCCACCCTCAAATGCAAAGAGGGTAAGGTCAGAGAGGGTTTTGCATTTTCATGTGTAGGGAGGGTTTGGATATTGAAAATCCAATCCTTTATGTATTTTGAGGGTACGGGCTGGGAGTTTTAGAGAGGCAAATAGGGCCTAGAATTTAGAAAATCCTCCCCAAACCCACTCCATTCACAATCCCTACTTATTAGTTATCTTTTTTTTTATGTAAAACAGAAGGAGTAGCACATCCCTTGGGAATCCAAAAAACAAATATAACGAAAATTCCAATACAAACACTAGAAGTTAATGTAGAAGAAGAGTGGCCCACATTCACTAGAAGGGATGGCAATTTTGTGGGAATTTTAGGGTATTCAACTTGTCCCAATTGTAATAGGATCAGTAGAAATCTGCAAAAATAAAAAACCTATAGAAAAGATGGAAAAGTGTTCCAGAGAAGAAGAAGAAGAAGAAGAAAAAGAAGAAGAAGAAAAATAGAGAAAAAATAAGAGAGCAATCAGTATTGGCTGCCCCCTCTCATTATTATTTATACTTAAGGTAAAAATAGGTAATGACCAGTATGCCCTTATATGGCAGCTGAACACAAAAACTCGATAAAGAACTTAAAAAAGGCACTCTAAAAGACTCCTAAGGGTCCCAACAAGTGTGTTGTGATCCCCACTACCTATCTAAACAAATAATCAATAAAATTAACACATAAATCTACACAAAATCTTCCACACTCCCCCTCAAGTTGGGAGTAAATGTCACGCATTCCCAACTTTTGTAGGTCATGGTCAAGTTTGTTCTTTTAAACCCTTTTGGTGAAGACATTGGACAACTATAACTCAAAGGAGATATATGGTAGACAAATTCCAACGGCTATCACCTTTTCTCTTATGAAATGTCTGTCAACTTCAATGTGCTTTGCCCTATCATGCTGAACTAAATTATGGGCAATATTGATTGTAGCTTTATTATCACAATACAACCTCATGGGCTCCTCTGCATCTATCCCAATCTCACTTAGCAAAGAACTAACCCAAAGTAATTCTAAGACACCATGGGCTATAGATCTATATTCAGCTTTAGGCCTTGACCTTGCAACCACAGACTATACTTTGTTTTTCCATGAGACTAGATTTCCTCTTACAAAGGTGCATACCCTAGATGTAGATCTCCTACCATCTAGACATCCTGCCCAATCTGCATCTATATAGGATTTCAGCTTCAAACTCCCATGATCTGAGAACAAAATACCTCTGCTTGGATGTTTCTTCAAGTTTGCAAGTATCTTATCATTGGTTTCCTAGTGCTGAACTTGAGGAACATGCATATACTGACACAATAGTCGCGACATAGGAAATATCTGGGTGTGTCATGCATAGATATAATAGTTGATCCACCATCCTTTGATATCCCCTCACATCTTTAACCAACTCACCATCCAAAGTATTAATCATGTGGTTTGGATCAATAGGAGTATCGACTAGTTTAACTCCTAACTTCCAGTTTCCTACAGTAGGTCTAATACATACTTCCTTTAAAAGATGAATATCCCATGCTTGAATCTTGCAACCTCAATCCCCATAAAATGTTTCAGCTTTCCTAGATCCATAGTCTCAAATTCTTGTTGTGACTTTTTAAGTCCATCAATCTCCCTCTGATCATTTCTTATAACAACCATGTCATCCACATATATCAGTATTAACACTAGTGATTTTTCCTCTTTACAATGAGATTATGATCTAACTAAATATGTGTATCCAATGTATATCAATGCTCCCCTAAACCTGTTGGAACCATGTTCTAGGTGATTATTTCAAATCATATAATGATTTTTTTAGCCTATAGGCTTTTCTCTCACCAACATTCTTATAGAAGCCAGTTGGAATATCCATATATACCTCATCCTGTAAATCACCATTAAGGAAAGCATTTTTAACATCAAGTTGGAAGAGTGGCCATAAGTAAATAGCTTCTAGAGACAAAAGAGTCTAGACTAATCTCATCTTAAACACTGGTGCAATGGTCTCTAAAGAATTTATACCATAGGGTTGAGTATACCCTTTTGTAATCAACCTTGCCTTGTACCTCTTAATGCTGCCATTAGCTTTGTACTTCACAATGAACACTACCTACAATCAATTGTTTCTTTTTATACAAGAAGTTCAACTATCTCCCATGCATGATTCTTAAGCAAAGCCTCCATTTCTTTTATCATAGTTGTTCTCCACTCAGGTTTGGAGAGAGTCTCACTAACATCCCTAGGTATATACACAGAATCTAGTGAAGAAAGGAAGGCATGGTAGGAGGGTAAAAGGGCACTATAAGAGATGGTGTGAAATGTAATAGGTTGTACACTTCCTCTTTCCCTTGCGGAGTGCAATAGGAAGATCAAGATCAGCTACAACAACATCAGTATTAGCTGCAGGAGCATCAACAATAGGACTAGAGGTAATAATAGACTTAAGGGAAATACCTAGAACTATATTAATCGAATCTAGAATCTCAAATGGATTGATGGAGAGTGGTACAAGTTTTTCTACTAGAGCATGTTGGGAGTCAACCCTCTTACACTGGTGCTGAAAGAACTACGAAACAGGTTGTAGTGGGTCAAGTAGTGGTACCGAAGCTGATGGTGGAGCAACAAATGAAACTAATGATGAAGGTGAGGTGGAGAAACAGATGGAACTAATGGACCAGATGAAGGAATAGGAAGGGGAACAAACTGTAAGGTCTCTGCCCCCCTCCCCAAAACACTCACCTTGAGTAGAACTACCCCCGAAAAATAATGTAGATTTAAAAAAGGTAACATCTATAGTAACAAACCTACTCCCCATCACTAGATCATAACAATAGTACCCCTTCTGGTTTTGAGAATAAATAAGAAAAGCACATTTCTTAGCTTTAGGAGCAACTTCCTACTATGAAGATTAAGAATGTGAACAAAACAAACACACCCCAAAACTCTCAAAGGTGCACGAAATATCTCCTCAATTAGAAATAAAAGGCTGAATGGCACCTTGAACCCCAAGATACGTGAAAGAACTATGAGAATTGCATCCCTCCAAAACCGAACAAGAACCAAAACACACTATAAGACTCCTTGCCGCCTTCACAATGTGTCTATTTTTCCTCTTTGCTATTCCATTATGCCGTGGTGTATAAGTATAACTACTCTGGTGAATCACCTCATGCTCCAAAAAATACATAGTCAAATCCTTTTCAAAACATTCTCTAGTATTATCTGATCTAAAAACCTTAATTCTCACTCCAAACTGTGCGAGAACCATCTGGTAGAACTACTGCACTAAAATATTTATCTCATCTTGAGATTTCATCAAATATGTCCAAGAATACCAAGTATGATCATCCACAAATAAAAGAAAATACAAATAATCACCCATACAATAAATATTATAAAGTCCCCATACATCAGCGTGAATAATATCAAAAGTAGAACTTTTTTCATTACTTAGCTTAAAAGAATGTCTATAATACTTTCCTAATTGACAAATCTCACACTCCAAACTAAAAGATTGAATAGACTCAAATAACTTTGGAAACAAACATTTTCAAGAACTAAAAGAAAGATGACCTAAATAATTATGCCGAAGGATAATTTGAGTCACTGATTCTGACCTACTACTATTACTACCGCTAATATGATGGCCCTGATGTCTTGGAAGCTTATCTACAAGGTAGACTCCATTTACCTCAAGACCATTCTTAATTGTCCTATTTGACTCAATGTTCTACAAAACATAATTATTATGAAGAAAAGTCACTAAGCAATTCAAATTCTTTGTCGAGCTACTTACAGAAAAAAAAGGTTAGTATGAAATCTAAAAACATGTAAGACAGAAGACAAAGTAATCCTATCAGTAACCCTAATTGTTCACTTCCCAGCAATGGAAACATGAGAACCATCTATTGTAGATATTTTATCTCTACCAAAACATAATTAATAAGAACTAAAAATGGTAGACATACTGGTCATGTGCTTAGATGCTCTTGAGTCTATCTAGAGAAGTCCCTCCTTACCTGAGGTGGAGGCATAATGTGCAATAGCATGTGAACTACTTGAATGAGCAAAGGAAGTAGTGTGGCTAGTGTCTGCACTCTACTACCTGCTTGAAGAACTAGAACCAATCGAGTCCTTCTTACTCATAAGTTGTCCATACTTTTCCAATTTAGTTCTAACTGTTGCCATTGCAATGGACTCCAAATCGACTTGGGTAAAAGGTCCTAGAGAGTCTCCGATATCTGCCACATTTGCATTTCCCTTCTTGCTTTTGACCCGGACTGGTATGTGATGTGGATGGAGTTTGCAACATGTGTCTCTGGTATGCTTAGGCTTCTTGTAGTAATCATACACCAAGTCCTTCTTATCCTTCCTCCTGATCTCACTACTCCCTCTATCTCTATTTGGCAGGTTTAATTGTACTAACCATAGCCGACTGGTCACTTCAAAGCTGCCTCTATATGATATTCCTCCTACTCTCCTCTCCAGACACAAAGGTATAAGCTTGAGAAAGAGTCACACTCTCTCTAAAAAGGATATGTTGCTTAGCAATATCGAATTTAGGATTCAGTTTAGCCAAGAATTCAAAGACCTTATTCTTCTCTACCAACTTCTGATAGGTTGTTGCATCCTTTGTACTCTCCCAAACCATAGTCTCTAAGGATTTATCTCCTACCAAAGTGTTTTCAACATGGAGAAATACATAGCAAGAGGCTTATCTCCCTGTTTTGTATTACTTACTTGATTCCTCAATAAATAAGTTCTGGCTACATTCTATTTCTAGGAATAGATCTTGGTCACTTCATCCCAAATATCCTTTGTTGTATTTACCCACAAGAAACTCTTCCCAATATGTGGTAACACTGAATTACACAGCCAACTCATCATAACGTAATTTTCCTGTATCCATCAGGAGGAATTTGTATAAGGTTTCTTCTCATCCCCAATACGGTGTCCTAGTTTTCTATGAGCTCCAATAGCCACATTGGCTTATTGTGCCCACTCTAAATAGTTTATACCATCTAACTTAACTGTGGTAATGATCAATGTCCAAAAGATTCTTCGGAGACTATTCCACCCAGTCCCATGTCAATGCTTAAGCTTCACTTAGTGCTCCAACCCTCCATAAATCTTAGAATAGATTAGAAAAGCAATTATACGTGAGAAAAAAATAAATTTATCTCCTCCAGAGGCCTTAATCCCCCTTTTGGTACTCAAAAACCTTCTCCCACCAAGATTTCAGTCTCCGTGGGAGCAAGTAGAAATAAGAGAAAAGGTTGCCACTCCCTATAGAGACCTCAGAAATCACTAAAGCAAACCTCCCCTTCAAAATTCACCAAGAAATCTAAGAAATCCCGATTGCCCCTTCCCATGTCAAAATTGAAGAGTCCTACTGCAATTAGGATTCTTCCCCCCTCTCCAATTCTTCTTGATTTTGGTGCTCAACCCTAGATCTTCCACAAGGGGTTCTATATCCATGAAAAAAATCCAAAAATTGGGCACTTTTTAGGCCTACGATAAGTTCTCTAACTCATCATGTAGTCAGTTGATCTATGGCTGCATGATAGGGACACATAAAAGGCTCAAAACCGACCCTACTACCAAGTAGAAATCTGCAGAAATAAAAAACTGTAGAAAAGATGAAGAAAGGAAGTGTTCTTCAGAGAAGAAGAAGAAGAAGAAGAAGAAGAATAGAGAAAAGAATGAGAGAGGAATCAGTATTGGACACCCCCTCTCATTATTACTTAAACTTAGGCCCCGTTTGATTCACGGGAATAGGGGTCTAGAATCAAAATCGGAATGGGCTATTTCTGATTCTAACTGTTTTGCTGCGCATAATCGGAATCCCATTCCCATTCCTGCTAGAATGACATTCCCCCATTTGAGGGAATGGTCATTCCCTGCCCCTCCCTTGGGAATGAAATCCCATTCCTGTTGATTTTAATTCCCATTCCCATTCCTTTCTGAACCAAATAGATTATCGGAATGGACCATTCTGATTCTGATTTTGGAGGATCTCGATTCCGACTATGAACCAAACAGACCCTTAGTAAAGAACTTAAAAAGGCACTCTAAAAGACTCCTAAGAGTCCTAACAAGTGTGTTGTGGTCTCCACTACTTATTTAAGCAAATAATCAATAAACTTAACTCATAAATGTACACAAAATCCTCAATAAGACCCATTTATCAAAACCCTATAGGTTTTGCATTTTGACCTTAGGGTACCTGGTACCTAAACAAAATTATATTTAATATGGGTTTTGACCTTTGGGGTCGGTTTGTCTTTGGGTTTTGACATTCCCCTTGTATCCCATTGTAGGCATGTTTAGCATTAGCCTACCACACCATTTCTACATAAGAGGGGTATCATATTTTGCTTATGTGATGTAGAATCAGGTGTAAGGTTCAAAGTATCAAAAAAATGCAAAAAAAGAAAAGAAAAGAAAAGAAAATGAAGAGGCAATTTAAAGATATGTATTGGATACACTTAGGATATTCATGGATACAGTGAAAAAATTAAGATACACATGGATATGCCACGGAAATTCAAATATATATTACAAATATATGAATTATATATAATCTACAACTCTAATAATTTTATAAATAAGAAAAATGTATTTTAATAGTTTATGAAGTATGTAAAGTCTAATTTCATAAAAAAATAGGAAATATAAATTCTCCAATATGTGCATAGCTTAACAAATTGATATTATAAATCTCATTAATGATCATGTAAAAGGTTACACAATTTAAAATAAACTAAGTTTAATGAACAATGGTGATATGCCATAGTAGAAAAAATACATTCTATTATGAAATTAGTCATAAACAAAATCTCTTAAATGGATAATTGAGATTATAGAGACAACAAACATTTAGAATTGAGATTATAGAGACAACAAGCATTTACAAATGAATTTTTTATACTTTAATATGCATGGATATATCTTACAAAAAAAATGCATGGATATAATATGTTTTCTTATCAATGATAACTTGGAAAGTTATTGTGGAGTGTTCTAGTGGTTACAATATTTCGCTTTCAAATAAGCAACTAGTATTCAAATCCTTTTAACATCATTTTAGTTTTATATAGAAAAATGGACTTAAATGGGATTAATTTAGCTAATTATGAGATAAATATAATTAATGGACCTGATAAATGTTACAAGTGGTGTGTTAAATAATGTTAGTTATGGAGTCAATTATGGGTAAATGATGTGTTAAATAGAGTCAGTTATGGGGAGTTTTAACAGCATTTTAGTTTTATATAAGAAAACATACTTAAATGGAATCACTTGAGCTAATTATGAGATAAATATAATTAATGGACCTAATTAATGTTACAAATAGTGTGTTAAATAAGGTTAGTTATAGAATCATGGGTAAATGGCATGTTATATATAACCAAGGGTCATTTATTAAAACACCCCTTATAGTTTGCAATGGATTTACTTAATGGATCTTCCATTAGATGACAGTGGAAAATGATAGTTTTGACCCTAATGTCCATTTGAATCAATTTAATAAAATAAAAATACCATTTTTGCCCTTAATAAGACACAAGTGACTATTCTTTTGGCAATCTTATTTTTTTGCCCAATTTTATTTTCTACACACAAAAAAATGTTAGAAGTATTTTTTAAATAAACAATCATGGGCCCAATGGCAAAATAACACTCCTTAATGAAAAGTCGATTAAGTAAATAGGTTGCAAACTATAAGGGGTATTATAGGAAAATTAAAACTATAAGATAGGTTTAAGTAAATAGGTGGAACAATAGGGTCTATTCCGACCCTAGAATCAATTATGGTGAGCTTAATGAGCATTAATTAAGGTAATTGAATTTGAATTTTGAATAATGATAACAATGATAGGAATTTGGAAAAGGCAAATTTCACGTGTACTCTACCTGTTGCCATCCCTATTCGCTAGCCAGTTTGTCACTTGGTTAACCTCTCTAAACACATGCATATAGTCCTACTTCACTCTTCAACCAACTTTTCTGGTTCCAACATTCCTCAATGATGGTCTTCATGCCAAGTTGGCTTAATTCAATGTTCCTTGTAAGACAGTCAAGGACAGGTTTGGAATAAAAAACAAGAGTTGTTCTTGTTTTACAAGTGATATTAATAACCAGTGGAATAAAAAGCATTTCGGTTAGAGAGTGGAGCCAGAATTCAAGTGTCGATATCACAATGGTATTGGAAAGGAAATTTTAAGAAACTTATGGGGTTAAGTTTTGGAAACACAAGTATATGTTGGAAAATTAAAATACATGTAGGTAGGGGGTGTAGATTGGACTGGATTTGGTCCAGTTGATCCAGTACAATGTGAGTCCGTTACAAATGGACCAGGTCCAATCCAATCCAATGAATAATTTGGACCATTTTAGGTTGGTCTAATTCAATGTTAGGATCGTCCAATTTGTTCAAATTCATTTTAATTTAGATTGGTTTCAACCCCATTGACACCTATATTCTTATCTTATATCAATGGACCAGATATTGGCTCAATCCAACCAAATCCAATATAAATTTATTACGGACAGACCAGGTCCAGTCCAATCTAATAAATATTGTGGATCAGATTGGTCCAATCCACTATGTCTTTTTGGTCCGCCCAAATTGATTTTGGACTGGACGGGTCCAGTCCAAAACTGGTTCATTGACACCCTTACATGTAGGTTGTAATAGTCAGCTACATTCACGTCCAATCTGATTATCAAACCTCTGAATCTGAACCCAATTCAAAGTCCGATATGTCATATTCAAATCAGATATAGATTTAGTCAGCATCTAACTTATCATGCTTAAAATAACATTTAACAAAATAAAAATAAAAAAAAACTAATTACTTTCAACTTATACATGCATAATATATATATATATATATATATATATTCATTTTATCTATTTTATAATTTTATTATTTAATGGTGGAAACATGGATTAACCCATTTGACTTAAAATGATTTAATTTCTTACCACCACTTAGATGAAAACACTATTTTTGCTAGGCAGATTTTAAAAGTATATGCTTTTATGTTATTGGAATTATTAATTTATTAAGTATGAATTTAATTAATAGAAATTAATGATTAGAAGAAATAAAAATAACTTAAATATATGATTCAATGAACATGAATGCAAGTTAATAACTTAAATGTTGTATTTAATGAGTGAGAACTGAATGCATTGAATATCTTTTTTCCTATTTTCAACTCATTTAATATCAAGAATCGATTACCCTATTTGCCCTCATTTTTTATCAATAAATTTAAATATAGAGGGGTAAATTTTGTTTGTAAAAAATTCCAAAAATATTCTTGAGACCATTTATATATATAGAGAGAGAGAGAGAGAGATATAGATAGATATATAGATAAATAGATAGATAGATAGATAGATAGAGAGAGAGAGAGAGAGAGAGAGAGATTGTGTTAAATTTCAGTTATAAACTTTACATAATTTTATATACACACATGATGCTCAGAATAGCCGAGGGCAACAAAGTAAATTCACTCCCAAGCTTCGAAGGAGCGCCAAGGGCTTTGAGGGTCCGGAGGAGATGAGCCAAGGCCGAGGGTTGGAGGCCGAGGCGAACTTCTCCTTTGGATACTGTAGAGGCCAAGGGCTAGTACTGGGAAGGGCGTCCAAAGAGGGACGAGATACGGATCTCGTGACAGTGGATCTGCAAGGGAAAAGGTGTCAAAGGTCTCGGGTGGAAATTCGAGGCGAAGACTTCGACGGTCAAGTTAGTATGTGCACAAGGTAAGCAGCAAGCCTGGAGCTGAGGGGTCCAGACGTGGTCTCAGATAGCACTAAGTCCTTAGAGAAGAGAGCACTAGAGATTACAAAGGTTTCAAATCCCTTACCTTGTGGGAGGTGCCTTGCATTTATAGTCGAAGTTGTCGGGGGGTAGTTAGGCTTAGATGGTCCAAATGCGAGCCATACGAGGGCCTGGCAAGATGTTCTACCAGAGCCACATGGCACCTAGCAATTGGGTTCACCTGGTCCGCATCAGGTAACCCTGA
This sequence comes from Nelumbo nucifera, assembly GCF_055504915.1. Taxonomy (NCBI): domain Eukaryota; kingdom Viridiplantae; phylum Streptophyta; class Magnoliopsida; order Proteales; family Nelumbonaceae; genus Nelumbo; species Nelumbo nucifera. The sequence continues at coordinate 69,458,977 of NC_142650.1, read as the reverse complement.
GCAGCCTCATGGCAGGTCTATGTTGATGCCCTCTGGTCGACATGCATCAGCCCCGTATAGGCCAGTCGAATGCGCCTACATCACTTGCCCCCACTCCCGTGGCCGAGTTGGGGCTTCGGAAGGGGCTCTGGCTTCAGCCAAAGGGAGTGTCAATATTAGTAGGTGTCATCGGGATTATTCAGTGGAATGTACCCTGTAGTGGCATCGCATTTGTCTCGTTTTGCTTTGGTCTGATCTCAGTTCATGGAAGAGGGGTAAAACTGCGGATGCCTCAGCTCTGGCTAGGGAGCCCGAGATAGAGGGGGCCCGGCGGAGCCGAGCTTGTGCCTTGTACTCACACGACAATGGTTTGAGGCTGTGTGCGATATTGGGATTCGTAGGCTAACACACCGGAGTCGTGCCCGATATGGGTTTAGCGTGAGAAGGGCCTTCCGTAGGGGGGACGGGTGCTCTGGGCAAACCGGTGCACGCGTCCATCGGACCTGTGCACCCGAACCGATGGGTTGCGGTGAACGGGACCGTCGGTTCGCTCGGCGTTGTTTCATCTCTCTGAGGCTAAGTGCCAAGTATCACACTACGGATGGTCAACGAAGGTGGGGGGCTCACGACCGTTGGATCCGATAGGATCTGATCCATCCATTCTTGTATAAATAGGGAACTCAACTGCAATTTTTCTTTGTCATTTGTGCTTAGGAACCCTTTGCTGTCAAGTGAACACTGCTCCCAGACCAACAACTCTTCAACACACCTCGTCTTCCTCTTTTTCTTCTTCGTCTTTAGGTAACACTTCGAACCATGTCTCATCCCGACTCTAGTCCTGAGCACTATGAACTTCCAGTTGGTTCAGAAGGGAGCTCTCCTCAGACTACTTCCCCCCTTTCTTCCTTAGGTCCATTGGTTGTCGTCCCCCTTCAACGAGAGGTGATGGTGTTGAGGGAGAGGGTAGCCTCTAGGGGTGCTGAGGCGATGACCCTCTTTGTGAAAGTGCCACATTTGTGATGCCGAGGGAAACAAAGGGGTCCCCCCAAGCCGAGGGGGAGCGGATCCCAGAGCCCATCCCGGGGACGGTGGCCGAAAGTGCTGCCCGGGGACGGTGGCCGAAAGTGCTGCCCGGGGTGGCAATGGCTGATCTGCCGCGTTCGGAGTTCGATGGGACTCTAAACGTGGACTAAGTGAAAGCCCTAGCTAGGAGGTTTCACATACCTTGGTCCTACCAGCTTAGGGTTCCTAGCATCGGTGACCGGACGTGGACCCCTGAGGAGGGGAGAATTTGTATCTATCAACACTTTTTAGAGTTTGGCCTTAGGTTTCCTCTCCATCCCTTAATCTCGGAGCTGCTAGAGTGGTACGGGATCACAATCAATCAACTCGTCCCCAATTCCATCAGGACCATAGTAGCCATGTTGGTGTGGGCTCAGCTTCGGGACGTGGAGTTGACCCCGAAGTTATTCCTTGCCATGTTTGTGCAGAGGAAGCATTCTTCCAAAGCCAACATGTACTACCTTCAACCACAGAGGGGGAAACCCATTGATAACCCCACGTCTATCCACAACTAGAAGGGAAAATTCTTTTACATCTCTCGCCCCAAAGGTTGGTCGTTTAGGTCGAGGTGGGGAGAAGCCAGCACGACAGTGGAGAGGTGTCCCCCTCCGCTTTAGGACGAGAAGGCCACTGATGTAGCTCACCTATTCATGCTAGGTACAGTCAAGGCCAAGCCTTTGGTGGAGGAGGAGTTCCCCTTGGTATTCGCGGGGCTCAGCCCTGCCCCCCTTGGTAGGAGAGGTCTCATAGCCTTTCAACACGTCCCCTTCATCATCATCTTATGATATTGACTTGTCTTCTTTTGTTTGCAGAGGTGCCGATGGATGCTTGGAAGTTGCTGTTGGAGAGTGCCCGTGCCAAGCAGAAGGTCTAGGCCAACAAAAAGCCAGGAGGGTAAATGCAGAAGGGGCCTTCCGAGAGGGTGCCCATGAGGGATGAGCGGGTGCCTGCCCCCACCATGGGGGCTAATTAACAACAAGTCCCCATCGGTCGAGGGGGCAAGGGAAAGAGGCCAACTGAGGGAGTCAAGAAGCCGACCGAGGTGAACAAGAAGCCCGCCGAGGTGGCCGAGGCGAGTAAGAAGAGGCCCGCTGAGGAGGCCCTAAGAAAGCAGCCGCCGAAGAAGGTGGACCACAGTGAGCATCCTGTTGGGGGTGCCGTAATAAAGAAGCCTCCCACCAAGGGGCATTCGGAGGAGCTTCTGTCTGCCCCTGCTTCAGCACAGGAGCTAGTAAAGGGGGTCGGACAACTTGCCAAGGTCTTTCACCCCTGGTGGAAGATCCACGAGGGAGACTCCATCACTGAGGAGGGGGTTGGCAAGGCCCTAGTGAGCGGGACGATCCTACCGAGGGATCGCATCGAAATGATGCAAAGTGAGCTCCAGACCATCCGCAATGAGGGTCATTATCATTTGGCCGAGGTAAGCTTTTAACCTTCATCTTTGTCTTTTCTTCTATACTTTCCTTTTTTATTTCTTTGTTGTGGTTCTTACCAATGGTGCTCGATGCAAGTCTGTCGCCACTTCGTCGGCCTAGAAGACCGGATGGGCTTCACCCTGGAGCGCTTGGACCGGGTGGAGAAGACCAACGAGAAGCTCCAGGTGGTGGTTGCCACAAGGACGAGCAGCAACTCCGGAAGACTCTGGAGGATGACCTGAAGACCGCGAAGGCCCGCCTCAACCAAGTGCAAGAGGCATTGAGGAAGTCCGAGGAGGACCGGGCTAGACTCGATAGCATTGTCGCGGAGGCTCAGTGTTGGGCAACGCAGGTCGAGGAGCGAGCGACTGAGGCCGAGAAGCAAGTGACTAAGGCAGTGGAGGCCTTCAAACAGTCATTCGAGTACCAGAAGGCCCTTGTGGACTATGCATCTGTGACGTACCTGGACGACATCGAGGACACAAAGAAGGTCATCCTACAAGTGATGTCCGACTTCGACGTCGAGGGGTTAAAGGTGATTCCAGACTCCCCAAAAGGTCTTTCGTGTTCATTGATGGGGTTGCTGAAGGCGCTGAGGACTGTACCCTCCCCTGGCTGGTGGCGAAGCTTAGCGGGGTGGACTATGCATTTGTTTTTGCTTTTTTGATGTACATATGATCGACCACCAAGGCTGCAAACTTTTTGTAAATGCTTTAAACTGAATGAATAAAAATACAAGCATTTTTTGTACAGTGTGTTCTCTCTTTCTTCTTTTTTTTTACTGAGGGGTCCCTGACCCTCCCAATGAAGAGACCACAAGGCACAAAAGATAGCTCGTACTAGCTCGTTACATTCTCGCCTTAGATAGCTAGAAGGGAGAGGCCGAGGTGGAGCCGTCCGACCGAAGTGTAGCTCACCTGACCTAATTCCTTCCAAGTGTTTACTTAGGCAAGGTCGAGGAGGCCTGTTGAGTTGTGGGGGAGGGGCCGAGGCAGAGGTGTAGCTTGCCTGGCTCCCTTCCTCCCAAGTGGATGCTTAGACAAGGCCAAGGAGATGCTCCAAGGAGTTCAAGGTCTCGGTCCGAGTCAAACCGCCAAGTTAGTCAGGGTTGACACCTTTACTCAATCGCGCTAAGTGTATAAGACCAAGAGGCCATCCGCCATCGAGGCGGGTAGTGAGGTGTGTGATGCCTCAACCATCGTAGTGTATTTTTGTTTGGTGAGGTGTTAAGTTTGGGTGTTCTCCACTGGCCATGTTCCCTAGCATCGGTCTAGCACGAACCTAGTCCTCAGGGGAGGCTGTGCGCTTTGGCCAGTCGCGAAGCCAAGGGGACCTAGGGACTTAGTGAGAACACACGCTAAGCGTTAAGCCGAAGAAGAACTTTGCTTTATTCATTCATCACTTGTCTATCAGAAAATATATTCACTAGTAGTACATCCGGAGGTTTTCTGAGTTCCACGTCCGAGGGATGGGTCTTCTACTTAGGTGTTTGAGGCGAAAGGTGTCGGGGACAACGACTTGCTTGATTCTATAGGGGTCTTCCTAGTTGGGACCAAGTTTACCCACACCTGGCTCGGGGACCATGGCTTTCTTGAGGACGAGGTCTCCCTCTTTGTAGTGCCTCTCTTTTACTGTCGAGTTGTAGTAACAGACCACCCGTTGTTGATAGGCAGCCACCATTACTTGCGCTTGCTCTCGAGCTTCTTCCAGCAAGTCTAGGTTTACTCTAAGTGCTTCACTATTATCGACCTCATCGTACGCTTCAATTCGGAGCGTCAGCTTGCCAATTTCTACTGGGATAATGACTTTTGTACTGTAGGTTAGGCCGAACGAGGTTTCTCCCGTGGTTGTCCGAGGTGTGGTCCAATATGCCCAAAGTACACTACTTAGTTCCTTATCCCATAGGCCCTTATCTCGGTCGAGCTTGGTCTTCAGTCCATCCAGTATAGTTCTGTTGGTGACCTCGGCTAGGCCATTTATTTAGGGGTAGCCTACCGAGGTGTACTGCTGCTTGATGTCGAGGGAGGCGCACCACTCCCGGAACTTGGCGTCGTCGAATTGCTTTCCGTTGTCAGATACTAGCATGTGGGGGAGGGCGAAGCGACAAATAATGGTCTTCCAAAAGAAGCTTTAAATTACTCGAGTTGTGATGGTAGCCAGGGGTTCAGCTTCTACCTACTTGGTGAAGTAGTCAATGATGACGACGAGGTACTTCCTGGCCCCCGTTGCCTGAGGAAAAGGGCTAAGGAGGTCCATTCCCCATTTGGCGAAAGGCTAGGGGTTGTTGAGAGCTGAGAGGGTTGTGGCCGACCGATGGCATAAGTTGGCATGTTTCTGGCATTGGTTGCACCTCCGTACCAACTCGGTTGCATCCTTTTGGAGCGTCGGCCAAAAATACCCCTGCTTTAGTGCTTTCTGAGCTAGGGCTCGGTCGCCGAGGTGGTTTTGCAAATGCCTTCATGAATTTTCCGGAACACATACTCGCCCTCCTCCTGACGGAGGCTTCAGAGGTAAGGCAAAGTGAATGACCTTCTGTACAACTTTACTTCCAGCAAGGTGTAGTGGGTTGCCTGACATCGGAGTTGCCTTGCTTCATTCCTATCGTCAGGTAGTCGCTTTGTCGGTCAGAAGTTGATGATGGGGTCCATCTATGACGGTTCGGCCTCTACTGGAAGTACTTGGGCTTCTTCAATAGAGAGCTGAGGTAGCTTCTCCACACAGACAGTGCAGCCGAGGGCTGCGTTCGAGGTGCTTGCCAACTTAGAAATGGCGTTTGCTTCTGTGTTCTTGGCTCACGAGACTTTCTATAGGGAGAAGCGCTAGAAATGACGGGCTAGCTCATGAACTTTGGCGAGGTACTTGGACATGCTTTACTCTGTAGCGTCGTACTCGCCGTTGACTTTGTTCACCACCAATTGTGAGTCGTTGAAGGCTTTGACATGTAGGGAGACGAGGTCCTTGGCAAGCTGCAAGCCAGTGAGGAGGGCCTCGTACTCAGCGTTGTTATTGGACGTCGGGAAGTCAAAACTTACCGATGAGGAGGATAAGGCTTGCTCCGCTTCCCTTAGCGTTGGATGAACCATCAACAAAGAGTTTCCATTTGGGGTGGTTCTCATCAGCCGAGCAGTCCCCTTCAGCATCTTCGGGGGCTTGGCGGAGGGCCTAGCTAAAGGTGCACTTTGCTACGAAGTCTGCTAGGGCTTGTGCTTTGATGGTAGGCCTCAGTCGATACTGTATGTCAAATTTGGAGAGCTCGATGGCCCATTTGGTCAAGCGCCCCAAGGTCTTGGGTTTGGTGAGGACAGCCCTAAGGGGTTGGTTCGTTAGGACCTCTATAGTGTGAGCTTGAAAATACGGCTTGAGCTTTCTAGCCGAGACAACGTAGACGAAGGCCAATTTCTACACCTCGGGATACCTGGTTTTTGTGTTGCAGAGAACCTTACTGATGTAGTATATCAACTTCTGCATGTTGTCTTCTTTTATTAGAACTGAGTTGACTGCTTCGTCCCCAACCGACAGATATATATACAAGGTTTCTTTTGCAGCTGGCCGAGTGAGGAGGGGAGGTGAGACAAGGTAGGCCTTAAGCTCATCAAAGGCGCGCTTGCATTTTTCTGTCCACTGAAAATCCTTCAACTTTCTGATGGCATGGAAGAAGGGCAAACAGTGGTCGGCCGACTTTGACATGAAGCGGTTAAGGGTAGCCATTCGACTAGTGAGCCTCTAAGTCTCCTTCACCGACCGAGGGGGTGCCATGTTTAGTATGGCTTGTATCTTCTTAGGGTTGGCCTCAATGTCTCTTTGAGTAACAATGAAGCCCAAAAACTTGCCCGAGGTGATGCCGAAGGCACACTTGTTGGGGTTGAGTTTCATGTTGAACATTCGCAAAGTGTCGAAGGTTTCGGCTAGGTCCGAGGTGTGTGCTTCAGCTTTCAGGCTCTTCACCACCATATCATCCACGTAGGCTTCGACATTCCTCCCCATCTGACTTTTAAACACCTTGTTGACGAGGCGTTGGTAGGTGGCCCTTGCATTCTTGAGGCCGAAGGGCATCACTTTGTAGCAGTAAGTGTTGTGCTCGGTGATGAATGAGGTATTCTCTTTGTCATCTGGGTGCATCTTTATCTGATTGTATCCGGAGAAGTGGTGTCCGGAAGCACGTCGTTAAACACTCCGGAACACTAGTTTAAATATTTATAATTTTTACAGTTTTTCAAACAACCACTAACGTAGTAAAGTGATGAGAACGGGTCGTATCCACAGGGAAGCGAGTGAAAAGTCGTTATTTTCTTAGATCCGAGAGAGAGAATACAATTGGAAATTGCAGAAAATAAAAAAAAAATAAAAATTATTAACACTAAAATTAAAGGTTCAAAATTCAAACAAGACAATAATTGAAATTTAGAAATTAACAGAGTATTGAAATAAACAAAACAAAAGAAAGAAAAGTAATCCGAAATTCATATCCAGTGGCGGTAGCTGTAGATTGGCCAGACAGCTTGCAGAAACCCCTCCTGACAATAACCGGGCGTCTGTCCTTTCTACAACCCTTGAACCCCTCGAGACACCTTAGCCTTGAAATGGGCGAATTCAGATCTGTAAAACAAAGAAACAAACAGGAATTAAATCTAACAAAATGCTAAAATAAAAACAGTAGAAAAGAAATAGAGAAAAAAAAAAGGAATGGTTGATCAAATCTAGTGGCAGTAGCTGCAGATTGGCCAGACAGCTTGCAGAAACCCCTCCTAACAATAACCGGACGCCTGTCCTTTCTACAACCCTCGAACCCCTCGAGACACCTTAGCCTTGAACTGGGCAAATTCAGATCTGTAAAACAAAGATACAAACAAGAATTAAATCTAACAAAATGTTGAAATAAAAACAGTAGAAAAGAAATAGAGAAAAATAAAAAAAAAGGAATGGTTGATCAGATCTAGTGGCGGTAGCTGCAGAATGGTAGAACAACCTGCAGAAATCCCTCCTGACGAGAACTGGGCGTCCTTCCCTTCTACAACCCTTGAACTCGTCAAGAAATCTTAGCCTTGTTAACTGGGTGAATTGACCAGCACCTTCTTTAGGGCCCCTGGGACCATTTTTATAGAGAATGGTGGACACAATTGGAAATAGGGAGAAAGATGGGGGGCAGTAGCTGGGACTTAGCAAAGTTAGGGATGCCCTAGGGTTTCTAATGGATGGCTAAGATGGTTTTGGGGTGATCCTATGGCTGAAAATAAAATGAGAGGGTGTCCAATATTATGTAGGGCTGAGATTTGGGCACCTAGAAATGGAGGTGTAGATTAAAACATCTAGGGTTGAGGGATTAAGATTAAAAGAATAGGTGGTGCCCTAGATTGAAGGATTGGGATATAGGATGGAGGGAGTTGCTGAGATTTGGAGGTGAGGGGCTGAATGGTGAGGATTACCAGAATAGGTGGCGCCCTAGGGTTTAAAAGCTATAAAGGAGAGCCCTAAAATGAGTGGTTGAGATTAAAAGAGGTGGAGGGTGGAGATTAAACACCTAGGGGCGACTAGGGTTTGCTAAAGTGAAAGAATTAGGTTAAAAAGGCTCCCTAGGGTTTGCTAAGGAGAGGGAAGCATGGTAATACAATAGGATGGGCGCCAACTGGGTTTAGCAAATAGGAGGCGCCCTCCTGTTCTCAGTTCTTTACAAAAGCACCCCCTCTCTCAGCTGGTCTTCACACCAGCTTCCCAAAAACTGTACTTCAACCTAAAAAACTTCACAGTTTTCTACATAATTTGCACAGAAACCCTTAGAGGTCACATAATTGATTTTAACTGGAAAATGGTACACTTTGACTACTCTAAGGCCGAAAATACCCCTGATAAAATAACCACTTTTGAAATACTCTTTCTTGATAAAATAAGATGCCACTTGTTTGAGGAGAAGCTCTTTAGTCTAAGGAATACTCATTCCCCTTTGTGGTTCTTCAAATCTAGATGGCTACTCACAAATTTTAAGACTAAAGGTGATTTGAATGGATTTCTATTGTATTGCCTATGCCAAGTTGAATAGTATCATAGATTAAGAGTGCATTTCAGTCTAACATGCCGACACTCAAGAAAATGGTTTAATCTTTTATCAGGATTCTTTCTTTATATTGTGCCACCTAGCCCAAAACCAATACTATATATATATCAACACTTTGAACCTTGGTTGGAGCTTGACACTTATTTTTTGGGTCCTTAACCATCACCATTCAAGCCTTATCTCAATTATATGGGGTTTTCTACATGAATCTTATTTCAGCATTCCATTTGTTAAATACCGTATCCATTGTTAAATTATTTTCTTACTACTTTGACACATGAATCCTTCATATAAACTCTTAATAGAATTAGGGAGTATACTGAATGTATAATAATTGCATTGTTTAACTCATGTATACAAAAAAATGTCCATTGAAAAAAAAAAATGAGAACTATTCATTTCATGCACTAAAAAACCATCCTAGCTAGATAGGGCATAATTTTAACTACCCCACACTGATATGACCTTTTTTTGGTGTTTCCTAGCCAGCAGCCCTTAGTTGTTAGGTAATGTAGATATGACATGAACAGATGACTATATGAATCATAGAACATGGACTCTCAATCTCTTCATACTTTTCTAAAGGTAGGAAACAAGAAAAGCAAGAGTTTGTTGTCACCTATGCTATATCCACATGAAATGGCCATATGAGTCATAGTCCAATTAGTTGTAAAGCTATCCATGAGTTGCTTTGGAATCTATCTATATCTATATTATATGGAGGAAAAGAGGGTGGCCAAGGGCCCTCTCACCTCAATGCTCACATTAATTTCCCTCTTCTTTCATTATTGTGGTTATTTATTTTTCTACCTAAATTATTAGTAGGGTAAATTGTTGAATCCTTCCCTGAAGTTTCTAACTATTGCTAAAACTTCCTTTCAATTTTGGTAAGTTCAATTACCTCCCCTATACTTTTTGACACAGCTGCAAGTAGACCCCCTCTGTTAGAATCCTCTAACAAGAGGCATGACAATGTCCAAAATACCCATGCAATTACTATTGAGACTGGTTTGTACAGAAAAAATGCAATACAAGCTTTATGGACAACAAAAAAAGAGCATTTAAAGTTACACCTTTACCTTGAGCAATTGATATGAAGGGCAAGTTTGAAAAGTAAATCAATTTCAGAAAAGAAATTGGAAGGGTTTGGGGTAGCATTTCATGTGAAGAGAAAACTTGGAAAATAAACATTTTGGTTAAAAGTAAATGCATAGATACTGGACATTTTCGTGCTCTTTTTAAAGTAAATGCATAGATATTGTGACTTCAAAGGAGGTGATTGCAATTTCTAAACTTTAGAGGAGATTTCAGCAACAACAACCAAAAACTTTAGGGGAGGTTTCAACAATTTACCCTTACTAAAAATATATGAAGTCACAATAAATCCCACTCAAGTCTTGATTTTTTCTAATAAAATCCATTGTTATATCTCTTTGAGCCCCTTTTGACTCTCTATATGATAAAGCAGGGGTATAAATGAGATGGATTGGATTAGATTAAAGACCAACCTAAAACCAACCCCTGAATATGAACCACAGCCAGGACCCAAACCAATTTCAAAACCCACCAAATTTCTAATTAATCCCATTCATCATATGGGTTTAATTGCTAGTTTATTAGACATTGTGGTAATAATTTTTAAATGCTTCAAGAGCTAACCATTATGGTCCAAATTCCATAAGGCTGCCTTTTGGTTGTGTCCAAAAACTTTGATAGAATGAGAGAAATCTTAATAAAATCTTGAAGCAAACGTTTGGTTGGCTTAAGAAAGTGGGGTGAAAACGGTGAAACCTATAGCAGAATTTTCCTGATTTCAAAAGTTTCTTTGAAATGATAGTTTTTTTTTCCCTTGGAAGACAATCTGAAAATGCAAAAAAAAGTGAATGAAAAGTACAAAATTGGTGGATGGGGCTCACTTTCACTCTTTTTTCAGATAAAGCAACTATCACTTCTTTTCTAAAAATAAAAAATCTTCTTTGTTCATTGGGAATCAAACATCCCTAAGAAAACTAAACCCGGGAATAGAATAAAGATAGTTTTGGGTCTTCTCAGCTACAGATTTCAGACCTTTATATAGAACCACTTTCCCCCACCTCTACCAGAAAAAAAGGGAAAAAGTGGCCTCATTTGTTGAGAAGCAACATCACTCAACATTGTCGTGCACTTATAGAATGACTTTACACTTGGCGGGTGGATTGGTGGGGCGAAAGGTTCATCCAACATCTCAGCCCCTCTTCATCTGCCATGTTACATCAAATGGATGATTTGTCGGGCTAAATGCCACCTCCTGCCTAAAAAATTTCATAGCTTCCATCCATGGAGTTAAATGCCAGAGTTAAACACAGTAGAGGCTACGGTTGACATTAGGGATGCAATTTGGGCCGGGTTGTCCTCAACCCAATTCCAAAAAGTTGGTTGGGTTGGGTCAGGATGATATTCGGATCTGGCCCTGTTGGGGACGGCTTCGTATTTGAGACACATTACGTTAATTGAATCGTGGTGGTTAGAGTAATAAAAAAAACCAAAAAACCAAATCAAACGGAAAATTTTGATTAATTGAATCAGTCGGTTCAGTTTTGGTTAATCAATATATATTTTATATTATTTATATATTATAAATTAATAAATATGTATTTTATATATTTATAATATAATATATTATTTATTATTTAAAATATAATATTATATATATATTTCTAGTTTTTTATTTTATGTTTATTTATAATATATATTATAAATATAAAAAACCAAAAAAACCGACGAATGAACTTCAACTTGATTTTGGTTACCAGTTTTCCAGGAACCGATAATACCGGTTCAATTTCAAAACTAAGCCCACAAACCATGAACACCCCTATGGTTGAGCACACATGTTCAGGAGAAGCTACTCAGATTAGCGTCATAATTCAGTCACGGTTTTGACGTCATATAATTAACCAAGTGTATAGGAATCTCTTATTGTATTGTATCCCTCTACTATCTAAGAAGTTGTAAGTTTGCTGCCCATATTCTAGCTTACTGCATTTGGCATTCTTATTTTAATGATTTATTTCCTTTTTGTAGTTAAAGCTCTATTTGGAAAGAGTATAAACACAAGTATCTAAAGTGCAAAATCTTGTATATTATATTATTTTATATATATTTGTATTTGTATTCCTTCCAAACTGAGCCTAAAAATTCAGTATTCATAGGGGTATTTTAACTGCAAAATGGAGATAAGTCCTTAAAATAAGGAAGGCCAAATGCAGCCTAAGTGTGGTTCAATTAAGGGTATGTTCAGTTATCATTGTCTAGGTCTTACCCCAATCATATGGGATCGATAATATGAATCTTATTTTGCCATTCTCCATTTTCTTTAACATTCCAAATCTGTTACCCATACCCACAGAACACCACTGTTGTATATTGGGAACATCTCCCTATAAATGAAAAATGAGATATTCCTAATGTGCAACTGTAATCTCGTGTGGATAGAAATGTGAGAACAACTTGTGGGTGGCAGATCCGAGCGCTCTGTTTAATGCCATCATCTATTGTTAAATTATGGGCACTTAAATCATTTAAATAGGTTACTTTGGCCATATTCTTTTTAGTCTCTTCTAGCCCTTCTAGTCCCTTCAACTTGCAATCACTTTCTTTTACATATGTTGTTGGTGGTTTTCTATGCATGTGGCCAAATCATCTTTATCCACTTTCTTTGATTTTATCACCTATTGGAAATATTCCTAAAATCTTTCAAGTGACTTGTGCTACCTCTTGCTTTGTAATCTTAAGTGCATTTTCATTTGCACTCCTAAATTATTAGTGGTTTTTAAACTGCTTGTTTTTAGAGTATTTATCCATAAAATGCAATTTTGCATTTAATCATTCATTGCTTTCATGAATTTCATGAATTAAAACAATGTCATTAGCAAACAACATGCACCATATTCGATAGCTTAGTGTCAAAAAGTGTTGTTAGTTATAACTTCTAAACTACCGATCCCCACATTGGTATGTTTGAAATTGTAAGTTGTAGAACACACCGTACCCTTGTTACTAGGGGTAGAGCTAGGAAATTTTTATCAAGGGGACCAAAATCTAAAGTTGATTGGAAGAGGGGGTAATAAATATCAAGGTTTTAAAAACCGACCTGGAAATGGAACCGTTCTAGGTACCGGTTTCTGGGTCAGTGGTTCAACCGTCCAGGTCGAACAATTCAGACGGTTTATATATTAGGGTTAGGGCAAATATTTTATATGAGATTTGAGAAAAGAGAACTGGAGTGGAGAAGAGATATCAACTGAGAAAGTAAAAAAAAAAAAAGAAAGAAGAAAAGAAAGAAAAAAATGAAGGAAAAAGGAAAAAAAAAAGAAAATAAGAGAAAGGAAATGAAGGAGGGAAGAAGAACGAAGAGGGGGAGGATGGTTCGACATCACCGGCGACGATAATTGCGATGGTGATGGCGAAGCGGCGACAACAGATACAGATCTGAGATTCTATGCAACATCTTCTTCTTCTTCTTCTTCTTCCACAGATCTCAAACATGTTTCTATCTGCATCTTTATACTATGAACCGCTGTCCGGATCAAACGAGTCAACGGTTCGACCGCCCGGGTCTGCAATTTTTTGACAAAGTCAATAGTTTTTGACCTAAGAACAGATTAGGGGTAAAACGGAACCGGTTGTTTGGATGGTTTCTAGGCCGAATGGTCTGACCATCCAGGTCAACGACGGTTCAAAAACATTGATAAATATAAATGGGGCCCACAGGGGGCAACCATTGGATAGAGAGTAGGGGAGGGGAAATTTTTACAAAAAAGACTATTACAAATGGAGATTTCCGGACCATAGGGGGGTCATGGCTCCCTTGGTGGCTCCACCCCTGCTTGTTACGTTCTGTACCTTGGTGGCGTGCTGTATTCCAACAATTGAAAATAAGTGCAGTCTGTTCTGAAATATGAGAAATAAATTTATTTTAAAAAATTACAATATTAATTTTGAAAATAGAACAAAAACGAAACCATTTTGAACACCAGTTGCTGAATCAAATGGTCCAACCATCCAATTCAAACTTAGGCCAAATGATTTTATGTCCAAAACCGGACCCAAACCCATGACCAATTCCTGGGTCAATATCTCCGCCAGCCTAAATGCCTAATCCACAGACCACAGGAATATTTCCATGGAGACAGAGGGCTGAGGTTGGAAATATCAGTCATCAACATCCCCACTACGGTACCATGAAATTTGAAATTTCAAACCACATGGCCCACAACACGTACTATTGAACTATTACGCAATCAAAACATGGAGCGCTCACATTAAGTTTTGGAATGTTGGTTGATGACGAGGAGGAGCGTTTGGTGTGGAATCCACACCAAAGGACGTACGCTTAGAATGGATTTGGAGGTGCTTGCTTCATGTCTAGAGCATCCAGACATGTTGCTGAGTAGGTCCCATCAAGAAGATTAGGTACACCAAAGTTCATCAATACATTTCCTAAATATATAAGGCTGTGTTTGGTTGCAATGCAAATAAATATGAAGTGATGCAAAATTATGGCAGTGCAAATGATTTGAGTGTAAATCTAATATATATGTGTTTCAAATTTTAGCTTATTTTGTTTGGTTGCAGTATAAATGAAATAAATTAAGACATGAAGAAGAATAAAGTAAAATCTAATATAAAATTAAACAAAAAATTGCATTTTTTATATTTGCACTTAGAGGTGTAAACCGGGTTATGTTGTGGGCGGCATGGCCGGCCTGGCATGACGATTCGCAAGCGGTGCCAGGCCTGACAAGATCATGTGGGCCATATTGGGCCTAGGGTTTTAGGTCCACTGGTCAGGCTGGCACGGCACGACGGCACGGCACGACCGAGCAAGTCGTGGCCCATGGCCCGTAGCCCAGCCTATATATATTATTTGTATATATTTTATATATTTAAAATAGTTTTGGCCCGATGCATGGCCCAACCTAACCCAAAGCTCGGCCCACGGGCTAGCCCCTCTAACACAACATGTGCCCGCATTTGCACTCCCATGCATTTATTCTAATGCAAATAAAATGTTGCACTGCAACCAAACACAGCCTAAGTAACTAAACTGGATTCACCCAACCATGCATTGATTGTTTGTGTGGTCATATCAAGGTTTTGAATTTTAGTTACGTTAGATCACTTTTTTTTTAATTTGGAATTTTGGGTTTTTTTTGTTGAAGTTTGATTTTAATATTAGAGGCTTTTATTAATTCTTTTATCTCATAAATTTTTCTTAGTTTGTATAATTAAAAATAATGACAAATAGAAGAACTTATCAAAATACAAGGAAGATACTGTATCATATGAGTTTGGTAAATAAGACCAAAAGACCAATAAAAATTTATAAAGTGGGGCAAACCATTAATTTCCCTTGATGTTATTCTATTATATTTTTAAATTATATTATTAGTTTTTATTAATTATTATGATAGTATATGTGAACTTTTACCAAAATTTTTTATTTCCTGTTTCATTTCGGTGGCTTTGTTTGAAATTGGATTTTAAATAAAACTATAAAACTTCACTAAACTCTAAAAACCATGGGCCATAGCAATATTGTAATCTAAACAAATGAGACAGGGAGAGCTTGAAGCCTTAAATGAAAGCATTATAGAAAGTTTCATTTGTAAGTCAGAAATAAAGGCATTATGGAGGGAAGAGAAGCAAGAATTTGTTGGTTTGATTTTAGTTGGATGACTTGTTTAAAGCAGCAGCTCCAAGGAAGCTTCACTAATTTGTAGTCCAGTGCCAAATCCATTTAAACAAGCAATGGTTGATGAATCCAGTTTAGTTATATCTGGCTATTTTGGACTTCAGATTTGTTAAAATTTGGCATTATTTTGTAATTTTTAAATAATATATTATTAATTCTGATATTATATTTTGATTTTTTTTTCAAAATAAATACATCCAATTTTTTGTATATTTCATTTTGGTGGCTATATTCAAAATTGGAATTTAAATAAAACTTTACAAAATTTAAAACATGGGCTATATGAGGCAGAGAGCTCATATGGAAGCATTATAGAAAACTTGATTTGTAAGTAAGTTTCAAAATATTACAACGTATTGATCGATAACGTCAGTTTTCAGGGTCGCCGATACGCTAGATACAAGAAGATAGGACATCTGGCTATTATTGAAGATTAATACCCTTAATAGAGATGTCCTAGTTCACTTGAAACTTGATTATTTCTGCATCTCTATATTATCCATAGTTTTCGAACCGTTGTTGATTCAGATGGTCGGACTGTTCAGTTTAAGAATCGTCTAGGCAATTGGTTTCATTTTACCTCAAATCCAGTTTTTGGCCAAAAATTGTTGAAACTGTCAGTGACCCATTGACCCAGGCAGTTGATCCATCGACCCATTCAACAGTTTTGGCCATTTTTATTTTTAATTATTATTTTTTAAAATTTTTGTTGTCAAAACGAACTATCCATTTGAACGGACAATCGAACTATCGACCCAAAAACCAATGGCCAAAACGATTCTATTTCTGGGCCGTTTTTTAAAACCATGTATCATCTATTCGAATCACTTGATACCTAAGTTTTGCATATTACGAATACTTTGAATCTTGTTTGTAAGTCAGAAACAAAGGTGTAGTGGAGAGAAAAAAACAAGGATTTGCTTGTTTGAATCATACTGAGATGACTTGTTTGAAGAAGCAGCTCTAAAGAAGCTTCATTAATTTGTATCCTAGTGCCATATCCACTTCAAACAGGCATTTATCAATACAGTGTACTGCCTTGCTTTACAGGATGGCTGGACTCACAAGGAAGTTGCTTCATTCAAAGGTAGATGTGCAAAAAGAGAGAAAGGCTATGATTTTTTGTGGTAAAGCTCAAAAAGAGAGAAAGACTAAATATTCTTTTAAATAAAAAAAAAAGAAAGAAAAAGAAAGAGTGAATATACATGCCTATATGGAATCATTCTAACTTCACTTATAATAATTGGGACTCTTTTCTAGGGTATTTTGTCCCAAGTTATACCTAGATCAGTGATCTTTTCCATGAAGTGAGTGGTGCAAATTATGAGATTGATTTGTTTTCTTTGATTGAAAATCTGTTGATCTTGAGCTTCTTCAGTGTTGGGTAAATCTACTGATTTGTACAGCTTAGACCAATGTGTTTTGATCTGTGAAAGTGATGGCTAATGATTTCCAAAAATCTGGAGATTAATCATCTTAAAATAATAACTGAGTGGGGCAGGAGCAGGAGCCTGAACAAGGATTCAATTATATTGCAGTTGAACTGATATGTGAATGGCTACATTCATTTGGAAAAATAATTACATACATATATACATATATACATAAATAAATAAATGCTGAGTTTAATAATTTGTTGATGCCATACACCCAATAAAGTAGAAAGGTGGGCTTTCTTAATAATATCTTCTCTTTGATGATGATGGTGGTGGTGATGATAATAACATGATATGTTTGACCTATCCAGAAGAAAAAGAAAGAAAACTTGAGGGGATTTTAGCTCAGCGAATGTTTTAGATTGGTTGAAACCTTGTGAACCAAATTATCCATTAACATTGTTGTTATTGGGAGATATTCCCAATACACGATTGGGATGTGCTCTAGAGCGCAGATGTTAATTCTGAACAGAAATGATGATAGAGGTGATTGTGGTAGCTTGAGCTTATTTCTTTTGAATGTATTTATCATCACATTTTTATAGTTTGCGTGCTTAGTGTGTTTTCAGGGGTTTGGTTTTTTAGCCAGGTTGCTAAATAGAAAGAAACTGAGGCTCAGTTTGGAAAGAGCATAAATATAAATATATACAAAATAAAATAAATGGTTTTACACTCTACATATTTGTTTGTATTTGTACTTTTTCCAAACAGAACCTTAGGCTCAGTTTGGAAAGAGTATCTACACATTTGTATTTGTACTCCTTTCAAACAATCTATAAATTTTGTCTATACCAAAACTTGTTTTGGGGATAAAAGGGCCTCACATTTCTCTCTCCCATAAATTTTTATACTTCTGATCTCCTACACAATTTAGGATTTGGGTTAAATTGTACACGAACCAATGAGAATTCATCAAAATTCAACCACAAACAGGGGGTTTGATTGGTCAGACTCTCAAATGTGAGATTGGATGGGTATGATACTAGTCATTAAATCTGTGAAAACCTTGGCTGTCCATGTTTGATAGCCTGTGCTGTGTATAGGCTCTCCATAGGTGATATTTACTGTTGCATGGAGCTCATATGGACTATTGTATCAATCATCGGATTTCCTGTTCACTATTCTCTATCCGCCTTGAATTGCAGCCGTACATCCTCACCTTGTATTGTAATATGTGTGGCTGCAGTGTACTGTGGGTAGAGAAAGTTATAGGAAATCCGAGTTCAATGTATCACATAGCGCCATGCATGTCTTCTTTTTAGGCAAAAATTAGATCAGACCAAATGATCTATGCAAAAGCCCTGATCTATTGTTCACCACACTGTGTGAAACAGGCTATACATAACCAATGTTCACGAGCAACAAATATGTCATTATTCCATACACATGTTGATAAGGGATGATTTGGCCCACCAATCATGAAACACCACATGGCAAGTTCGGATTGTTTGATGACACTTTGGTGCCATGTGGAGTAAGTTGGGTGAAGCCGGGACGGCCTAGACTGACCACCTGGCTTACATCCCAACTTGAGAGAGACTAGCAACTAGTTCCACGATAGAGTGGCATATATCACCTCGGAGGCCGACACAACCTCCCCAACTTGGGTAGACAAGGACTTGAGTAGCTAGTAGACTTTCAAGGTACCGACCCACCAACCTACGTGGCGGGTTGTCCTTATCCGGAGTGGCACGTTTATCGGTTCCGAGTTAAGCGATAGAATGTCACCTACCTGGCACAGATGACCCTGGTTCCTACACGATTCAAGGAGTCCAGACTCACCGCCAACGTGGGATGAATGCACCTCGAAGATAATGGACTGATAAGACCCACCGCTCCCGGATATCTCAGACACGAAACACGAACCCCAACACCTATAAAAAGATCTCACCATTCCTTCACAATGTATGTATGATTAGTACAATTAACTCTCTTGTCCTCTCAAGCTCTCTGCTATTAATACTCTCATCGATAACTTAAACATCGGAATGTCCAGTCCGAATTAATCACCTCAAATACTCTGATCTTTTAGCCCTCTTACAGCTCAATGGACCGACCTCATCAGCCCGTTCGTTGGAGCTGTCCTCCAACAAGGCATTTGGTGAATTTGTGCAGCATCACGTCTAAACATGTTCACTTATGATTGATTACATAACCCATTACACAACGTGGCAAACAACTAAACATCAAATACAAGGTCACTTATTATATAGGGTTGGCATGTATTCACAGAGTGTTCAATATCAAGTTTCCAACTTAATGAACAGTTTGGATTGGCCAGAGTTCTTCAATATGTAGAAACAGATCAATTCATATCTGTTTCTAAATAACAAACAATGCTAGGCACATTATAATTTAAATCTTATGCCTCTTGTCCTCAACATTTGGTGGCACAAATCTATGACATGCCTAGCGTTGCTTGTTCGTAGCAGATGGTGTACACACTGTTGATGTCATTTGTTTGTCATTAGTTGAACTTGGCATTGGAATAAGTGTGATGACCACATGATTAGAAGTCGATTAGCATCACTTGGACAAATCATAAATACAAATACAAGGTGGCTTACTATAGGGTTGGCATGTATTATCGGAGTGTCCATTCTCCATTCTCAAAAGTTCCCCATGTGTACAGTTTGGATCGGTCATAGGTTTCTTCCACATGGTAGAAATGGATCACTCTATATATCTAGTAACAAACAACACTAAGCACACTTGTTCTCAACACTTAAATCATGGTTTTTAAAACCGATCTGAAGACCTTGATTAGGGGTCCAGTTATCAGGTCGGACAGTCCAATCGTTTAAACTGAATTTGTTTTGATAAAAATTAAAAAAATAAAACATTCAAAATCATTCGAATGGTTAGTTGTCCGGTTCAACAATTTATTGACTAAAATCAATGATTTTTTAAGAAAATTCGATTTAAAAAAAAAACGGAATCAATTATCTGACCATTTCCCAGTTTTTCCGATCCGATTCGGTCCGATCTGATTTTGAAAACCATGACTTAAATCTTGAGGACAAGGCACAAATCTATTATATGCTTAGCATTGTTTGTTACTAGTATATTGTGCATACGTGGTTTTTGAATTATCGTTGATATAAACGGTTAGATCATTCAGCCCGGAAACCATTCAGCAATCAATTCTAATTCACCCCAAACTCGATTGTCAAATCATCCACCGTTCAACCTGATGAGCGGTCCATTTTCTGTTTCAATTATTTTTTATATTTTTTTTAAATTGTGACGGATTGTCGATTCGGACCAGACAATTAAACCACTGACCTATAAATCGATGGCCAAAATGATTCGGTTGCGGATCAGTATACACACCATTGAAACCATTTACTTGTCATGAGTTGAACTTGACACTTGCAACATTGGAATAAGTGTGACGGTCGTCGCAGCTAGAAATGGATTAGCATCACCTGTAGCATTAGGTTTGTGCCATTTGTTCTCAAAATTAAGACAAATGGCACAAATCTATTATATCCCTAGCATTGTTTGTTACTAGCAGATGGTGTGTACAGCATTGAAATCATCTGTTTGTCATGAGCTGAACTTGACACCTGCAGCATTGGAACAAATGTGGCGAGCACACAATAGAAGTGAATCAATGTCACTTGGACAAACCTCAAATACAAGGTGGCATTTTATAGGGTTGACATGTACAATTATAGTGAACACAAGGCTATTCTCAAATTGTCTCCTAGTTGATGGGCGGTTCGGATTGGCAATAAATTTTTCCACGTGGCAAAAACCGGTATTGCTGTCTTACCCAGTATTTAGCTTACTTGGCAATTGAAGTCATTCTCGTCTTGAGTTGAGCTCAGCATCTCCGGCATCTAGGTTAGTGCCACAGCCACGTGGCCAAAGGTGGCATATTATAGGGTTGACGTGTATTGCCAAAGGGAGCATGGGTCTAATCTCAACCTAATGAGCGGTTTGGAATGACTATAGCCTATACGGTTCTTCTAATCGGTAGAAATTGGTGGCATATTATAGGGCTGACGTGTACACTTCTGATTGGATTTTGGAGCCCCTATTACTCATCTTAGGAGATCCAAAATCTTCTATCTCACCCAATTAGGATTTTTTTTACTAATTTTTTATGTAGATTCTAAATATTTATTAATTTACCTAATTAGATTTTTTTTCTTCTTTTGAGTTATCAAATACTAGATTTCATCTTCGGTGGGCTTAATTCTAATTTTTTAGTAAATTATTAGTTTTTGATAACTCAAAATTAAAAAAAAAAAAGTTATACTAAAAATCATTTTCTCTGGTAAAGGAAAAAAATCATTATTACGATGACGTGTCATTTAGTTATCCATACACATGGCCTCCACACATTTATTTCCCATTGTTACGTGGTGTAAAGTGTAAACGATGCGTTGTATGTGGGTCCTACGTGACTCTCAGAATATCCCAGATCAACAGTACCGAACACGTATGGGTAGAAGCCACGTGCAATAATTATGCGCCTCCTTGATCTAAATTGTAAAGGTTACTCACGTGTCCCCAAGCCGTTAGATCCCGCGGTTCACGCCTTGGAAGGATCGCAGCCGTTATCATGATCATGACTCCATTGATTATTCAAAGATTTTCGGAACCTGATTGATCCCGAGTTGCTGGTTTTTCTCTACAATGACTTTTGAGTTTTGACCTTACGAGTCGGGTACGGGTATCCGTATTCATATATTCACCACGCAAAAAAAAAAAGATGGTTGACTCAAAGTTTTTGTTATATCGGATCTGACATATATGGGTTATAGTTGGACTCGAACCCGATCCGTTGACCCCACTAGTTACGGGCCTTACAGCTGAGGCAGCTATAATTATGTCTTTTTTAACTTTTAAGAAACCGAACAAGGACAAAACTCGGACTTCTGGTGCGGTTCGGTTACTACGACAAATAACCAACCCACCACGTCATCTTTTCAGCTTTAATTGTCAATAAAGTGATAAACAAATACCCCTGATTTACGTGAGTGATAACTACAATTGCATTTGTGCAACTCTTGGATTCTTCGCCCCATATAAACCGAGTTACTTTTAAACTATAAAATTGCCTTTTTGACAAAATAATTACATATAAAACTTGTAATTTATCTTATTTCAAAATCTTTTATTTTTTATTTTGTTTTACAAAATCTCACTTAGTCTTGAATTGTGTTAAATTTCCCAGTCTCTCACCTATCAATGTTATAAATAGTGATAAATTTAAGAAATGAGAAATCAATAATTTGTCCTAAATTTTGAAAATCTAAAAAAAAGTTATTATTAAAATAAAAGTAAAGACTAAAAACTTATAAAGACAAGTTAATTGATATTATCATATAAATATTTTCTTATCATATATATATATACATATATATATATATATAAATATTATATATAAACTTAGATAAACTTGCAGCTTCATGAGCCAAATTTCATGTTAATTGATCTCAGCTTAATTAACAATTGAGCTTATATATTGGGCTCAATCGTCAATTCGAAGCTTGATTCAATTTGTTTTCATAATTTTTTCATCAAAAACAATCTAAAATGGTTTTCTAGTAAATTTTAGAAATTTCAAAAGCAAATTTTGTTGCCCTGCTAAGAAAAATATTTTTAATGACCTGGCAAGATTACCTGGGAGGGTTAAATTAAGCGTTGCCAGGTAAGAAGCTTTTAGGTTAAATTTAAATAATAATAATAATAATAATAATAATAAATATTTTGATTATTAAGAGGGGGGAAAGAGAAATAAAACTTAGTTAATATCGCGTCCGAGTCCGACAAACTCGAACCAGTCAAAAGACAGAACAAATCCGAGCCCTTCTCTTTCTGTTTCTACCAATTTAGAACATTTTCGGGGGCCGAACCGAACACCAGCTCTTCTTTCTCTCTCTTCTGGAAGAAAAAACAAACAAAAACAAACAAATCTAGGGTTTCAAAATTTCATTCGGTCCCTTCCTCTACCCTCCATTTTTTTTTTGCTCTCTCCCACCCTCCTCAAACGCCATTCCTGCGATTTCCCTCCGCGGTTTCAATCAAGAAAGGAGCGAGGGATCGTTGAGGTCTGATCGTTTGAAGGTCTGCAAATCCGAAATATACGAAATCATCTGCAATCCGAGTTTCTATTCCACATCCTTTGGTTTTGGATTCTTTTGGTTCTTCCAAGGTAAGTTAATTATGTGATTTCTCTGTTTTTTTTTTGTGGTAGATATTTCTGTCCTCTGGTGATAATGGCGCAATGCTTCGGGGGTTCGTCATTGTTTCTGTTTCAGGTAATCATTGGACCAGAAGAAGGGTGGGAGGGAGAGGGGAGGAGAAAATAATGGAGAGAATGATAGATAGGTTGACTGTTTTATTGCTTTGAATTTTTCTTGATAGGTAGGGTTTCATTTTCCTTCTGAGCGGAGAGCTTCTTGTTGGGTTGGAGGAAGGGAATACATTAAAAGATTCTGTTACTGTTAAGGAGGGATCCAAATTGAGTTTCCGGAGAAGGTCTTATTTTTTTCTGGGTTACTTTGTTAGGTGAGCTGTTGGTGATTGGATTGGGTTGTTTTCAGTTGGATGCTTGAATGTTTATGGATACCGAAGTCCTGCCACATTCTACAGATTTTCTTAAATGCTGTAACTGTGGCTGTAGTTGCACATTGATCAGCAGCACCTGGCACCGCTCGGTGAAAAGGAAGTTTGAAGAATTTGAAGCCAGTAGTCGAAATGTTCCAACGGACTACTTATCTGTTGCTCGAGTTGAAGTTGAAAATGAATGCATTGCCCTACGAGAGGCCCTCAGCAGCCAGCAACAGACAATACAGGAACTGTACACTGAGCTGGAAGAAGAGAGAAATGCATCTGCTTCGGCCGCAAATGAGGCCATGTCGATGATATTGAGGTTGCAAAGGGAAAAGGCTGAGATCCAGATGGAAGCCCGACAGTTCAAACGATTTGCAGAGGAGAAAATGGCTCATGATCAACAAGAACTTCTTGCATTGGAAGACTTGTTGTATAAGAGAGAACAGGTCATCCAATCTCTAACATGTGAAGTCCAGGCATACAAACACAGGATGTTGAGTTATGGGCTTACTGAGGCTGAGGTAGAGGGCGGGAATGATGGATGTATTCATACTAACAGCATGGTTGAGAATCCTGAAACTCAGTTTGAATTTCCCCCATGTAACTACCCTCCTCTGAAATGCAATCTGAATGAGATGCATAGCCATCATGATCATGAAAATGATGTAGCAGATCTTGACAAATATGCTTTTGGTGAAACCCCTCGTGCTTTTCGTGAAACCCCTTGTTCTATTCATGAAACCCCCCGTGCTCGGGAATTGCAGAATTTGGAGTACAGAATCTCTCAGTTGGAAAGAAATCCTAGTTGCAGTCATATTAATGGGGAATTTTCTGGCACAAGGAACATTCTCGAAAAGGTAGTGGTGGGTCAATCTCCCAGACGGCCAAGACATGCTGGGAGATTGTCTGTGGAGAGCTCAAATTCATTCTTTGGTTTGGTAAAGGAAACAGGACCGGATGGTGCTACAGAAATTCCACAGTATGGTGAGAAGCATTGTTTACATACAGATGACTCCTCTAATATGAGAAAGGTTGATAATGCATCAGACCTTGGAGATGACATGAGTGACAGAATATATACCATTGATTCTATTCATCATGGAGTGTCTTACAATAGTGGTCCAGAGCCCAAAGTTGCCATTGGGATCTCTGAAGATTACATTACCACTCCGAGGGAATCATCATATTGGGCTGATGTAGGGGATTCAAACCTTAAGAATCTCTACATGCGGGTTCAAGCACTTGAAGCAGAAAGGGAAGCAGAGAGGGAAATGTCAAAGCACGGAATGTACGATAAAGCACAGATGATATTAATCAGGGAAATTGCTGAACGTTTCTGTAAAGAAATGACATCAGAAAGAAGGGCAGTTGTACCTGTGAAGAAGCCATCTATCATTAGTAGCTTTTCCTTCATGTCGGTACTGAAGGTAATTTTGGGTGTCCTTGCCAATAATTGGTTCTACTTTTGCATGCTACAAATATTATTTCATGTTTATTTCATATCTCAGAAATGGATTCTTTTATCTTTATTGAATTTGTTTCTTTATCTAGCATGTAACTTTTATTCTTCTAAGAAGCCAATATCTAAGAAATCCCCATTTTTTTGGTACTAGGTTTCATCATTATTTGTTACACTTTCATGAGTTCATATGTTATTGCTTGCCTAGTAAAGATTTCATATTTAGATGATTATATTTAAGGCTAATAACTATGTTGTGTGTGTCCAAAATGGTAGATGAAGAACATAAAGCTGTCTATTTTGATACTTTTCTTTAAAACCACAATTCTTTTTTTTTTTTTTTGGGGGGGGGGGGGGGGGTAAGAAAATGGGCTACACAATGGGGGACAGCCCCCCTCCCCCAAACCCTTTGACATACCTCCAACCCTGGGTGGAGGTGTGATCAATCCCAAGTCCCCACTGCGATCATCCAGATGTATTTTAATGTCAATATTTCTGTGTATCTGTTTGGTCTTTTTGGGGGGTTAATTGGAAAGGAATTCTTGTTGCATTTTAAATTGATTAACGGAAACCTAAAGAGACAGAGAGCACAGAGAAACTCGATCATATATTTTCCCTCAACAAGACTTATAAATCTCTCTCAGCAGTGTGGCTGTAAACAGATCACATGTACCTCCTCTGAGTTCAATCCAATTAAAGAAATGTAACATCCAACTTTGATCTGAAATCTGATTGGATCTATGCATTCTCAAATTGAATCTGAATCCGTCAGATAT
Organism: Nelumbo nucifera; assembly: GCF_055504915.1. Taxonomy (NCBI): domain Eukaryota; kingdom Viridiplantae; phylum Streptophyta; class Magnoliopsida; order Proteales; family Nelumbonaceae; genus Nelumbo; species Nelumbo nucifera. Next base: position 69,433,495 of record NC_142650.1, on the reverse strand, counting down.
GCCAGATTATTGGGTTCCATCCAAATTCAATAAACGAAACTTAAATAGATCAGCAACTTGAGAATGTTGAGTAAGAACATGAAATAAACTGAATAAAAAAAAAAACACAAAGGAAAAAGAAAGCAAGGGAAAGATAACTACTTTCATTGAATGAAACCAAGGGAGATAGATAAAGAAAACTAGAGGAATAACAACAAACCATGAAGGACTTTGATAGAGGTGGTGATTCCTGTTATTTAGAAGGTAGAATAGAGGTGGATTCAAGGGTAGAGGAAGTTACTGAATTCATTGCTGTTGGCATTGAGGAGAGAAGGGAGGGTGCAGCAGAGATTGAAGATGCAATAATGCCGTAATGGAATGTTTAAGGGGAGACAAAGATGGAGAGAAACACGGTGTTTAAGGATTTGATTAGATAGGAGCTTAATACATTTACAAAGGAGAGAACCAAAGTCATTGCACATCAAGCAGTCCCTAGTTTCAGATTGAAGGCAAAAAAATTGAACCAAAACCCTATTTTCAGATTGGGAAAAAAAACAGCTCTACACATAAAAAGACACCAATGGAAATTTAAAAGACAGAAAAATGTGATCATCCAGGCTTACCTTTGATTGCGGATATCTAATGTCTTCTCTCAGCAACAATCTTCTATCCTCAACTCTCAAGCATAGGGTATTCAGACTTGTTCATGCCTTGCAGTAGTAACAGAGAATCAATGGTACCTTCTCTGGCTCATAAATCATAAGAGGTTAGCATTTGAACTTTCAACAACCTTCTTCAATCCTCAACTCTTCAGTGTTACTTGTGCAGTCATAAAGAATCAACTGTTCCTTCTAGGGTTTGTAATTCGTAAGAGGTTAGGGTTTGAACTTTCAATTGATTGGGTTGTAAAGGTAATAGCAAATGGTTGTTTACCCCTAATAATCTGAATGAGTATTATTAGGACAGTGGTTTGTGGAACTTTAACAATGAGAAAAAACAGTTCTTATGGCTGGGAAGGGACATAGAGATTCAGTACAGCTGGGTGAAGAGGAGTGCCAACTCATTTGCGGATGGGTTGGCCAAGCAAGGAGTGAATAGGGAGGCTGTTTTTTGGGCTAGTTTTTAATTTTCTTTGCTTTCCCTGTGCTTTCTGTTTTTTTTTGGGGAGCTAAGTTATTTTATCTCCCTTTGTATTCTTTTCCCTCTATTCTCTTAATTTAATGAAATTGATGTTATTGATAAAAAAAAAAAATCTGAATGAGTATTAAATGCATTGTAGTGGTGTTTCTGTAAACTTATAAGACCATTATATTACACATTTATAACATTATATTTTATTGGACTCATACTTTAATCGGATCATATTGGTTTACATCCAAATTCGATCCAATAATTAAATGGATCCTATTCACTGCATCCAAGTCTAATTCAGCCATATGTCTAGACTATCCGAGTCGAGATAATTGGATCAGATGTCCAATCAGGCCGTGATTTTCTCCATTGATAGTCCTACTAAGCAGATATAGTTTCTATGGTTGTTTTCTCATCAGGGAAGAAAGAATTGGGGGTTGAAATGCAACTTATACCCCACAGTTATCCAGGAATTCATTTAATTGAACCTTGATAGACTCCAAAAGAACAAAACAGCTTCTTACCATATGACGGGTTGGTTACTTTGGGGGTGATATCTTATCACCTGTCTGTACCCTTATTTTCCATGATGTTTGCTGCATAAGTGAAATCTTTTTTTTTTTTTTTTGATATTTTATACTTACTAAGAACCCCATGTTTCAATTTCATATTCACGTTTCTTTTTGTTGTTGTTGTTGTTATTCCCATCATGTTGGATATTTTCTTATCTTTTCAAACTTTGGTTTCAGTGGGTTGTCTCCGTTGTTTTCTGGAGAAGGAAAGCACGTAAAAGCAAGTAAGCAGAATATTATTTTGTTAGACTTGTGTTTTGTCTTCTTGAAATCATGCTTCTAGACAAACATGAATCCAGGCAGCATGTTTTTCGGCATTCCATGGAAAGCCATAAGCCAAAAGTTTTACAAGGCCAATAACAATAACCATCTGTTCAAGAACCAAAACTTGAACAGCAATGAAATGTTATGATTATGTCATTAAAACACACATTCTAGGATGGGTAAGAATCATCCATTTGGCTTAGTTTCTGAGTTCTGATCCAAGTAACAAGGTAAATGACATATCTTGGTGTCCAAAACTGGTGCGATTTGCTTGACATGGCAACTTGGTGAACTGAAATAGATCAGTTTTTCTGTCAGTATGTGTCAGATATGTAAACAAGGCAGTCTGGCAGGGCCGAGTTTCAGAAAAATTTGTGCCCTTGTTACATAGGACATGACTAAGCTTTTAAAGTGGAATACCAATTGATGGTCAAGTCTGGGTCAATGTAGAGGTGGTTCCATTGCATGCATGGGGCTAAACTAAATTGTTTCTTTCAACTTTTGCAAATAGGTATACGTTTGGGTTGCCAGAGAACAAAGCGGGCTTGCTGATGCTTCTAGAAAAGGGACCTCGCATGAAGCAGTTTAGATGTCTTTCAAGGGCACCAATGTGAACAGGGCTCTGAACTGCCTACATCTCCAGGCAAATCTACAAGACCCATGCTCATCTATGCAACACAAATGGGCAACAATTACAATAGTACACTTAAGAAATTGCTTTCTCATCTGGATTCTGATCGACTCCAGATTTGAAAATTTGATTAGATGTGCAATGTTCTTGATTCCTGCTTTATAGGTTTGGCGAATATGTTGTGGGGTTGATCAGTAGAGCATGGATAAAGTGTAGGTTGGGTTGCTTGCTTCATTTATAGACATAACTGGAGGTGTGCATGTGTGAGATACAACTCCTTGTACATTACAGCTTCATGTATGATTCTCCATTTGATCACGCTTGTATTTCTTCTTATTGAACCACAGCTTGAGCTTCATAACGGTTGATGCAGATTTGACTTTTCTCTGTTATTCTACGTTTTATTTAAAGTTTTTATTTAACATTAACATGGTATGGCAGAAGTTGGAAGAAGAGGAACAAGGGGCTCTTTGGGTTATTGTAACAAAGCTTTTGCCACGCTACCCAACCACAATACAAAATTGCTCCCCTGAAGACCTAGGAAAACAGGGTGCCGTAGCAAAATTTTGCTCCATCAAATGTTAACGAAGAAAAGCAAATCTTCTATCTGATGTCAAATTTGGGGTACGCAGCAGCAGTACAAGTGGACTTTTCAAAAGCTTAACGGATTAAGTGGAAATCCATTTTGCATTGTGAGGGTCCACGGTCCACCACGCCCACGCGTGATTACAATTGATTCCACCTGCTAACTTGCAAATGTGACCTAGTACCATATTTTTCTTTTTTATTATTTTTTAATAAATACCAGCTACTTTTCTATGATTATATTGTGGTTTTGCCTTTTTTTTTCGACTAAGGCAGACTTGGTCAGAGTCAGATTCGTCGTAGCTGAATGGGCTAATTTTTTACTCAACCCATCAGCGGTCAAAAAGTTTGTTCTGTTTTTTCTTTTTTTGGGGTCATTTATACACCCCCTATAAAAACGGTAAAACCTACCTTATGGTTTGCACTTTATTAAAACACCCTTTTTTAGGTCCATTTGGCGTGTCTTTCCGTGCAGTCTATTGACAGTTTACAAGGTGGGAAGATCGATTTTTGGTCTATTCCTGTTTGGTTCGTGAAAGATTTAGCCACCAAAAGACGGTGCGTCGAGAAGACGCAAGAAGCCCATTTTGGGTTGATTTCGGAAAGCTTCAAATGAAGCTTCCCATGTTTTTCACGTTTTAATCTCGCTCGAAAAGATGCGGGCAAACACATGGAAAGATGTGCATATGTCAAACTGTCTTCTCAAAAGTTCAATGCATCTTTTGACTGTTAGAGCTACAAGAAGATCTTCTCAAAAAGACACGTCAAATGGGCCCTTACTTAATCAACCTTTCATCAAGAACTATTTGATTTCCATCTAAAAATAGTAACATGATCACCTAAACTAAGTGGAAAATGTTCAAGGGCATGAACCCATGGTTGTATATAGAAAAATAGTGGTTGTACGTGTTTTAATAGGAGTAAAAATGATATTTTTGTTTTCAGTTTCTTTTGATTAAGTATGTGTTTTGAACTATGAACTTATTTACTAAATGTTTTATACTTGATTTGTTTGGAAAACCGAGAAAAGTAAGAATGAACTCGTTTATTGACACTTAGGCACCACATCAGCAAAATAGTGAATAAACGCCTACCTATTGGGAGAAGCGCTAAAATGAAGCTTCCCCCAATGGTAGGCTTGCATATAACCAAAGCCTACTTTTGCAAGTCCCTATGCAAACAGATTCACATAATGGGGGAAATGTTGAAGTGGCACCTATGTGGTAGCATTTATTTAATAAACGCCCACGATTCCAAACACCCTCTAAATTTATTAGAATGGATGTTAGGGTTAAAACTGCCATTTTCCACTTTCAACTAATGGAAGGTTGATTAAGGCAGTGTTCGGTTTGGTGTTCATGTCGTGGATGGGACCATTCTGGTTTGGTCCACGGCATGAACACCTGTTCGGCTGGCTCACAACCCAATTTAACAACAACGACAAAATATCGTGGTTAGGGCTCATCCACAGGTATTTCTTTGATCCCTTGCTTTCACACTCTCCCTGAAACCCTATTCTACTTCACATTTTACCATTGGAGGTCTCCACCACCCGCTGAAGCTCTCCACCACTGCAACTCTCCTCCACCAGTCCAGCTTCCAAGGTTCCATCTTGAAGAAACTCACGATGTTAGTTTCTCTCTCTCTCTCTCTCTCTCTCTGTTCAGTTTTGTTTCAAGTGTTGTTCTTGACAAATGTTAGTTATGATCCGAAAATCCTATGTACTATGTTTTTCTCTTGATGCAATCCTTCTTTATTGTGCAAATAGTATTGCGTTTCCCTCTTAGCTGTTGAATGATGCTAAATCCTAAATAGCCGATCGTTTGTTTTTGTGTTCTTGATGCATTCATCCGGTTTGTAATTATTTTACTTATTTTTTAAATTTTTTTATTTTTAATAAAATATTAATTTTAAATATTTTTGTCAATAAAATATTAATTATTTCACTTAGTTTTTAATGTTTTCATCAATAAAATAATATTTTTAAATATTTAAAATATATTTTTAATTTTTAAATTAATTTACTATTGTTTTTATAAAAATTAATATTTATTGGTTAATATTAATTCATTGATGTCTTTTTTAATATTTATCATATAAAATGCAAAAATTAGATATTTATGATTAACTGTGTAGATCATTCATGATGTATATGAGATACATGGAATCAAAAAGTGTGGTGTGGACCACCACACCTACAAAACGCCACTGTGGGTGTGGACTAGTTCAGTCTATACAGTTTGTCCACAGTTCAGAACAACTATGGACTATGGTGTGGTGTGAATTGGTCCCTACCACAAGGTGTGGTATGAACCAGTCCACACCCACCAATTTCTCATCCACACTACAGAACATCCCCTAAGTAAATTGATTGTAAATTGGGGATGTTTTAGTAAAACATAAACTATAGGGTATGTTTTAGTAAATTCATGAAATTATAGGGATGTTTTAGTTAATGGCTCTTTTTTATTATGAGTAAATTGCTAAGTTTTTTGCCGTGGTTGAAACTTTTCTTAAAGTTTGGCAATTGCAACCACCTTCCCTGGACTTTATATAGTTGCAAGTAGACCCTTCTATTAGAATCCCCTAAGAAGAGGCATGAAAATATCCAAAGTACCCATGCAATTACCATTGAGGTAAGTTTCTAAAAAAAAATACAAATTTATAAATAACAAAAAAAATAGAGAATTTAAATTGAAACTTTATCTTTGAGCAAGATATGAAAAGCAAATTTGAAAAAAAAATCAATTTCATAAAAGAGGTTGGAAGGGTTTGGACTAGCAATTCATATGAAGAGAAAATTTGGAAAATAAACATTTTGATCAAAAGTAACTTGATAGGTATTTTGGACGTTTCATGCCACTTTTTAGATAATTCTAACCATGGGGATCTACTTGCAACTATGTCAGGAAGTTTAGGGGAGATGATTTCAATTACCATACTTTTGGGGAGGTTTTGAGCAACAACCAAAAACTTAAGAGGAGATTTCAGCAATTTTCCCTTTTTTATTTAATCATTCATGGCTTGTAGGCAATTCTATCGAATTCAAACTGGACCAAAATGGTTGAACCAGTGTTGGATAAGATTCCTTGGTCCACCCTGGTCATCTAAACATTTTTAGTTTTTATTTGTTGAACAATCTATGAAATAAACAGTTAATCGGTGAGAAGAGTATGAATGGTAATGAGGCGGGGTGGGGTCGGGTTTTGCCTACCTTATCCCCGACCCCAAACTCAAATTCCCTGCCCTAGTTGGGGCGGGGTGGACAAATACCATCCCTGCTCCATCCCCAATCCCTAAAGTTTTGGGTTTCGTTGAACCCCGATCAATGGTCAAAAAACTTACCCGAATCGGGGCAAGGCCCCATGGGGACAGATTAAATTGCCATCTCTAGAGATGGGGTCAGCTTTGTAGTTTTATGTTCAATCTGAGCCTAAAATCATTGCTTGTTGCCTTGCTGGCACTTAACCCAATGGTGTAGTTCCACAAAAAAGAAAGATAATAGACTAGATGTTTTGAAGCATATGTTGATGTTGTTCATATCGATTTTAGATGCTGCAAGAGGTAGAGCTAACAGGGCAAAAGTAGTTGTTGATACCACTCAATGGTGGAGCTCTGTGGAGAAGAAATATAGGAGGAAGAGCACAAAGCAGCTTTCTATTTCCATTGGTTACCTTAAAAAAGGGAAAATTTCACTTTAATAATACCCTTGAACTTTGAGGATAGTGTCAAGTTAGTGCCCAAACTTTAAAATATGTCACTGCAATATTTAAACTTTCGGAAACTATCAATTCGGTCCCTACCATTAGTATTCCGTTGGGTTGTCGGTCATGTGGTGACATGTGATCGACTTAAAATTTTTAATATGTCTGAAATACTCTTTAAGCATAATTGAGGACCATTTTACCCTTTTGAAATCAGTTTAATATTTCCCCAAAATATACGGTTGCCCCGCCGCCATCACCATAATAGAAGTTGTGGACTTTCAATGGCCCAGTAGAGAGTATCACCTCCCCTCCACTACAAATCATGGCATGGTGGTGCTGCCAAATTTTATGCCAATAAATGACACCAATCGCCGTTGATGCACTTGTGGCCTGTGGGAACCCGATAAATGACGCCAATTGCCACCTTGTTTAGACCCTGGTGTACCTACCACTCAATTTGGAAGGAGTACAAATGCAAATTTGTAGAGTGTGAAACCTTTTATTTTGTATTATTTTGTATGTATTTGCATTGTACATATTTGTATTTGTACTTCATCAAAACTGAGCCTCAAAAAAATTAGATAGAGTGCGCCTGCGGGAAAACCAGAGAGAGAATCTCACCTTTGTTTTTCCCACGCGGTAGTGGTATTTGGTCGATTGTCTACCATCTTCTTCTTTTTGGCTATTTCTCGCCATTTTCTAAGATCATTCCATCCTCCATCACCACACACCAACCCCCCTGTTCTCAGTCTTATGCATCGGTTGAACAAAAATCACAACAATAGCCATTGGTTGAGGCTGCATTCTTCTTGGCCTCAGACAAAACTTCTATCCAGCATTTAATACAAACCCCTATTTCCTCTCACTTCGTCTTCTTTCCTTCCCTCTAGCTTTTCATCATCATCCACCATTCTTGATAGGTAATGATGAGGGCGGATTTGACCCTCCAGTCACATCGTGACACATGGCATCTTGGAATAGTTGGATGATACATGGACACCACTTAAGCGATGATTTGGAGTCCCAGATCGTGGTTCGTCTTCACTCCGACTTAGTGACTTCAACCACAACTTAGGTCGGTTAGGAGCACCTCGTCTAGGGCCAACCTGTAGCACCTCGTCACTGGCCGATGTGACCTTGACACGAAGAGCGACCTCCCTCGAGGGCTTGCCGACCTGACTGAGGTCCAGAAGGCGACTTGCAAGTTGTGCTCGCCGACAAATTTGGTATGCATATCCCGACACTCCCAAGTTTCTCGAAAGTTGGCCCATGTACCGAGTGTTCCGTAGGATGGTCAATGTGCGTGGCAGTTACCTCCGGGGATCTCAGACCGGTTAGGCAACCTCCCGAAATCTCGGATGTGGTGCGTGAAGCCCATGCCAAACAAAGCCTATATAAAGGCACCAACCCAAATGACACAAAAAAGGTACGCATAATATCATCTGCACACTAGCACTCTAGCTCATTTTCAGCTTGCAATCTACCGCAAGAATACTAACTTAAGCATTGGAAAGACCTCATCGGGTTAACTACCCCAGGTTCTCTAAGCTCACTCTTTTGCAAAACAACCAGCTCGTCACACTGCAAAGCTCCAAGTCATCCTCTAGAAGGGAGCATCCAATTCGTGCTCCATCAATTGGCGTCGTCTGTGGTAAATGCTACAAGAAGCTAAGTTCTCACCTTCTAAAAGGTTAAGTCCTCATCTTCCATAAAACTAAAGATCTCACCTTTTAGAAATTAAAGATCTCACTTTCTAATTTCCATTTCTATGAACTCAAAGGAACTTTTGAGTAGCATCAACACCCAAAACGAATACCGATTACTGGGGGGCAAAAACATCTATGATGAACCTAAAGAACTCCCCTGTAACAATCAAACAAGTTCACGCCAAATATAGCATCCCCATTGCCCCAAATAAATACCCCGCTACCGCATGTGAACACCCCTCTCCCCGCGGTAGAGCCATCAGCAGTTCCCATTGGGATCGAAGCGGGACAGTTCCATGAGATGAAGCATGAATTTCCAGATGTGAGCATGGAAGCAGCTCGACGTATTCATGTCGATGCAGAATAGGCAACAGTAGAATGACCTTAACAACCAACAGTCTAGTGACAGGCACCTCGGAGTAAGGCTGTCCCCCCAGGTCGAGCCAGTCATGGTTCCCACAAGAAGTTGATGGCCAACAAACTAAGCGGATCTGCCAACTTTATTTTACCCTGGATAAGCCTCACTAGTCCTCTTTGCGAGGTCTCCCCTACAGATTGAACCCTTCGCAGCTCCTGTGGGAGTTAGTGGCCTACGAACTATGCGAACGCCCTTGCGGGTCGAGCCCCTCAAGGCTCCCGAGTGAGTTGGTGACCTATAGTTAGTACAACTGGCCCCGAAGGTCGAGCTCCCTGTGGCTTCTCGTAGGAGTGGACAACCGACGTCATTATGAGGCTGATGCAGCACAGTCGTGGCCCCGAACTTCCGACTCACACCGACAACAACATTATGCCCTCACAGGGGGGGGGGGGCAAAACATGTACGCCGTAGTCTTGCAAGCACTCATCCAGGAATATAATTCCATGGGATGACGTAGAAGCAGTCATATGAGAAGTTACTATAAAATGACCACCCGCTTTGGCGGAAAGGTTAGGCCCCACGTCAGCTAAATAAGGATAAGGAGAGTGGACTGCGAGTCGCTCCCAAAACTTAAGGGCTAAAGTGCCGAGCTAATAAAAGACATCGGCACCACATGAGACTCGGTCGCTTCTTCGGCATGGGCAAGACCAAGGATAAGGAGAGAGGTCTATAAGTCACTTCCTGAGCCTAAGGGCTATGGTGTCGAGCTGACAAAAGATCTCGGCACAATACAAGACGCAGTCGCCTCTTCGGCATGGGTAGATAAGTCCTAGTCACCTCTTCAGCATAGGTGTGCTAAGTCCCAATTGCCTCTTCGGCATAGGCAGATAAGTCCTAGTCGCCTCTTCGGCATAGGCGTGCTAAGACCTAGTCGCCTCTTCGACATGGGCAAAATCAAGGATAAGGAGAGTGGACCGCGAGTCACTCCAGAGCCTAAGGGCTAAGGTGTCGAGCTGATAAAATACCTCGGCACCACATAAGACCCAGTCACGTCTTTTGCATGGGCAAAATAAAAAACAGTTTGCATTCAACACGAGAAAGAGAACAAAAGAAAGACTAGTTCGTTTTCAGCACCATGACAGACACAAACTTAGTCGATCTCTTCACAGTAGACCTCCACCTCGGTTTCAAACTCCACATCAAACTCATTGGCTACTCTTTTGAGAACCAGCTCTAAGGACGTTGCATCGAAGTTTACCTAGGTGGAGCAACCTGATAAAAGAGTCACACGGACCCATGATAAACTTCACTCTTGAGGTAATGATTGGATTGCAGAACCCTTTGAAGGTTCCATCCCTAATAAAGTAAATGTCCTCGAGGTACCTACTCCACCTCTCATCGAGCGGATGAATTTGCTCTCGTGCCCTAATAATGAAGACGGCGATGTCCTGCGTAAGGCTGCAAACATTTGGACTCTTCCGACCTGAGAAGCAAATTGGATCGATACTTACAACTACAAGCTTATCGAATCAGTCATTCTGGACCAAAAGGAGCGATCTACTCCCTTCACCGAGCTACTTTTAGCTCGGGAGTGGGGGGCAATTGATGAGGGCGGAAGGGAGCATCCAATTTGTACTCCAAGTCATCCTCTAGAAGGGAAAATCCAATTCGTGCTCCATCAGGTAACATCACAACTCATAACCAGCTTCGACATAGGATGAATAGAAGACCCAATTGTATCATTGTCGATTTTATATCTAACTGAGCAGGGCAATAATTGACAACGACCATACTTGGAGTTAAACCTTGGCTTTTAGTTAAATAGTGGGAATAGCGTAGTCCAGTAAATCCGCGACGCTATGTCTTTGGCCGGAGTTGTCAAAGGTGGAAGTGTGGAACCACCGATTTTGTTCCGATGATTGGGTGCTGTATCTGCACTGGCGCTGTGTCTCTACATCGATATGTCTCTGGTGGGGCATTATGCCTCTGCTTGGCTGTAGAAGCTGACGTTAATGGCACTGCTCCCCCAATAACTCTGCCTTTGGCATTAGGCACACCGTCTTCAGAAGTGAAAGTCTGAACAGGGGATTCGTGGACGTTGACCTGGGCGAGTGCGGACAAGAACCCTTCTTGGGTCATTAGGTTTGGGGCTCCATAGCTATGCCCCCTCGTTCTAGTAACAAGACTTTGTACTTTTATGATAAAATGGACCGCTGGCCGACAGAGAATACATTACGGGTAAACCAATAAGGGTTTAAAAAGGGTAATTTCTCTCCGGTAATGATTTCCAAGATGAACTCATCGGCAAAGAACGTTGCAACTTTGAATATGACCTTTGGTGTTTGTTGTTAATAGAGGTTCTCGGTCTAAATCAATAAGGGTTTAAAAGGGGTAATTTCGACACTTAAAATGTTTGAGTACTGCAGTGATACGTTGTAAAGTTCGGGTACTAACTTGACACTACCTTAAAAGTTTAGGTACAAACGGATAAGGTTGCATGTTTTCCTTCATTTTTAGGGTTTTTGCAAACTCCTATCCTTTGATAGGAAAAGTGATATAAAGTGCATGTATGCATCAAATCACGTTTTGCACCCTTCCTTAAGAACTTTTCCTCAACTTCTTATTTATTTTATTTTCTATGAAATCAAACATAACCTTAAGATAAGGGCAGGGCCATTACATAACGACTGGAGTTGCTGAATTGAAACACTTAGGGGGCGTTCTTTTTTCGGATTTTGAGAGGGGGGAATGTTGATCAATAGGATTTGGTTCCCACTGACCAAAAATCCCATGTTCTTTTTTCATATTTATGTGGGGACTAGGGAAAGTTTATTTTCCTGAGTATCACCCATCTCGTAGGTGGGTAAATAACTTTCCCACCTAGGGGGAAAGTTGTCAACACTTGAATGAGACAAAAATGCCCCTTTTAATAAGGGGTCTTTATGGATAAAATGGTCATATTCTTATTTACATGAGAAATAAAAGAACATGGGTAAATGCAATTACCCAGGTAAGTATTTCCCAGGAAAAACTTACCCAAGTTACCTGGGTAAGTAACTTACCGAAAAGTGAACTGGCCTTATTACTTTGTCTTTTAGTTGGTAAAATAATTAAATAATATTTTTTTTAAAAGTATAATGATTTAACCAACTTTACTTCCAGCCATTATATACAATATAAATACATACAAAATAATATAAAATACAAGATTTCACACTCTACCTATTTGTATTTGTACTCCTTCCGAACTGAGACTAAGGAACCTACTGCAACAAGCTTTTCAATTCAACGACTTGTCCGTTACAAACGGTCCTTTACTGGACCAACCACTAGACTGAAAAGTGAATTTGAATAAAATAGCGTCAAGTGTGTCGAGTTCGGCACGGCTTATTGTTGTCATTAAGCCCATATTATGTTTGGACTTTGGCCTTTGGACTAAGCATCAAATATGCCGAGTTGGGCCTAGCCCAACTACATCTCGGTCCAATTCCAGCGCGTACAAAACATGTCTCCTGTTCGAAGTACGAAGATCGAACTCTAAACAATGATGCCGTCGTTCCATGTTTTTCCTCTGCACGAATTGCAGCGGTCTCGAACAAAGAACTGAAGAAGAAGCGAGCGAAGCTGTGCTTAGGGTTTTGAGATGTCCCCGGTCATGGCGGTCACGGAAAATACGAAATGGTTAAGAGTTGCATTCGCCATTGTAGCTACAGCGTTTTCGGCTTCCGCAACTATTTCTGGTAACCCCCCTTTCCTTTTTGGGGTTAATGCTTTTCTTCGTCTGTTAAGCTCAGTCTTATCATTAGCTCCTTATGCATCAGTAATAATGCATAAACCTTGTATTGTCTCCTGGTATCGCAAGTCTTGCTTTTCAGGAGGAAATCGAGAGATTTGAATCGCAGAATTAGAGAGCTTGAGGCTTCTCTGAAGGCTTCATTGGAGAAATGTGCCGCCGAGAGGCAGGGCAGAACTAGGGCTCAACAGGTGTGTTTTCTATCTTCAATGAAAGAAATGTGTTTCACAATAGAAGGCACTGTTTACCTCTTTTTGCTTTCTGATTGGTGTGTAAAGAATAATAGTCTATAGAGAATCTATCAGAGACTTATTCATCTGTAAATTGTATGTCTGTGTTTATATAAAAGTTTAAACTCACCATATTAGAGATGAGAACCAAGTTTTCATTGCATCTCTTTTTTCTTGTTTGCTTTCGTTACCTACCTAGTAGTTAGTGGATTAGTGGGTTAATGTGAAGTTACGTTTATTAGACTATTAGTGGATTAAGGGTGTAAGTTAGTTGTTTAGCTTCTTGGATACTGTAAATTGATTGTATAGTTAAGTACTTAAGTTCATATTTTTCAAGACACCAGGGCGAGACTAGGCAACAGGGAGTGCCTAGCATCACCTAGGCAATGGATTTTTTTTTTTAATAAAAATTATAAATCCTAGGGTAATTCCCTAGGTTCCATAACAACCAGTAACTACGTTTTACTAGTAATTATGTGTAGTCTTCGTAAAAATTATGAACTTCACATTAAAACATAGAGAACTAACATATTCATGAGAATAAAAAGAAGAAAGAATAGAAAAATCAGAAAATATAGGAGCATGCTTCTCCTTTTATCCTAAGAAAAGAAGAAAAGAAGGGTTGGAAGAAGAAGAAGAATACGTGATTTATCAAAAGAAAAAAAGAAGAATATGTATTGATTGGAGAAAATTTTAAGTTCTTCCTTGGTTATCAGTTAGGTTTTGAAGCCTTCAAGGGTTCCAGACTGCATATACTAACATTTTTGTTGATTGAGTCCTAACAAATACCAATACCAAAATAACAGTGGTTTAAAAAGGCGTGCCTAGGCACATAGGTGAGACACATTTTGGGGTATGTGAACTGGAGCAGAGTAGAACCCCCTATTTGCTAATGTTGTTCATTCATTCATTGCAATAAAATATCTTCTTAAAAGGCAATGAAAGTTATAAAATCATTATTTTTTATGTGAGAAATAAGAATTTCGGACCCTAACATAGACTTGTTCGGGCTTGCCTCGAGGGGTGTGGTACAAAGGCGACTCATAGAATCAAGAATGCAATATGTTTTACATCACATTAGCTACTTGAAGCAATGCAATTAAGAAAAAAAGAGATTGTGGGTTTTATATGCTTGAAAATGCTTTATATGTTTGTTTGTATTTTTAAATTTTCATTTGAATACGCTTTACATGTTATGTTTATGTATTTTAATTTTAGATAATAGGTTTTTTAAAACATTTATTTTAAAATTTAAGTTTATATTTTTTATGAACATTATGTTTAATACTTTTTGATTTTTTTTACATTTTTTTTTTAAATTTTGGCATTTTTTTGAAATTTCTGACTTTTTTTTTTTATTTTTGTAATTTTGTGCCTTACTTAAAAAGGCTTGCGCCTCAGGCGCAAATTGACCCTTGCGTTTTTTTTTGCACCTTGTGCTTTTAAAACACTGCAAAATAATAATACAAAGGAATTTTTGTTAGTAGCCTACTTATATAGGCCCTTTATAATCTTTTTCTCTTTTATTATTAAGTGTAATGCCCTTTTTGTTTATCTTTAAGTTGTGTGTTCCATACTTAATTAGGGGCACTTTAGTATTTGTACCCAACATTAGTAAATCTAGAAATATGGGTTGGCTGGGCTAAAGTTGGATTTTATTTTCTCTGATTGTTTGGATCCTTTTTCTTCTCTCCTTGCTCTTCTTCTTCTACTTCTCTTCTCATTGCCTAAACCTAATGCTACAACCTACAAGCTCTTCTTTTAAGTCTGAACCACTATTTCATATATAAATCCACAAAATGAATAATTTAGTTTAATAATGTCTATTTTATTATTTTTAATCAGCAACAGAAATTTTATTGCTTAAAAACAGAATTTACATAGGTCATGTACAAGCAGTACATAATATGATTTTATACAATGATAAATGGCACCACCCCAGTTCATACTACCTTACTAATATCCTTTTATGTACAATCATTCATCAAAAAGGACAGAGTGAATGTTCTGAAAATCATAATCGTATTGTAAATCCTAAGATTTTTTTTCTCATTTTTCTAAAAATTGTCAAAAAAACCTAAACCTCTCAAAAAATAGAAAAAATGACTTTGTACTAATTTTCAGCCTATAGACATAATATAAATAGGTAGTGGTAATAGTGAGTCTAGAAATTACAGTGCTTTCATACTATAATTGAAATTCATAATTTAATGTTGGTCCGTTGGATGAATTGCCCCAGTGGTGGTGTGGTTCCGAATCCCGCTATTATCAAAGAAAAGAGCTGTTGATTTGATGTTGTACTGTTCACTTAAAAGAGTAAAGGGGTGTCAGGTAGTGATTAATATAAAAAAAATGCCATAGTATGATCAAGTTCAACTTCAATTTGAGCAATAAAAAAACCAGATCTTTCATTGTATTGCTATTTGATATGATCATATAATATGGGCTCTACATGGCTTTATGTTCATATCTTCATGGCCTCAAGGCTCAACAAAAAAGACAACTTTGGGGCAACATAATATCCTATTTAGTTCCCTTATACAAAGTATACAAAAAGATAGCCAATAGCACCGTATAAATATATCATATGCCCCTAGTAAATCTCCTTTGTAATCAAAAAGTGAAAAAAAAAAAACTTAGCTATCATCTATCAAAATATATCGTCATCATCATCATCATCAAGCTAAATGTTGTCTTCATCTTCTTGCTCTTCATCTGGTGAAGAAACATGTTCTTCCTCTTCTTCATCTTGAAGTTAGGTTGTCCCTTTTTCTTATCCTCTTGTGTAGATCCCTAGGACCTAAAGGTAAAATAAATTATAATTATTTAAATAAAACATAAAGTTATAAATTATGAAGGTAATAAAATGAAACCTACCATGCTTCATTTATTTATAATTCCTTCAACTTTAGTAAAGCACTCTCCCATGTCCATCCATGTGGAATCAACAGAAAGGGAATGATCCTCCTTTTCAGTATCATCATCTAACTCCATGTCTCATCGGCGAATTGGATCAAGCTCTCATGACAGATTTGAAGTTAGTGATTGTATTTAACAAATACTAAATCTCTCAGCCTCTTTTCTTCCAAATGATTTCTCCTTTTTGAATGTATCTAAAAACATTTAAAATCAAGAATTATATAAATTCTTATCTACTCCCTAACATAAAATCCAATCTACTAAATAATAATAGAAATTAAGAATAGGCACATTACTTGCTTAAGTGTAGTCCAATTCTGTTCACAAGCCCTAGAATTCCATGTCAAACTAAGAATATGGATTGCCAATTTCTTTAACTTTGACATGCAATCTCCATAATTATCCCACCATATAGCTGTTTTACAAAATTCTAATATGTAAATAACATAGCTGTTAAATTATTCAAGGTTAAAACATTAAAGTGGGCCATGCCACTATCAAATACCCATAGTGGGTCCCATTTATTAGTAGGGCCCACTGTTAAAATAATTAAGTTTAAAATATCAAAGTGGGCCTGGGCCATGTGCACTATCCAGTTAGTATAGTGCGTCCCACTTATCAGCAAGGCCACTATTAAATCAACATAGTGGGTCCCATTGATTGGAACTCACTATTAAGATAGGCAAGTTTAAAATACATAAATACCCAATATATAACCCCATAGTGGTTGGGTCCCATGACATATCCATTGATTGTGGGGCCCACTCATTGGTATAACCCATTGAGAGCCCAAGTTGATGGGCCTGCTTATACTTGTCATTGGGTCTAACCCTTGCAAAATATTTCTTTCATAAAATTAAAATCAAAGGGTATTTCCTCTAAGGAATGTAATTAAGGGGTTTTAGTAAACATAGTTTATATTCTTATATAGGGAAACCCAGACTTTGTTCAAGCTTGTTTTCTTTATCAAATAGTTTAGAGTGAGTTCATACAACATCCCAAGGAGAGGCGCGAGCTGCAGCCCCTCCTTGAATCTTACAAGTAAACTAGGAAAGAAAAGCAAGAATCACAACTGAGCCCAAAACAATTCTTCCCTATTTACCCCTTGCTTAGCTAACACATCTGACAAAGTATTTGCTGATCTCCCCATCCACTTTACAGTGACCAACATATTCCTTGTCAACCAACTAAATTTCTTTATTTCCTTCTTATAACGCCACATAGCCTCTTCAGGATTTTTCAACCAACCCACCACCACTTTGGAATCCCCCTCGATTGTTAGGTGTTGTACCCCCATCTGGTTTGCAAACTGCACCCCTTGTATAGCAGCTAAAAGTTCTGCCCTGATGGAGTCACCAATTCCCAAGGGACCTGAGTAGAGCAACAAAATCTCTCCCTTCTCATTTCTCAAAGCACCCCCCCGTTCCGGATAATCCTGGATTACCCATCCTTTAGGGATGAACACCTCGCTACTGCTGACCAACTTCTCCAAAAGTCATTAAAGGAGAATTGATTAAAGATTACCAAGGTCTTCAGCCAAGGTATTGCCCTATTTAACACACAGTCTTTCAATTCCTGACTGCTCCTTTCCTTTTCTTGAAAAATTCTAACATTCCTTTCTTCCCAAAGAGTCCAAATCAAGGTAACACGAGCACATCTCCACATAATTCTCCCTATTTTTGTAGGCCAATAAAAGGTAGAATGGTTGAAGAACATGTGAACTTCTACTGGTAGACTCCAACTACTCCCAAACAACGAAAGTAGCCAAGCCCAAAGGTCTGCAGAAAAGGGACAAGATATTAATAGGTGGTAGCAATCCTCACCGTGAGCTCTATAGAGGATACACCAATTAGGAGAAATACAGAGGAAAGGTCTTCTCTTTTGTAGGTTATCTAGAGTGTTTATTTTTCCATGGAATACTTCCCAACAAAACACCATAATTTTTTGGGGAACTGGCCTGCACCAAATTTCTTTTGACGGAAAGGGTTGGTGAGTAGAAAGTTGAGAGATGGACTTGAAGAAAGAAGCACAAGTGAAAGTTCCATTGGGTCTAGGAGTCCATACCCTCTTATTTGGCTTGGAGGGATCCAAACAAACCTGATTAAGACAACCAAGCAAGACAGAAAGAGATTCAATTTCATCATCCCTAAGTCCTCTACGAAACCCAAAATCCCAAGTAGGATCTAAGGGTGTTCCCATAGGTGAGACAAATTTTGAGACGACCTCTTTTTTGTACAAAGAAACAGAAAATAGCGAATGGAACAAATCCTTTAAAGGTGTGTCTCTTACCCAAATATCCTCCCAAAAATGAACAGTGTTGCCAGAACAAACTTCATACCTGATAAAATTGAGGAGTTGAGGAAGGGTGTTGTGAATGGCCTTCCAAGGTGCTACTAGGTTAGCTTGCCTTGATACACCAGCATCCCATCCATTCTCTAACCTCCCATGAATGCTTTCCACCACCTCATGCCACAATCTCTCTCTTTCTAATGGCCATCGCCACAACCATTTCCCTAACATAGTTTGATTTTTTCTAGTTACCCTCCCAAGTCCCAAGGCCCCCCTCTTCTTTACTTCTGCACACAATTTCCCAATTAACCAAGTGATCATTTTTTTCTTGTCCCGGCTCCCATAAGAAATCTCTCATCAACTTCTCCAGTTTCCTAACTTCCTTAACTGGTATCCTAAAAACAGACAAAAAAAAAAGGTAGGTAAGTTAGCCAAGGTAGCTCTTATTAGGGTAATTCTCCCTCTTAAAGAGACATAATTTCTCTTCCATGAGGCTAATCTCTTCTCAAACTTTTCTATCACTAGGGTCCAAAATCTACTCTCCCTAGGATTTGCCCCTAAAGGAAGCCCTAAGTATGACATAGGCTAAGCAGAGGTGGAACACTCGACACTCCGCGATAGCCTCGACCTCCCCTATCTCCAAATTTATACCCGCTATGCAGCTCTTTTCCAAATTTATTCTCAAATTAGAAATACTTTCAAATCCTTGATTAGCTCCTTTAGGTTTGCTACCTTTTCGCTAAAACCTCCTTCACAAAAGATCATTAGGTCATCTGCAAATTGAAGGTGGGTGACGGGGACTTGGTGTCTCTCTATTCTCCAACCCCTAATGGCATCTTCACTGTCAGCCTTAGTAATGACCCTACTAATCACCTCAGCTACTAAGGTAAAAAGGAAGGGTGAGAGTGGATCCCCTTGCCTGACACCCCTGCAAGTTGGAAAAAAGTCCCTTACCATACTATTTACTAGAATAGAGTAGTGACAAGTATTGATACACCAAAAAATCCAACTACACCACTTGTCCCCAAATCTACAGTTTCACATAACCTCTAATAGAAACTCCCAGTCCACCAAATTACCAATTTACAAATGAAACCTCTCTTCCTAGACCATTTCATTTCCTCCACACACTCATTCGCAATTAAGATCTGATCTGTTATTTGTTGCCCTTGATTGAAAGCCCCCTGGGTTTCACTAATGATAGAAGGGAGGACTGTTTTGATCCTCAACGAGAGCACTTTAGCCAGAATTTTATAGATGCTTGTCACCAGACTAATAGGCTTATAATCTTTTGGGTAGTTGGCATCATTCTTCTTAGGTATCAAGGCCAAAAAGGTGGCATTAATTCCAGGGCTTATAATGTGATTGCTTGCAAACTCCTTAAAGACTTCAACTAAATCCTCTTTCAACACCTCCATACAGTCTTGATAAAAACCCATTGTAAAGCCATCTGGATCTGGAGCCTTGGATCTATCCATTAGAAAGACACAACTTTCTTAATCTCTTCTTCCTTGAAATCCCTTTCCAGCCACTTTGCCACTCCATCATCAATTCTTGGCCATTCCACCCCTTCCACGACTAGTCTCTCACTCAAAGGTCTTCTATAAATCGATTTGAAGTGGTCCACAAATTTTCTGGCTATGTCATCCTGGTTGGTAATCACCTCCTCTCCTATCTCTAGCTTGGTCACAAGATTCTTTCTTCGTCTCCCATTTGCCAAATCATGGAAAAATCTAGTGTTCCCATCGCCTTCCTTAATCCACTTGTGTCTAGATTTTTGTCTCCAACTGATTTCTTCCTTCAGTAACACCTCTTCCAAATACTTTTTCAATTGTCTCCCTAACACTCTGTCCTCCTCGGTCAACCCATTTGCGGTTCCTTTACATCCACGTTTTCTATTCGAGAGATTAGGTACAATTTTTGCTCTTCAATTCTACCAAAATGATTTCTATTCCACTCTTTTATTTTGGCTCTCAACCTTTTTAATTTCTTATGAAACTTTTTTCACAAAATCTGGATGGGTGAGCCACATATTTTAGAATTTAAAAGGTTTGGGTCCTATAGAAAATGACTCAGTACCTATCTGGATAGGACAGTGATCGGAGGTGACTCTGGGTAACGCTCTAGCAACCAAGTTTTGCAAACTATTCTCCTAGACAAGGTTAAATAAGAATCTGTCCAGCTTCGAACACAAAGGGGTTGCCTGAAGGTTGGACCAAGTGTAACTGGCTTGCAGCAGAGGTATTTCCTTCAGTTCACATTCTTCAATAAAACCATTAAATTTCCTCATGCTTGTTGAAATTACCTGTTGGGGATTACTGGTTTCATCAGAGAATCTAATGACATTAAAATTCCCGCCCAGGCACCAAGGACGATACCATAGCCCCTTCATTGCATATAGTTCCTCCCACATCTGATTCCTCTCTCTATAGGAATTAGGGCCATAAACATTGGTTAAGACCCATACACACCCATTCTCTACATTCTTACACTTAATGGAAACTGAGAATCTGCCTATCAATTCTTCCACTACTTCCACCACATCCTCCCTGCACAGTGTTACGATCCCCCCCGAGGCTCCCCAAGAAGGAGACGAGCTCCAACCTAAACCTCTAGACCTCCAAAAACTCCTCACCCATCTCCCATCTAATTCCATCATTTTGGATTCTTGTAAGAACACAATATCGGGTTTTTCCCTTTGGAGTAGGTCTTTGATCACCCTTCTCTTTCTTGCACTCCCTAACCCTCTTACATTCTAGCTAATAATTTTCTTCGAGACAAAATAGCAAAAACACCCATGAAAAGGCCATAATCTCCTCATTTTAGGCCCTTCCTCCTATCTCCTCTACCACTAAATTCTAAATCTCCCTCAATGTCTGGGATTATCCTTTCGACTTCAGATCTTTTTTTCTTATTTGTTCCTCTTCCCCCCCCCCCCTTCCCAATTTCTCCATCCTTTCCAGCCAATGTTTGAGAAAGAATTTTACCCTTCTCACACTTATTTTGGCTACAACATCTTTCTACGAGTCCTTCCTTTTTATTTTGTTCCTCCATCATTGTACAGATCATCTCCCAAATTCTATCCGCCTCCCCCTTACTACTTCCTTCCAACACCCTCTCTCCTCCTTCCACTATCACCCTCTCTCTTGCATCAGAAACTCCTGGATGGGAAGCTGGGATATCTGTCACAGGCATAGCAAACAAGTCAGTACCTAAAACAGAATTGACACCCATACCTGAAAGAACGGGGGTAGGACTAGAATCACTGGAAATGACTTGCTGACAGTCGGCAAATGGTTTTAAAGCCGTTCCCCTTTTTGGACAAGGTTGTGAAGTAGACATGGTGAAAGAATCACTTTCTGACGACCTACCCACTTGGAATACCTTTCTCTGTGTTTCCGACACTGGAGTACCCGCATCCATCCTCACGGCCGATTCTTGTCCCTCTCCACTCGATTGGGCCCATTTTCTAAGTCTTTTCCTCCCATGTGACCTCTTAACAAGTCACACCTCCCTGTTTTAATGGTCGAACCAGCAACCCTCCCTGTCTGAGGTTGCTGGTTCAGCCCTCTCCCATTAGACACTGGTATATTTTTGTCTATTTCCCCTGACACCACCTGCGCAAAAGATCTGCCATTTGTCATAGCCTTTTCTTGCTTTCTACAGGTTTGACCTTCCATCTGCCCCAAAGCTTTTTGGCTTCCCAGAATTTGTTGGCCCTTTTTAGTGAAACATTCCTTCCCATTTGAATTAACCAATCTCACAAGTCCACGTAATGCTTCTTCTTCCTCCTTCTCCCCTCCTACCATACGAGCCTCCTTCCACAACCCTGCTTCAATAGAGGATGCTAGCCACACAGAGACAAAACTCTCATATGTTCGTACCTTTACCTTTCGTGGAATGTCTTTTGGCTTCACACCACTTAGCAGGATTGCTATTGAATAAAGATCACCCCAGAAAGCTCCTTTCAAGATTCCTCCACACAATACTGCTATAGACTCTGCTACTTCTTATTTCCACAGATGAAATGGCAAGCCTATTACACGCACCACCACACCATTTTCGACAAATAAATCCTTGGAGTTGGATGTTGGATTCCATTTAAAGACTGTGAATGGTCTGAAATCAGCCTGAATATTGATAACTGATATTTCCAATTCATTCTCTACTGGATCTAGGAGGGCTTTACAGTGGGGTTACTATGAAAACACTCTTCAGCTTCAACCTGGTTGCCAGTAAGTCAGCTACCCTCCTCCAATCATTAACCTTTTCCTTGGCTTGTATCACAAACTTACTATCCCACTCTTCTCTCTCTAGACCTCCCACCATTCTGCATTGGCCTTTTGTTTTTGCCATGACCACTGGCCCTTGTTCTACCCTACTGTTGCTGAGATATGCCTTCTCCTCCCTTATGGAGGCTTTTTTATCATTTGCTACTCTTTGAGCAACCAATCAACTTCCCCCCATCCTTGGCTCTGTTTTCCTGCTGGTAGACACACCAATTGTCTTCGTCCCTTACCAAAAAATTCAGCCAAAGCTATGAAGAAGCCTTTTCTATTCCTCTTACATTCAACAACATATCTTCTCCCTTCTAATGTACTAAAATCCTGCCAGTTTATCTGCTTACCTTTTGAACAGGCTCCAACTATGAACTCTCTTAGCCACTCGATCACTTCTAATCCTTCCAACAATATTGTACCCTTTTTCGCTTCCCTAACCTTCAGGCTTACCTTCCCCTTGATTCTCATCTCTTCGAACAGGAAATCTTTTGCTTCTATCTTCAAGGATCTCCTCCACTGACCTGCCTGCATGAACTCCATTCCCTTTTGATTCTCCTACCACAAGGATCTCTTTCAGCAATATTCCAGGGTCTCTTTATGAAAATAGTTGTATTGGGTCCATTTGTAATTTTTATGCTGTTTTTTCTTAAAAGAGTGAGGCTGCACCTCACACTTCCTGATGGGATTCTTGTAATAGTCATTTGTCCTTATTGTTTTCAATGAAATTTTATTGAACGTTTTGCTAATCAATATATATATTTTTTGATGAATAATAATAAATTTATTAATTCATAAGCTGATTTAGAGTTGTGAATTCATACAACATCCAAGGGAGAGGCGCAAGCTGCAGCCCCTCCTTGAATCTTACAAGTAAACTAGGAAAGAAATACAAGAATCACAACTGAGCCCAAAACAATTCTTCCCTATTTACCCCTTGCTTGGTTAACACATCTGACAAAATATTTGCTGATCTCCCCATTCATTGTACAGTGACCAACATATTCATTGTCAACCAACTAAATTTCTTCATTTCATTCTTGTAGCGCCATATAGCATCTTCAGGATTTTTCAGTCAACCCACCACCACTTTGGAATCCCCTTCAATTATTAGTTGCTGTACCCTCAACTCCTAAGGGACCTGAGTAGAGCAATAGAATCTCTTCCTTCTCATTTCTCAAAGCACCCCCCATTCTGGATAATCTTGGATTACCCATGCTACTTCCATCAAAGTTCAGCTTCAATGAGCCTTCAGATGGAGGAGACCAACTTGTAATTGATTTGTCCTTTAGGGGTGAACACCTCGCTACTGCTGACCAATTTCTCCAAAGGTCATTAAAAGAGAATTGATGAAAGATTCCCAAAGTCTTCAGTCAAGGTATTGCCCTATTCAACACACAGTCTTTCAATTCCTGATTGCTCCTTTACTTTTCTTGAAAAATTCTAGCATTCCTTTCTTCCCAAAGAGTCCAAATCAAGGTAGCGCGAGCACATCTCCACATAAGTCTCCCTCTTTTTGTAGGCCAAAAGAAAGCGGAATGGTTGAAGAGCATGCGAACTTCTGTTGGTAGACTCCAACTACTCCCAAACAACAAAAGTAGCCAAGCCCAAAGGTCTGTAGAAAAGGGACAAGATATTAGTAGGTGGTAACAATCCTCACCGTGAGCTCTACAGAGGATACACCATTTGGGAGAAATACAGAGGAAAGGTCTTCTCTTTTGTAGGTTATCTAGAGCGTTTACTTTCCCATGGAATACTTCCCAACAAAACGCCATAATCTTTAGGGGAACTGGCCTGCACCAAATTTCCTTTGACAGAAAGGGTTGTTGGGTAGAATGTTGAGAGATGGACTTGAATAAAGAAGCACAAGTAAAGGTTCCATTGGGTCTAGGAGTCCACACTCTTTTATCTGGCTTGGAGGGATCCAAGCAAACTTGATTAAGACAACATAGCAAGACAGAGAGAGGTTCAATTTCATCATCCCTTAGTCCTCTACGAAACCCAAAATCCCAATTAGGAGCTAAGGGTGTTCTAGTGGTGAGACAAATTTTGAGACCACCTCCTTTTTATACAAAGAAACAGAAAATAGCAAAGGGAAGAGGTCCTTTAAAGGGGTGTCTCCTACCTAGATATCCTCCCAAAAACGAATAGCGTTGCCAGAACAAACTTCATACCTAATAAATTTGAGGAATTGAGGGTGTCGTGAATGGCCTTCCAAGGTGCTGCCAGGTTAGCCTGCCTTGATACACCAGCATCCCATCCATTCTCTGAACTCCCATGAATGCTTCTCACCACCTCATGCCACAACCTCACACTTTCCAATGGCCATCGTCACAACCATTTCCCTAACAGAGCTTGATTTTTTCCAGTCACCCTCCCAAGTCCCAAACCCCCTCTTCTTTACTTCTGCACACAATTTTCCAATTAACCAAGTGATCCTTTTTTTCTTGTCCCGGCTCCCATAAGAAATCTCTCATCAACTTCTCCAGCTTCCTAGCTTCCCTAACTGGTATCCTAAAGACAGACAAAACATAGGTAGGTAAGAGTGCTAGAGTGCTAGACACTTAAAGCGAGGTGATCCTCCATTGGTGTCTTGTCTCCCAGCCGTTGCCATGACAACTATGGTTGAGTTATGAATGAAGAAGGATTCTGTTTAGGAGGCCATAATTTTTGGTTAGCTAAAATAACCATGTATCAGATGGCAACAGGATGGATGGTGTTTGATGGTAAAAGAGAAGATCAACTTTTTTGTTTTATTTTTATCAGTAAATAAAGATTCTATTAACTTCAATTGAGGTATTACAACAAGGTGGAAACTTCTCCACCAATAGACAACTTTAGAGTTTTGCCCAAAATAATTGTTGTCTAGATCCATGGGATTACAACAATGTGTCCGCCATCCCATTTGTTCTTCTCACCAAGTCACCCATCTAAAAACAACATTCATCTCCCTTGTTAAACTTTCTATTTCTTGGATTGTGTGCCTATAGATCCATGGGATTTGGGTACTACTTGTTCACGAAATGACCACTTATGAGTCCCCTGCCACCTCCAGGTTATGAAAACTGAATTGCTTAGCAAATTTTAATCCCTGAAGTATAGCTCTATTGCCAATGCATCACCACTATCCAAAGGTCCTGAGTATAAAGCCAACACAACCTTCCTTCTGAATCTCTAGAGACCCCTCCCACCCCAGTTCTTGTCTAATTTCCTATATAACTCCTATCAAAATTAAGTTTAACAAAATTGGTTGCTGGTTGTCTCCACGGCATAATTACTCTTTCCTTGTTTTGAGCCAACAATGCCACTTCCTCAAAATATCATTTAGAGAGAATTTGGAAGTCCTCCATAGTCTTTATCCAATGTGCAACTTTTGTTTTTATTCTGTCCAAGAGTTCCATTTCTATCCTACTCATCCTTGAAGATCCTCCCACTTCTTTCTTCCCAAATAGTCCATATCAAGGCGGCTTGCACAGCTTTCCACATCATCCTCGCTCTTTTATATGGCTGTCTCAAGAAGTTTGGATCAAAGAGACTCACCACATCCTAAGGAGGAGTCCACTTGCACCCATGGAGAGAACATAGATGCTCCCAAATACAAAGCACAAAAGGACACAACAAAAAGACATGGGGAATAGTTTTTTTTTTTTTTTTCTTCCTTCTCTTTTGTTTTCCTTCCTTGTCCCAACCAATCCTTCACCAACCCTCTCCCCCACTTTCCCTCCTAGAGGAGAGGAGCTTCGACACTCACCAACCCTCACAGGATCTTTCTTTCTTTCTTTTTTTTTTTTTCTTTTTCATTCTTTCTTTTGCATATCCATAACTTTTTTATATGTAACAAAAGAAAACAACACATGTGAGGAGAAGAAAACATATTTGGCCTTCTTTTCTACAAAATGTCATTGGTATTAATCTTTCAAAGGAAACTTCTCAGCAAAGGGCCTGGGTTTTGGGATGGATTGGCTTGCTCCACACTTCTTTCACTGGGAATGACACCCCCGAGGTAGATGGCTGAATTAAGAAATTAAAGGAGGCATAAGTAAAAAAAATCCATTTTAAGAGATAAAGCACACCCTATTATCCTCTACATAACGATCCAAAAAAATAGTGTTAAGCTTGGCCAAGAGGGGGATGAGAGATTCACACTGCAATTCCCTTAGACCCCTTCTAAAACCAAAATCCCAATTTAAACTCGAGGTAGGGAATTTCACAAACTTAGAAATGGGTTCACATTTGTAATTGGAGAGTGCATAAAGCTCAGAAAATTGGACCTTTAATGGTTAAATTCCAATCCAAAGGTCCTCCCAAAAAATACTTTTAATCCATTGCCCACTTCATACCAGATGAGGTTAATAAAAAAAAGGATATACCTCAGAAATTGCTTTCCACGGAGCAGAAGGATTTGCATTTGGGGCTACCTTTGCATCCCAACCATTATCCAACCAGCCATGTATGCTTTCAATAACCTTGTGCCAGAGCTTGTTTCTTTCTAGGGGAAACCTCCACAAGCACTTTCCTTAGAGAGCTAAATTGTTTTGGATTATGTTACCTAACCCCAGCCCACCCTTCTTTTTAGGTCTACTAACATGTTCCCATTTTACCAAGTGATCTTTCTTTCTGTCTCCCAGTTCCCACAAGAAATCCCACATTAGCTTCTCTATTTGCCCAACAATTTTAATAGGAATACGAAAAGTAGATAAGAAGTAGATGGGGAGATTGTCCAAAGTGGCTTTGATCAAAATAATCCTTCCACCCAAAGAAATGTAGTTCCTCTTCCAAAGTGCCAATTTTTTAGTGAATCTTTCTAATACAAGCTTCCAAGGTTTCCACCCAAGGGGAATCCTAGATATTCCAAAGGGCAATTCTTGACTTCCCAACCTAAGACCTCCACTATACTAAGGACTTCCTCTTCTTGCAAGTTTAGCCCCACCAGACAACTTTTTTCCCAACCTAATTTCTCAAAGGATCTTACAGATCTTTAAGATTCCTAAGGATCTCAAGATTTGTTTCTTCACAAAATAGGATTGTGTCGTCTGCAAATTGCAAATGGGTAACTACAATCTCATTCCTTCCCACCCTCCAACCTCTAATTAAACCATTCAAATCCACCTTTGTGATCATTCTACTCAGAACCTCTGCAATCAAGGTGATAGGGAGTTGAGATGGTCTCTAAAGAAGGAGCTAGGGGAAACTTTGTTAAGAGAGGAAATAAGTTGGAAGCAGAAATCAAGGGAGAGGTGGATCAAGGAAGGGAATGGTAATACAAAATTTTTCCATGCCATTGCAAATGGAAGGAGAAGGAAGAGCTTGATTAGCTCACTAATGATGGGGGAGAGTGAGGTTACAGAGCAGATAGAGATTGTAGTGGTTTTCTCGGAGCATTTCAGATCTATCTTTAGAATGCCTTTAAATGAAAAGTGGTTGGTTGAAGGGCCAGAGTGAAGACTTTGGGGAGGATCAAATGCATTTTTTGGAGAGAAGGTTTGAAGAATAAGAGATCAAGGAAGCAATTTTCTCTATGAATAGATCAAAAGCCCCTTGGGCCTGATGGATTCACCATGGCGTTCTATCAAGATTGTTGGGATATAATCAAAGATGATCTTTTTCAGAGTCTTCTGTGAATTCCATAGAAGGAGGGTAATCAATGCGGGGATGAACTCTACTTTTTTAGCGTTGATTCCAAAGAAGAAAAATGCTATATGGTCCGGAGACTTCAGACCTATTAGCTTAGTCACAAGCATTTATAAGGTTATAGCAGAAGTGTTGTCTTTGAGGATCAAGAAAGTGATCCCCCCACTGATTTCGCAGTCTCAACTCTCAAGGGGCCTTTGTGCAGGACAAGCAGATCATTGACCAAATTTTTATTGCTGATGAATGTATGGAGGCTCAAAAATGATTAAAGAGAAGGGGAGTGGCTGTCAAATTGGATTTGGAAAAAAGCCTATGATTTGGTGGACTGGAACTTCTTAATTGATATTACAAGGAGATGTGGATTTAGAGATTGTGGTGTAAATGGATTAAGGGTTGCCTACTGCGGTCTACTCACTACTAAATTATTATTGATGGGACGGTGTATGATTTCTTTGAGGGCTTTAGGGGACTTAGACAAGGTGACCCTCTCTCTCCTTTTCTGTTCACTTTGGTAGCTGAAGTACTAAGCAAACTGATCTCAAGAGAAAATTGCCTGCAATTGTTTAGGGGTTGGTCTGTTGGGAGAGATAATATTTTGGTCACCCATTTGCAGTTTGCAGACGATATTCTGATATTTTGTGATGGAGATTGTAGAGAGGGGGTGGAAAATTTGAAGTTGGTGGTGAAGCTTTTTGAGAGAATGTCTAACTTAAGGATTAACTGGTCGAAGAGCTTAATGGTTGGAACCAATATTGATGAGGAACTTTTGAGGAGCTTGGTAGACTCCTTAGGTTGTGAGAAAGGTGAATGACCTATGAAATACTTAGGCTTACCTCTTGGAGATAACCCTAGATCAGCTAGTTTTTGGGCCCTAGTGGTGGAAAGGGTTGAGAAGAGATTAGTTGGGTGGAAGAGGAACTACATCTCAATGGGGGGGTGGAGGCTAACCCTTATCAAGTCTACCTTTAGCAAACCTTCTAGTGTACTACATGTCAGTGTTTAGGATGCCACAGGAGGTTGTGAGGAAAATTGAAAAACTTATTAGAGATTTTCTCTGGGAGCTAGGGGAAAAAAGAAGGACCACTTGGTCAAATGGGAAAAAGTGGTGAACTTGAAAACATAAGGTGAGTTGGAAATTGGTAATATTAAGATGAAGAATCAAGCTTTACTCAGCAAATGGTTATGGAGGTTTCCTAATGAAAATGAGAAGTTATGGCACAAGGTTGTGGCCAGTATTCATGGCATATCAAGCAATGGGTGGGATGCTGGATGTTTTTGTAGAGCTACCTTGGCTGCCCCATGGAAGGCCATCCATGATTTTCTTCCTACCTTCTTACTTCAAGTAGAAGTTCAGGACTGTTATCAGTCTTGAACCCTAATGGATTTCAGGTTCGAAAATAAGAAGGTAAAGAGAAGAGAGGAGGAAGAGGGAGGAGAAGCAGTAGAACACAAGAGTTGAAAGGAGGAGCAGAAGCTTAATATTCTGCCGCCGCCACTTTAATTAATATTTATAGGTTATGCTCATTACATGGAAAGGACAGATCTGCCCTTAGTCTTTACATAACATAATAGAGCAAAATAAGGCTGAAATAAATAGCAACTAAAACAACTAAATGACCAACAGCTAACCCTAGGAAGACTAGAACACCTTCTACCCTACGAACACAGTGGGACCGTAGCTATGGGGCCCACATCAGTGTTCTCTACACTCCCCCTCAAGTTGGGAATAAATGTTTATCATTCCCAACTTGGATAGATCCGCCTCTAGCTTTTTCCGTGGTACAACTTTGGTGAGGATATCTGTCAGCTGCATGTTGGAGGTGATGTACGGGAGACACACTTCTTGTGATGAGACCCTCTCTCGTACAAAGTGTCGATCAACTTCAATATGTTTAGTTCTGTCATGCTGCACCGGGTTGTGTGCTATATTAATAGCCGCTTGATTATCACAATACAACATCAGGGGCTTCTCATACTCAATACCCAACTCCTCAAGTAGTGATCTCAGCCAAAGAATTTCAGCCACTCCGTTAGCCATTGACCTGTACTCTTTTTCAGCACTAGATCGGGAGACAACACTCTGTTTCTTACTCCTCCAAGAGACTAGGTTACCTTCCACAAGAGCACAATATCCAGAGGTAGACCTTCTGTCCTCAACACTCCCGGCCCAATCGGCATCTGTATAGACCTCTACCTTCATGTGGCCATTGTTCTTGAACAGTATACCTCTACCCGGGCATCTCTTCAAGTATGCTAGTATTCTTTCTGCTACTAGAAGGTGCGTGGTTCTAGGAGAATGCATGTACTGACTGACAACACTAACTACATAACTGATATTTGGTTGAGTGAGGCATAGATATAGGAGCTTTTCCACTAACTGCTGGAACATAACCTTGTCTTCAAGTAGCTCCCCACTCTCTGCACTAATCCTGTGGTTCTGTTCAATGGGTGTATCCGCAGGTTTGACACCCAACTTTCTAGTTTCTGCCAACAGATCTAGAACATATTTCTTCTGAGAGACAAAGATCCCTTGTTTAGATCTAGCAACCTCAATACCCAAAAAATACCGTAGTGTACCCAGATCTTTCACCTCAAACTCTTGATGAAGGAGCTGTTTGAGGGACTCAATCTCATGGTTGTCATTTCCTGTCACCACAATATCATCAACATATACTACAAGTAGTGTCAGAGAGGACTCCACCCTCTTGATGAACAGTGTATGATCTGACTGAGCCTGTACATAACCGAACTTCCCAAGGGCTAGTCTAAATCTGTCGAACCAAGCTCTAGGTGACTGCTTCAAACCATACAATGCCTTATTGAGCCGGCAGACCTTCTTACCTACCTTTGTATCATAGAATCCAGGAAGCAACTGCATGTAAACCTCTTCCTGCAAGTCCCCATTCAGGAAGACATTTTTAACATCCATTTGGTACAAAGGCCAAGTGTGGCTTGCTGCAAGAGATAATAGAACCCGAATGGTGGCCATCTTGGCTACCGGGGCAAATGTCTCCAAGTAATCTATACCATAAGTTTGAGTGAACCCTTTTGCAATTAGCCGAGCTTTGTATCTCTCAATGGAACCATCCACATTGTGCTTCATAGTAAATACCCATTTGCATCCAACTGGTTTCTTTCCTTTGGGCAAGTCAACTAGCTCCCAGGTATTATTTTTCAATAGGGCATCCATTTCAACTTGCATTGCACCTCTCCACTCCGGGACTGATAGGGCTTCTTGCACTGTTCTTGGAATAGGGACATTAGCAACGGAAGTGAGATAGGACCTGTAGGAGGGAGATAGGCGATCATAGGACAAAAACTGAGATGCAGTGGGCTGTAGATGTGGTGCAATGCCGTTTTCCTTTATGGATGGCAATGGGAAGGTCAAGGTCATCTGCTGGGGGTGAGGTAGCAACAATGGAAGGAGTCTCTGTGGGCCCTGGGACTGTAATATATGGACTTGGAGCCGTAGAAGAGGCTGGAGCTGGCCGGGACTGCTAATGACTGGGATCAACCTGCCTGCATCGCCTGTGATAGACTCTCAACTCCCGATCCCCCTGGCCACCCTCGCTACTACAACCCTCATCACCCAATGGAATAGGTAAAGGAACAGCCCCAAAAGTATTAACCCTGCCCTCACTGCACTCCCCCTGAAGAAAAGGACCCAAATCTCCACGCTCACTACTCTCCCTCTGAGGAGAGACCCGAGAATAGTAGGGTGTCTCCTCAAAGAAAGTGACATCCATGGATACAAACTTCTTCCTTGAGACAGGATCATAGCAGCAATAACCCTTTTGAGTTTGTGCATAACCAAGAAAGATGCATTTGGAGGCCTTGGGTTCGAACTTGGAGGGATGGGGACCGAGAAGCTGAACAAAACAGGTACAACCAAATGTTTTGAGGGGAATAGTAAACAACTCCTCATTGGGGTATAGAAGTGAAAAAGGAGGTTTCATATCAAGAACCCGGGAAGGAACCCGATTAATAAGATATACCGCCGTAAGGATAGCATCACCCCAGAAGCGAATAGGGACATTGGAGGTAAACATAATACTTCTAGCCACCTCCAAGATGTGCCTATTCTTCCTTTCTGCAACCCCATTCTGCTGAGGTGTATGAGGGCAAGTGCTCTGGTGGATAACCCCATGATTAAGAAGGTACGATGCCAATGGCTTAGCAAAGTATTCCTTTGCATTATCAGATCTAAGAACTTTGATCCTGGCATCAAATTGGGTTAGGATCATTTGGTGGAAGTTTTGGGTCAGGGTAGGAACCTCATCTTGTGAACGCATAAGATAAACCCAAGAAAACCGGGTGTGGTTATCAACAAATAACAAAAAATATCTGTACCCACCCATAGAAGGAATGTGATATGGCCCCCAAACATCAGTATGCACAATATCAAAAGAACTATTACTCCTTTTATTACTCAATGAATAAGAGTTTCCACAATGTTTATCAAACTCACAACTTTCACATTTCTACTGAGACGACTCAACAGACTCAAACAAAGTAGGAAACAGACTCTTTAAGGACCGAAAAGACAAATGACCCAATCGGTTATGCTTTGGCATAACCGGACTCACAACCTGAGAAACAAGTAACTTCTTATCCACTGACTCTTCCCGACGAGAACTCTCCCCGAGCAGATAGATCCCATTTGTCTCACAGCTAGTCCCAATCACCTTCTTCGTCTCCAGGTCCTGAAAAACACATCGGTCGGGGAAGAAAGTTATTGAGTAGTTCATATGTTTGGTAATACTACTAACGGAAAGAAGGTTAGTATCAAGTTTAGGAACATGCAAGACAGAAGACAAGGAGATAGTATCCGACAGTTTGATGTCACCCTTGCCAGAAATAGGGACAAGAGAGCCATCAACAATAGATACTTTATCCCTACCAGAAGATAAGTGATTAGTAGTAAACAATGATGGCAAGCTAGTCATATGGTCGGATGCACCTGAATCTATTACCCAACAGGGTTCAGTAGTACCTGGAGCGGAGGCATGGTAGGCTGAGGCTCGAGTACCTGAATGTGCAAAGGCCGATGAGGCAGGGGCTGATGATGACTGCGGTGACTGAGCTGAACTGCCAACTTCCTTTTCCAACTGTATTAGAGCAGCCCGAATTGCAGGTAAGGTCTCTAAGGGTGTGCCTCTTGTACCAGACAAGGATGCTGAATTAGTAGTCACAGCCACATGAGCATTACCCTTTTTGTTTCTCAACTTTGCCGGGACCAAATGTGGATGCAGCTTCCAACATGTTTTTTTTTGTGTGTTTAGGTTTCTTACAATGCTCACACACCACATCCCTTTTATCTTCCTTCTTTCTGTCCCTCTCTGAATCACCCCCTGTTTTGGGTTTGACAGCTACCAAGGCAGGCGTAAGCGATTGAGGTTGCATCATGACTTTTCTCCTGGTCTCTTCACTGTGCACTAAGGTGTATGCCTGAGAAAGGGTCACACTATCTCTGGTCAAAATCTGCTACCTTACAATATCATATTCTGAATTCAGTCTTGCCAGAAACTCAAGCACTCTGTTTGTCTTGATGTGCTTTCTATGGGTCTGAGTATCTTTGGGACTCTCTCACTCAAGAGTCTCTAAGTGATCAATCTCATGCCACAGGGACTTCAAGGTAGAGAAGTAGACCGAAACCGGTTTATCTCCTTGTTTAAGGGTATTCACCTCACATTTCAATTCATATGCTCTGGCAACATTAAGGGGTTGGGAGTAAGTTTCTTTCATCACATCTCATATCTCCTTGGCTGTCTTTGCCCATAAGTAATTTCAGCTGATATGAGGCTGCATAGAATTACACAGCCGTGTCATAACCAAGTAGTTTTCTTGGACCCACTTGGTATACATAGGGTCTCCCTTGGAAGGTTCTGTCACATCTCCCAAGAGATACCCTACTTTGCCCCTTCCCCCAACAGCCATCATGGCTGATTGGGCCCATTCCAAATAGTTTGATCCATCAAATCTTACGGTTGTAATCTGAAAACCTGTCTCGGAACCACCACCATAACTGCTGTTCCCAAAACTGCCTTCTGCCTGATTCTTAAACTCTATTTCGGTCAAGAACCAGAAGTCTCAAAATTAGGGTTACTA
Organism: Nelumbo nucifera; assembly: GCF_055504915.1. Classification (NCBI taxonomy): domain Eukaryota; kingdom Viridiplantae; phylum Streptophyta; class Magnoliopsida; order Proteales; family Nelumbonaceae; genus Nelumbo; species Nelumbo nucifera. The sequence continues at coordinate 69,399,315 of NC_142650.1, read as the reverse complement.
CAGTCAAAACAGCACTTGGACTATCAACCACAATCACAAAATCAGTATAGAACCAATCTGTACTCACAATAGATGTGCACGAAACAGGTATAAAACTGATCTGAAACCAATACCCACACACAACAGCAACAGTCCAAACTGTTTCCACCCCCTTAGAAGAGTTCGAAAACCCCAAAGGAAAACTGAAAAACAGTTTGAAGAACAATCTGATATGCTGAAGCCGAATTGAGGTTTTAATCAGTCCTAAAAGCAAATTCTCAGCCGTACACTCCAGATAGTACCGTACGGATAAGGCTTGTAGTAGGGTTAATATGAAACCCTAAAACTGATCAATGTTGAGGAGAGAACTATTAGGGTTTGCCACAGGGTTAAGACAACCCTAGAGAATAGAAAGATAAAACCCTAGAGTGGTTCGGCTGCCCTTGCTAGATAGGTCCAACTTATCTTCTCTGATATTACTTCTCTCAGAAAATAAAAAACTTACAATAGGATGTTGTTCGCTGCCTTCCAAGGTTACCCGAACCCTAGCCTTCTCTGATTCTTCCTGATCACCACCACGCTGCAACTGTGGCAATTCTTCAAACAGCTGCTAAACCCTCTGGAGATCTCCAAGAACCAGTCAACGAACTCTATTTTCTCAGCTTCTAGCCTTAGATGGTTCTCATGTGGTCGGCTGGACTAGACTCACATGAGAAACCCTAGCTCTAATACCAAGTAGAAGTTCAGGACTGTTATCAGTCTTGAACCCTAATGGATTTCAGGTTCAAAAATAAGAAGAAAGGTAAAGAGAAGAGAGGAGGAAGAGGGAGGAGAAGCAGTAGAACACAAGAGTTGAAAGGAGGAGCAGAAGCTTAATATTCTGCCGTCACCACTTTAATTAATATTTATAGTTTATGCTCATTACATGGAAATGACAGATCTGCCCTTAGTCTTTACATAACATAATAGAGCAAAATAAGACTGAAATAAATAGCAACTGAAACAACTAAATGACCAACAGCTAACCCTAGGAAGACTAGAACACCTTCTACCCTACAAACACAGTGGGACCGTAGCTGTGGGGCCCACATCAGTGTTCTCTACACTTCACATTAGGTATGA